>NW_024096460.1:4570000-5170000 GCF_016545835.1 Crotalus tigris | reverse complement strand
ACCCTGAAAGGGCCCAGCGTAGTCAATGTGCACCCTAGACCATGGAGACTGTGTTTCCTCCCATCTATGTACAGGAGCTTGGGGCATTTCGGGGCACGAGCGTTGGCAAAGGTGGCATGCGTGCACCTTAGCTTCAATGTCTCTATCTAACCCAGGCCACCACAAATGGCTGCGCGCAAGCGCCTTCATGCATACAATGCCAGGATGACCCTCGTGGAGGGAATCTGAGACCCTAGTCCTCATTGAGGTAGGAATGACAACTCTGCTTCCCCAAAGCAGACAACCCTGGAAGGTGGACAACTCGTTCCTTTTAGGCCAGAAACTCTGAAACTCAGTGCCAGGACAGCTCTCTGGCCATCCAGATAAAACCCAAGAAAGGACACGTGAAAGTGTGTGATCTGTGCCTGATTCAGCGGCTACATCCCTGGCATTTAAAGGAGACTCGGGCAAGGCCTGAATGGATAGAAGATTGATAGCTGGTGCAGGGTCAGCTTCTATTACCAGCAGGGGTAACCTACTGAGGCCATCAGCATGGCCCATTTCCTTCCCAGGTTTGTGAAATAGGGAGAAATCATATGCAGAAAGAAAGATAGACCATCTTAGCATTCTGGGGGAGATGATTTGGGGAGTTTGCTTACGTGTTGTAAACAGTCCCAACAAAGGCTTATGGTCAGTGAAGACCGTGAAATGCCTGCCATATAAAAAATCATGGAATTTTTTAATTCCAGCAACAACAGCTAAAGCCTCCCTGTCTATTTGAGCATAATTACGCTCGGCAGAAGACAAGGTTCTGGAGTAATATGCAACAGGAACCTGAGTTCCATCTGACCTGAGGTGGCTAAGTACAGCTCCCACCCCATAAGGAGAAGCATCAGAAGCGATGCACACAGGAAGGGATTCCACTGAAATGTGCAAGTACACTGTTAGAAGTGAGTAAGGCCTTGACCTCATTGAAACTTGCTTCATGTTTTTGTGACCACTGCCACACTGCCTGTTTGTCCAATAGCCTGTGAAGAGGCTCAGCTACACTAGCCTTATGTGAATTGTAGAAATTCAGAAGGCCCAGAAAAGCCTGTAGTTCGGCCTTAGACTTTGGCCTAAGAGCATGCATAATAGCTTTCACTTTGGATTCAGCAGGGTGAATCCCAGTAGCATCAATTTTGAATCCCAGAAAGTCAGTAGAAGGCACTCCAATTTTACATTTGTCCTTCTTAAGCTTGAGGCCCGTTTTCCTGAACCTTAACAGGACAGCCCTTAATCTCTCAGCTAAATTGTGTGTAGAGTCTCCTGCAATTAAGACATCATCAAAATAGGGGCAGACCCCTGGTATACCCCATAGTGTGTTTTCCATTACGCTTTGGAAAATTCCAGGAGCGACATTTACCCCAAATTGTAGCCTCTTCACCTTGAATGCTCCTCTATGGGTCACAATGGTCTGAACTACAGCAGCATCATCATCAACAGGCAGCTGTTGATACGCCTGAGCTAGGTCAAGCTTTGCAAAAACACCCCCCCCTTGAGGGAGGCCAGAATATGACTGACCACAGGAACAGGATAGGCATTTTGCTGCAATGCCTTATTCAGAGTGCATTTGTAATCAGCACAGATGCGAATGTCCCCATTTGCCTTGAGAGGCGTGACAATGGGGGTTTCCCAGGGACTGGAGTCAACAGGTTCTAGAACTCATTGCTGAATCAGTTTGTCCAACTCAGTGTCAATTTTACCTTTTAAAGCAAAAGGGACCCTTCTTGCTTTAATTCTAATGGGAATGACAGTGGGGTCTGGCTTTAATGACACAGGGGGTCCTTTGTATGTGCCCAGCTGGGGGCTGAAAACATCTGCAAATTCTTTGCAGACTTCTTGTAGGTCAAGTGTTTGCAGACTATTGAGCCCTGTGACGTGTATTCCCAAGGCCTCAAACCAATCGAGTCCTATGAGACTCGTTCGTTCACCCCCTACTACTATTAGATCTAGTGGACCTTCAAAATCCTTATACTGTACATTAAGGGTGGCCTCCCCCTTAACACACACTCTGGAGTTTTGAAAGTCTGTTAACAAAATGTCAGAAGGCCTCAGCTTGGCCTGAGTTCCACTGCCAGAACAAATCTTCCTAAACGTTTGCATGGAAATTATCGAAAGTGCAGACCCGGTATCCAGTTCCATAGCCAATGGAACCCCTTGTAGCTTCACCTTAAGTGACAGCTTTTTCTTAATGGGCTTGTGTGTGCCTGTCCTATAGATGCTTCTTCGCGAAGCGCAAAACCCCACCCTGTTTTG
Source organism: Crotalus tigris (assembly GCF_016545835.1). Lineage (NCBI taxonomy): Eukaryota > Metazoa > Chordata > Lepidosauria > Squamata > Viperidae > Crotalus > Crotalus tigris. The sequence continues at coordinate 5,167,723 of NW_024096460.1, read as the reverse complement.
GCTGGGAACCCTGGTACCTCTCAGGCGCAATTCTTCCTGAGGTTGTACCTTCTGACGGCCCATGCACACAGCTGCAATGTGTCCTTATTTTCCGCATGCTCTGCAGATAGCGGAGTGGAACTTGCAGTCGGTTCTCTTGTGGCGACCTCCACAACCGAGGCACTTGGGGAGAGCTGAAGAGCTTCCTTTCTGTTTCCCTTCCTTCGTGGGATAGAGACGGTCCACTTCATCATCAGGATCCTCCTCAGAGTTCCTTTGGACTCCTTCCTGGTGCACGGACGCAGCATCTGGAGTGCTTCTGATCGGCCGCATGTTCTTGATGGCGCCACCCGCTGCTTCCTCTGCGGTGACCTCTCTCAAGGCATCTTGGAAGGATAAGTCTTCTTTGGCAAAAAGTGTCTGCTGTAACTTTCTATGCCTTAGTCCGCATACAAATCTGTCTCTCAGTCGTTCTTCGAGGTCCTTGAACTCGCAGTGTTTAGCGGCTTTTCTCAGCGCGGCAATGTATTCCTTGGCCAATTCTCCGGGTCGTTGATCCCTCTGTTCAAAGGTGTGGCGCCATGCAATGACGGACAACTTGGGCTGGAAGTGCTCCTTCAGTAGCTTCTTAAGATCTGCGTAGCTGACAGAGTCTAGAGGAACAGGTGTTGCAATGTTCTCAGCGATTTCGAATGCGTCTTGACCGCAAATGCATAGCAGGGTGGCAGCCTTTAAATTATCTTCCCTTACTTGATTTACCTTGAGATAGTTTTCCACCCTGGCTGCGTAGGACTCCCACCTCTCCGGATGTGAGACGTCGAATTCCGAAAGCCTTCCAATTTTTGCCATTTTGTAGAAAGGAAGGGTCTATCAGCCAGCCTACCCCCGATGCTCACTGGATTGGTGGGTAGCTGCCGAGTCAACGCCGTTCCTGCCGCTCAGGACTCACTCGGGTAAGCTTACACCTTTCTTTTGTCGATGTAAGGCATCCCACCTTCGTCGCCAGTGTTGCGTCCTTCGCGAAATGGCAAGACACGAGAAGCAGTTGTAGTTCTCAGGAAACTTCTTTATTTCAGTTCAGCATACTAGGTACAAGACGCCGACAACGCCCCAAACTCCTGGCCTCTTTTATAGGCCATTCCCGGGTCAATCTGCAACTTTTGGCGTGCCAGCACTTGCGCATGCGCACAAGTACTGGCGACAGCCTGTCTGGTCCCGGGCAGCTTGCACCTGCCCGGGACCGTTTGCAATGCCCCGAGCCTGCTTGCACAGGCTCAGGACATAACAGTGGGCATGTGCATGCCTCTTGTGTGAAACCATCTCCCCCCCCCCACACTGGTCTGCAAAGCCAGAAAGGTTGGGGAACTCTGAAGTAGAGTACTTATTTTTTTAATTATTTTAAGGCAAAAACAATTCAAAACAGTGGAAATGGTAGGTAGCATTATTTGAACCCAAGAATTATATTTCTCAAAAATTTATGATGGTATGCCATTTGGAAAATATAACCAATTGTACATCAGTTGTTCAAAGCTAAAGATCAACTATCTAAACAATCAAGGAAACTAATTAGCCAAGCAAATCAAGCATCAAAATGTAATAATGTACAAGAGAAACAAAGAGATAGCAGAATAGATCCAATACGGAGTCTGCTTCAAACTAGCAACAAATGAAATACTTGGAGGCTATAAACTAGGTGGTAACATAGAAAATCTAGTGTCTTTACATGTGATCTCAAGTCCATCCAAAACATGCAGGTGAATAACTTTAGAAACTGAAATCACTGTGTGATTTTTGATAAATAAATATTATTAAATCATATTTATGTTGAAAATTGATCACTTTTCAAATATGGCCCTGTGCATCGCCTTTGAAAATAATTTCTTGTAGTATTGCTGGTTGGTATAATCATATCTCTTTTACTCAATAGTTAAGTAATTTTGATAATACTCCATTAAGGAAACTGGATGCCAATTATTTTCATTTTCACGGTTTATTGTCACTTTGATTTATTGTAAAGAAATTTAAAACTTTCAAAAAATATGCACAACAGCACAGATTTATTTGGGATATTGTAGGGACAAAACAATAAGTACTTTTAGAAAAGGTTGGAAACCATTTATAGATTTTTTTTGTTGAAAATGGACAAAAACGAAGTAGTGGTTTGTGGATTTGCTGATTAAAAAGATTGAATATGGGAAGAAAGAAACTTTAAAATATAATTCTACAGGGGAACAGATGTTAAAGTTTGTTACTGCTACAAGCATATTGAAAACTGCATCTTTTTCTTCCTTTTTTCTTTCTTTATGCACTTTTGAAAGTTCTAAATATAAAATTTTATTTTATATTTTTCTATTTTCTCTTTATATAATCTTTCATATTTATCTTATAATTATGCAAAAACTTTCAATTAAAAAATAACTCTACAGTTCATGGGATTTTCTCAAATGGACATGTCCCATTATCTTATCTTCAGAGCTGTGGTAACGCAGTGGTTAAAATGCAGTATTGCAGGCTAATTCTGCCAACTGCCAGCAGTTCAATTCTCACTGGCTCAAGATTGATTCAGCCTTCTGTTGATTCTGTAAACTGCTTAGAGAAGGCTGTAAAGCACTATGAAGAGGTACATAAGTCTAAGTAATTTGCTATCTTGTCTCCATTTTCATACTGAAATTTTGTCTGGCCTTCACCTAGACTAGATAGGGTGCACCGACCTCTGCAGTCCTGTGGGAGTGATATAAAGCAGGCATGTCAAACTGCTGGCCCATGGGCCGGATGCATCACGCTAAAATTGCAACCATCCCATTGCTGGCAATGGGGAAAAGTCACGATATGTCACACAACGTCACATGACGTCTTGAGTTTGACATGCCTGATATAAAGCATGCCTATATAAGTGATTATGTCCAAGTGGAGATGCCTCTGTTGAACCTCTAAAACACCTACTCTTTGCTCTCCACAAAGAAAATATATATCTACCCCATTTTAAAGATCTACACTGTAGATAGCACAATGCTTAACTGTCACTTCAATCTGACAGGATCTTGACATATCTTTCCAGGTTGCCAGATATTTTGTGTCATCTGTCTTATCTATGACTGAAGATCACTACCAATTTTGCTGACTCTGATTTGTATTATTGTTACTTTATTAATATATTTTGTGTGGTTTTATTATATTTTATGTCTACTTTTTAGTTTAATTTGTCATTATAGGTGTATGTATTTTTATTGTCCTATTCTCTGGCCTAAAGACTATAATTGGGGTAGGGGGGTTGAGCCCATTGTTAAACATGTTAATAGATCAGGCAATATGGCATCTGAGAATGCCAATGTTAGCTTAAACAAGAAAGTCTTGTTACTTTAGCTAGCATTTCCTTCTCTCCCAACATAACTGGCAACATGGCATGGCACATCAGCAGTAGTATTGGTATACCACATTGAATTCTCCTGCTTCAAATAGTCCATTACCATTATTCTGCGGGAGATTTACCAGTAAATGGATCTGAAGTCAAATATGTGCCTATTAGCATGTATTGGCATGTATGAGCAAGTCTGTGGGCAAGTGATATTAAGCAAGATCTTCCCAGTATAGCTTTTCCTTATAGAAAGAGAGAAGCACTTCTCTTGATATATCCAAAACCTTGTAGTACTTGATAAGCGGGGCTTTAGGTGGTCCATGGGAAATACTGTAGGTTCTTCCTGGTCAAGCAGGAGTACAAAGCCTCCTTAACTCACACATTAAGGTTTGATAGATTAATAACTTCTTCTCCTTCTACCCACCTGCTAAAACTGTTCTCTCAGCCTCAACTCAGTTCCATATTAGAGAGAACAATAAGTGGATATTTTCCCATCAGCAGGGGAAACTGCCCTGCTGTCAGCTATTAGGACAATCCTACTCACTGGCCTCATTAACAAGGCAGAATAGAGCAGAGACTTTGCAGACAGAGGAAATGCATGCTGGCCTCCTTTTTTTGTGTCATGGGTGGAAGAACAACACATTAAACCAGCTGTCTGGATGTGTTTTTAGAATGCATACCTTGGCATCGTGATGTTAATATGACTATTGGCTAATAATGCTTGGAAAATAAGCTATTTCCCCTAAAGCTTGGGAAACTGCTTGGCTTCTTCTATAGCTGATTTTAATTTAAAGCAGATTTAGCTATGGTCCAGATATCACTGAGAGCATAGTAAGCTTTGCGTTCTCTGCCAACACTGTCTCCAGCAAGTGTCTAGTTTCATTCTGTCCACCTTCTAATCCCCACCTGATTTACTGTTTCAGCAGAATATTGAGAGTCCTTAGTGTTGTTTTTGCCACTGGTTTGGCTGTACACCAGAAAAACAGAATAAGAATAAGAACTTTTATTTCAAGCACATATTGCGAATGGCCAAGATTTGTATTCCTGAGCTTGGAAATCTTGATCAATGTCATAATAATGACAGTAATAACAATGGTGATCTTTTTTAAAAAACAGAAGCCTCCCACACATTTATCTGCTTAGCTTCCTCTTTAAAACTTGTGTTGACACAGTAATTCTAGCTTTTTCTCATATTTCACTTGATTTCCCAATTTAACTGAGATATCTACCATAATTTCACTATCCCATAATTATTCCACTCTGCAACAATACAATACAATACAATACAATACAATACAATAGCCCTTAAATGGAGGTGATAGGAAGATCAGAAAATCAGAAAATCTCTCTCTGGAGAAAGGAGAGATCTATTTGAGATGCCCATATGTACTCTGCTCTTTTTTTTGTGAATAGACATCATGAACTTTTGTGGCCTCTTGCAAACTGCTGGGAGTTGTGGGATAATTAAGCTCAGAGCCACTAATGTAACCTGCTATGGACTTAAGGTTCAACCAAACTTCACTTTTTTATTTAGCTCTGTGTTTAATTTCTTAATATTATTACAGCTTGTTAAAGATTGAAACCTTCAGAAGGTTTGGTTGTATTTGCTTTGTGAGTTCTTATTTAAGAAAGAAGATTGCAAGCTTTATAGGATTTTTTTATTTACAAATTATACTAGATATTTCATAATTACAAAAAGATGTATAAATATACATTTAATAAATAAATAAGTAAATATCAAGTCAGAGAAGTGACTATGAGAATATGCACAGCAATACAAATAATTTCTCTTCACTGGAATTACAAATGGAACTCGATAAGGATGCTAACAATTCTCAAGAAGAGTCAAGAGAGTATGAAAAATCAAATATTTGGATTTTGAAGGAACTCCAGTTTGTTGGAGAAACGGAAAAGAATATGAAATCACTTTATTTGCTCAGGATTAATAATGGTTTGCTACATCTCGTAATGTCTAATGGTTTACAGATTAAAACTGTGTAACAATATTTTAAGGACGAAGATTTATAAAGATGAGATTTTATCTCCAGTGAAGTTTAATGGATTTTTTATTAGAATTGGATGATGTTACTTTGAAATTTTTGTTTACATATAAATGTAAAAGGAAAGATTCAAAGTGGGTTGACTAATATAATTTGTATGCTATATTGTTATTACAGATAATCCTTAACAGATTTTTACTGATTAAGATGGAGTGAAGTGTTAAAGATTTTATTATAGAGGATGGAATGTGATATAGGACAAAGATTTTTTAATATATGGCGATAAACTGTTAATGTTGACTATACTTACTGGGAAGGAAGAGAGAGTTTTCTTCTTTTTTCTTTTTCTGCATTTTTTTATTTTCATGTTTTATTTTTGTCTTTCTTTTTGTATATTTTTTATTCAGTGTAGAGTATTAGTTTTATTTGAATAACATCATCCTTAGTAAACTAATTAGGATAAAAATGGGTTAGAAAGGGGGCATTTTTCTAACATTCAAACATAAAACAAGAGAATGTAATTGCTAAAAGAAAGTTCTACTTTAGTAATTGTTTTTAGTTCAGCCCTCTGTACAAGGTGGAAAAATGCAACACCTCTGACATTAGCATCAACTTCCATTAATGGAGATCCCACCATTTATTGAGGCTTTTGTTCCCTTCTTAAACTGTTCTTTCCATTAGGAAAGTTTTCCTGATGTCCAGTCAAATCTACTTCCTTGTAACTTAAACCCACCCTTTCTTGCTGTCCTTTTCTTGAACCACTCAGAACAATTTTGTTACATTTCTTTATAATAGGGGTCTCCAGACTTGTGGACTTCAATATCCAGAATGACTGCCTGAGGAATTCTGAGAGATGAAGTCCATAAGTCTTAAATTTGCCAAGTTTGGAGTCTCCTGTTCTATATCACTGTCCTTCAAATAATTGAAGATAGCTATCATATCTCCCTGCAGTCTTCTGTTCTTCAGGCAAACATATCAATCATCTCTCATCATTCTTATAACTCCTTCCAGGTCCCACAGAATATTGGTTGCTTTTCTCTGGACATACATTCTCTGAACACTGGAATCCTTTTTGCATGGATTGTTAACTAATAAGATTAGCCTACACTCATGCTGTTTATTTTTCCTATTCAAATGTAGAATGTTGTATTTTTCTCTGCTAAGATTCATTTTTCTGGTTTTTGAACAATGCTCCATTCTATCGAATCTCTCTAAAATTTGCCACTCTAAATCTAGAAAAGACTGTCCTCTAAAGTGCTTTTTTCTCTTATCTTTGTGCTATCTGCAAATTTGATAATATATTCAGTGGTGGGATTCAAATATGTGAACAACCGGTTCTCTGTGTGGATGCCACTTCTGGAAGTCCATTCTGGGCCTGGGCAACAAAAAATTAGCTACCAGTTCTGCTGAAGTGGTGTAAACCAGCTGAATCCCACCACTGAATATATTCCAAACCCTCATCAAAATCATTTATAAATATGTTGAGTAGCACAGAGTCTAAAAAAGCCCTGTGTTATGGTGCTCAACATTTCAGTCTTGAAACAGAACCATTCACTCAATTCTTTTACCTATACTCTATCCCTCTAATAAAAATATAGCCTAGTACAGTTTTCATGTTCCTCAAGCATTTCTTGAATGCTTTGTTGAAGAAAAAGTTCACTATGCCTACCATATTCTCACGGTCACTTTTATCAAAAAGTCAGGTAGTTCTGTTATGATGTATATTGTTAAAGTCATGCTAGCTCTTGCCAAGTTATGTAGTCTACCATAACCTGAGTCCTGTGACTCATCTCATTTGAAGATAGGAACAACATTTGTTCTTTTCCAGTTCTCTAGCACAATGCCTATCCTTCATGATTTCTCAAAAAAATAATAATATCATAGTAATAGGCTCAAAAATAATATTGACAAACTCTTTCATGACTCTCAAAAGTAATTATTCTAGTTTTGGAGACCTGAACCCATTCATGGTCACTAGATATTCCCTAATAAAGTCTGCATTTATTCTGGATGGCTTCAACTCCAAATGATCCATTCAATTTAGAAATCTGATTTCATTTAAATTCTTCATGGAATCTACATTGCTATCTTTTTAGATACTAAACAAGTACTGTCATATAATCCAACTCCCACCTAGTCATCTTGTATACTGTAGATTTAATTATATTAGCTTCAAAAGTGACAAAGTATACGGCACCCTTGGTATATTTGGGATAGTATGAGATCCTAAAATCTTTCTATATGCCCTTAGATTCCATTTTCCCCTATAGACCTGTGATTATATCCATAAACTGTATCTTTCTATATGTGCAAATCTTCCTTCAAGAAGAAAAGATAAAATAGATTCTAATCTGCAAATCTTCCTTCAAGAAGAAAAGATAAAATAGCAACAGCAGCAGTAGCAGCAGCAACAACAGTAAACTAGCATGCTTTCTTTACCTGGTAGATAGCACTTATTAGCAATGTTATTAATATTTTATATATTTAGAATAGAATAACAGAGTTGGAGGTCTTCTAGTCCAACCTCCTGCTTAGGTAGAAAACCCTATACCATTTCAGACAAATGGCTGTCCAATCTCGTCTTAAAAACTTCCAGTGTTGGAGCATTCACAACTTCTGGAGGCAAGTTGTTTCACTGATTAATTGTTCTAACTGTCAGGAATTTCTTCTTAGTTCTAGGTTGCTTCTCTCCTTGATTAATTTCCATCCATGGTTTCTTGTCCTGCCCTTAGGTGCTTTGGACAATAGCTTGACTCCCTCTTCTTTATGGCAGCCCTTGCGTTATTGGAACACTTCTATCATGTTACCCTTAGTCCTTCTTTTCATTAAACTTTAATTTAATGAAATTAAATTAATGAAGTAAATTTATTTATTTACTCATTCATTCATTTATTTATCCTCTGCCTTTATTATTTGTAAATAATAATTTACAAATTATTTAATTATTTAATATTTGTAAATAAGTCAAGGCAGCAAGCATACTTAATACTCCTTAATACTCCCATAATAACAACCCTGTGAAATCAGGTGGGCTGAGATAGAGTGAGAAAGTCACTCTAAAGTCACTAGACCTCACCGTCTTTTGGTTTCTAACCTAGCATGTGTCTCTCTACCAGACAACAGTCTGTTGACATTACTTGAAAAACTCCTAATTTCTCTTCAGTGTTGAAGTATCTATAATATTCTTAACTTAATAAATTGCTTGTAACAAGTATAATTCTACAGTAGTGGGAGCATTTAATGAACTCGGCTGACCCCAGAGAGGCTGAACAGGATTAAACTTGGACAGCATGAATGGAAGACAACCAGGAATGCTCAGTCCTGTAGATGAACTTGGGAAGTTGAAAAGGCTCCTCAGAAGAAACCAGTGATGCAAATATGTACATTGTTGCTAGAAAAATTTACTTTGGCTCAATGGAGTCCTTACCTTCCAGCAAGCTAATCAATCCTGGAGGGTGACAGTTCCTAAAGGAACAAAAAAACATGGAATTGGTACCACTTTCATTGGGGAGATTTCATCCTATTTATCTGGTTTCATTTGGGTTGCTTGAAATGATGTTTTCCATCTCTGTCTCTTACATAGTTTAGAGAGCATTTCTGGTATACTGGGATAATACAAAAAGAAAATACCTCAGAATACCTGTTTAGAAGCCACAGAAAGTTCTCCAAGAATTCACTTTGCCTTTTCTCAAAGGTATCTAATTTATCTGTTTTTGAACTCAAGGAAACAAATGTGAACTCTTTACTTACTTACTTACTTTTTACTCCCTCACTTTTTTCATTGGGTTCATTATTCTTGTCTTTCTGCTTGATAGTTTATATTTGGGGAGAGATAATATCATGTGTTTCTCTTTTCTGCTGTCAGCTAAAAATGGTAACAAGAAAGGTGAGAAAAACAAGAAGAGCAATGAAAGAACACCAGATGGCGACTATGAAAGGCGAAACACTGGTGAAGACAGCAGACAAAGTAAGCGAGAATGAAGATTTGTTTGCACTTCTTTTTGGGACGAACCCTTTCTTGGGACAAATTTTTAATGACTAAAGCTATCCTAAAAATAAATATTTGATCTTATGGAATATGAAGGCGGTTCATTACAGTGGTTCCTTTATAATAAGAACTTATCAAACTTCTTTGTGAAGTGCAAGAAAAGCACTTAAAGGTTAAAATGGATAAGTGTGGGAGAAAGTGAAGCTGACAGGCAAAGGACTTCCAGTGCTTAGCTCTAGATTTATATACTGATTAAATTTCAGAGGAATAAATCAGAATAAGACAGATCTAAAAGGCATCCAGATCAAAAGGTGTCAAAATCCAAAGCTTCACAAATGATATGGCAATTTTTTAAAAAATGTAGACACAGACGATGCTTTTATAAAATGGCAATATTGCTTTTCAAGCTTCTATGGAACACAAAAAGCAGGATGACAAGCAGGTGGAGGAGGAAGAAGGCTTAATTTTGCAACTGACAGCTCTAGCTTTTAATTACAGTATCTGCTTTTAGAGGGTTCCCCAATTATAGTGATCTGCACTGAAGAATGTTGACTGTTGAAGTAATATATTATATATCTACTGTATCAGTATTTCAAAATCAGAAAATGGGGATGTGACTATTTCAACCCATCATATTTGGCACACTGGTTTTTAGCTGTTCTTTTGTCCCTTAACCCCAAATTAAACAAGGTATTATTAACTGGATGCATTTCCAGGAATCAACCTTTCCTTGCTGAAGTTTCTGATTGCACAATTTAAGTTAATCGGCCCTCGAGCAGCCTACTCTGACTTATCAGGACAGTACAGGAACAAGTCATGAGTCTGTTGTGTTTCTAGGGATACAGTTCTCAATTACAACCTGCTGTTCCTTGGTGACAGATAAGCACAAAGATGTTTCAGGCAATCAATATGTGTGTCTTGAGGCTAGGAAGAAGTGCTTCTTCTATCTCTTAGTTTTAAGTTGGGATAAAAAGCCTATTTTCCTCCGTGTGCTGATTCTGATGGAAAACCAAACATACTGTTTTGTATAGAATTTCTCAGCTTGTCTTATTATACCATACTGGGATTGTACAGGGATTGAGCAAAGATAGGAGTAAGGAATAGGATCCAGTCCCCTAGTTAAAAGCCCTATGCAATAAAGGTCAGATTATTGCTGATACCTTGGCAACAGCACTACCTATTTCTGTGTTGAAATGTTCAACTTGCAGAAAACATCCTTCCCCATTCTTGCAGCAGGTGGAAGATAGGATATGGCAGTGATGGCGAACCTTTTAGAGATTGAGTGCCCAAAAACTGGCCCGTCCCCCACTCCACCCCCTGCCTCACCCCTGCTCTGCCCCCACCCTCCTGCCTGAAGGGCCACTCATCGCTTCCAGGGCCCACTGCAGATTGCCCAGCGACGCCATGGTGGCCACGCCCTCTGCCCATGCCCCACAGCATCAACTGTGCACGATGGGGCGTGAGGGCAGAGTCTTGTCTACTCTGTCTGGCTGCCATGTCCTTGGCTGCACTGCTCTGTGTGGGCCATGCTCGGGGACGACTCTCCTCCAGGGGGGCTGCTGGTGAGGTCATGTGGGAGGCAAGGCTGGGGCAATGGCACATGTGCCCACAGAGAGGGCTCCAAGTGCCGCCTCTGGCACCCGTGCCATAGGTTCGCCACCACTGGGATATGGCATAATAATCAGTATAATTCCCCATCTGGAGAAGTAGGGGTAATTGGGGCAAGGTCAGCAAGGAAACAAAGACTATGGATCCATTATAAATGAACAGAAATCCAGGTAAAACATGGGGCATATGCATTGAGTGAAGGTGCACTCAGTTTTTATTTATATATTATTTTTTAATTAATTTTCTATGCCACCTATTGCCAAGGGTTTTCATCTTTGGCAGAGTCAAGGAACCTATGTAGCCATCCACAAAAAGAAAAGCATGTGAAAATTTAGGCTTCTGTCTTATCAGTATTCCAAGGTGGGATTCAGAATATTAAAGTGCATTAGCTACTATTAATACAGGGAAAAAGGGAGAAATTGACAGAGATTAAAGTTAAAACACAGATGAGTTCTTGGTTAAATCCAGATAACTGAGTGAAAGAACAGGGAGCTACTTCTTTATTTTTTTTTTTAAAAAAACCTGAAGTATAAGTTGACCTTTACTATGAACTGGCCTTTTCAGTAAATCAATAGGCAGTGTGCTTCCAGAAAATTGCATATATGTAAAAATTCTGAATATTAAGGGTGCTCTCAAACATAACAGCCACTGCACTAGAAGAGAAAAAATATCTGCCTTCCAAAAACAACAGTCACAGAATTTGATGATTTTAAAAAAGTTCTTTCACTGTGTACAGTGGCAGGTTTATGAAGGATAACAGTTCTGCCCAGTTCTTGTCACCTTTTGAAAATATTCAAAGTTTAATTATTTTCTGGATAAGTGTGCAGTAAACCATGCAGATGCTGACATTTTTTTCAAAAGTTTGGGATTATTTTATGGTTGATTTGTATATAATATTTAGAAAATATAATATCAAAACCTGCAGCATAGTAAAACAAGTGGTGATTGGACAGCCCAGTTGTTCCTCTAGTGTCCGGGGAGGTTAGACTTCATAGATACTTTCTGAGGTAACTTTGTACCCTTGTTTAAAAAGCCAAAGGAACATATGCCAAACATTGATCCTCTTCTCACCTTGTGAGAGAGGAGAAAATGGAGAAAGGAGAAGGAGGAATCTTTCCTCCCCTTCTGTTTTTTTAAAGAGTTCAGAGCAGCAGGAGAGACACTGCAGCCAATAAAATGATTCTTGGTTGTACTGTCATAATGGTTTTGAAACATTATTATACCTTGTCTCCAGTTCACTCTAGTTTGTCTCCTTGCAATATAAAAGAATGCTGCCTTTGTTTTGATATAGCACAGTTTTTATGTCCATGTTTTAATTGAAAAAAATAGTTCACTTTTTCTTTCATGATTTTGTTTAATTACATTTAGATCATTATACTGTAACCAGCAGGAAATAAAAATAAGCTTATTTCTCTCTCTCCCTCTCTCTCTCTCTCTCTCTCTCTCTCTCTCTCTGTGTGTGTGTGTGTGTGTGTGTGTCCGGCTAGGATTGGGGAGAATCAAGTTCTAGGCCTCCTTTAGATGAGGTAGCTGGCTGGGTGACTTGGACTCTCTCTCATCTCTAGACTTGGAAGTTTAAAAACATTTATCTACTAACCCAAACTAACCAACCAGGTAGATTACGGTTCACAACCTTGAATGAATCATTTTAGTTGATTGCTGCAGGGTTTTATTGCTCACAGGAGAAACTCTGCATGTTAGCTATTATTTTACTGAAGGAAAATTAAATTATCTTTAGAACTGACTTTCAGAACTCTGATTCACCTGTTGTACATCTAACCAAGTTAGAGGCTGATTTAGTAATGTGAGAAGTTTGTTGAATTCAGATTTTCAGATTAACTTATTAAATGTGTTCTTTCTGGATCATTATGGAATGTGAAATTGGAAGTTTAGTATTTAAAATAATCAGAATTTTGCAGTTAAGTTATTTTTGGATTGTATTTATTGGTAATACAGGAAATGTATTAACAAGGGTACAGAACAGATATATATATATATGTAGATCTTTGGTTGTTCGGGTTTTCTCCCGCATAAAATTGGAAGTGTCTTGGCGACGTTTCGACGAAGTCCCATTCGTCATCTTCAGGCTGGTGTTTTCAGCTTCGTGCTTCGAGCAGCAATTGCTGCTGAAGATGACGAATGGGACTTTGTCAAAACGTCGCCAAGACACTTCCAATTTTACGTGGGAGAAAACCCGAACAACCAAAGACATATATATATATATATATATATATATATATATAATATATATAATATATACATATACATATTATAACATATATACATATATATATATATATATATATATATATATATATATATATATATAATTTAAATTATTTAAATCACTTAAGATTTGCAGATGATGTTGTCTCTTCTCACAAGAACCAGAAGAGCTACAAAGACATATCCAAGAGCTGCACAAAGCAGGAGAACCATTTGGTTTAAAAATAAACCTGAAAAAGAGCCAGGTTATGTTTAATAATTTCACTAAAGAGAGAAAGGTTTTTATGTCTGGAGAAAGAACTAGACATAGTAACCACTACATATACCTTGGCCAACGGATCTCAGTGGAAGGTGATACAATAAAGGAAATTGAACAGTATGTTAAATGTGGTTGGTAGGCATTCAGCAAGCTAAGCATAATTTTCAAGAAAAACGTCTCCATATGCCTGAAGAGAAAAGTTTTTGATCAGGGTGTGCTACCTGCTCTAACGTATACCAGTGAAACATGGACACTAATCTCACAATTGACACAAAAGCTACGAATGGAGCAAAGAGTCATGGAAAGATACATGTTCGGCATTACAAGACAAGATAGAGAGACCTGCACATGGATTAGAGAACAAAAGAAAGTATAAGATGTCATCAAGAAAGTAAAAGAATGGAAATGGAAATGGGCTGATCACCTAGCAAGAAGAACTGATGGCAGGTGGATCAAGGCAATCATAGAATGATCCCACTTGACAAAAAGGATCCATGAAAGAGACCCAAAACAAGATAGATTGACGACATGAGCAAGTCTTGTGGGCCTAACTGGCAAAAGAAAGCTCAGGATTGTATTGGTTGCAAACTTGCGAAAGAGGCCTTTATCCTGCAGTGGATAGACAATGTCTAAAATGATTATGATAATGATGATGATGATGATAGAGAGAGAGAGAGAGAGAAAAAGAGAGAGAGAAAGAGAAAGAGAGAGAGAGATGGCACATAAGTATGTACTAAAATGAGTCAAATTGTTTTGTAACATTGATAATTGATGTAGAAACTAACTAAGCATTGGAAAAATTGACAATGTTGGGACCAATGGAAACCATTGTTTATGAGTAAAAGAATAGCTTCCCTGTTATAAACCATCCACTGGTTTTCTCATATTTTGTTGAAGGAAATTTCTTTTCTCTATAACTGGTGATTAAAAGTTCACAAATCCTATGATTAACTATCTGTTTCTCTTTGGAATAACTGCAGTGTTCATTAGTTACTAAGATAATAAAACATGGATTTAGATAGAATCTATTAAAAGCTCTTTTATTGCATCCTGCAAACTTGGTTATAAGCAGTGGACTAGTCTAGCACCAAGAAAATTGAAAATGCAATCTTATGTATGTGTCCCAGAAATCTCACTAGATCTTCCTCTCAGCTACAAGTGGGTGTGAAAAAAATTTTGCACCATAATCATCACCATAAAATAATATTTGAAAATATACACAGATCCACTGTAGCTGCGGTTTATTTCATAATCCTATTTTTCTTATGTAATTAAGGTTTTGAATTAATATAGCCAGAAAAACTGAAAAGAACCAAAATAACTCGAGATATTTCAAGCTTGACATTTTAAAAGCTGAACAAAAAAAGGATTTCTCTGTTCATCCAGTATGTTAATAAAATTGAGTGTCTGAACTGTCTGTTTGAATATTCATTTTCCTACTTGATGCTTTAAGAAAAAATGTTTAAAGACTTACTTATCTACATGCTGGCTTATTATCAGACTAGTAGTTGTGGATACTCTAGTAATGCCTGACTTAATCCTGCCCAGAATGGCAATTAAAATTTGATTTGCCAATAGCCCAAGCAGTTACCTCCCTATTTTGTGAGATTAGTTATTTGTTTCAGGTTGCTAACAAGCTGCCACAGGATAAGGAAATGAACAAAAATTAATAAAAATAGTTTCCTAGTTCATATATTTATTATTTGTAGCATGCAATTCTGAAAGGAGTTGCTGCCCTTCCTCAACTGTAGAGCTTAGATCTAAATAGAGAAAAGTGAAATTGGGGATAAGGAGACTGTGAAAGACACCTAAAGAGAAAGAGGCCCACTGATGGCTGAACGAAAAGAACTAATTTTTGATATAACACCTTGTTCTTTTTTTCTTAATGACATAATGTTCAGACTGGGCAGAAATCAGATGAACTGGATGAATGTCCATGGATTTATTTGACTCAGTAGGCCAGATTTTGATAACAGATATGTACCAATAACAGCTCCATAAATGCATACATCATCAAGGATAATGTTTAGCCTTTCTGGTCTACTCTAAAGCTCTAGGCATTTTATGCATTATCATTGTTGTATTAGAAGTTTATTCCTCTTGAAGCTCTTCTCAATTTGATTCTTTAAAACTGGATTACAAATGAAGCTACTCCAATATGGGAAGTCTTTCACCAGATGGTGGCCGTTGACTAAAAATCTTCATTGCCTTAAAGAGAAACTTGCAATATGTGTTACATTTGCATTTCTTTTTATTTATCTAGTTTAAACAGTATTTAAGCTGCAGTAGCATATGCATGCCTTCAAGACATTTCTTTATTGTGGGGTTTTTAAATATTTTTTTATTGCTTTAAAAATAATAACAGAGAAAGAAAAGAAGTGAAAGGAATAAAACACAAGAATACATATATTTTCAAAGTAATATGTAATATGTAAGCATATGTAAATGGGCGGGGAGGGGGAGCAGATGGGAGGCAGTGGCTCTGGTGACAGCGGCCACTGCTGCATCATTGGGGGTCCCCGCCGCCCCTGTCCCGGCTGCTGCCCCTGCAGGGACTCCGCGCTGCCCGGCCTCGCCCTCTGCCCATCTGATGGAGCCGCGATGGGGGCTGGTGCTGCATGACCCGCCAGCCCCTCCACCAGCCCGGCTGCTCCCCCCAGGCACCCCGTCCGAGCCGCCTTGGGGGCAGCAGGAGGAAGGAGAGGAGAAGGGCGAGAAAACCACCACTGCCGCCCCAGCTGGGACTCCGAGCTGCCCAGCCTTGCCCTCCGCCCATCCAATGGAGCCACGGTGGGGGCTGGTGCTGCATGGCCCCTGCCAGCCCCTTTGCCAGCCCGGCTGCTCCCCCCAGGCACTCCTTTTGCCCCGGCGCCTGCCCGAGCCACCTTGGGGGCAGTAGGAGAAAGAAGGGTAGCAGGAAGAGGATGGCAAGGAAGCTGCCGCCAGCACTGGGCCCCAGGAGGAGGCTCTCCTCTCCTACCTTTGCTGAATCTCCTTCTTCCTTCCCAGCAGCCTGGACTCCAGCACGCCTTCCTGGCCAGTGGGTCCAATGGTCGGGCTGGCTGGGGATCACAGGGGCTGGTCTCCCTTGGGCCGCAGCTTGTGGGAGGGCTGGCCCACTCAGCAGAGCCTCCAGTGGGCTGCTCCCAGCAGGGATCCCGGGGCTTCCTCGGATGGCTCCAAGGGCACGAGGCCCTGGCCACGCTTCTCCCAGAAGGTGGGGCACCTGGGTGCAGGACCAATCAGGAGCCCTACAGGAGGTAAGTCCGCCTGAGAGAGAGAAGGGAAGCGAAAGTGCCTCTCTCTCTCTCTGCAAATGGTGGAGGAGGCCAGGCAGAGACGGATGCAGAGCGTTGTCTCGGTTCCTAAGACCATCGTAAATATGTGTTTTCCTATGGTCTTAGGCGACCCCTGTGAAAGGGTCGTTCGACCCCCAAAAGGGTTGTGACCCACAGGTTGAGATCATTGTTCTATCCTGTTCTGCACTTTGAATATAGCATCTGGGCATCTCATTTCAACAGTCCAGAGGAGAAAGTCAAGATGTTCAAAGACACAAAGGAAAAACAGGCAAGGAATAGTTGGTTGCACTGGAAATTTTTTAGTCTAGAAGGAGTACACTGCAGAGAGAGACATAAAAACTATCTTCATATCTCACAACTATCATGTAAAAGATGGCTGTGTTCCAGAAGACAAACAAGAAACAATGGATTTAAATTATATAAAAGCAGATTTTGAATTGACATCAGAAAAGAATGTAATTAAGAAGGATTCAATAGTAGAACTGATTCTTAGAAAGGTAGCAAACTTTCCTTTGCTGATGCTTAAAAAAAGTTTTTTTGACCATCAAGTTGACTTTCCTGTACTAGGAGATTGGACTAGCTACTCTCCAAGGAGCCTTCCAGACCTTTACATTCTCTGATTATTATTTATTATTTTCTTAGCATGAAAATAATATTGCTGGCAGACTATGAAAAATATAACAATTTCAAAAGTACCAGTTCCTAGGTTATCTTGCTGTATAATATCTGAAGCTTAACTAAATCTCTTGAGTCTTAGTTTAGAAAATAAATCTCATGAGAAAAGATTTACTGGAAATTCTTGCTTTGAGGTATCTTAGAATAACAGATGCCCAGCATCAATAAACAAACAAACAAATAAATAAAAGGATTGATTTCCACATCCAGCTGGAACCCAGAAACCAAAGTTATGTGAACTCATTTGAAAGTCAATGAATAAATCAAATTTCTCTAAATATAGTAAACAATATTACTAGTTATCTCATTGATATTGTTGTTGCTTATAATTGCATAAACAGAAAAAGTACTCCACAAATACCTCCAACAGATCAAAGTATTAATTTCTTATGCTACAGCATTCTGTACTCAAAGTACATAAAAATATAAGTAGACCTTGCTTAATAACCTTAATTGGGACTGACCACTCTGCTGCTAAGCTAAGTGGTTATTAAGTGGGAAATTATGAGACCATAATTGTGCTTTCTGAATAAAAAGAGATGAGACTCTCCTCAATTTCATATCTTGGGATTTTGTTTACCTCCTACCCACTCCCCCTCCCTTTGAAATGTTCAAGTGCCTGCTTATTGTCTTGTCATATTGCAAACAATGTGATCATAGCACAGCTTAAAGCTGAGTGCCCTGGGCACACTAGCTAAACAACTTATTCTTCTGAAATCCTTTTTTCCCCTTTTCACTCTGTGATGAGAATCAAGATGGAGGGGAAAAAAAGCAAGAGATTTCTATGTCTCCTTTGCCTGACCCTCCCTGCAGAAGAGAGATCAGAGAGCGATTTCAAGAGAGTAAGCTGTTTGCTCTCTAGACCAGGGTGTCAAACTCCCAATGTCATGTGACATGTCGCGACATATCGCAATTTTTTTTCCATTGCTGGCAATGGGGTGGGTGCGGTTTCAGCATGATGCATTCGGCCCGCGGGCCAGCAGTTTGACACCCCTGTTCTAGACATTGAGAGCAATGCAATTACAAGTGCAGTGGGAGTCAGGCAAAGGAGAGATTGCCTATAGAAAGCTCTTGCTTTCTTTCTCTCCCCAACCTTCATAGAATGGAGAAATTAGAGATGGGATTTCACGAAAATACTGTAAGCTGTTTACACAGTGCCCCCGCAGCTCCCAGCCCCAAGCTACAGGCATGATCACATTGTTTTTGATGTGTAGAAGAGCAAAACAGCAACCTTTTTCTCTCTTATTTCTCTGTTCTACAAGCATGTGTGGTGAAAACATAAGTCAGGCACAGGTCAACGTGTACAGTAATGATGACACATGACTGAGAAATGTTGTGAAGGTCATAAATAGTCATAAGTGAACCATAAAATTAATTTTTCAGTTCCACTGTAACTTTGAATTATTGCTAAATAAATGTTCCATCAAGAATAATACAAAAGCTATCAGTTTGTCAAAATAACAACAACAACAACAACAATAATAATAACAACAACAATAACAATAATAATAATAATAATATACTACAAGGAGGAGAAATTGAAAAGTGGCTAACAACTGGGAAAACCTACCGTATATGCCGGAGTATAAGGCGACTTCCGCAAGCGTTAAAATCGGCGCCAAAGATGGGGGTCGTCTTATACGCCGAGTCATCTTATACGCCGGAAATACTGGTAGTTTCTGGCATATAAGACGACGTTCTAGGAATGCAACTCGGCGCCAAAGACAGGGGTCATCTTATATGCCGGGTCGCCTTGTACGCCGGCATATATGGTACCTAATAATGAAAAATCCAGCAAAAGGGGCAACACCAGGCAACTATAGGCCAATTACCTGCTTACCAACAACTTTCAAATTACTAACTGGTGTGGTAGCTGATGCAGTACAACAGCATCTAGTTGAAAACAATCTCTTTCCACCTGAGCAGAAAGGAAAGATCAATGGCACAATGGAAGACACAGTTGCAGATCAATGGTGAGACACTGGGAGAGGTTAATATCAAGAGAGGAATATTTCAAGGAGATTTATTGTCACCATTACTATTTGTTATTGTACTGTTTCCTCTGTCAACAATACTGAATAACTCAGGACATGGCTATCAAATATCAAAAACATCTACCAGACTATCCTATCTCCTTTACATGGATGATCTGAAGCTGTATGGAAAAACATCATCTGAAATAGAATTGCTGCTCAACACTGTCCGTATATATAGCCAAGATATTGTTATGTAGTTTGGCTTGGACAAATGTGCCACACTTACTATCAAACAAGGAAAAGTAGTGAAAACTGAAGGAATCAAGATGCCCCACGAAAATAACATTAAGAGTCTGGATGAGGAAGATTACTACAAATACTTGGGTATCCTTCAAGCTGACAACATCAAGCACACTGAAGTCAAGAAAAAGATTAGAGGTGAATACATCAAGAGAGTGAAGAAGATCTTAAAGTCCAAACTCAATGGAGGAAATACCATAAAAGCAATCAACACCTGGGCAATTCCAGTCATTAGGTACACAGCTGGAATAGTGGACTGGACTCAAGCAGAACTAAAAGCAATGGATAGGCAGACCAGAAAAATAATGACAATGAATCATGCCCTTCATCCATGCAGTGACATTGACAGACTTTATCTACCAAGGCAAATAGGAGGACGTGGAATGCTACAAGTACATCAGATGGTTGAAGAAGAAAAAATGGCTTTGGAAGAATATCTGAAGAACAATGATGAAGATGCATTGAAATTAGTATACCAGGAAGGCTTACTGACTACTGGAGAGACCAAAGTGGCCTACAAGAAAGACCAAATGAAGAACAGAATAGAGGCATGGGAAGACAAAGCACTACATGGCCAAT
The DNA here is from genome assembly GCF_016545835.1 of Crotalus tigris. Classification (NCBI taxonomy): domain Eukaryota; kingdom Metazoa; phylum Chordata; class Lepidosauria; order Squamata; family Viperidae; genus Crotalus; species Crotalus tigris. Next base: position 5,147,479 of record NW_024096460.1, on the reverse strand, counting down.
GCATTAAAAAAAATAGCTGGGAAAGCAGATATTAACAAGACCTGGCAATGGCTAAGAGCAGGAAAATTGAAGAAAGAGACTGAGGGACTAATTCTGGCTGCACAAGACCAAGCCTTAAGGACAAATGCATATAAAGTCAAAATTGAGAAGACAGCAACAGACAGTAAGTCCCGCTATGCAAAGAAGCTGAAGAAATAGTGGACCACCTGGTAAGCTGTTGCAAGAAGATTGCACAGACTGACTACAAGCAGCGGCATGACAAAGTAGCAACAATGGTGCATTGGAAGATCTGCAAAAAGTATCATTTGCCTGTAAGCAAAAACTGGTGAGATCATAAAATAGAGAAAGTCATAGAAAATGATAAAATTAAACTGCTCTGGGACTTCAGAATTCAAACAGACAAGCACCTGAAACATAACACCCGAGACTTAACAATTGTCGATAAGAAAGACAAAAAAGTCTGGATAGTGGACGTGGCAGTGCCTGGAGACAGCAGAATAGAAAAGAAAGAACTGGAGAAGATAACAAAATACAAAGACCTACAAATAGAAATAGAAAGACTGTGGCAAAAACAAACAAGGGTAGTACCAATAGTCATAGGTGCCTTGGGTGCAATCCCAAAACAACTGGAGCACTACTTGAACACCATTGGCATTGACAAATTTGCCATTAGTCAATTGCAAAAGGCGGCCTTAGTAGGAACTGCTTCCATCCTGCGACGATATCTGTAATACCATCAAACATCCACATCTGCCTATCCCAGGTCCTGGGTAATGGCTCGATAGGTAGACAAAATTCCAAATCCAGTCTGAACATCTGGCTGACTGTGCGATGATCAATAATAATAATAATAATAATAATAATACCCCCAGTGAGGCACTACCTTGACGTGGTTGTGGGGCTTGTGTACTCTGAGGAAGATGAGAGCTATGCCAGAGGTTCAACCATACTGGACAGGTCTCATCAGAGGAGTCAGACAAAGAGTGTCTCTCCCATAAAAAATATGGTGAGACGTAAATTCAGAATGCCATACCGGCTCGGACGTCGCCCGGGTTAACAAGGTCCGCACTAGATATTGGAGTTCCTGGATATCTGGTGAAAAATGGGTTACAGGACTCAGGACTGTTGGCTGAGCAACCAGGGCCAGCAGCTGCAGAACTACTGGAAGAAAAGATGTTTACCCGTCGCAGATACACAGTGATGGAAAACAAAGAAATAATGATCTGTTACTACAGATCAAGTCCAACAAGAAGAGGATATCTAAAACGAATGCACCAGTTCTGGAAAGAACAACATCCAGAATCAGAAATAACAGAACAGAGACTAGCAGATCAACGCCGATTTATAACACGAAATAAAGTATTCACAGAAACAGAATTGGACGAACTGCAAAGGTTTACCCAGGGCAAAGAAATCAAAGCCTTACCAGAAGTAATTCAGAATGTAGAGGCAAACCAGGGGGAGTTGGCAGTGAAGGAATCCAGCAGAGATATACAACTGTTCTCATTTGGAAACCAGGCACCTCTTCCTCAGGAAGAACAAAACCCTCTAACTAAAGAAATAAAAGAATTGAAACAAAGAATAACTGAGCATCTAGAACAGCACAAAAACAACAGAATAAGGCTACCTGCATTGAAGCTTGTTCCAAAGAAACAGCTAGTACAAGCATTAAAAGATGCAAATACTGCAATATCAAGTATAAGCACCAATTCACTGCAAGAAACAAACCAACTAATGTACAGCACAGCTGCAGTTATAACAGAATACCTGGGATGCAAAATCAACAAAAAAGAAAAACAAACAAACAGTGCACCAGAAAAATGGAAGGTTAGACTAGAAAATAAGATCAGCAAGTTAAGATCACATGCAAGCAAGCTAGAACAGATGAAAGAAAAGAAGCTGAAGAACAAGAAGACCAAAGAATACCTAATCAAGAAATACCACTTAGAAACAAGGAAGATCAAGGAAGCACTGGAAATAATAAAGCAACAAATAACAGCTATAGCCAGGAAAATCAGTAGATATGAAGCTCGAATTGCAAACTATAGGCAGAACCTCCAATTTCAATCCAATCAGAAACGTTTCTACCAATCCATCAATGGAGAAACTGCAAGGAATCAGTCAGTACCTGACAAGGAAGAAACAGTGCAGTTCTGGAAGCAGATATGGGATAACCCAAAGAAATACAACAAGGATGCGGCTTGGTTAAAAGAGGTGGATGCAAATAAAACAGAAGTTGAAATGAAAGAACTAGTAATAACAACAAAAATGGTAGAAAAAAGAGCAAAGAAAATCAAAAATTGGTCAGCACCAGGTGAAGATGAACTGCATGGATTTTGGTTGAAACATCTAACTGTTATACACCAACTCATTGCCAAACAGTTCAACAATATATTACAAGGAGGAGAAATTGAAAAGTGGCTAACAACTGGGAAAACCTACCTAATAATGAAAAGTCCAGCAAAAGGGGCAACACCAGGTAACTACAGGCCAATTACCTGCTTACCAACAACTTTCAAATTACTAACTGGTGTAGTAGCTGATACAGTGCAACAGCATCTAGTTGAAAACAATCTCTTTCCACCTGAGCAGAAAGGAAACCGCCCCAATAGCAGAGGAACAAAAGATCAACTCCTAATAGACAAAATGATCTTGGAAAACTGCAAGAGAAGGAAGACCAACCTGAATGTGGCATGGATTGACTACAAAAAGGCATTTGACTCTCTGCCACATGATTGGATAATAAAGTGCCTAGAAATAACAGGAGTCAGTAGAAACATCAGAAAATTTGTGCAAAGATCGATGGCACAATGGAAGACACAGTTGCAGATCAATGGTGAGAGGCTGGGAGAGGTTAATATCAAGAGAGGAATATTTCAAGGAGATTCATTATCACCATTACTATTTGTTATTGCACTGTTTCCTCTGTCAACAATACTGAATAACTCAGGACATGGCTATCAAACATCAAAAACATCTGCCAGACTATCCCACCTCCTTTATATGGATGATCTGAAGCTGTATGGAAAAACATCATCTGAAATAGAATCGCTGCTCAACACTGTCCGTATATATAGCCAAGATATTGTAATGGAGTTTGGCTTGGACAAATGTGCCACACTTACTATCAAACAAGGAAAAAGTAGTGAAAACTGAAGGAATCAAGATGCCCCACGAAAATAACATTAAGAGTCTGGATGAGGAAGAGTACTACAAATACTTGGGTATCCTTCAAGCTGACAACATCAAGCACACTGAAGTCAAGAAAAAGATTAGAGGTGAATACATCAAGAGAGTGAAGAAGATCTTAAATCCAAACTCAATGGAGGAAATACCATAAAGGCAATCAACACCTGGGCAATCCCAGTCATTAGGTACACAGCTGGAATAGTGGACTGGACTCAAGCAGAACTAAAAGCAATGGATAGGCAGACCAGAAAAATAATGACAATGAATCATGCCCTTCATCCACGCAGTGACATTGATAGACTTTATCTACCAAGGCAAATAGGTGGGCGTGGAATGCTACAAGTACATCAGATGGTTGAAGAAGAAAAAATGTCTTTGGAAGAATATCTGAAGAACAATGATGAAGATGCACTGAAATTAGTATATCAGGAAGGCTTACTAACTACTGGAGAGACCAAAGTGGCCTACAAGAAAGACCAAATGAAGAACAGAATAGAGGCATGGGAAGACAAAGCACTACATGGCCAATACATGAAAAAAAAATAGCTGGGAAAGGAGATAATAATAAAACCTTGCAATGGCTAAGAGCAGGAAAATTGAAGAAAGAGACCGAGGGACTAATTCTGACTGCACAAGACCAAGCCTTAAGGACAAATGCATACAAAGTCAAAATTGAGAAGACAGCAACAGACAGTAAGTGCCGCCTATGCAAAGAAGCTGAAGAAACAGTGGACCACTTGGTAAGCTGTTGCAAGAAGATTGCACAAACTGATTACAAGCAGCGGCATGACAAAGTAGCAACAATGGTGCATTGGAAGATCTGCAAAAAATATCATTTGCCTGTAAGCAAAAACTGGTGGGATCATAAAATAGAGAAAGTCATAGAAAATGATAAAATTAAACTGCTCTGGGACTTCAGAATTCAAACAGACAAGCACCTGCAACATAACACCCCAGACTTAACAATTGTCGATAAGAAAGACAAAAAAGTCTGGATAGTGGACGTGGCAGTGCTTGGAGATAGCAGAATAGAAGAGAAAGAACTGGAGAAGATAACAAAATACAAAGACCTACAAATAGAAATAGAAAGACTGTGGCAAAAGCAAGCAAGGGTAGTACCAATAGTCATAGGCTCCTTGGGTACAATCCCAAAACAACTGGAGCATCACTTGAACACCATTGGCATTGACAAATTCGCTATTAGTCAATTGCAAAAGGCGGCCTTATTAGGAACTGCTTCCATCCTGCGACGATATCTGTAATACCATCAAACATCCAGATCTGCCTATCCCAGGTCCTGGGTAAGGACTCGCTAGGTAGACAAAATGCCAAATCCAGTCTGAACATCTGGCTGACTGTGCGATGATCAATAATAATAATAATATATTGCAATGGAGTTTGGTTTGGACAAATTACTGTCAAGCAAGGAAAAATAGTGAAAACTGAAGGAATCAAGATGCCCCACGAAAATAACATTAACAGTCTGGATGAGGAAGATTACTACAAATACTTGGGTATCCTTCAAGCTGTCAACATCAAGCACACTGAAATCAAGAAAAAGATTAGAGGTGAATACATCAAGAGAGTGAAGAAGATCTTAAAGTCCAAATTCAGTGACAGCAACAGATAGTAAGTGCTGCCTATGCAAATTCAGTGAAGGAAATACTGTGAAGGCAATCAACACCTGGGCAATTCCAGTCATTAGATACACAGCTGGAATAGTGGAGTGGACTCAAGCAGAATTAAAAGCAATGGATAGGAAGACCAGAAAAATAATGACAATGAATCATGCCCTTCATCCACGCAGTGACATTGACAGACTCTATCTACCAAGGCAAATAGGTGGACGTGGAATGCTGCAAGTACATCAGATGGCTGAAGAAGAAAAAATGGCTTTGGAAGATTATCTGAAAGACAATGATGAAGATGCACTGAAATTAGTATACCAGGAAGGCTTACTGACTACTGGAGAGACCAAACTGGCCTACAAGAAAGACCAAATGAAGAACAGAATAGTGGCATGAGAAGACGAAGCACTACATGGCCAGTAGATTAAAAAAATAGCTGGGAAAGCAGATAATAGTAAGACCTGGCAATGGCTAAGAGCAGGAAAGTTGAATAGCCTAATTCTGGCTACACAAGACCAAGCTTTAAGGACAAATGCATACAAAGTCAAAATTGAGAAGACAGCAACAGATAGTAAGTGCCGCCTATGCAACGAAGCTGAAGAAACAGTGGACCACCTGATAAGCTGCTACAAGAAGATCGCACAGACTGACTACAAACAGCGGCATGACAAAGTAGCCACCATGGTGCATTGGAAGATCTGCAAGAAATATCATTTGCCTGTAAAGCAAGAACTTGTGGGATCATAAAATAGAGAAAGGCATAGAAAATAATAAAGTTAAACTGCTCTGGGACTTCAGAATTCAAACAGACAAGCAACTGCAAGATAACACCCTGGACTTAACAGTTGTCGATAAGAAAGATAAAAAAGTCTGGATAGTGGACGTGGCAGTGCCTGGAGACAGCAGAATAAAAGAGAAAGAACTGGAGAAGATAACAAAATACAAAGACCTACAAATAGAAATAGAAAGACTGTGGCCAAGGCAAGCAAGGGTAGTACCAATAGTAATAGGCCCCTTGGGTGCAATCCCAAAACAACTGGAGCACCACTTGAACACCATTGGCATTGACAAATTCACCCTTAGTCAATTGCAAAAGGCAGCTTTACTAGGAACTGCTTCCATCCTGTGACAATATCTGTAATACCATCAAACATCCATATTTGCCTATCCCAGGTCCTTGGTAAGGACTCGATAGGTAGTCAAAAATGCCAAATCCAGTCTAAACATCTGTCTGACTGTGCGATGATCATCATCATCAACAGCAAGAAGAAGAAGAAGAAGAAGAAGAAGAAGAAGAAGAAGAAGAAGAAGAAGAAGAAGAAGAAGAAGAAGAAGAAGAAGAAGAAGAAGAAGAAGAAGAAGAAGAAGAAGAAGAAGTTGGAAGAGACCTTGGAGGTCTTCTAATCCAAGCTCTTGCTCAGGCAGGAAACCCTATACCATTTCGTACAAATGGTTGTCCAATCTCTTCTTTAAAACTTCCAGTGTTGGAGCATTCACAACTTCTGGAGGCAGGTTGTTCCACTGATTAATTGTTCTAACTGTCAGGAAATTTCTCCTTAGTTCTAGGTTGCTTCTCTCTTTGATTAGTTTCCATATATTGTTTCTTGTCCTACCTTCAGGTGCTTTGGAGAATAGCTTGACTCCCTCTTCTTTGTGGCAACCCCTGAGATATTGGAGCACTGCTATCATGTCACCCCTAGTCTTCTCTTCATTAAATTAGACATATCCAATTCCAGCAGCTGTTCCTTATATGCTTTAGCCTCCAGTCCCCTAATCATCTTTGTTGCTCTTCTTTGTACTCTTTTTAGAGTCTCAACATCCTTTTACATTGTGGTGATCAAAACTGGATGCAGTATTCCAAGTGTGGTCTTACCAAGGCATTGTAAAGTGGTATCAACACTTCAAGTGATCTTGATTCTATCCCTGTTAATGCAGCCTAGCACTGTGTTCGCTTTTTTGGCAACTGCAGCACACTGCTGGCTCATATTTAATTGATTGTCTACTAGGACTCCTAGATCCCTCTCAGAGTTACTACTATTGAGCAAAGTACCACCTATACTATACCTGTGCATTTGGTTTTTCTTGCCTAAATGTAGAACCTTACTTTTTTCACCATTTGAATTTCATTTTGTTAGATAGCACCCAATGTTCAAGTCTGTCAAGATCATTCTGTATCTTAAGCCTATCTTCAGGAGTGTTGGCTATTCCTGCCAGCTTGGTGTTGTCTGCAAATTTGATGAGTTCCCCACAATGAGGACTTCGTGTAGAAGAGCTATGCTTTTGTTAATAGAATCAGCCACTCATAGCTGGTCAAAGTCAAGTAGGCATGAACTTCACAGATTTGGCATCTTTAACATTTGTCTGGGGGTAATTATCAAAATTCTAAGAATAATCTCCCATCCTTATTTGTACAATAGGATTTCATTAAAGCAAAGACTCTCAGTAACTTCCCTTCTACCTTGTAATTAGATCTGTTTCTTCTTTCATTCTTTTTCCAGCCTTGCTATAATCTCTCATAAATAAGTAGCTGAAGATATATGGAATTTCAGAGAAAGAACTTTCCAATCCTGGCATTTGAAATTAACATCCAAATGGCAGCTGGGAAAAGTCTGTATATATAGGACAGATCTATAAATATATTTTTAAAAGAAAGCTTGGCTGATTATTATTTGTGATACATTAGACATTTCCTGAGCATCTTACTATATAAGAGGCTTAAAACTATTTTCAATGCTTCTGTGAGTATATAGAAGGCTTGTTTTAATTCATTTTAATCAATAGAAATTGTTTTTCCCAATTCATCATCTAACATAGAAAGAGAACATTTCTATTAAGATTCTTCTCATCAGCTTATTCCACAGTTTCCCTCATAAGTACCGAATGTGTGTTTGATAATTACATTTATACAGCTAAAAATATAATAGTCCAAAATATAAGCCTATTTGTAGGAGATTTTATTTAACTAAGCTGTCTTTGCAATTTTCTTTGTCTGCTTTCTTGTCTTGCAAAAACAAGATGGCTGTCAAATATGCACCAAGCAATACATCAGCTTCTTAGGTTATAAACTCCATCTACCTCTGCCATACAACAGAAAAGTCTGTGAATGTTTTGGGTAGCTGTGATTTGAGTTAATTATGAAAACATAATGTGAGTTCTAGCACTGAATTTAACAACTAAAGCTGTCATTATGTAAACCAATGGTGAATTATCCAACTTGTGACATCTGCCTGACTGATTGGAAGCTCAATTCACGTCTATGCTGGGAAATTTTCAAGTTTGTTTTCTGCAAAAATAAGTAGTGTACTTTAAAAAAGATTTTAGTTTAACCCTCTTGTGATATTTCCATGGGTATTTGTACAAGGGAAGGCAGAATTTGGAACTTAATTTGGATGTTGTGTGAAATATATTATCCATCTGTTTCAACACAGATCATAACTATCATTTTCTTGTTTGTAGGACTGAAATTTTGGTTAAAGATACAGTTTTTTCCTAATGAACCTTTATTGCCACTAAGGCAGAAATTTTGTGTTATTTCAGCAACCATCTCTTAAATTCTCCAGAGGTCAACATTGCTTATAAGAAAATTTAACTTTACTGCACTCATCGTTATAAAATAAGGGGAATTGAATACAGTCAATAGTCAAAATCAATATACAATAGTTGGCTTATTATATCAATCAGTGACTGAATAAATCTTCCATATATGAGTGTTTGTGCCGTCAAGGTGGCTGACTGTAGCTCCTCATTTCCTCTACAATTCTAAGCAATTAGGAATAAAACAAACTACTTCCATTACATCAAATATGTTGTTCTATCTCATCCAACCTCCAGAAAGGCTGTCTGTGGAAATGTTTAACAACACCAAGCAATCAGACCATATTTTTAATTAAAAAAAAAAAGTTTTCTGGCAGGAAAAAAAAAGTGATTATTGTCTGCTTTACAGACCAAGTCTGGTTAAAAGTATGACACATTTTACATGGAGAAAGAAAGGTCCTGTAGAAGAGGAGGAGGAGAAGGAGGAGGAAGAGGAGGAGGATACCGAATACTTTTATGACATCTTCCTTCCTGTAAGCTGCTGACTAAACATAAGTGCAAGGGCTAAATAGGAAACCTGTTATGGAGGATACCTACTCCTGAAGAATGCCAATAAAGATTTAACCAGTCATATAGTGCCTCCTACTGGCCAGTAACCAATAATATCTAAAGCTTTCTTTAAGAATTTTTATATGTATACGGTATATAAAAACTATAATTATATGGGTATTTTTGTTGACAGGGTTCTCCGGTGTCAGGTGACTCATACTGAGTTAATTGGAATCAAGTAACAACTGAATTTATTTTCTAGAAGGATTTAATAATGTGGTTACAGTGTTTAGGATGCTGGATAGCTGGTTAGCAAGTCCAAGTTGGACATCCATGTGCTGCCACGGGGTGGGTCAAACTCTTGTCCCACCCTGCCAGGGACATGAAAGGAGCCCCCCCCCAATTGGGCATCCCCCAGGTAATGGTGATGTCACCGGCTAATCTTTCAACCTGGTGGTTTCTAGCATGATGCTATGTGGTTACTGTAATTTCAAGAAACAATGATTGCATATAAATTATGGGTAATACTACTGCCAAGACACTCAGGTCTCAAAATTAACACAATACAATTGCAAATTTAAAATCTTTTTAAAATCTTTTTTCACCCAAGAGAATTTGCCCCTTTTGCATACTCACAACAGAAGCATATTTAAGCACAGCATCTATGAAGGTGCTTTGTTGCTTTGTTGCTGACTGCCTTCTCACTTAACCCTTAAATGTTTGCTCTTCAGGTTGTCCTCCCTTGGGTCTTGAAACATTAAAAATTACTGATTTCCAGCTTCATGCTTCTACAGTGAAGCGATATGGCCTGGGAGCTCACAGAGCACGATTAAATATTCAGGTAAGATTATCTTTCTTTTTTTAAAAAAAATATGGAGGATATCAGGGTTTTCGTTTTTTTTTTTAAAAAACCACTAGTAAATGCCTTTCATTTTTTACCGTCCTAACATGTAATCCCATTTTAAACAAAAGGAAACAATGCATAGCCTAATGTTGGTTAATAGTGAATACAGTAATAGTGGAACCTTAACCCTTTGTTCCTACAAGTTCCCCCTTACCCCATTATTTGTACAAATGATGGTTTGTATATTCAGCTGTCTTGAAAATCACTTCAAATTCTTAGAGAGTATAGAAATGCAATTGATAAGCCAATGCCAGGCAATTAATCAAATTACTCCCAAACATTGTTCTTGGCAGTGGGATAAAACTTGTCCTGCAGCTCTGGAGGAAGCAATACAACTCTTTCTTGGAATAATTTTTTGTGTGGAGTTGAAACAGATACAATTGTTAATTGGATTATTATCATAATATCCATACAAATCCCTCATTGTCATGTAGATATGGGGGAACAACACTGATCTAAGCTTGGAAGAGTTCCTGTGGGTTGAAAATCCTTTACAAATATTATGTCACAAGCAACCATCAACTTCTAAATTTTTTCTTAGTCAGATGCATGGTATGATTCCCCCCCCCATTTTTCTTAAAAGGGAAGAGAAATCACTCTTTAGTTTGATGCTGATCAAAAAGGCTGGCATCAAAATGCACTCTCATAATTCTTTAGTGCTGATTGTATAGATGCTCATAACAAGAAGTGTCCAATTATGCAGAGCGTTTCTGGAGCAAAACATCGGGCTTGATTAGAAGTTGGAGCACCTGGAAAACCCAGTGTCGAGTCCTTTAATGAACCTCTTAGAACTTTCTGAAATAATTATATTTGTGTGCTACCAGAGATTGGGATGTTTCTTGCATCTGCAGATGTTCTAGGATTCATAGGAAAATGTGGCATTGTGGTTTTAAAGCCATTGTCAATGCCATGATGAGAAATAGATTAGTTTTCAGCTTGTATGGTAAGTTATTTATTGGAAGCAATTGTAGGAAAGCTCTGAAAATTATGGAAAGGATGAAACTCAAAGCTACTATGCACTCTAAGAGAACTATAAATATAATATCTTGTTTTGATTACCATAAATACATGCTCTATGGTGCATGATGACTGATCTGCAGCAAAATCTTCTAATTAAAAAAAGCCCAGAAAGATCCATCTAAAGCAAAATCTTCTAATTAAAAAAAAAACACCAGAAACTTCCATCAAGTTAAAGGAATAACTATATGCAAGATAACCCCAAAGGTGCTTTTTCACGAGTCAACGGGACTTTCTTGTTTTTTCTTTGAAGACGTTTCACTCCTCATCCAAGAAGCTTCTTCAAGTCTGCCTGGATGGTCGGGCAGAGCTGAAGAAACTTCTTGGATGAGAAGTGGAATGTCTTTAAGGAAAGATAACTATGAGCTGGATGACTGAGAATCTCCATTGACATATGCAAGGTAACAAAAGACATTTAAAGAATCTCCTTTTTCCCTTCAGAAGTCCAGAGATATATAACATAACCTCGTGCAGTCCTTTTCTGACTGACCTTTTTGCTTTTTGTTTCTGAGTTCTTGCTTTGCTATTCAACCCTGCCTTCTGTTTCACCATTTGTTCCTGTTACACACTCCAGCCTTGACCAGTACTTTGAAACAGAACCAGGTTTGGGGCTTCTAGGAATCAATAAACAGGCATCTTCGACCATCAGCCATTGAAAAAAAATGGAGGCTAGAATGTGCTACAGCTTTACTTGAGCTTACTTTTATCTCTTAACTTATTTCTTTTCAAAAGGAATCTATTCAGATTTCTAAAGACAGTTTTGCCTTCTCTTCAGGCAGGTATTAATGAGAATGATTTTTATGACGGTGCTTGGTGTGCCGGACGGAATGATCCCTACCAGTGGATTGAAGTAGATGCTCGCAGGCTAACAAAGTTCACAGGAGTTATTACACAGGGAAGAAATTCTCTTTGGCTGTAAGTAAATATATTATGTGGTAATATATTGTATGCATTGTCTAAGCAAAACCCAGATTTTTTAGCAAAAAAATTATAATATAAATGACTATAAAACTACAATACTTTTAAAACAATAGTACTTTACGCTACTTTCCGTCAAGCATGGAATTAGCCACATTGGCCCATCTAGTAGGAACTGTTGAAAGGCAGTTTCATTAGTACTAATTCTTCTTGTCAAGTTATTTCAATGGAATTTTACTTTGTTAAATTAAATCTTGGTCTTTTTTTTATCAATTTCCTCCACAATCATGGTTAGCCATTTGGGTGACACTGAGAACATTCAGAGTAAAAGGATATGTTCTTGATAATTTTCTGTTGAGTCTTCTGTATTTCAAAACAATGTTTCCCTACACATTGATAACATTAATTTCAGTTCAAGGGAATCTAAAAGGTAGTTATCAGTATGTGTGTGTGTGGGGGGAGGGGAAATAGCCTAACTTTGTTATAAACCACATAAAATGTATCTTTATTTCAAATATTTCTGAAATAAATGTGGAAGCTCTAATCTTATTATTGAATTGTGTGGTCTTGTTATTGAATTGTGACATCACTAGGCAAGTTTCCTTTCTCATTTCCAGTTTGGATAGGATTTTTCACCATTCTTTTCATAGCCTTTGTTTGGATAATGTGCCCTTGAGGATAATGTGGCCATTATTTGTTGTTAGGATAAAACAGGGCTTCAAGTTTTGGGAATATTCTTCAGTTTGATGCTGGTGCTGCTTAATTTCAAATTCAATATTAGAAGCAGAGTTTCACAAATGCTTATTTATGTACAGGGAGAATAGATACATTATAACGAATGCAGCCTGATTGAGCATCATAAATATAATTCTATTGGTAATTTATCCCTTTCTGTAAACAAAATGTTGAGCATTCTGATACAAGAAAACATTGTTTCTGGTCTTGCCTTTTGGTGCCTTGATCAAACTATTTTCCAAAGCACTAAAAGTCAAGACAAGAAACAATGAATGGAAACTGATAAAGGAGAGAAACAACCTAAAAGTAGAGAGAAAATTCCTAATGGTTAGAGCAATCAACTAATGGAATAGCTTGCCTTCAGAAGATGTAGGTGCTCTATCACTGGAGGTGTCCAAAAAGAGACTGGACAACCATTTGTCTGAAATGGTATAGGATCTCCTGCTTGATCAGGAGGTTGGACTAGAAGATCTCCAAGGTCCCTTCTAATTCTATTATTCTATGTTATTCTATGTTATTGTATTTCACTGGGGAAAGTATGGTAGATTCCAAGACATCAAGCTTTGTGTTAGGTATTAAATCTTTCCAAGCAAATGTTTTATATATTGTGCGCTGATCCTAGTAAATTTCAGTATGATTTATTCAGAGTGCCTACGTCTCAACAGCAGCACATATAACTTAATGACAGATATACAATGTCAGTTAAAATTCAACATTTAAACTCTGTTTAATTGTCAGTTGTCATAGTCTCCTTTTAATAACAGTGAAGCTCCATTCCAGTGCTGATAAAATAACGTCTCACGTTGCATTATCAAGTTTGATCACTGAAAATTCAAGATAGACTTTTCAACGTGAAGAAAAGCAGTGATAGAAAGCTTCTCACATTAAATGTTAGGCTGTTGCACATTTATTAAAAGTACATCATTCCTGGCAGGAAAGGTTGACAGCCGTAGACACTAGATTTTATTAGCAGTGTTTGGAGTACAATAAAGCTAGTCCCATTCAGAAAAAGAAAAACAGAACAGAGTGATAAAAGTAGCAATGGACAGAATTGTGTGTAGCTTCAGATTCAGCATCATGACAGACACATGGTCAATATCTAATTGTCTGGTGGGGAAAAAGCACTGAGAATAATGCTAAGATGCTTTATTCTACTTTTGCTTTTGCAGACCCAGAGAAGGCCAAAGATACAAAGCAGCATTTTTAACACTATCTTGTGAATATGAAGAAACATAAATATGGAACTAAATCAATGTCATCATAGGGCAGTAGTTACTCTTTTCTTTTTGAAGCAATCTGAAAATATGGACTAGGGCCCCCCCACTCCCCCAACAGCCAGAAAATAATGCCTTGGGGTGTGTATCTGGGTCAGTAGGAATCAATGCCTGTGTGCTTCTGTTCATTTTTCACCTATAGGCTTTTGCTATAGTCTTTTTAACTGGCATACATTGAAATACAAAAGGGGGAGTGGGGTTCCAGAAGACTGCTAAGAGAAATCAATAGTGGCCATTGGTCAAAACTCTTTTATAGCTGGAATTTTATTCTGAAGGGTTCAGGAGCAAAAATGTTGGTATTGACATAAATTCAATATACCTCTAGTAGACACAATAATGATAGAAGTGAATTTCAGTTTCCTGGTGCCATATTCTTAGCTCTGAAGGTGGTTAGGTACTATAGGAGTTGAAATCAAGACAGCTTTTAAATAGTAACTCAATGAAACAACACACCAAAAGGCAATGAAATGAAGAGCTCTCTTTCTAAAGCCATGCAGAACTGTGATGGACATCTGAAACAAAACATTTATATTAGTGGTAGTCCTTGACTTACGACCACAATTGAGCCCAAAAATTATGTTGCTAATTTGTTAAGTGAGTTTTGCCCCATTTTACAACCTTTGTTGCTACATTTGTTAAGTGAATCACTGCAGTAGTAATGCCGTTGTTAAGTGAATCTGGCTTTGACTTTGCTTCTCAGAAGGTCACAAAAAGGGATCACCTGACCCTGGGACACGGCAACTGCCATAAATATGAACCAGTTGTCAAGTATCCAAGTGTAAATCACATGACCATGGGGATGTTGCAACGGTCATAAGTGTGAAAAATGGACATAAGTCATTTGAATGTTCACTAAATGAACTGTTGTAAGTCGAGAACTACTTGTACTTCAGTTAAGAAGTGCTGTGGTTTAGATGTTGGTCTAGGATAAGGGAGACTCAGATTCAAATCCATTTTCAGAGGTAGGAGGTCACTGGGTGACTTTGTGTCCAAGGGCTAATTTCAGCCCACCTACTTTGCTCCCTTGTTGACTGCATTATAATGCATGGTGGAAGAACCCCATTCAGTCAATTATGTGAACAATGTCATACTTTCTTCACTAGAGGGCACTGGACTTAGGCATATCTGAGAGAAGTGAGGAGCTTTTTTGTGTGTCAATTTTGCTTTTAAACAAGACAATAATGCTTTTGTGTCACTTTTAGACTTTTTAATCTCTCTTTAACAGGCTGCAAATGTTCGAGACTTGCAATAGAACCCTGAAATAAACTTTCATGCTGGGCTGCATATGGTGATTTTTCTCATAAAAAGGTCAAGTGTTTGAACACCATTTAAAAAAACACGCAATTGCTACGATGACAAATTTCACAGGCACACGTTTATTTAAATGCTGGCATTCTTTTTTCCTTGTCATCTGCCTATGCACAGTAGACAGCTACCAAATTAAACTGTTAGAAAAAATCTAAAATTGGTCTAATGATGAGTTTGATTAGATTCAATGGTTTCTTTGCGGTAAGCCTTAGGAAACTTGTGACTAAGGGGAAAACTTGTTTTTCTGACCATTTTGGAAATTCTGTTCCTTTGCCATGGGTTATCTGGTTGCTAAATTAGATTTTTATGGCAATTAAACAATAATGCCATATACAGAGGTCACATTTTTCATATCTTTCCCAATGAATAATAATACCCCATTCTACAATTTCAGTCTTAAGGGCATAAAACCTGTCAGTCATATTGACCTGCAGTTTTGTGACATATTCTGGAAATGGAGACACATTCTTAACTATTTTAGAGACTAGAGTTAGACTTGCAAACTCACCTAGGCTGAAGGGCTATTTTTCTCTCTGGAAATTCCAGTACCATGCCCAGAACCTTCAAATACGGATGTTCAAAATGTTAAAAACCTATTTTGAATGCAGGCGGAGAGGAGAGTGGGATCATAATGTATCTTCAGGCACAGGTAGTTCTTGACTTATGACCAGAATTGAGCCCAAGATTTTTGTTGCTAAGCAAGACACTTGTTAAGTTAATTTTGCCCCATTTTATGACCTTGTCACCGTTGTTCAGTGACTCACCGCAGTTGCTATGTTGGCAACACAGTTGTTAAATGAATCTGGCTTCCCCAGACTTGTCACAAGGTTGCAAAAGATGATCACAGGACCTTGGGACACTGCAACCATCATAAATATGAGTCAGTTACCAAGAGTCTGAATTTTGATCACATGACCGTGAGGATGCTGCAAAGGTCATAACTGTAAAAAATGGTCCCAAGTCACTTTTTTCAGTGCTGTTGTAATTTTGAACATTCACTAAATCAGGGGTCCCCAACCTTGGCAACTTTAAGATGCGTTGACTTCAACTTCCAGAATTGCCCAGGCAGCATGGCTGGCTCGGGAATTCTGGGAGTTGAAGTCCACAAGTCTTAAAGTTGCCAAGGTTGAGAACCTCTGCACTAAATGAACTGGGACTGTTCTGGAGGACTGGACCAATGTAACATGATTTGGTGCCACCTCAACCCTTCAGGCTGATCCATGTGAAGGGCAAGTTCTGTGAAGATAAAGAAAATTGCTTTAGCTCCTCACCCTCCTGGGGCATCAGCTGACTGACTGAGCACATAATGACTCTGCAGAGCCAGACCCAATTTGGCATCTTGTCCTGCCCTCTGCAACACAAATATTTAGTGACAATTAAAGGGCTCAATATGGCCTTGGCCCTAGGGGCTGTAGAATGCCCAGGTTTTTTAAGCTATTTAGCAATCATTTGGATTGCAGCCCTATATTTCAATATTTTAACAATGCTAGAGTTTTTATTTTTTTCCCAGTACTTGGATTCTTCTATATATCACTTTAATTATATATCTCAAGGAGATTCACAACCCAAGTGATAAAACAATAATTCAGTAATTCGAATCTAAATAGACTACAGAAAAGGAAACTCCCAAAACATATTCCAGATCTAGAATTGATTACCTTTGAAGATTGGGCCATTTTTAGACCCCTGTAGAGTACATCATTGTAGAAATATATGTAACTGAACCGAGGGGAAACATTTTGATGGGTGTACATTATTTTTCCAATCTAAAAATACTGCACACCCAAACACATAAATATATACACAACTCAATAAGTCTATAATTCTTACTCCTGTAAGCTAAATTACCTAACAAAGAAAAATGGTAACACTTTCAAAAATAAATATTATTTAAATCATGATACTTTATCAAACTGTATTTGAAATTGCCCCATAAATCAATGATATACAATTTAAACATATTTTCCTTTTAGATCTAGCTTTTCTAAGAAATTATTTAAGCTACCATGTTATGACAGTGTTGCTTCTTTTTGCAGATTAGGACTGCATGTTCAGCACTTAAAAATAACCTGAATAATGAATTCATTGCTTCTGTGCATATAATGGTTTTTTCCTTCTGTATTTTTCCATATTCATAAATGGGAGAAATGTATCTAGTTTTACATGTGAGAGACTAGTTTCGAAGAAATGTGGGATTATTTCCATGTACATTGTTTATTATTTAAATGCCAGTTTTTTTCAGGACCTTTTTGAACTTAGTGAATGTTCTTTTTAAATATTGTTTAAATATAACACATTGAATTCACAAATTCACAAAAAACCTTAGCGCAACTCTAAAAGATAGGAGAGATGCATCCTTTTTTAAAGTGATACTCAACATTTTAAAACATACTAAAGAAGTGGTATACAGATAGTTCTCAACTTACAACAGTTCGGTTTGTGACGGTTTCAAGTTACAAAGGACTGAAAAAAATGACTTATGATCATTTTTCATAATTATAACCATTGTAGCATGATCAAAATTTGGATACTTGGCAATTGGTTCCTATTTATGATGGTTGCAGTGTCTGTGAAGCCCAAGTCACGGCAACCATCATAAATATGAACCAGTTGCCAAGCATCCAAATTTTTGCAACCTTTTGATAAGCAAAGTCAATGGGGAAATCAGATTCACTTAACAACCATGTTACTACTTTAAACAACCACAATGATTCTCTTCACAACCATGGCTAAAAAGGTCATAAAATGGGGCAAAATTCACTTAACACATGTCTCAGTTAACACCATAAATTTTGAGTTCAATTCTGGTCATAAGTCAAAGATTACCTGTAGTCATATTATTTATATATACAAACACAGGTGTATCTGAAAATTAAGATAGAAAAAAAGCATTATGCCCAATGGGTGGAGCTGCATTACCTGGTCACAGCCAATGTTCTGTTTTTTTTTTTTTTTACTGTACCCTACAGCTGACTTAGGGACCTCAAAATAAGAATCCAAATAGTTTATTTATTTATGGAATTTATTTACTACCTCAATTTTCATGGACTTTAGGAGTTAATTAATTTCCATGTTCTGCTTTTAATGAATTAAGCAATCTAATTTAGCTAATTAGGGAGATGGGAGGTTTAGAAATAGGAAATCTAAATAAGTATTTTATCTAATGGGTGATATTTAAACTATTTGGGATGGCAGATTTGGTTTCAACTTGTCTTTTAGTATTTTTTCCCCTCTCTTTCATAGTTAATTTTTGCTTTCCTTGGATTGTGGATTGGGTTCACCTGCTAATTGCCTCTCCTCTAATATTGCTGGCTGCATTTTAGTCTTTCCTATTTCTGCCACATGCACTGGACTTCCACTTCTCTCAGAAGGCATGGCTGCAGATAAAGGAAATGTAAAATGGTACCAAAATGGTGAAAGCAATAATACTGGCTTTAAATAGGATATTGGGATCATTTTTTCCTTTTAAATGGGATTTTGCTTTACAGCTAAGAGCTGAGATGTGGAAGTGTTATATTGTACATGTTAATTCATGTTCTTATTTTAGAGCTGTGCTGCAACTTTTTGCTGACAATTGGATTGGAGAAGATGTTACGTATTGATTTGCTTGTAGTTAAGATATGTGAAAATTTAAAATTTTTGAATTAAGAGGAGGTGAAAAAATTGTTTACTTGTCTACTTGTTCTAATAAAGTTGGGAATCTGCTTTCTTTAGATGGAGAGTTATTTTACTTTTTATTTTTTGTGCTTTTTTTCTTTAGTTTGAGTTATCCTTTACTTTTTAATTAAAACTTTTAATAAAATTATTACAAAAAAAAGGATCTTATCTTTGTAAAGTTAGGTAGGACAATAATTTTCAGTATTGTGAAAAGAGAGGAATGACTCTTCACTGATTTTCTTTGAAATTTTGGAATTGCTAGCTTTATTAATTTATTAATTTATACTGAAGATTTCAATCTTTTGTTTCTTGAAATAATAATTTAGTGCAGTCCTTTCTTTGGAAATTTTGCACAAATAGGAGATAAATAAAAGGTTTAAGGGATATTGGCTATTAACATTAAAATATTGTATGACAACGATTAAATGTCCATATGAAGACTTTTATATTTATAAAGTCTATATTCCAGTTTTAAATACAAATTGACAAATCTGCTTTTTCTTTCCAAAGCATAGCATATAGTAATAATAACAATAATAGAACAATAATACGGACTATAGTTCTATTGTTGTATGATATGTTGATTAGAAAGAGGGAACTACCAAATTATTCAAATAATAGAAAGGAAATCACCTTCTAGAAAAGGGAATCTTTTCTAGAATGAAAATTTGGAATGAGGAAATTGAATATTATATACTTTGGAATCAGTAGCAAAGATTCTTAATATCTTACGTATACTGCTTATAATAACACAATGTGAGTAGTTACAAAAAAGTCAACTCCGCTCCAATAAATTGGAGATGTAATATTCAACCAAAGAATACAAGTCTGTCCAGTTAGTATTCTATTTTTGTTTGATATTGAAATGAATGTAGTGTTATAAAAATCACTATGATTTAAGGTGACTGAACTTCTGAATTTCAGTAAAAAAATAAGATGGACCTTTATAACTGTATTGTGCTTATGACATGTTTGACCCCTCTCTCAAACTCAGCCTGGTCATCTCCCCCATCTACCTTGGTACTCAACTGTTTTGAAGCTAATCAAATTTGATACTTAACACATTTTGATGTGAAAATTTTGTGGTAGTCATTGTTTGTTTGGTACTTGATGCACAAGCTAGAACTTGTCAGTGTCAGCTGCTTTGTAAATCTAACCCTACATTCTTCCTATGGGAAAAATTTGTTTGGTACTCATTGTTTTTGGCACTCATCATGCCTCCTGTAACTAATTAATGATAAATACCAAGGTACCACTGTACTTATTAGAGTCTGGGCATTATGTATTCTATTCATGTTGTATGTTTTAATTTTGTAGTTCTATTTTTTTCTTTTCAAACAACTAGCAGATGATATATAAATGCTGCCAAAGATATATAAATAGAAGCATCCTTAAGGAAGGAAGCAATTAAATAACTGTAATTGTCCCATCAAACTGAAAATAACACACTGCAAAATAAGATGGGCTTTGATATTCTTTAGAAAGCAGATACAATGATTAATAATAATAATAATTTAAGAAAACCATCCTCTGTTTCTTTCTAGGAGTGACTGGGTAACATCTTACAGAGTTATGGTGAGCAATGACAGTCATGAATGGATCACTGTCAAAAATGGTTCTGGAGATATGGTTAGTGTCCCAAGAAATATCTTAACTGCTTATGCTCATTCAGCAGTCATATCCTTATCAGTAAAATGGCTTAATTTCACCATTCACCTCATCAAATTTTAGAGAACCATCAGCAGCTAGCCAGATGAAATGATCAGAAAGCCTGTAATTAACCAGATCTTAGTGAAATTAAGAATAGTGGATGCTGAATTTTGAAGTTCACTATTGAAGACCATTACATACACCTTCCACATAGATCAGATCAAGTAGTTAAAGCAGTTTACAAAATCTTTCTAACCAATCTCAAAAATACAAGTCTATTTGTTAGGGGGGAAAAAAAATCTCAAGTGAAGGTTTGGCTACTCAAAGATTCATTAAATCTCTTGCCTGCCACTTTTGTTTGTCAACAGACGCCCAGTTCAGGTAATAATATCTTATGAACAAGAGCACTGAGCTCTACAAGAGAGATGTGCGTTTTTCCAGTTTCCCTATAAGTTTTATTATGGCTAATGCAATAATAAAAAGTCTTTTCAAAGTCTGTGAGAATGTTACAGTTTGCAATATTTGTAAATGGTGAATTTATATTCTGACTGTGGTGCATTAATTTTTTTTTAGACACCCCTAGATTAGGAACTTCTCTATTAACATTATATTCAAGACAGAAAAGCAAAGGAAGATTCTTGAAAATGGAGACAGGGGATAAATGTTTGGGCTTTGATTATTCATACTGTATTGCTCATGATGAGTTCACTGCACTATTTGAATTAAGAATAATCATGGCCATTCTATACATTCAGTTATATTTCTTTTACCCAAAAAAGGCAACTCATACATTGTTCACTGTAACAGAACAAACATTTGTGCTACAAGTTATCAAAGAGTAGAGTATGAATGCATGCCTATTATAATAATAAGCACAGTAATAGAACTAATATAACATCTAAGAGAAAATGCAATTATTTAATTTAAGTAGAAGAACTAGTAGTAAGTAGAGTCAATTACCTGCAATTGATCTGGATATATATTTTTTTCTTCTGCTGACTTTTTTTAATGTTAATTTTCCCATAGATGAAATGCAAATAGCAGTCTTGGAAGAGATCTAAAGCAAGTTTTGCAACTTATAGTTTCAAAGTTCATATAGCCTCCTCCAAAGCTGCCTAATGTGACAGAATTAAGAAAGCTGTGGAGTATTTTAAATTTATAACTTTAGATATAATTTGTTTTTTGTTTTTTTGTTCTACTCTGACTCTTGTCTATCCTAGCTTGACCTACTTTGGATCAGAAATCTGTATCTTTCCCAACTAATACATTTTATTAAAACACATAAGCTTTTGTGAGCTTTTCCTTGCCAAATAGCTCAAGTGGATTCAGCATCAGTTTCCCTTCCATATCCTTTGTAATTTAATATTTATTTAATGCTCACAGTTTATATATATAATTACAAGCATAATATCTTTTCTCCCAAACTGGAAAAATATTCTTGCACAAAGCACAAGATATTTAATTAATGTTTTATGTTCCTGAAGTAGATTTATATCAATAAAAGCATCCTCCGAAATATCTAAACAATTCTATGCGTTGTTTTCTTGGACAGCTTTCATTACCTTCTGAAAGTCTGCTGTCTAAAACCCAAACAAGGGTTTATGCCAGGGGTCTTCACACTTGGCCCTTTTATGACTTGTGGACTTCAACTCCCAGAATTCCTCAGCCAGTGTGTCTGGCTGAGGAATTCTGGGAGTTGAAGCCCGCAAGTCATAAAAGGGACAAGTTTGAAGACCCCTGGTTTATGCCATGACCATCCCTCTGTTTGTGATCTTTCCTGGTTCTCATTTCACTGATACTGTGTCATGAGCGAAAAGCCAAAATATAGAATACAGGGAGTCCTCTACTTACAACTGTTCACTTAGTGACTGTTTGAAGTTACAACGGCACTGAAAAAAGGTGACTTATGACCATTTTTTCAGATTTATGACCATTGCAGCATCCCCGTGGTCATGTGATTTACATTCAGATGCTTGACAACTGACTCACATTTATGACCATTGCAGTGTCCTGGGGTCATGTGACCATCCTTTGCCACATTTTGACAAGCAAAGATAATGGGGAAGCCAGATTCATTTAACAACCAGGCTACTAATTTAACAACTGCAGTGGTTCACTTAACGATTGCTAAGTGTTGTCCCACAGAAAAATGGATCAAAACTCATTTAACAAATTTCTCATTTAACGACATAAATTTTGGGCTCAGTTGCAGCCGTAAGTGGAGGACTACCTGTACTTTCAAACTGAATTTGCTTGACAATGTTTTTTCCTCAGTACTGCTTGGTAAAAAAAAGGTTTTCCATTTGTTTCACTGCTATATTCTCATATTCCATATTTATTGAACTGGTGGCATTCCCTTTGTCTAAGGTAGGGGTCTTAGACAACTTTAAGACTTGTGGACTTCAGCTCCCAGAATTCCTCAGCCAGCTGTGGAGCTGAAGCCCACACAAGTCTTAAAGTTGTCAAGGTTGCAGACCCCTGGTCTAAGGAGGTAGAGCCCTAAGTATCCCTTTTAAAGGCTATATACAGCACTCATTCTACCCAAAGGTAGATTCTTCACCAAAAGGTACAGACTCAGGTGATGTTTGGTGGGAGGCACATTTTTTTCCCGTAACTTGCAAAGCAGTAATATACTACAGTACCTTGCAAGTTAATGTGAAGACAAGGAAGATGAGGGAAGGAAGTTTCTCCGCAACACAGTAATCCATTTTAATTTTGCCTCAAAAGAGGCTCCATTTAAACAGAAGAAAATGGGATTAGGAATAATATTTTCTTTGGTTGGTCCATGCAACACCTAATTCTCCTAATTTTTCATGGCTTTCAGTTTTTGTTATTAACGATGCCCCTTCTCTGTGTTTTGAAATAGCTTTTTGAAGGCAACAGTGAAAAGGAAATCCCAGTCCTTAATGAGTTGCCAGTGCCCCTTGTGGCACGTTATCTGCGGATAAACCCTCAATCCTGGTACGAGGAAGGAAACGTGTGCATGAGACTTGAGATCCTAGGCTGTCCTCTCCCAGGTAAAGCCGTGCTTAGCACCAGATTCAGCATAAAGCATACAAATATATATATATCTCCAAGGAAAGTTCTGGGTTTATTCCAGAGAGTATAACAACAACAACAACAACAACAACAATAGAGTTGGAAGGGACTTTGGAGGTCTTCTAGTCCAAACCCTGCTGAATCTTTTTGAACCAGATGGCATATTAAGGATGTTCCAAACTTCTTAGATATGCTGTCACAAATCATACAATACAGGTTGTGCTCAACTTACAACTCTTCATTTAGTGACCATTCAAGGTTGAAACGGCACTCAAAAAAGTGACTTGTGACTGTTTTTAATATAACCATTGCAGCATCCCCGTGGTCATGTGATTAAAATTCAGATGTTTGGCAAAGGACTCATATTTATGACAGTTGCAATGTCCGACAAGCAAAGTGAATGGGGAAGCCAGATTCACTTAACAACTGTATTACTAACTTAATAAATATAGTGATTCACCTAACAATTGTGTCAAGAAAGGTTGTAAAATGGAGTGATACTCGCTTAAGAAATATCTCACTTAGCAACATAAATTTTGGGCTCAATTGTGAGCATAAGTCAAGGACTACCTACATAATAGGGCAGACCAAGGATTTTTGTCCTTTCCGTTTTGTCCAGCTAGCCAAGATATTCCATTTATCTTTTATTATGCCATTTGACTTTGGGGAATTGGACACAGCTCCAAACAAAGCACTGGTTAGCAGCCACCCACCATTCTGAATTTCTGAAAAGTCTGATCTACTTAGAGTGTTAAGTTGTTAAAAAAAATAGAAGGTAGAATTATTTTCATAAGTTATAAGGGGGATTTTTTTCCATGATAGCTTGTTATTAGAATTAATAATACATGAAGAAACTAGAAAAGGTACACACATAGTAACTGTTCATATTCTTTCTTGGTTTTTTTATTCTACAAATAGATACATAATAAGACATAATTTGCAGTAGCCTGGAAAAGATATTTATTTATTGATTGATTGGTTGGCTGGTTTAAATTTATATGCCACCCATCTCACTGTTGAATAATTTTGGATAATTTTTTCCCCTATTTATTCCACAAAAATATCCACAGAGATTTTTGCCCTTATTGTAAGGATCTATATCTGCATTTGATTGGTTTTCAGTATTTTCTCGACTTATTTTTTTTGACATTGGAAAGAATATTAATGGCATAACCTAAGAAGTATGTGATTAGACTTGTAGACTTCAATTTTTAGCTCCAGTCCTTCATCTGTAGTGAAAATTGCTGTTGTACTTTAATGCAGTGACTTTCTGAAATAACTTTATATGTAAACATTAAGTAAGGTGTCCAATTAGATTTCTCATGTTGAAACGATTTCTCATGTTGAAATCTCTATGGATTTAACAATATGTACAGCAGTTGATATATCTATATCAGTTACTATGCTATCTCTAGTTTATATTGGCATTGCAAAGATATAAAAATATTGAGTGAGAATAAAAAAAAACAGAAAATGTAAAGTGGAACAGTTATGTAAAGTTGCATCCCTATACTATTGTCAATTATGTAAAAAATCTAACTGATGATTAAATAATGACGTATCCCTAGAAGAAGCTAAGTCTATTTTTGTACTTCACAGATCACTGAAAATTTTGTTCATTTTATACATGACATATAAACATCATTGTACTGGATAAATTTATCTAGTATTAGCTTCTAATATATTTTCCTAAGCTAAATGTTAAGGTTAATCAAATACATAGATAAGCATATATAAATAACATGATGTGGATTATAACAAAGATTCTGGTGGTTTCAATGTAGATATGAATCTTACATCTGAAGAGTAATGTTCTCCATTCTAAAACAAAAATAAATTGAAAAATGGAATAGGATGTTGAATTGTCACCTGCAGTCTGCATAAGGATTTTCAATCACCATTTTGACTATTCTAATCAGCAAACTATTACAACAAGATCTATGTTATTATCATTCAATTACTGTTTTGTGAATGATCATGGTCAAAAATATTACTCTTTCTTTCTGAAAAATATTTATCTTTTTTTAATTACAGACCCAAACAATTATTATCACAGAAGAAATGAAATGACTACAACAGACAACCTAGATTTCAAGCATCATAATTACAAAGAAATGAGGCAGGTAGGATGCAAAGGAGCCTTAAACAGGAAACAAAGTGGCATTACTAAGAATAGGTTTCCTGAAGAAATGTGAGGTAAAAAAAGACAACGCAGAGAGTCTAAATCATATTAATAGGCTATTCAGTGATATAGCCTTAGGTTATAACCATTAAACTTTGTTTTAAAATAATTGGATGCGCTTACTGATCAGTTGATTTAAAGCCTGCTTCAGAAATTTAGTTGCCTGTAATCAACTGGGAACATAATTTAGTTAAGTATTTCTCAAAATAATTCTCCCACATACTACAATTTTTTTAATTTCGAAAGGGACATTGTTTTTTCTAGTTCTTTCTCAATAAGGACCTTTTAAAAAATATTCATATGGGAGAATGACACATACTGTGTTATCCTTAAGGTGTTTCAGGGTTCAGGTTCTGGTTATGCTTACACCGAGTAAAAATCAAAAAAAGTCTTCTTCATGAAGCAATTGTTCATATAACGGAATTACAGAGTTGGAAGGGAACTTAAAGGTCTTCCTGTTATGTCCTGAGCCTGCAAAAGGGCAGGCTTGGGACGTTGCAACGGTCCCGGGCAGCTGCAAGTTGCCCAGGACCAGACTGATTGGCGCCAGTGCTTGCGCGCATGCGCGAGGCTTTTCGCGCGCCTAAATGTTGCCTTTTGGCCTGGGGAAAAACGTCCTTAAGAGAGGCTGAGAAGTCCGTGCTGCCTTGAGTTGTAACGGGGCTGCTGAAGAGAAATAAAGAAGGTTACTGAACATCAAGAATGTCTCGCGTCGTCATTGCCATTAGCCAAGGACTCAACACTGGCGACGAAGGTGTGATGGCCTTGCAATTACACAAACAATTGTAAGCTTACCCTGGAGTCCAGCACAGCGAGGAAATGGTGTTAAATTCAGCAACTGCCTGCCAATACAGCTTCGTTGGAGGTAAGCTGGCTGATAGACCCTTCCTGCTTTACTAAAATGGCAAAGATTGGAAAACTTTCAGAGTTTGATATTATACATCCCGAAAGATGGGAATTTTACGTGGCCTGAGCAGAAAATTATTTCAGAGTTTATCAAGTAAGAGAAGAGGGCTTAAAGGCCGCCACCCTATTCTGCGTTTGTGGTCAAGATGCATTTGAAATTGCTGAAAACTTAGTAGCCCCTGCACCTCTTGAATCTGTTACCTACACAGATCTTAAGAAATTACTGAAAGAGCATTTTCAACCCAGGCTTACCAACAGTTGCCTGTGGACGAAGCTGCTGCTGTGGCACAAACCATTGTAACTCATAGGGGGGCATTCAAGGTCAAGAGACTGCAATTTGGAGTAAACGTAGCTCCTGGAATTTTCCAAAGAGTAATGGAAAATACCTTGAGGGGTATTCCAGGGGTTTGCCCCTATTTTGATGATGTCTTATTTGCTGGAGAGTCTATCCAAAATCTGGCTGAAAGATTGAGGGCTGTCCTGCTGAGGTTTCGGAAAACAGGACTCAAACTCAAAAAGGACAAATGTAAAATTGGGGTGTCTTCTACAGATTTTCTGGGGTTCAGAATTGATGCCAATGGGATTCATCCTGCTGAGTCCAAATTAAAAGCTATCACACAAGCTCCCAGACCTAAGTCCAAAGCTGAACTGCAAGCTTTTCTGGGACTTTTGAATTTCTACAATTCATTTATTCCTAACAAGGCTGATGTAGCTGAACCACTTCATAGGCTTCTTGACAAACAAGCTGTGTGGGAATGGTCACAAGCACACGAAGCAAGCTTCAATAAGGTTAAGACCTTGCTAACATCTAACAATGTGCTTGCACATTTTAATGAAACATTCCCTGTGTGCATTGCTTGTGATGCTTCCCCTTATGGCGTAGGAGCTGTACTCAGCCATCTCACACCGATGGAACTCAGGTTCCTGTTGCATATTACTCCAGAACTTTATCCTCTGCTGAGAGGAATTATGCCCAGATAGACAGGGAGGCCTTAGCTGTTGTTGCTGGAATCAAAAAATTCCATGATTTTTTATATGGCAGACATTTCACGGTCTACACTGACCATAAGCCTTTGTTGGGATTGTTTACAATTAACAAACAGACCCCTCACATTATCTCTCCCAGGATGCTCAGATGGTCAATCTTCCTGTCAGCTTATGATTTTTCTTTAATTCACAAACTGGGCAAAGAAATGGGCCATGCTGATGGCCTCAGTAGATTACCCTTACAGGTAGTTGAGGCTGACCCTGCCCCGGCAATCAATATTCTTTCAATTCAAGCACTGCCTGAGTCACCCCTTAATGCCAGGGATGTGGCTGCTGAATCAGCCACGGATCTTACACTCTCTCGAGTCTTATCCTGGGTTTTGTCTGGATGGCCAGAGAGTTGTCCAGGTACTGAGTTTCAGAGTTTCTGGTTAAAAAGGAACGAGTTGTCCACCTTCCAGGGCTGTCTGCTGTGAGGTAGCAGAGTTGTCATTCCTACCTCAATGAGGTCTAGAGTCTTAGGGTCCCTTCATGAGGGTCATCCTGGCATTGTTCGAATGAAGGCGCTTGCGCGCAGCCACTTATAGTGGCCTGGGTTAGATAAGGAAATTGAGGCTAAGGTGCATGCTTGTCACCTTTGTCAACGCTCACGCCCAGAAATGCCTCAGGCTCCCGTACATAGGTGGGAGGAAACACAGTCCCCATGGTCTAGGGTGCACATTGACTACGCTGGGCCCTTTCAGGGTCAATTCTTCTTGGTCCTGCTTGATAGCTATTCAAAATGGCTTGAGGTTGTACCTGTCTCGTCCACCACCACTGCAAAGACTATCCAAGTACTGCGGGGAATTTTTGCTGCACATGGGCTTCCGGATGTTTCGGTGTCTGACAATGGCCCGCAATTCACTTCTTCTGAATTCCAAGCTTTCTTACAGGCCAACATGATTCGTCATGCCACTTCTGCCCCTTTCCATCCTTCCACCAACGGGATGGCTGAACGGATGGTCCGCATCACCAAGATGCTTTAAAGAGACTTACCTATGGGGACTGGCATCACAGGTTGGCTGACTTCCTCCTTTCCTACCGCACTACACCTTCCACTTCTACCGGGAGGAGCCCAGCTGAACTTCGTTGGGGGTGCAAACTGATTACTAAACTTGACCGGTTGCATCCGGACAGACTGCCGCCTAGGGGTACACAGCCCAGGGCACCGCGGCAATTGCAAGTGGGTGCCCCTGTATGGACCCGTAACTACGAGCCAGGCCATTTATGGGTTCCTGCCACTGTTTGCAAGGTTACAGGCCCTTTGTCTTATGAGGTCTCCTTGGAAGACGGCCGCATCCTGCAACGGCATATTGACCAGCTGCGTACAAGGCTGGACTCACCTGCAGAGACTCCTGGTCCTTTTCCAGAGGGGGAAGGGGACCCTTACGGGCAAAGGGAAGGGTGTTGGCAGCATTCAGACTCTCACAGTGAGGCCACAGACGGCCTGTTGCATGATTCCGCAAGTGTTCCAAACAGGAATTCAAGGGAACCAGTTAGCGCACAAGCTATAGCGCAGACTCCAGTCAGGGAGTCACCCCGGGGGCATAATCATTACACACATACACCTTTCAGCACTCCAGTCAGGAAGAATAACCGGGAGCATCCTAATAACTCAAACTTTGCAAGAGAGCTGGCACACAATCAATACAATTGGCCCAATGCAGCCACAGTCCCCAGGGAAGGACACTGCCACAGGGAAGTGGGAGAAGAGCCAATTTTAGACAATGGACCCTCTGGTTCAACGGAGGGGGGAAACTGAGTTTTGGGACAATACTGAAATAACAGACAGTCCTGCTATGGAACTGGGGAGTGGAGGAAGCCAGCCTCCCCTTAGGTCCAGTGTGGGCTTGAGAGGCCATTCAGAGCTACCCAACAATGGCAGCTTAATAGAAGGGTCAGATCGCCTGCAACTAGGCAGGTCAACCAGATTAGAGAGAGAGCAAAGTCCTGGCCTGACAAGCCCAGTGGGCAAGCAAGCAGGCCAGGCATCAGGGCACAGTCCACGGGGGCCACCAGGGTCTGAGAAGGGGGGTGAACCTATAACCTCCACAGGACAAGGTGTACTTGTAAATAATCCAGGCCTACGTAGGTCACAGAGAGATAAGAGGTCTCCCAAATATCTTGAAGATTTTATAACCTTACTGGCCAGGCAGAAGACTTAAGTGTATTCTGTGGAAGCCGGAAATGGGAACACTGGAGTTAATCCCCAGCACTATAGCGTGGTACCATTTAACAAGAGTGTACACCACGCTTGTGTTGAGGTCGCGTTAAAATTGTCATGTAGTCTTAGCCGGGGGGGAAGGGGTGTTATGTCCTGAGCCTGCAAAAGGGCAGGCTTGGGACATTGCAACGGTCCCGGGCAGCTGCAAGTTGCCCAGGACCAGACTGGTTGGCGCCAGCGTTCGCGCGCATGCGCGAAGCGCTTTGCGTGCCTAAATGTTGCCTTTTGGCCCGGGGAAAAACGTCCTTAAGAGAGGCTGAGAAGTCCATGCTACCTTGAGTTGTAACGGGGCTGCTGAAGAGAAATAAAGAAGATTACTGAACATCAACAATGTCTCACGTCATCATTGCCATTAGCCGAGGACTCAACACTTCCAGTCCAACCTCCTGCTCTGGCAGGAAACCCTATACCATTTTAGACAAATTGTTGGCTAGACACTTTACAAAAAATACTTGGGAGTGAAAGAAGTACAAGGTCTGATTGACAAGAGGATAGGCTTTGGCTAGTAGGAGAAGTCAGGGAAAAAACCTATATTCAATTTCTGAATTTATAGGTGAGATAAAAATTTGGAAATATTAGTAAGAATTTTGTAGCAATGGGCAATTTATAACACAACCATCCTGTTCAAGAAATATTTCTATACTAGCATGCTTCCAGCTTATGTGAAAGTCTTGTATGTATGTATGTATGTTTATGTATGTATAGTATGTATGTATGTATGTATGTATGTATAGGTATGTATGTGTATGTATGTATGTATGTATGTATGTATGTATGTATAGGGTTTTCTCTATAGATCATCTTATGGAGCCAGTGGGGACTGGATCTTCAGCAGAACAAGTTGATATGTGGATGGACTGCTCACCGTTTCTTATATTCTGAGACCTGAGAGCTCAACAGAAATCTTTTCTGGAATTAATAATTCTGCTGCCTGCTCTAAGAAACCTGTTTGATTTTATTATGCTCTTTGTTTAATTTTAAATAAAGCAAAATATTACAAAGAAAATACATTCTGTATCATAGTCTCCAAGCATCTCTTCATTTGGGAAAATAAGCAGCATGTTAGCTTCAGGGTAAATAACAGAATAACACAATAACAGAGATGGAAGGGACCTTGGAGGTTTTCTAGTCCAACCCCCTGCTCAAACCGGAGACCCTATACCATTTCAGACAAATGATTGTCCACTCTCTTCTTAAAAACTTCCAGTGTTGGAGCATCCATAACCTCTGGAGGCAAGTTGTTCCAACTTCCACTGATTAATTCTTCTAACTGTCAGAAATTTCTTCTTACTTCTAGGCTGCTTCTTTCCTTGCTTAGTTTCTACTGATTGCTTCTTGTCCTGCCTTTAGGTGCTTTGGAGAATAGCTTGACTGCCTTTTCTTTGTGACAACCCCTGAGATATTGGAACGCTAGTATCATGTCACCTCTAATCCTTCTTTTCATTAAACTAGACTTATCCAATTCCAGCAACTGTTCTTTATCTTTTAGTCTCCAGTCCCCTGATCATCTTTGTTGCTCTTCTCTGCACTCTTTCTAGACTCTCAACATCTTTTTTGCATCATGGTGACCAAAACTGGATGCAGTATTCCAAGTGTAGTCTTACCAAGACTTTATAAATAGATATTAACACTTCATAGGTTTCCTTCCCTGGAATAATTCTGAGAAAGCTCTTGTGATCATGCCACACTGATTACAGGTAGTCCTCAAGTGACAACAGCAATTGGGACTGGAATTTCCATTGTTAAGTGAAGATATACAAGGCATGCCAGTCAGAAGGGAATTTCAAAGACTGGTCATAACCACCATTGAGTGCCATTGTCACTTCAACCATTGCTGAATGAATAGTTGTAAGTCGGTAGTCAAATGAAAGGTCTTAGAGGCTCAGCCAGAGTCAAAGCCACCACAAAGTGTCCTGTGTACTCCTGTGTTGTGGTACATGTTACCTGTGGCAGGGTAGATGGTCTGATCTTAAAGTCATATGGATCTATTCAAGATCCTTCTGGCTTCTGTTGTCTTTTTTGTAGGTGCTCTGTACCCAGAATGTCTCCAGAATGCTGGCAAAATCTGAATATTAAGAATTATAGTGAAAACCTAATCAGATGTATTGGATTAAAGTGTGAATTAAATGTAGTCATTCACCAGCCTTCTGTAACTCAGAAAGTATCAAAATAGGTTTATAAATGTATATTTTAAGGTAAAATAAGTTTTGGAACTAGTTAAAATATATAGTAAAATATCACATACCCCTTTTATAGATTTGTATGTATCTCTGTGCATGTGTCTGTGTGTGTGCATATATATTTTAGCAAACTGAGAGCCTGTTTGGTCTAGCTAGTTAAGATACCAGCTAGAAAAAGAGACTGAGTTTTAGTTCTGTCTTAGGCATGAATACTATGTGGGTGACTTTGGACCAGTTACACTTTCTTAGCACACAATGTCAGGCTTAGGCGACATGCTGCTTGACCAATTCTTGTCTGAACTAATGGATCAACACTTGATTTATTCAAAGAAAGAAAGAAAGAAAGAAAGAAAGAAAGGAAGGAAGGAAGGAAGGAAGGAAGGAAGGAAGGAAGGAAGGGAAAGAAAGAAAGAAAAGAGCAGACTATATCTACATTAAATTGTTAGCAATTTAATGTAGCTATAGCTTAGAAAAGAGCACATAATAGATTCTTCAGATTTCCTCTCTCTTATAATCAACCTCTCTTATAATCAAATCTGAGCATTTATCAGAGAGTTTTATCTATGTTAAATACTTTGATGTGGTTCTGATGATTTTGGATTCTCTCCAGTTGCGTCTAGCAAAGAGAGAGGTTTTAATTCCCTTCATTCTTTTACAGCATATGAGATTTAAAAACAGAAAAAACAAAGAAATTTTCTCTTCAATCAGCACAACCAATGGTGGGAAAAGAGGGAAAAATCAATCAAAAGGCTAAATCTAAGACAAGACAGAGGCTGGGATTCCTCTGATTTCAACATTTTGGCAATTTGGGGAGACTGTTAGTTACTTCCTGATCTCCAACCTTGGGAGGAAATCTAAATTGGATTTCTTTCTCCAAGCCCAAAGGACAGAAACTCCAAATATCTAGGATTTTGTCCCAGAAAATATAAATATTGCTGTCTAAATGAATGAGTGATATAATATGCTTGAGCAGAAATGGGCAGCAGAGCAGGGTCTATTCTGCAGCAAATACAAGTATTTGATGGGGTTTTGTGAGAGGCTAAAAAGAAACAGGGGGGAAGGGAAGGGGGGAACGAGTTCATTTGAATGTAGCTCTGGGCAACCATAGCAATTTTTCTAAGGTACAGTGGAAAATGTTGGATTTGTCAGCTAAGGAGGGCATTTGTACTCGTGATGACTCATCGGGGGTTCTAAGAAACAAGAAATAACAGTTTCCATAGCCTAAACAAGTTTAAAAACCCCTAAAGAAGAGGACTTTTGAAAGGCACTTGCTTTATGGTTGATTTGATTCTACTAGATACAGTAAATGAATAGTAGACTTCCTACAGAGTGTACAGATGGCATTAGAGGCCACAGAATGCAATTCCATACAAAGATTCAGATAGATGTAAGCCCGTTCCAATTTATGTTTAGATAAAATTAATATTCTTAGATTTAGCGCTTGAGTAATATCACTCTTAATTAATATCACCAGCAATGTAGGAGTAGAATGTGCTAAAGATTTTTTCCTATCTTATTCTTCAAATATGTTTAAAAATGAAGTGTGTGAGACATCAAATTTTCACCGTATTTATCCTGGATGCGTCATCCTTCTTCCTTTTTACTGAACAATTGTGTACTGAGTCACACACTGTTCAGAAGAGATTTCATGGCCTATATTTCCAGCAGACAGATTAGATGAGTAGGAACTCAATTGGCATAATTAGTGTCAAGAACAATAACTTTAAAAGCGTTTTAATTCCTAAGGTTGGTCAGGTAGAAATGTGTGTGTGTGTGTGTGTGTGTGTGTGTGTGTGTGTGAAAGTGAAACATTAAAGCAGGGAGGAGGGTGATGATTTCATTAGCTCTTATATAACAAATAAAGTTGTGATTAAACAGTGAGTACAACTGGCCAGTGGAGAGCTAATATCCGTGTATGTATTATCTGCTTATTTAAGAATTTTCAGAGTGTTCTTGTAATATAGCAGTTCACTCTCATTGATAGTGATGGTTTTCTACATAATCCAAATATTTCTTTTAAATGCTTCAAACAAATAGTGGTTCAATAATCAAAGAACTGTGTAAATTTGAAATGGCCCAAATGTTTGCTTTTCAGGAAAAAGAAGAGGAAAAGGTGCTAAATTATGCCCTTTAAGTCTAATGTTCAGCCATCTTAAAATTGTTGTTCCTGCATTCTGCTGATATGATTTCTTTTTCCAGTGAC
Source organism: Crotalus tigris (assembly GCF_016545835.1). Taxonomy (NCBI): domain Eukaryota; kingdom Metazoa; phylum Chordata; class Lepidosauria; order Squamata; family Viperidae; genus Crotalus; species Crotalus tigris. The sequence continues at coordinate 5,113,356 of NW_024096460.1, read as the reverse complement.
ATTCCCATTATTTCAATACTCTATCCTTTGCTTGCCTGTACAAGATGCCAAAGTTTAATTTAAATACTTTTCTTTCATTTTCAAGAAACCTGGTTATAAGGAAGCTGCTGTGCAAAAGACATGATTTAACCTAGTGCTCTATGGAAAGAGAGAAAGAAAGAAAGAAAGAAAGAAAGAAAGAAAGAAAGAAAGAAAGAAAGAAAGAAAGAAAGAAAGGGTGGAGAGAGGCCAGCAAGATGCAGGTGGGAAGATCTGGTATCCTAATGCATTGCAAAGATGATTCCCACCGTTATTAGAGGAAACGTGAAGAGACTACTTGCTATGAAACATTTTATTTTTAATATCATTTTAATAGGCATTTCTATGTCATGTCTCAGCAGGCATTTCAAAAGCAGTCACTTTCATTGAAGGTAATGAAAGTCAATGGAATTTTTTAAAAAATCAATCAGCTGTATGGATGACCCTTAGTCAATCAAATTACCAATTGCTTCCACACTCTGTAGGAAAAGACTTCATGCCCCTGAAACATTGACAGCACACAAATGTGTATACAGTCGTGCAGATTATTAAACCTGGATACTTGTAAATGCTGGTAATAAAGATACATCTGTCTCAATCCTGGCATTCTTCCACTGACAAGATAAAAGTATAACCAAGTTTTCTTACAAGCTCAACATGGAATTTCCAAAAATCTAGGAATAATTAGTGTACCTCTGTGTCATCTCTTTCTCTCTCTTTTTCTCTCTCTACCTCCTCTCTCTCTCTCTCTCTCTCTCTCTCTCTCTCTCTCTCTCTCTCTCTCTCTCTCTCTCTAACACACACACATATCTGTTTCTGTCTCTGTCTCTCTCTTTCTGTCTGTCTTTCTGTCTGTCTGTCTCTCTCTCCTTACTATTTGTAATTGAATTTTTAGTCTAGAGACACAGGATTGTGCCTGTTGGCCATATTCATACTACTTTATGCCTTGTTGACTGGTCCATGCTGTCCGAATATGATGGTAAGTTCAGAAGAAAGGATCTAGGTTACATATAACTATTAATCATGTGGCCTATGGATCCCTCTCCTCAGATGGTTGTTTAATTTCAGTATGTGAGGGATACATAGTAGGGAACATGATGCCAGTTCAGAGGTTCAAATAGTAGTAGTGGTCTTTATTATGATTACTGACCAGAATTCTGATAGCTAACAAAATAAGTGAAGTAAACAATGTCTTTTTGTAAGGAAATAAAAAGATAATATTATAACTAGGTCACTGAGGGTATTAAGGCATGCTTAGTTTTACAACAGGATAAAAAAAGTTAGCCATTGCCAAGGAAATAAAATAGTACTGATTTGATAAAAGTAAAAATATAAAACAAATCTGATTTGACTGGTTACTTTGCCAAATAAGGAGTTACAAAGCATGCCTTTATGTCCTTATAGAAAACACAATTTAACAGGTGAGCTATGGATTCAGTGGGGATTTTTCCACCAGGCACAATCTTAGCTCATAAGTGTTTTTTTAAATATATATTTGCCTTCAAGAACACCTAGTGAAAAGTCCTTGGGACAGTTATTTGTCTTACATGGTATAAAAAGATAGGGGTTGGCGTCTCAGGAACACATTCTTGGGTAGGGCAGATAGATCTAATTGGGTTTCCCAAACTCTAGAATGTTCTTTGAATGCAGTAAATGCTTAATTGTTTCTGAGGAAAAAATACAACTATAACCAGTGGTCCCATTTCTACATTTGCCAGACCTACCTCTTTCCTGTAGTTAAAAACTACAGTGAGGAAGCACCTACAACTTCTGAAGGCAAGTTGTTCCACTGGTTAATTGTCCGCCCTGTCAGGAAGTTTCTCCTTAATTCCATGTTGCTTCTCTCCTTGATTAGTTTCCATCCATTTTTTCTTGTCTTGCCTTTTGGTGCTTTGGAAATAACTTGACCTTCTCTTCTTTATGTTACCCCTTCAAATACTAGAATACTGCTGTCATCACCCCTAGTCCTTTTCTCTAGACTGGCCATATCCAATTCCTGCAACCGTTTGTTGCAAAATTAGATTGCACTCTCCAAGACAAACTTTTACTGAATTATATGTTCCCAATTAAGCAAATGTTTCATGCAAACCTCAACCAGGTAGAGCTTTAATATTGCTGGGATATGTTGTGTCCCTCTGATAAATGGGAGGATTTCATTGTTGATGATGATTTTTATCCATTTGGAATGACACAGTTCTGGTGTCCACTGCATTTGGTAGAGCTATGGAAAACCCACACTCAAAACATTTTAAAAAATTCACTTGCATTATCATCTGGCCATTTAGCAGCCAGACTTGGACTCAAGGTTGCTTTGTAAAATTTTAGTCCAGCTAATCGGTGAACAAATGTAGACCTAGTCTTGGGAATAGAGAATAAATAACCCATTAAGGAAGGTATGTCAGTAATGATTTCTCCGTCTTGCGAGAGAGGAAAGGGTGAGAAAGAAAATAACATTTATATTATTTAAAATGAAGAGAGGAATTCTCATGGACTTTCAAGTGTAATGTCAGTCCTTCATAGGAGACAAGGTCAAGAAACAGGTGCAGCCAGGATTCTAAAAATCCTCTTTATGGTTGCATAATAGAATAAAGGATGATTAACTTATCTGCCACTTTAACTGATCACATCAATTGCCATAAGACACATATAATAACATACAACTGTTAGTAGTGAATGTCAGTATGTAATCTCTGTTGACTGTGTAATCTTGTTTGGCAACTCTGTAATTTTTTGCTGACATCCACTAATAGGGGGCTGATACACTTGCAGTTAAAATTCTGAAACGAGACAAACATGTTATCTGCTTTTCATTTCTTTCCAGTGATATGTTTGATCTTTTCTGCTGTTGCTTCTATCACTGCACACTCAGAATGAATCTCTCTCTCTCTTATTTTGCATCAATATCCTCTCTTCCTTGAACAAACAAATTTGCATTTTTCTTTAGTTCCACTTCATCTTCTCTACTTACAGGGTTTGGCAGCGCATTTCAGTTAGTGATAAGCTATATTTGGAGAATCCTTAGCCATCTAGATGTTTCTACTTTATAAAGTTCTGGAGTATTATTAAATACACGGTAATTTTGGAGAACATGAGATTTAAGTTATAATAATAATAATAGTAATAAAGTTGGAAGGGACCTTGGAGGTCATCGAGTCCATGGAATGTTTGATCCTTTTTTTTCCTGGGCATTAAGGCTGATCTGTGAAACTCCATTTGAATCTTGCTTCCTTGTTTGTGCATTGTTCTTAAGAGGCTTGGCATTAATTGTGAAAACTGAAGGGGTAATCTTTTTAGATACGTGAAAGGTTCATCTGTTCTTTATCTGTTAAATTTTAAAATATCCCTCTTTCTTCTTTGGTTTCTTCATAGGGGTCCCACAATCTGTGCTGTTCTTTTTCTGTACAAAATTTAATATATTCTGTAGCACCACCTTTTGACTCTGTAGTATTCTGCTAAGAGATTGAGCCAGCAGTGGGATTCAAATACCTGAGCAACTGGCTCTTGGCATGGATACAGGCCTGGGCCTAGAATGGACTTCTGGAAGTGACATCCACACACATCCTGTGGGCCGTTCTAGGCCTGGGAGGCCTCCTCCAGGTCTCCCAGGCCTAGAACAGACTTTCAGAAGTGACATCCACACACTTCCTGTGGGCCATTCTAGGCCTGGGAGGCCTCCTCCAGGCCTCCCAGGTCTAGAACAGCCCACAGGAAGCTCAACAAAATTTAGCTACCGGTTCTGTTGAACTAGTGCAAACCAGCTGAATCTCACCATTGGATTGAGTCCTTCTTCTCTCTCCCCTTTAGAAAATTCCATTCTTTATGAGTGTTCAGGCGATTAAATGGAGTTGAGCGTTTACTGGCCAGATGCCCTTCCTGGCACCATGCAGGGTTCATAGCAAATATACTTCAGCAGTATATATACCAAAATTTAGAAAAACAATCCTTATTTTTTAAAAAAATCCATTTCCAGCTTTAAATATTTACAGGTAAAACACCCATTGGCATGATAATATCATACAAAATTTTTCAAATCATAGATTACAAGTATTTATTTATTAACCATATTTATAATATTCATAAAATATGTATAACTGCTCATCTCATGAGAAGTGACTCTGGACAAGGTACAATGGTCAATAGAAAAACCTATGTAAGTCTCTGAACAGACCACAAGGTCTCCTATTATTGAAATAACTCCACTAAAAAAGAGAGATTCCCATTATATAAAATATGTAATTGCTGAACTGTACAGCGAACTTGAATGTAGAGATAATAAAACTTAAACAGTAACACACATAATAAAGATTATGTCCTCTGTCATAGCATCTGTCTCTGTCATAGCATTAGAAATTCAATCCTGATGGCATTAGTCTCTCAGACTCAGGAGTAAGGACATTATTGTATCCTCTTTCTATTTTATTTTATCTTATTATTTTATTGGTGTGTGTGTGTGTGTGTGTGAGTGTGTGTGTATGTTTTCTGAGGTTTTCGCGGGTGTTTGTATGTAGGTCTTTGGTTATTCAGGTTTTCTCCCACGTAAAATTGGAAGTGTCTTGACAACGTTTCGACGAAGTCTCATTCGTCATCTTCAGCCTGGTGCTTTCGGGTTCATGCTTCTAGGAGCATGTGTGTGTGTATGTATATGTATTTATGTATATATATGTGTGTGTGTGTGTATGTGTGTGTGTGTGTGTATACGGTTAGTTAGAATAGGTGGCCCCATCACATGATCAATGGGTAAAGCACGGAGTCAACTGGGTTTATAAGCAAACTTCGAACCCAAATGCTTACTCTGATGACACTGGCAGTGGACCAGCGAAAGCTAAGACAGCCGAGTTTTAGGTTTGTAAATAATTGCTTTTATTGTTTTTATTATTTTAACAATAAACAGCTGTTTTAAATTCATCCCAGAGTTTGAGGACTTTATACCATTACACACACACACACACACACACACACACACACACACACACAACCCCACAACCCCCTCACACATATATCCCTAATGACTATAAAAATATGAATCCCAGGCATATCTGTACAATGATATAAAATTCTCAAACTTTGGGAAGGATATAAACCAGCTGTTTATTGTTAAAAGAATACAAACAATAAAAACAACTATTTACAATTCTAAAAAACAACCTTAGCTTTCGCTGGTCCACTGCCAACGTCATCAGAGTGAGTGTTAGGGGTAGGGAGTTGGAAGATAGACCAGCGGCAATAACATCGGATGGCCGGGGGCAAGAAGGACGGGTGGGACAGGTTGATATGCCAGAAGGGGAGACACAGCAAGGAAAGGTAGGGCTGACAGGAGTGGGAAGGACAGAGAAAGGAACAATGGGAGGAAAGAAAGTTCAAAACTGGAATGCAAGCGAGGGGAGGCAGGACAACTGAGGCAATTAAGGCCAGTTAGGATGGACTGCCCTATCACACGATCAATGGGCAGGATATAAGAAAACTCCCCACCCCTAATACTAACTCTGATATATTTGGACCCAAAACCATGGCTCAGGGAACATTAATTCAACTTTGAGATGCTTCATATTCACAAGGGTGCAGGTCATCTCTTTACTGCCAATTCACTTGTCAATAATAATTTATGAAACTTGTCTGCCTCTTAACTCTCAATGACTCTGAATCAAATAAAGAAATTATAATAAAACCAATAAAAGATAAAAAATAAAGATAAAAAAGCAATGGCCAGTTATCGCTCACCCAGAGAAAGAAAGTAAAAGGACTAAAAGCTGTTTTTCTCTTTTTGATTAATAATTCAATTGAGGGTAGGCATTGATTGACAATTGGGCAGTGCTATCAAAATCTGATATTATTTGATTTCAGTGACCGTTCTTTATTAATCTGCCTTCATTTAGCATAACATTAAATGTTACAATTTCTTATTGAGATTTCCATGATTGTACTCATTCTATTTTTTTAGAACATTAAATTATAAAATCTATTAGTGTCAGTGTCAATTGTTCAGGAAACAGCACAGCTTATGAATCATGTTCCTACAACACGTTTAAATAAATCATCATATCAAAAAAGCTTTGAAATTCATCGAACTGGTACTCAATGCATTTTGATGAGAAAATGTCCTGATACTTGTTGTTTGTTTGGTACTCAATGTGCAACCTAGAACTTGTTAGTATTGGTTGCTTCATGACTTGCCACCCTTTCCAGTTAAAATAAAGGGTGATGCATTAATCATGCACATTCCCTTGCAGTCTTATCTTTGCTTCTGGGGTCATTTTGTGTATTTTTGCACTTTTTTCTCATCAGTGCAGTAAAGTGAACTTTTTATTTTATTTAATCTGAGATTTATTAATTTTTAGGTTTATTTCTCATGTAAAGTAATGATATACCACCCTATATTTTTACATATTGCCTTAAAATGTGCATTGTTTTTGGTTTGATAATGCATTAAATGTATTTGTATTATTCCTTATGGGAAAAAAAATTGTTTGGCACTTATTGTTTTTGGTGCTCATCGTGCCTCTCAGAACCAATTCATGAGGACTCAGGTAGTGCTGTATTCATCTCAAATTTGTCAGTAGCAAATACTATTCAGGATAACAGGGAATACAGATGAAACAGATAAATAGATGGAATGAATTTGGCTGAAGGCTAAAGTCAATCATTGAAAGCTAATTCATTATAAATTGACTTGTAGCACTAGATTCTCCTTAAAAATTGTAGCTGGCTTAGATTTGCCAACTTCTTTCTACAGCCTTTAGTACAATGGTTAAGTATAATTGAATAAGGTTCAGTCTAATTAAAGGTTCTTTAAGGAACTTATCAGGAGTTTTCTTCCAGAATGTTAATAGAATAAATAACTGTTATTATGAATTCAATTATTAATAATAATAATATAATTTATAATATTTGCCTAGGAATGAATCGACCTAGAAATTGACCTTATAATTGATCCAGTTGTTAATTGGTATGACTACATAGTAAAAGACTACTCATTTTTTGTGAACACAAACAAAATAGAGTGTTTCATGTACCTATTGTGTCTTGCAGAAATAGAAAAAAAGTCTATCTTTTCTATTCTAGAAGTCGTTTAAAAATTCATAATGATTTATAAATTAAGAATAATAAGAAATCCTTTGTTTATTTACCTCTCTTATTATTATTTTTTTTACATCTCTTAGGCTTAAATCTCAAACAGATCAACTGGTTTGAAAATTTGTTTCAAGGGTGAATAAATTAATTCTCCAAATTAAATCAGCTTTTCAAACCAGGTCAGCAATTTTGACTGAATTGCTAAATGCAATGAAATGCCTCAAATCAATTTGGAAAATGGAATTAGCTTGTTTTCCCAACTTGAATTCAGTCATTAAATCAAATCAGGTCAACAGTCCAAACTGAACTGACAGTTTGATTTGGATCAGAATTGATGTGCACTTTTAACAGAGAACAAAAAGCAAGGGTGAGGTAAAAGTTTGAATCCATTTCCTAGCCAGTTATTATATAAATATCTTATTTTGCTTGTTCTTTTTTTTTTTTACAGTTGATGAAGGTGGTAAATGAAATGTGTCCAAATATCACAAGAATTTACAATATTGGAAAAAGTCATCAAGGGCTAAAGCTGTATGCTGTTGAAATATCCGACAATCCTGGAGAACACGAAGTTGGTTAGGATTACATTCTGACAAAAATAGCAATCTGAAGGCTTTGTGGTGATGGTTTAAAATTTTAATATTTCCCATTTTATAGCATCTAACAAGCAGTAGAGACATGTGCCTATAAAATTACAGTATTGCAAAATATGTGGGAGGAATTTTAATTATATTTTCCTAATTTTAGAAAATCAATATAAATAGAAATCATCCAGAGATGGGGCTCAGATTTCCCAATATTAATCATATATTTTTCATTACAATAAAATCTTTAATACTTAGAAATATGTACTTATAGTTCTTGTAGTTGATACCTATTCATTTAGAATACCCAAATCCAACCTGGTGCCCTATATTTTGTAGATCTTACAGTTCCTAGAATATAAATATTTTAAATAAATAAATTAGTAAATTAATCTCCAGCCAGAATGATTAAAATGAACATTAACAGAGTATATAATGCTTTTTAAAAATAAAAATAAAACCTCTCTAGGCCTGTAGTAAGAGCAACTATTATAAACATTGCTTTATTACATGGTTTCTAAATGGTTCTTCCAGCTTAAAGAAAATCCTAAATCAGCTGAATCATAGGACTAATGTCTAAACATATGCTATTTTAGTTCTTCAGATTGATCTGAATAAAATCTTTGGAGTTAATCCAGACCTCTTTGGACAGATTCTCTACTTCCAAGAGGTGAAATAGGAAAATCCTTGTAAAATGACTGGAATTAAGTCTTTCTGAGCAATTTGCTCTCTTTCCCCAAGTCCCCAAATAATGTTTTGATTTTATTTCTTCAAGAAGGAGAGGAGAGACAGAGAGTGAAGAGGAATGGAATTGAGCTGACTTAATTGAGTTGAATGACTAACAAATGTATCTTCTAAATGCAGGAAATAGTTCATAAGTCATGTTCCAGATGCAGTGCTTCGGACTACAGTTATGTGTGAAACTTCTCATAAAGACCTGTACCTTAAAAATGAATACATATACAATGATGATGTTGATGATAATAATAATAATAATAGTAGTAATAGTAATAATAATAATAATAATCAGGGCTTTTTTTCTCATAGAACGCCCAGAATGGAGTTCCGGCACCTTTTTTGGATGGAACCTTGTAGGGTAGGCAAGGCGGGTTGTATGTTGTGTATGAGTTCCAGCACCTTTTTTTTTAGAAAAAAAAGCACTAATAATAATAATAATAATAATAATAATAATAATAATAATAATAGAAAGACTGTGGCAAAAGCAAGCAAGGGTAGTACCAATAGTAATAGGCTCCTTGGGTGCAATCCCAAAACAACTGGAGCACCACTTGAATACCATTGGCATTGACAAATTCGCTATTAGTCAATTGCAAAAGGTGGCCTTATTAGGAACTGCTTCCATCCTGCGACGATATCTGTAATACCATCAAACATCCACACCTGCCTATCCCAGGTCCTGGGTAAGGACTCGATAGGTAGACAAAATGCCAAATCCAGTCTGAACATCTGGCTGACTGTGCGATGATCAATAATAATAATAATAATAATAATAATAATAATAATAATAATAATGTTGGAAGGGACCTTGGAGGCCATCTAGTCCAATTCCCTGCTCAGGCAGGAAACCCTATACCACTTCAGACAAATGGCTGTCCAGTCTCTTCTTAAAACTTCCAGTGTTGGAGCATTCACAACTTCTGGAGGCAGGTTGTTGCATTGATTAATTGTTCTAACTGTCAGGAAGTTTCTTCTTAGTTCTAGGTTGCTTCTCTCTTTGGATGGATAGATGGATAGATACACACACAAAATCTCTCTCTCTCTCATACACACACAGACACATTTATTACAAAATTATATTTAAAAACAAACAGAACTATCAGGTTGTTTTCTGCTAGGGGTTACCCTGCAAAAATTAGCAGGATAATTTTCTTGCATCCATAGGTTATACTTTAATTTAGGGCAGATTTCCCCCCCCCCCCCACAGTTCCACAGTGTATATGGATATTGGTTGGAGATTAAAAGACAAAAGGGCTCTCTTAAACTGAGAAAAAATTGCTTCAAGTTTTGAACATAAAAACAGTTCCTTTTAACTCCTTCAAATCCCTTAATATAAACAAAAGTCTTATCTAAAAGAGATGCAAGGGTGAGTGCAGCCCAATACACATGATTGCTCACCCCTGATGTAGAATATATGGAAAAAAGACACCTGATCACAGCTAGGAACCCAACTATCAGTCAAAAAAGGGTAGATAAGTAGCCACATTGTCTTAATCACAAGAGATTTTATTCTGTTGTCTGAAGACCAGCAAATAACTCTGTATAGTTTTGCTCAGAAGAACATCAGCAATGAAAAGAGAATTCCCTTGAAATCCCTTGATATATGGAAAATATCAAAACAGTCTTTTGGATTGTTTCATTTTAAAATACATAAAATGAAGATGAAAATCCTGTAAAGTGGTTTTCTTTTTCTTTCTCTTACTGCTTACTGCAGTAAGTTCTGCAAGGCTCATGGCAGCAAAGGGCTCATATTACAGCTTCCCTCTAGTCTAGTAGTTACATGTCCTTCAGTTTGTTTTTGAGAGTAATATCTCAACTTGTGACATCATATTGCTCCAAAGGTACTCAAGTTGTTGGCTGAGAGGAAAAAATGGTACTCCGTAGAATCTGCAGATGTCACTTCCTTGAACACAACATTCAAATGTCTCATCATTCCAAGACATTCTGGAACATTCCATTAGAAAGAAAAGTTGAAACAGCCTTCTGTCACACTGAGTACCATGGAATGTCTTAAAATATTTTGAGAGTTGGAAGCAAAATAAAATCCTGTGGGCACACTTTAAGTTTTTTTTTTTATAAATAGTCATCAAGCTCCTGAATAAATTAGAAAGTCAACCTTCACTTTCAGGGTAAGAAAAAGCTGCAAAAATGGACCAAATTAAGACACTAGACTTATTGCCAACTTTTTGTTTTGTTTTGAATAGGTGAACCTGAATTTCGGTACATGGCAGGAGCTCATGGGAATGAGGTGCTTGGGCGTGAGCTACTGCTTTTGTTAATGCAGTTTATGTGCCAAGAATATCTTGCTGGGAACCTGCGCATTAAGCATCTCATTGAGAATACTAGAATTCATCTTCTTCCTTCAATCAATCCAGATGGATATGAAAAGGCCTATGAAGGGGTAAAGTGGTAAAACATCAGTGCAAAAGCTGTTTTCAAATGTAATAAGTAAATAATGAAACACTCTCAAGTAGAGCTCAACTTCTAGTGGCCACATGAAAAAGTGTGTGCAATTTGGAGGTGAGCTGGAGCAACATGGAAGTGATTTCTCATTACTATCTTCCTATAGGTCTACTTATGACCACCACTGAACCTCAAATTTCTGTTTGCTAAGCAAGACAGTTGTGAAGTGGATTTTGCCTCATTTTACAATCTTTCTTTCCACAATTCTTAAATGAATCACTGCAGTTGTTAAATTAGTAACACAATTGTTAAATGAACCTTTTTTTGTCAGAAGGTCGCAAAAGCTGATCACATGACCGCAAGACCCTGCAACCGTCATAAACATGAGTCAGTTGCCAAGCATCTGAATTTTGGTCACCTGACCATGGGGATGCTGCAATGGTCATAAGTGTAAAAAACGGTGATATGTCACTTTTTTTCAGTGCTGTTGTAAGCTTGAACAGTCAATAAATGAATGGTCAGTAAATGTAAGTCAACCCAAAGATGCTTTTTCACGAGGCAACTGGACTTTCTTGTTTTTCTTTGAAGACTTTTCGCTTCTCATCCAAGAAGCTTCTTCGGCAATGCTCCACCAAATGACCAGCTGTCTGCAAGGAATATAAATGCTTCCATTCCCTACCATCCAGTCAGAGCTGAAGAAACTTCTTGGATGAGAAGCGAAATGTCTTCAAAGAAGAACAAGAAAATTCAGCTGCCTTGTGAAAAAGCATCTTTGGGATAACTATGACCTGATGACTAAGAATGTCTATAGACACGTTGTAAGTCAAAGTCTAGCTGTATTGGATTCCCAATCCAGTTTACAGAACAATATTTTCTGGTAGTATTAATCTATACTGTTTTCAAGATCTGCTAGCTGCTTGAGCAGGGCTTGCTTTATAGTAAGGGGGCATTTCTTTTTTTCTTTTTAACTGCAAAATGTATATTGTAAAATATCACTGCAGTTTTCATGTTCTTCCACCTTAAAATAGTCTGACATTTTTCTGTCCATTTAAAAAAAATCATGACAAATTAGAGCCACATCTTTTCCCTGAGGCTTGCTTTAGTTTGGATATAACCCAAAATGAGATGCTTTTTTAATGTTTACTTCATTCCCTAAAGTAATCACTATAGGCATATCCGCTGCCAAATGTTGATTTCAAATTGCCAGCATCGTATTTTGAAATAACATCTATATTTCCAGAGTCTAATGTCAAAATAAGAATAGTTTGGGCCTTTAAGAGATTTTTGTGGCAGCTGTTTTTGGATGTTATTTGATTAGTCTTTCATTTCTTCCAGTAATTCAATTAACTTGACATCTTGGTCAAACATTTTTTTAGTGGCAAAAATGCCTATGTAGCATATTGTACAATTAAAGGAAAAAGGAATGTTAGAAGAAGCAATGAGAAAAGCCTTTCTTAGACAAAACTTTGCGGTTAAACTGGGTATAAAGGATAATGCTTTTAATAATAATAAAAAACCCAGATATGCTAGTTCTTTCTAAATATCCTATATCAGTGATGGCGAACCTTTTAGAGACCGAGTGCCCCAAAACCACCCCGTCCCCTGTCCACTCCTGCTCCACCCCCACCCTGCCTTCCCACAGGGCCACCCACACCTCCACTGCCCGCCACAGCAGATCACCCAGGTGGCCCTGCAGCGCCATGGCAGCCACAGCTTCTGCCTGCGCCCCGCAGCAGCATCTGCACACGAAGGGGCATGACGGTGGAGTCTTGTCCCTGCTGCCCGGCTGCCATGTTCTTGGCTATGCTACTCTGCGCAGGCCGAGCCTGGGGATGACTGTCCTCCAGGGGGGCTACTGGTGAGTAGGGGGCCATGGGGGAGGCGGGCTGGGGCAACGGTGCACATGCCCACAGAGAGGGCTCTGAATGCCGCTTCTGGCATGCATGCCATAGGTTCGCCACCACTGTCCTATATCTTTAGATAACTTATAAGAATTTTAGTGTGCTTGTGATTTTTTTTAATCCCCATATTCTGAATATAACAGTGATTAGCAATAACATTTAGCATTTAGGCTTACATACCACCTCATAGCACCCCATACCACTCTCTGGATGGTTTACATTGTTGCCACCAACAATGTGGCTCCTCCTTTTACTGATCTCAGAAAGATAGAAGGCTGAGTCAACCTTGAACCCTGTCAGGATCAAATTCCAGGCTGCGGGAAGAGTTAGCCTGAATACTGCACTTTAACTATTGTGTCACTAGGTTAATACATTTAATGCTATGCAGAAATGATTTGTAAATACAAAAAAACATCTGTAAATTCTCCCCCCATACTACTCTGGTCTTGAGATAGTTTGAAGAAATAGAACCTATGTCAGAGTTGTGGGGAAGATGAGAGTTAGAAAAAAACGAATTTAATCAACTATGACAAACTTGTGGCCTATAAAGACATTTTAGATAAAGAAGGAAAACTTAAAGATAGGCAAGAACTTCAACAAACTGGCATTGATTTAACATGATGGTCATATTTATAAATTCAAACAAGATATGAAAAAGATGTAAAAGTAATGGGATTTTACAAAGAATAGACACCATTAGATAAAATACTTTTGAAAATAGATGAAAATCTGATTAAGAAACTTTCTAAATTCCTGCAAAACTGGAAGATGGAAAAAGAACAAGTGAAAGAAACAATGATAGTGTGGGCAAAGAATTTTGGTTCTTCTATAGATTTACAGGTGAAACTCGAAAAATTAAAATATCGTGCAAAAGTTCATTTATTTCAGTAATGCAACTTAAAAGGTGAAACTAATATATGAGATAGACTCATTACATGCAAAGCAAGATAGTTCAAACCATGATTTGTCATAATTGTGATGATTATGGCTTACAGCTCATAGAAACCCCAAATCCACAATCTCAGAAAATTAGAATATTGTATAAAGGTTCAATATTCTAGGCTCAAAGTGTCCCACTCTAATCAGCTAATTAAGCCATAGCAACTGCAAAGGGTTCCTGTGCTTGATTGGCCAGCAAACTCGTCTGACCTGAACCCCATAGAGAATCTATGGGGCATTGCCAAGGGAATGATGAGAGACATGAGAGGAAAAATGCAGAAGAGCTGAAGGCCACTATTGAAGCATCCTGGTCTTCCATAACACCTCAGCAGTGCCACAGGTTGATAGCTTCCATGCCACACCGCATTGAGGCAGTAAGTACTGCAAAAGGGGCCCAAACCAAGTATTGAGTACATATGCATGCTTATACTTTTCAGAGGTCCGATAATATTCTATGTACAATCCTTGTTTTATTGATTGCATGTAATATTCTAATTTTCTGAGATTGTGGATTTGGGGTTTTCATGAGCTGTAAGCCATAATCATCACAATTATGACAAATCACGGCTTGAACTATCTTGCTTTGCATGTAATGAGTTTATCTCATATGTTAGTTTCACCTTTTAAGTTGCATTACTGAAATAAATGAACTTTTCCACGATATTCTAATTTTTCGAGTTTCACCTGTAGAAGATTGGCAAAAACTATGGGACCGAAATATTAAATTTACTAAAGCAGCTGCATATAAGGAAAATTTATATAAAATGTTTTATAGATGGCACATGACACCAGTTAGATTAGAGAAAATGTTCAATCCTGCTTAGTATTTTAAGAGTGGTCAAGGTTAGCTAGATGCTACCACCATTACTTGCTCTCTTTCTATTAAGTTATTAGTATTTCCAACTAAAATAATGTTGACAGAATGCTAGCATCACATTTCTGGGAATCAATTATATAGAAATTCAGTTGCGGCTGCCTCCAGATACAATTACTATTCAATGCTGTTTTCTATTTACAAAGTGGCATTTTAGGTTTTGACAGAATTCACATACTTTGCTGTAGATTTAATGATATACAAACCAGGACATTTGTAATAACAGGGAAAAGGAAAGAGGGAATCATCATATTCAAAAGTGTACTAAGAAAGAAGTCCAACAAAATGTCAAAGTGTTGGGGATAAGGAGAATAAATGTGAATTAAATGAGTCATCCTTGCATCCTACTGAAATGTGGATTTAAGTTAGATATGCTACCCAATTGTTCAAATTATAATGTGGTGAAAAACAAAGAATGTGATGCAAAAGAATGTGGTAATTTTAGTCAATCCATTTTCAAAACCAGAATGGCTGATTTTACCATGCACAGAGGAGATTAGTTGTGTCACTATAAGAAAAGTACATAGAGTTGTCATTATATTCCTGCAATAACTGCAGTTATAAAATAAGCCAAATGATCTGATTATTGCATTATAGGGTTCTGAATTAGGAGGCTGGTCTTTAGGAAGATGGACTCAAGATGGTATTGATATCAACAATAACTTCCCAGATTTAAATACTCTCCTCTGGGAATCTGAAGATCGGAGAAGATTTCTGAGAAAGGTCCCAAATCATCAAATTCCGATTCCAGAATGGTATCTGTCTGTAAATGCTACAGTAAGTAGAAATTTTATGAAGAAAAATGTTAGGTGATTTGGAGTAGTTTAAAATTATCTCAATTCTTTTCACTATAAAAGAGCACAACACATTCCAGTATGTATAATTTATAATTTTACAATTTAATGTTATGCAAGTAAGGTTGTTGATCTTTCTATAATCTACCTCTAATGTTATCATCTAAATTATAGATTTCAAGTACTTTATAATGTATCGTTTAGCATGCTCTGATTTTATTTTATTTTTTTTACCCATATAATTCTGAAAACTTTGGGCTAAACATTTTCCAACCGTCAAGACCCAAAAGTTTTCAGAATGATTTAAAAAGAAAAAAAAAAGTCAAATGGTGTTGCAACAAAATTTGAAACTATACCCTCTTTTATGTGCTGTGTCCTGACTATTTTTTACTACACCCTGTAAACACCTCTGAAGAACTTTTCAAAATATAATCTTCAATAATGCTAATGGCAATGTCACACTGACTTGTGTAAATTGTTATTAATGGAAGATGTAACATAGTTACATTGTTTGTCCTTGTCATATATCAGTTCCAAACATTGTTTCTTGTAACTATTGCCCCCTAAAAGAGGGGTTTTTAAACAGCTTGTATTATTGTTAATAAGGAATTGGTTTGGTTCAGTTTTGATGGAAGCCTAAAAATGACCGCAGCCAGTTCTAACAGATTTGGCAAATGCGTAGTTTGAAGCAGGACTCCTTCCAAATCTGAATTTAAACCTTCATCAAACTCCTTTAGTGACTCCTTATTTTTCTCCATCAACAGATTGTATACATTTATTTCCAAAGTGATTTGGAAATCATACATTTTACAATCTGTTTCTGATTTTGATCATGCTGAAATGTTTATGATCATTTTTAGCAAGAATTGCTAAAACTTCATGTTACATTCCTTTTATCATTACTTAAGTTTCCTTTGATCTTTTTCTTGACTGTTTCAGACTACACAATCAAAACAATGTGAAGAGGCGAATGCACAGTTTTGCCTTTGGATTATAATGATGCAATTGTGTCCATGTATTCAAAGAGTCTCTTGAAAATCTAGCTTAGAATTCTGTACCCTTTCTCTTTCATAGGTGGCAGTGGAAACACGAGCTGTGATAGCATGGATGGAAAAGAATCCTTTTGTGCTTGGAGGGAATTTACAGGGAGGAGAGCTTGTAGTCGCCTATCCATATGATATGGTCCGGTCAGTCTGGAAGACACAGGAGCACACACCCACTCCAGATGACCACGTCTTTCGATGGCTGGCCTATTCGTATGCTTCTACTCACCGACTAATGACAGATGCTCGGCGAAGAGTATGTCATACAGAGGATTTCCAGAAGGAAGATGGAACAGTAAATGGAGCTTCCTGGCATACTGTAGCAGGAAGTAAGTTGCAGCTGAAAAATAAAATTTTAACAACTTGTCAGACATGTGTCAAACATATAAATAGGTCAGGAGCCATGGGAGCGCAGTGATTAGAATGCAGTATTGCAGGCAGCCCACTGCCAGGAGTTCAGTCCTGATCAATTCAAAATTGACTCTGACTTCCATCCTTCTGAGGTCGGTAAAATGAGGACCCAGATTGTTGGGGAAATATGCTGAATCTGTAAACTGTTTAGAAAGTGCTGTAAAGCACTATGAAGCAGTATATAAGTCTACATGCTATTGCTATTGCTATTTGTTCTTTTGCTTTTTTGTCCTAATTGTATATTTAATAGCAGTCATCTGCTAAACACCATAAAAGCAAAACTTTGTAATTATGTCCTGATAAAAATCTGAGTTTTGAAAGATGTTCCTGGACTAAGGCAGAAGTTGCTGATTCTCCTTTGGCTTTCCACATCCATGCTTTTATGGAACAGAGGACTTAAATGACATTTGATTTACATAAATAGAATAGAGGCTATGCAGCAGTTCAAACAAAATGTAATGTGCATCTAACGAAAAGAAAGTGAGATAACCCAGTTAGGTATTGCAATAAACAAAGATTTATGTAAATAAAATAATTTCAAGAGCAAGAAGCAATATGCAAAGAAGCTCTAAATCCTGATTAATCCTTATATACATAAGGAACTATAATCAGCCTTTTAAAGTGATGTGTATATCTGAAAGGTGAGTGTTTTCATGTGCAATTTACACAAAATGGCTGCTGTAGTGGACATATCCAATCTACTAAATGCAATTCTAAAAATATCTGAAAGATTAGCTGATGAGTTTGCTTCATATCATTCCTCTAACTTTCCAAGATCATCTTGATAAACTCATCTTACAGTACCATTTTCTGGGCACAGTTCTAAACTGGACTGCAATATGAACTGAATGCAATCAACCACTATTTATTTTCTAAGAATGTTTCTGCTGATCACATTGGGCCCAGAAACATAGATGGAAAAAGTACAATCATTAATTAGAAACACAAAAAAATTCAAAGAGCATAACACGAAGCATACATTCCTAACCCATGGACATCATGCATAATTAAAATCAGAAGAGCTTTACAAATCAACCAATACAATTATAATTAGCTGGAAGAGAAATGTTGAATTCTCAATGGGGATGCTATAAAAGGAACAATATAGAAATGTATTGGCTGACTCCAGCTCTTCTTTACCATATAGGCATAGTTATCAAGCATGGAATTTGATTACGTTTACTTGCAACCAAAGCTGGTGGGAAGGTCATAGTAAAAGTCTTGCCCAAAATTTGTTTGAATGAATAAATGAATACCAAATTAAAAGGTATTCTATAGCCTTTTCAACCTAACTCCCAGACTTCAATATCAAGGCCCCTGTGCTGGATATTTGCTGCTTAATCATTTTCTTAGCTTTATGGAATCCATTATTACCACAAGTTCTAGCTAAAAAGCAGAGGTTTTCTCTCCAAGAGGTTTTCCTAGGTAACCTGGATGCTATTATGTAGAAATAGTGGGACCAGACTAACTAGGGAAATGGTCCTTTCATCCAAAGATACAAAATAGTGAAAAGATACAAAGCTGACTCTCCCACATCAGTAGCTCTCTGCCATGATTATAGACATGATGTGCATTTGTAACACAGCTTCAAAAATTAGACTGAATTTTCCCTTTTGTAAAAAGTTGAAATTCTTGTAAAGAAATGCTGGAACACAGAGGAGTTGAGTGTGAAATACCTTGATGGCAAAAATAAATATTGGCCTACTTTTGCCCAGTAAAAGCTAAGAATAACTTCTTTGAGCATTCTTAGCTACATATTTATGTCTCCACAAATAACATATTTTTAAAACAACTTTTAATATTTAAAAAGCCTCATCTGGTCTAGATGTTGCTTATTTAAATGTCATCTATATAATTTGTGCAGAAATATTCTTATTATACTTGAGGCCAATGCTATTTTTTGTAGTTGTATGCAGGGAAGGGGCATACATAAAGGGCAAATTATAACAAGTATATGATGAAGTAATTATACAAATGATATCACTTTTATGTGACATCATTACATTATTTACAGAATGATATTAGAAAATGTGCTGTTAATTTGACAATGGGTTTTTTCTGGATACCACTAGTATGCTAACTTTCTATTTTACATGGTACCACACAATATCTTTAAAAAGAATCAGGTGGGGCCAGATATCTGAGCATATATAATGTACACCAAGGACAGGTTTGTCTAGTCACTTTCTCACTACATGATTAGATTAAGCACAATCAAGAACAATTACATTTACATTAGTGAATAACTAACATTTACATCTAGTCTTCTCTTTGCTGCTGGTGCATATGGAGTCTGTGTAATACTTAGGAAGAAGGCATTAATGCACTGTAGTGCTGAAAGTATATAAGATTTTTGGGGACAAACGTTCTGATGTCATGCAGAGGAGAATAGTATTTAAGTGAGGAAAGGGCAGAAAATTCAGTAACGAGGTTCGTGTTTTTATTGCCTTAGAGCAGGGGTTCTCAACCTGGGCAACTTTAAGACTTGTGGCCAAGGTTGAGAACCCCTGCTTTAGAGGAAAGGAAGTATTTGAGGCATTTAAGGATTTGGAGCCTTGTGTATCAAAATATCTTGGCTGTGAACTGAGTTCTATTAAGTTGGTGAAGATCTCATTGCTGTACTATTCTGTCTCAGGAACGAAACATTTTGGGCCATCCCTTTAGAATAGGAATGAAAAAAAAACAACTCTTCTTTTGCTTTCTGATTAAAGATTTTTCCACCCTTGCCTATTTGTAACACAACTACAATCGATATCTCTAGTTCAGTCAAACCTATTTATCCAACTTAACAACAGAAGAAACTTTATTTCATTATTTTATTCTGATCATCTGGGAAGACTGTTAGGGATAGATTACATTCAATTCTATTTCTGCATGCTGTCTAATCAAATGATACTTTAGATGAGCTCAAACTCTGCCTTGACTCAGCCTGGTCTAGATAAAGATCAATAAACTGAAAATGAATCCTGGTGACAATTCATAGACCAGGGTAATTGTTTCAGTTGACCTTGCATTTTCATTATAGAAGAAAGTACATAACCTGGAGTGTTTCTTAATCTACCATTGACCCATAGAGACCCAACTGATACTGGTAGCTTTGAGCATTCTCTATTAGCTTCATCCAGGACATCAGCAAGACTATGGACTATGTGGAAAATAACTTTGCTTTAGGAACTTTCTGTTTGGACCACTATAATTAGTATATTTGAAGCTGGCTGTAATAGTTTAAATTTTTAAATTCTACAGAAATTAAAAATTGGAATCTGATTGAGATACCTAGATGAAACTATCTTATCAATTCTGAAACAACTTCACCCACTGTCTGCTCTCTACTGACTCCCTTAGTATAAAATTGAGATTTATAATGCTTATTTTCACCTGTAAAACCTTAAATGGCATGAGGGCCAATTATATGAAGGAGCACCTTTCCCCATCTTGTCCTCTCTCTGCAATATGATCTTCTAGAAGCTTCTCCTTTATGTAGCCTCATTGCAAGAGGTGTAGTATGCCTTACTGTGGTAGTGCCTTGACTTTGCAATTTTTTGATTGACATACATTTGTATCTATTAGCATCAAATTAAAATGCTCTCTTCAACTCAGCCTTTGCAACATTTCAAATATGCTTCCCCCCCTTTTGCTTAACTGACTGATTTGTCAATTTTACTATTGCCAGTCTCAGCAATAGTTATAAAACCATAGTCAGAACCAACAAACTCTTCCTTTTTTTTTTGATTCCTAAGAATCTCAATAACATTAATTTGAGAAGAAGTGTACATTTACACAACCATTTTGTTAGTTCCTTTTATTGTTAAGCACTTTTGGTAAGAAGATTATCTATAACAGTGGTTCTCAACCTTTTTAATGCCGCAACCCCAACCAGTCGTAAGTCGAGGACTACTCAACTGGTGCAGCACCATTTGCAGAATGGGACTTTTGGTGGGCTCAGCAGGGCAGAGACAGCCTGGACAATTCCTATTGGCTTTTAAAAGCCAATAGAATTAGACTCTATTCAAGAGAGCCTATTCTATTGGCTTTCAAAAGCCAATAGAATAAAAGGGAGTACCACAGCTAAGAAAAGAGGAAAAAAATGGTGGACTGCGTTGTTTGCCGACCCCCGTGAAATGGTCGTTCGACCCCAAATGGGGTCCCGACCCACAGGTTGAGAACCACTGATCTATAAGCTAAAAGCTGTATTATGTTTGCAGTGGATCATATAATATTGCCTTACCATGATGATCCCATAATCTAAAGTACGTTTTTTATTTAGTTTGCAAAAACCCTTTTACTCAGGACATTTGATGTTGCATTTTCACAGTATTTTTTTTAAAAAAAATCATTAAGTTTTGAATACATATAGCTAATGAATGTCCCAATTTTGCATACACCATATTTTACAGATACATAATTGGCCTTTTAATTGCCAAATTTATTAGTTGAAATATAAACTTAATTGTGAATCAATCCTCTAAACACGGCACTGCTATCGGCTGACATTAACAAACTGATTTTAACCACTTTGATAAATAGTATTTGTTAAATTGCAAATAGTAGTCTGAATTAAGCATACTAAATTCATTTTACTTCTGTATTATCCTCTTGAATTATTTTTAATTATCTCTATTGTATTTTTATAATAATAAAAACTTTGTGCAATGTGAATTCCAAAATGCTGGTTCCAGTTTCTTATCCTATCTGCTTGTTCTGAAATTCAGCTGTTCTGAAATCATGCATCGCTACTCAATCTGGTCTACTGTAAACCCAGAACCAAGAACTTGCGTTGGACTGATGATGATGAAAATATATAATATTTCATCATAATCTTCTAATAAACTAAGTTTCATAATTACCCGTGAATTTGCTTTTCCTTTGGTCATACAATCCAAACTGCAATAAGGGGGTTAATCTTCAATATGAAGATTATATAAAAATTACAAATGTTGATTTAGATCTCTAGTTTACATTCCTATAGGCAGCAGGACCTTATTCTAGGTCTTAGAAATGTTAATCTTTTCCTTAACATTTCAAAAGAACATGAATAAGCAGATACAATGACTGTGTGCTTTATGTGGTATTTCAGGATATTTTAAGAAACTGTTTAAAACTTAGCATATAATTCACTTCTGGCAAAATATTAATTTAAAATCTGCAGACCTTTGGCATTTAACTGGAAAGGGAAAAGATTTTAGTTGAGCTGCATCAGTCATTGCTCTCACATTTTAATCACTTAATCAACCCCCAAATTAACATCTATGTTATATAATCCACCCACAGGGTACATACTTTAGAGCTCATTAAGTACCTGAATATTCCTGTATGCTAATGTAATTTTTTGCTCATAACATACCTGCATTATTTTTACTATTATGAAATAAGTGAATCCAAGAATTGTTAAAATGTATAGATGGGAGGGCCGAAGATGGAAAGATCAGTGAAAGGTTTCAGCAAAGAAAGATCATTATCAAAAATTTGTGCAGGGACCCTCAATATCCAAGGCTGAAAAATGGGTAGCAAAAGTTTCTTACTGCATATGGGCACCAGAAAGAGACACAAGGATTTAAACCCTGGAGCTGACATATAAATATGACTAGATTCCTAGCTAGAGACCCAGCTAGTATAGTTAAGGCATCAGGCCAGAAACCAGGAGACTTGTACTCTCCCTTTAGGCACAAAGCCAGATGGGTGAACTTGGGCCAGTCACTCTTTCTCAGCCCTAAGAAGAAGGCAATGGCAAAATGTTTCTGAAATCTTGCCAAGAAAACTGCAGAGACTAGTCTAGGCATTTTCCAGGAGTTAAAAGCTGGCTAAATGGCATGCATATGCACACTTTCTTAGATGACCTTCATTAAAATAGTTTCTTTTGTATTTGCAGTACAAGAAATTTATCTGAACTTTGTCCACTGCTTGCATTCTTAGGAAGAGATTTATTGCCATGTTCATAATGAAGATCATATAACTGGAAAGCAATAAATGGATCTCAATTTTACTAAATACAGATGTGATACTATGTTGGTCAAATAGTCACTCAGAAAGTGATTTTACTACAGTGTTGGTATGCCACTACATCAGCAATATAGTGCTTATCCATCTACCAATAGATCAGGTTTTTGGAAGAGATTTCATTGCGGTCAAATACATAGATGTCAGCTGCTGGTGAGAAAATGTAAAATCCATTGTATTTATCCTTGAGGAGAAATCATAAAAGGACTTATTCATGACCCAAAATATTAAAGGCAGAATCTTCAGGTTGGCCACTCAATTTGGCCAGATTGGAGGATCCTACAATGAACATTGATCGATTCATTGATTCATTGACTGTTTTGATATTTTTCAGCAAATTCTAAACTTCTTTTGCAAAAAAAGAACACTTTTATAACAATATATCAGAAAACAAAATAATGGCGCCATGAAGCAATATCTTTGCAATGAAGAGAGGCTATAAACATCTTCTCTGATTGGTAGTTTTGAAACAATAATCTGCCAAAGCTAGGAACAAGGAAACAAGATGTGATGAGAAATTCCATCAGTGAGGAATAAGAGTTCTCACAATGTCTGCAAGGTCTCAGTATTACCAATGGGAGTATCTCTTTTTTGCTATATTAAAAATACTTGAAATAAATGAGTTTAATTTCTGAAGCAGAGTTCAGCCTGAGAATATAATGTTCCAGAGCTAGTTCTGTCCAGGGCAAAGGCATTGTGTAGAAGTATCAATAATAAAGATAGCTGTTCACAAAGTGTGTTCTTGTGCTCTTTAATTAGCTTGGACATTGGACATGAGTATTATGTGACATTGACCCTATATTGTTATTCATGAATCTTCATGTACGTTGTAGGAGAGAGTTGTCTATGGCAGCCAAAAGCAAGGAGATGTCTGGTAGCATTTTTTTCAGATTAACAAATTGAATTAAAAAGCATTTGTGAGCTCATTCTGATTCATGAATCTTTGCTGCTAGTCATATCTAGAATCTTAGGGTTAGAACAATTTTTTATCAATTGTACATATATAGCTGCTTTCTCTAGGAAAAAAATAGCTTTGGGAAGATGAAAAACCATAGGAAGGAGAAATTATCCTTGTCCTTCCTTCATATCCATCTGGGGAGAGCCAAGTTGAAGTTTAGAAGTTAGGAGAAAAGATTAAAAGTCATCTTTCCTCATAGTCTAACTTCCATATGTCTTGATCAGAGTGTTAGAAAAAGATTTATTACAAATATGTGCATGATGGATAGCTAGCACTCAAATTACATTTTCTGTTGAAAGTGTTGATCCCTGGCTGGATTTCTGTTATGGCTATTTTAAATCTGAGAGCTTGAGAATTTCTTCTTTTTTAAATTTTCCAAATACTGTTTCTCTAATAATAGCAGCTTAGTTAAAGAAACTTTTTTTACAGTACTTTTCAACCAGAAGATGGTTTATTGCATTCTTAACCATCAATTTGTAATATACTCTGGTTAAGTGAAGACAGCTTTTGAACCTCTGAAGAATGTGCTAGTAAAAAAAGAGATCTGTAGTTTCCTAAATATGTTTTAGATTGGATTTATGCATATTGGCTTTGAACTTGTTTCAAATTTGGCTCTGAACATATCCTAAAATCTATAATGGCAAGATATTTACATACCAGATCATAGCCATGTTTTTATGGCCCTAATTTAATGTTCCACTACAAAAACATTAGTGCTGATTTAATATCATGTGACTTCCTTTTGATTAAGTTACTGATATATTTTAAAATACATGTATTTTCTAGAAATACCAAAGCCATTTGTAACTATTAGGATAAATGCTTTATTTTTTTAAAAATGACTCTATTTAGTCTCAGAAGAAGTAACAATTTCTTTTTTTGTTCTCTTCATTGCACTTACAGGCATAAATGACTTTAGCTATCTACATACAAATTGTTTTGAATTGTCTATATATGTTGGCTGTGATAAATACCCTCATGAAAGTGAATTACCAGAAGAATGGGAAAATAACCGAGAGTCACTTATTGTTTTCATGGAACAGGTAAGGAGCAAAACAATTTGGCTGGTAAGCTTTGGATCTGATCCCAATCCAGGAATGTGTGAAATTTGTTTACCATAATTTCTTGCCAATGGTGTTGCCTCAGGAAGCAGAAAGCAAAGATTTTATGTTAGTTTTCAAACAAGTGGACATTTGTAGCTGATGTAGTTCCCATCCTCAAAAAAGGAAAAAAAAAATGGATCCAGGAAATTACAGACCTATCAGCCTGACCTCAATACCTGGGAAGATTCTGGAAAAGATAATCAAACAACGAATCAGCGAACAAAGTCATTACTAAAAGCCAACATGGGTTTGTCAAAA
This sequence comes from Crotalus tigris, assembly GCF_016545835.1. Classification (NCBI taxonomy): domain Eukaryota; kingdom Metazoa; phylum Chordata; class Lepidosauria; order Squamata; family Viperidae; genus Crotalus; species Crotalus tigris. Next base: position 5,088,270 of record NW_024096460.1, on the reverse strand, counting down.
ACAGATCATCCCAGACAAATCTTATTGCATTCTTTGACCAAGTGACAAAATTAGTGGATCAGAGGAATGCTGTGGATATAATTTACTTGGACTTCAGTAAGGCATTTGGTAAAGTAGATCACAACCTACGACTTGATAAGATAGAAAAATGTGGGTTAGATACCACCAGATGGATTTGTACCTGGCTAACTGGCCATTCTCAGCATGTGGTCCTCAATGGAACCATATCTACATGGAGTAGTGGGGTGCCCCAGGGCTCTGTTCTGGGCCCAGTGCTCTTCAACATCTTCATCAACGAATTGAACGAGGGGATAGATGGGGAACTCATCAAATTTGCAGACGACACCAAGCTGGCAGGAATAGCCAACACTCCAGAAGACAGGCTTAGGATACGAGGATCTAGACAGACTTGAACACTGGGCGCTATCTAACAAAATGAAATTCAATGGTGAAAAAAGTAAGGTTCTACATTTACGCAAGAAAAACCAAATGTACAGGTATAGTATAGGTGGTACCTTGCTCAATAGTAGTAACTGTGAGACGGATCTCGGAGTTCTAGTGGACAATCAATTAAATGTGAGCCAGCAGTGTGCTGCAGCTGCTAAAAAAAACAACACAGTGCTAAGCTGCATTAACAGAGGGATAGAATCAAGATCATGTGAATTATTAATTCCACTTTACAATGCCTTGGTAAGGCCACACTTGGAATACTGCATCCAGTTTTGGTCACTATGATATAAAAAAGATGTTGAGACTCTAGAAAGAGTACCGAGAAGAGCAACAAAGATGATTAGGGGACTGGAGGCTAAAACATATAAGGAACGGTTGCTGGAATTGGATATGTCTAGTTTAATGAAGAGAAGGACAAGGGGGGACATGATAGCAGTATTCCAATATCTCAGGGGCTGCCACAAAGAAGAGGGAATCAAGCTATTTTTCTACCTGAAGGTAGGACAAAAAGCAACAGGTGGAAATTAATCAAGGAGAGAAGCAACCTAGAACTAAGGAGAAACTTCCTGACAGTTAGAACAATTAATCAGTGGAACAACCTGCCTCCAGAAGCGGTAAATGCTCCAACACTAGAAGTTTTAAAGAAGAGACTGGACAGCCATTTGTCTGAAATGCAGGGGGTTGGACTAGATGACCTCCAAGGTCCCTTCCAACTTTATTATTATTATTATTATTATTATTATTATTATTATTATTATTATTATTAATTTCAGCCTCTGATGTGAATCAGTATTCTTCAAAATTACTCACAAATACATAAATACATAAGAGGCAAAATGCTTCCATAACTACTTCTGCTAGCTATCAGAGTTGTTGTTTTTTAAAAAACTAGCTCATGGATGCCTTATTGTGCATTAAATAAAAAAAAGTATTTGGATTTGGGCTATGGATAAACACTGTATTTTGAGTGATCTGCCATAGTGGATAGTAGGAATTCAAAACAAGCTCTTTGTTCTCTTATTTTTTTCACCCTAGTAAGTATATGGGTAGCCTATCCTAATAATAATGCACATCATCCAAACTACATAGAAATGTTGCCAAAGGGCTTTTTTGTGTGTCATATTTAAAATCCTGCAGGAAGCAAAACTTTAAACAGGCTTCCCCCCCCCCCCAGTTTGCTGATACAGCTAGAGTAATCTTAACAAAAAGCAGTACACAGCTTGATTTTCTTGAGCATGTCCCATAAACCAGTGGTTCTTAACCTTTTTGAACGAATTGCCCCCTTGAGCCAATGAGGAAGTTGTCATCGCCCCCCTCCCCCAACATAACCTCTCAATCACAACATAGGAAATAATTCTTCAATTTATGCAAACACTTTTTTTGTTTTCTTTAAAACTGTCATCAGGACATATCGATGCAAATAATTTATTTCCAGTCTTTTCCCCATATCTCCTATATTCTGGCCAATGGCATGCCACTGTATGGGTAGAGGCTGCTGCGCAACAAGCATGAAGATAAGCGATGCATATTCACATATGTACAGCGTTCTGTACTGAAGCTAGCTGGAGGAACATTTGAAAACACAATTCAATCTACTAATAGCGATCATCTGATGTTTTTGTACGACAGATATACAGCGATTCACTGTATGAAAAAATCTCAAAAGTGTCCCCAAAACTTCTCACTCCATCGCCCCCATATCGTCCCCTTTTCGTTTCTTTGCCCCCACGTCGCCCCTTTTCATTCCATCACCCCCCTGAAAAACAAAATCGCCCCCTGGGGGGCAATATCGCCCAGGTTAAGAACCACTGCCATAAACAACAGCACAAAATCTACAGTTTTCTGCTTACTAGCTGAGGAATCTTTCTCTTCCTAAAACACTGCATGATGCTTGTATTTGCATTTGATAAGGTGTCAGCAATGTTCAGCAAACTAAAGCCACATTGTCTTCAGCATATAGTTTGAAAGCTATCATTAACAAGACTGTGTACAGAATACATACACTACAATTCAGCAAACAAACCAAAATGATACAGAACCCGTCCCCATTTGCTATTTCACCAGGAATGCAAAAGACCATTCCTGTGCTTTGTCATGACACAATAATGCTCTGATAAAACCAACCTTCCCCTTTGGTCACATGTACTGCTTCATCTCATCCCCAGTTCATTAGGAAACAGCTTTAGTTGGTTCACATCACATGGACGAATTTCCTTCTTCAACTGGCTCTATCCCATCGTAGTTTCAAGGTGTATAAAATGTATAATAGATTGTTGCTTTGGAGGCAGCATCAGCTGGGTTACTGTGGGAATGATCACTAGCCAATTTCCTCCAGAGCCATTCCTCTCCTCTCCATTTTGACCAATTAGTGGCGAACAGCTTACAGATACCAGTAGGAAGCACACTGAGGAGATATGTACTGCAGGCCCCATGGCTTCTACCCATACCACTGCTACCTAGGGTAGTCTCCATGTACAAAGCTCTGTAAGTAGTGCTGAACAACTTTATGCCCAGTAGTAAGGAACAGAATCACAACTGTGAACTGCAGCAAAGTGTCAAAATATAAATAGCAAAAGCACTTAGACATATACTGCTCATTGTGCTTTACAGCCCTCTTTAAGTGGTTTACAGAGTCATATATTGGGGGCAACAATCTGAGTCCTCAATTTACCAACTTCGGAGGATGGAAGGCTGAGTCAACCTTGACCTGGTGAGAATCAAACTGCTGGCAGTCAGCAGAATTAGCCTGAAATTAGCCTGCAATACTGAATTCTAACCACTGCGCCACCACCATCAACACCAAATGTTACAAATGGAAAGCATTTCCTCTACAGTATTTTCCCAACCTTTACAAGGAATTGTTTCTGATTTTTTTTTTCAGTTCAGTTCCATCGCAATGAAGAATCTCAATCATCACTTTTCTGCTTTTGCTACTTTGTTTTTATATTCACACTTCCCTGATGGTTGCATAAGCAGTGGCAAAATGAAGTCTTCTTTGGGCTGAGTCATTCTAGTGTTTACATGGACACATCCATGTAGTTTTCTTGACAACAAAAGGATGTGATTTGCTCTTATATGCTTCCGGTATTTTTTTTTTTAGTTTCCATTCTAGCTTGCAGCTGGGCCTTAGTGAGCTCCCATTTAAGTATTAACTAGGTATAACTTGTTTAGACAATGACTTATTCTATTAGGTCCACTCAGTGAAGTGTAATAACAATGGTCTTAAAGATTAGAGACTAAATGTGACCAAGAGAAGAGATTGTCTGCCTTAACATAATTTGTTCTCTGCTACTTGCTTGTTCCTCTTGTTATCTTCATGATTTTGGAGAGTTGTCCATGTTCTTGTTTGTTTGGTGATGCTTTCCCAGAGAAATGTTAAATATACCTAGCTTGTATTGGCATGAGTATAAAATTTTAGCCTTCAAAAGTAGTATCAAATTATTTTCTTCCCCGTTCTCATCACCCTACCCCAAAAATGAAGCTATTTTAGTCCAAACCAAAAAAACACACACCCTACTTTCTATAAGTAAGTCTAACCCATATCTTGAGGTGGGTTTAATAGCTTCTTATGTTTCTGACTTAGTAATATTTTTAAGATGATGGTTCAAAGCTGATATGGAATGTACAAACAACAATTTATCTGCTTATCTACATATATTTAAGTCATTATTTTACATTCAGTCTTTCATAATAAGTTGAACTAGAAAGGAAACACTGGATCAAGTTCTATTAACTCAGTAACAAGTTATTTAATGTCAAATCATTACAGCAGACCTGCAAATGTGAGGTTCAATGACTTACATTATATTGCTATTATGTTCCAAGCATAATATAAGGCAGGTCATTCTATTATTAATAAGAGTTTGAATTATATATTCAATATGGCTATGCAAATTCACAGATCAAAGCCCAAAAATCTTTGAAACAGTGAATCAAATTATGTGACTTTCAAGCAACTTGCAGCCTTTTTAAGTGTTTCCAAATTCCATGTTTCTTTCTTACTTCTGAGTTTGTTATAGATTGCCCTCCAACTATTTGAACTGAACAGACTCTTTTGGTATTATTATTATTTATTATTATTATTATAGTATTATTCTGGTTGATCACATAGAAGTTTAAACTGGATCTGACAGTTTTGCCCACCTATTGAGTCCTTCCCAAGAACGTGGGGTGGCAGATGGTTATTCTTTGATTATTATTATTGTGCCCTATAATTACTGCAGTTTTCATGGCAAGATTGAAGAAATTATTTGCTATTGCAATCATTCTATTGTAAGAGAGCATGACTGGCCCAAGGTCATCCAAGGCCCAAAACAAGACAGTCTTCTGGTTTCAAGCCTGATGCCTTAACTGATTCTATTTTAATATTCAATATATTTAATATTATAATATTTAATATTATATAAAATATAATAATATTTTAATATCCTCAGCATCAGTACCCTTGCTTTTCTACATAGGAATCCTCTTTTTCTATACATCCCTAGATACTTCCTCTGCCTATATTTATATATGTTCTTTTGCATCTCAGCTGCATCAGAGTTTTATTTTTGCCTATGTCTGAAATACTTTAGCAGGGGCTGGACTAAATACTTATGTGGTGATCTGAATCTATTCTTATAACACTATAACCTTTTCTTGGTAATCCTAAATTTGTATTCCTTGTTATGTTTTGAATATATATTTTTAATCCCAAAGCCCTTTAAAGAGATTGTGTACAGGATCCTCCATTGTAGATACATATGCAGATTTGGTGGTATAAGATACCCTCCCACAAACACACACAGGATGCATTCCATATGAGATTCCCTCCCCCTCAAAAAAGCATATAAAGTACTGAAAGTACCTTTGTAACGAAACATTCACAGCAAGCTGAATTGAACCTGAGTGCAGAGAAATCAGATTCAATCAGGATCATGTAGCCCAGTAAATCAAATTGCGTCTATCCACCAACCATACCTCAAAGATAGTATGGCGAGCATGTAGACCTAACAGGAAGGAATAAATAATAACAGGTCAGGCATATGGGTTTGTCTAAAATATTTTAATGTCATACTGTAATTTCCAAGGTGGTTCATCCATTTGATTTCTCAGTATTTGTTTTTTCTCTAAAATAGCACTAATATCAAATGTTCTGAAGTTGTTTATTCACTGAGGACCTCCAGGTCCTTGAGATGATGATGATGATGATGACGATAAGAATATTTGTTATAGCTGCCTAGGCCAAAGACTCTTTTCCCTTTATGTAAGTATTAAGTGAGGGAAACTTGCTTAATTTGTTTGAAGTCTTTAGCCCATGGCAGATACAGCTTTGAAAAGCAGTCGTCAACATGTAATTTCTTTTTGGATTGATGCTGAACCTTATTTGTTCCTATTATTTCACTATCAGGTGCATCGTGGAATTAAAGGCATAGTCAGGGATCAACATGGGAAGGGAATTCCAAATGCCATTATTTCCATAGAAGGGGTGAACCATGATGTCCGCACAGGTAAATACATGTTTGTATTGAAAGAAAATGAAAAAAAGACAACAAAAATAGCCAACACTGATTTACACAGACCAGTTTTATTAAGGGATCATTTTACTAATTGAGGCCAAGTGGTATAACAGATAGTAGCCCAAATGTTTGAACATTAAGCTATTTGCTTTGCCTGTCAAGTTAAATAGCCCTATCCTTGCTAGTCCAACAAGGTAGACCAGACTAAGAAACCAATGCCATATGGGTCAGGACAAAACTTTTATTGTACTAACTATAGTAACAGAATCTTGAAAGTTGTCTTCTTCACTTCATATAAGCTAGAGAGGGCTTGTCAGAGTCGTTTTCTCAATTTTTTTTCTTGGCCCAGACTATCCCTCTTATCTAATCATTGCCTTGATAGCAGCTTTTCCTCTTATCCTCAAGGCAATTCCACATGCTCTCTACCATATGCAGAAATATAAAATATAATTAGCTAATATATTTTGAAATTTCTGATATGGTCCATACTGTTGTACTCAAAAATAAACAAGGTATGACTGGCAAAATTGGCCATTGCATACACTGTTCTATTTGTATCTGATTTCTTGAGGAATAATAGCTTCTTATGTAAATTCACTATACATGTCCAGATCCAGATCCAAGGTAGACATTAGATTTGCACCAATATATACTCTTACATATATTTTTTGTATCATGGGCCAATCATAGATATTAGACTACTAGTTAAATGCCCATCATGAACATTGCTTAATGCAATATTTCAGTTGCAATTTCCCAAAAAATAAGTTTGTATTGTGACATCTGAAACTTAGTAATTCATCTCATTATAGTGGTCCATCAACTGGCTTTTTTCAGGAAACAACTATTCAATCTCATTTTCTCTCACACACATACAGTTTTCAGATGAAATGTCAGGTTAGTTTTACTGGTGTTGGAAAACTAGGAGCAGGATATTCTCTGCATAATTTATAGTCACTTCATATTAGCTCAGTTATGTCATTGGTTTATTACTGTGAAGAAAAATTAAAGGAGACCCCATGTAAGATGTCAGAGGAGAGGCAGGATAAATATTCATCAAGAAAGAAATTGGATCATACCTTGTCCCTTGCAATTGATCTCAAGGTCTGTAACTGCTTTGTTTTAGTGCCTAAGATGTCATCTATATATAAAACCTAGTCCAACTAGATGGCTCTACTGGAAAAGGCAAAGATAATCAAACTCCATTGCTTCTGCCCGGAATTGACAACTCTCCCCAGATGATCCACCCTAGATGACTCACTGTGGCCAACTTGCTGCAGAAAAACTTACCGTGAGGACAATTCAATGTGGGATAACTCAAGAGAAAGACAACAGGTACTAGGGATTAGTTTACCCCAGCCTCGAGGACTTCTCACCTGAGAAAGTTCAAATCTAAAGCAAGACAAGGCCCACTGCAATTCACTTGTCCCTCGTTTGAGTTATCCTGCATTTAATTGTCCAATGGCGAGTTGGCTGGGGTGAGTTGACTGTGGCGAGACAGATGGGGTGAATTGGCCAGGGTGAGTTGTCCTAGACCTACCTCTGCTTATAATCTGAGTTGGTTTTTATTTCGCACTGGTGTCTTATCTTCCCTTTTCTTCATGAGCAACAGACAAAAATGAACCAGGCAAATATGCAGCATGAGTCATTTTGTTCACTGTGCAGGTCATTGATTTAGAATTTTTCTAGACACAGAATTTTGGATTGTCATTTTTTTTAAAAAAAAAGAGTAATCATAAAGTCTGCCTTACTATCTAGATATTGACTTCCTATCACTGAAATTGAAATATCTTTTGATAGTAAAAGATAGATAACTGTTTTAACCCTTGGATTTAATTATATATTTCTGTTCAGCTCAGTCTAGGCTCTGATTAGTTTAGCAAGAAAAAACAGAACATGGAACATGGAGATCAATGCCTCAGACAATTCACATTGTCATTGTGCATTGTCAAATAGATGGATTATTAAGAATGCATCCAAAAATCCCACTATTCCTTCTGTCATACAAAATGACTTCTAAAAGCCTTTCATATAATCCTTTCACTAGGATTATATGAAACATATAGTTTAATAAAGTTAACTCAATATATATGATTGTGCTGCACACTAAAAGGTTGGTGAAATATTTTCAGAATTAAAAGTAACCCAGCCTGAGAAATAATTAATTCCTACAACAATCCTTAGTAGCAATCCCAGGGCAATAATCAAATATTTGAGCAAAAGCCTTTAGGTTTTTTTTTTTTAAAACAGGATGGTACTGAAGGCAAATGTGTTTCAATATTTTATTCTACTTTGAATCCTCAATAGCAAACAATGGAGATTATTGGCGGCTTCTAAATCCAGGAGAATATGTGGTCAGTGTAAAAGCAGACGGTTACACTACATCCATGAAAAATTGTGCTGTAGGATATGACATGGGTGCAACCCAATGTCACTTCACAATCAGCAAAACTAACTTGGCCCGAATCAAAGAGATCATGGAGAAATTTGGAAAGCAGCCAAAGAGCCTCTCACTTCGACGGCTCAGACAGCGAGCAAGACAGAGACGCCAGCAATACAGACTGTTTTCTGCAATGTAACAAATAATGCTATCACATTCTACCCTTAAACTGAAACCCACTCTTGGAGTAGAAAGTAAATATTTTTAACATGCCCTTCTTATTCATGTTATTGTTAAGAAATGTATCTTGAAGAATATTTTTGAATTCACGGTTCAATGTTTAGATTTGTAAATTCTTGTGAAATTACTGGAATTAAGAGACTAGAAAAATATTACAAGGTAATAAGTATATACAGTATCTCTAATACAGATGGAAAATATATATCATCAAGACCTGGAAAGCAATCCAGGCTGATAAACTAACAAATGATCGGCTTATTATGATTATTTTTTTTTAAAAAAAAATACTATTATGCAATGATTGTCTAATTTGTTATATTCTTATCAAGACTAAAATTACATTCAATTTACATTCAGTTACAAAAAAATGAAATCATTGCAAGTAAGATATTGATAGTGGACATTCAACATGCTTGATTTATAACATTTATTAGCTTTATTACTTTACTAATCTGCTTATGATAGTGCACAAAATGCTCTGAATTACTACAGTTTATTTAAGTAAGCAGTGAGTAGCAATCACTGTGTATTTCCTAGTTAGTTATTGGAATGTTTTTTGAGCTGTAATTATCCACTTTGTTTTTCAGTAAATGAAACTTTTGTAATTGGCTAAGTCCAATATAGCAGTCATTTTGTAAATACTGTATGCAACTATCTAGCAGCCATTCTATGTAAGGAAAAAGTACTCTTCAGATGTGCTAGCATCTCTATCATTTAAAGTGTTGTTTCCTATATATAAGCCTATTGTGGTCAGTTTGTTACTAGTAGTAGTAACTAGTAGTAGCTTTCCGGATTTTAGGCTGGGGACTTTCTCATCATTTACCATTTTCTTATCTTTTAAATTCAAGATCTCAGTTACTGAACTAGGGTCTGTTTCTAGGTCCTCTACTAAAAACTATGGTGACACTTTTGTGTGGTATATACTGTATAACTAATTGTCGGAATCAAAAACATGACCCCTTTCTACTCTGAGAAGGAACCTACTACATTCATGTTTTCAATATAGCTACTGTAGCAGTGGACTGAAATTGGCTTGATCAAATGAGATGATTATTATTAGAAAACTCCAACATCAGAGAGTGATTCTTTTCTGAAAATGAACTAGCACAGGTTCTATTATGGACAATTTCAAATCAACTGATATACACTGATATATACTTCAGCTTAATTATACATTCAGCTATGTATAGCTTAAATCAGAATATGCAGAAGGTGATCTATGCATGCAAGTCTATTGTTTTTGGTCAACAGAGCAGGAATGCAATACTATATGAGAAGGACAAAAATAAATTACTTCTGTAATAGACAAGAGTAGAGTTAAAAGTATTCCTTCACATGATTATAGCATTCCTCACTCTTTGAATTGTTGACAACACCATAGTTCAATTTTCAAATCAGTTTCTCCTCCATAATTAACATTTTCTGGTTTTAAAAAGCAAGAGAAAATAAGAAAAATCTTGGCCAGCTTATTAAAAAATGTCAACTACCACTTTTCAGCAAGGAAGTGATGGATATGTAAGTCTAGTTTTGAAACAAAGTATTTTCTACAGCATAGAGCATACCCTTATTTGTTCCAGGATTGGTCAGTGCATTTTATTTCCATAAATTGGCCTACACAGTCTCTGCCTGTAAAGTTTCCAGTTTATATTATGATAATGTATGATCCCTACAAAGACAGACAGACAACAGATGGACAGAGATAGGACAAATATGAATTTATGTATAGATGGAATACTTTCACATATGGTGCCTGCTTTATGGAATTTCTAAATAGGAAACTACTTAAAATATGCCCATCAGTTTATTTAAAAAGGTAATCAAAACCCTGACTGAATCACGTAAACAAACATTATTGGCATCATATAATTCCTTGTATTCAAATGTCTTTGCAAAAGGTTAGAATGTAGAATTAAATTGCTTTGTTTTCCTTTGACATGTCAAGAGAAATTCTAAACAATAAAACTGTGCCTGAAGGCAGGGAATCCATTATGCTTAATGCAATTGTGCAGCAGTGCAGACGTGAGTCAAGAATTTTAAGTGTCCAAAGACTTGTTCTCATTCAGGCAGGCTTTATTACCTGAATTCACTATCATTTGTCAGAATTTGTTACTAGTGGATTGCTGCATTGTTCTGAAGGCATTTATTTAGTGTGGTATGTGAACTTGGATTTTTCTATAGACTGCTTAAATCATTTCTACTCTTCCCCCAACTCCTTTATCAAGTGTTTATCAGATTTTATCATGAGGTGAACTGATTTAATGGCTCAGTATGTTTATCAGCTCATCTAATAAATTTATCAATCTTTTTGCTTAAGAAGATGGCTATGCATTGTGGAAATTTATATACGATGTAAAAGATACTTACCTTCCAAATTTCAGTAATCTCTACTGATCTTCTGTAGGTCAAACAACTGAGATATCTCCCATTTGCCCTTGATTTTCATCTAACTTTCCCACTTCTGCATACAAAAAAGTCCACTTTTTAAAATCTTTCTGCCCAACATCCATTTCCCCTAAAAATAGTGTTTGGAGAACAGAATGTTACTTTTATCCAAATCTGATCAACATATTATTATTCCATCCCATATGCCAGACAATAGTCATCTCTTTTTATTATAGCTTTTGAGTTTTGTATATTAATCCCTGATTTGTAATTAGTTGTCTGGTTAGATATAAGAATTACCAATAAATGTAAAGAAGAAATTTACAAATCTTCAGATGTGATTATTATTGCAAATGTTATGGTCTATTTAGGTTGCTATGCTACGTTAAATACTTCAATATACTGCTATCATACAAATGCCTGGGTATTAAATACTTGAATACATCATGTTCATTTTTAAAATTAATTTTTTAAAAGTTATCAGTGTTTGTAATATATTGTGTGAGACTATATATTTCAGCGTCAACATTTTCTACACAGATTTAATGAGAAACAACAATTCCTTCTATTAAGGAATATATTTATTCAAATACATGTGGATCCTAAATGAAATCTGCTGAAAGAAATGATAATTCTTTCATACTACCCATACTTAGAATTACAAATGAATAGTAATCTTTATAGTTAACAGTAACCATAGCCTTTGTGTGGCTATTTTGAATAAAATTGAGTGCCAAGATTATTAAGTCCAACCCTTATGTAAGTAACTTAAATACCTGGAAATCTAGACTAATATAGAAAAGAAGCACTGATGAATTAATGTTTTGAAGAGAACTACTTTAAGAAATGATTGAGATTAAAAAAGGCATGCCTGTCTTTTTTCATTGGAAATCACATTGCAGTGTAGCTTGTGTTTTGGCCTCAACAAGATTTTGGACATTAAACTATGTTGAAAACAAAAGGATTCATATCTCATGAAATGGAATCAAACCATTTTATTTTGTTTTTTTCCTTTGTTCACTCATTTCTTGCTCTTTGTGAACGAGTGGATCTAATTTCACCAGAAATTTCACCATCCTGCCTTCTGCCAGCCTCTTTTATTGCCTTCCATTTTCCAAGCATTACAGTATTTTCCAATTATTATGTACCGTGTATAAAATATTTTATATTCCAATGAGAAATCTGGTTTTATTTCATCCAGTATTCAGTTTTCCCCTCAGCCCATGTAGTCCAAGGAATCTTCAACAATTTTCTCCAATATCAGTTAGTTTTTGAGCTTACAAAGAAAAAGGTTGTTACTGTTTCGACTTCTCCATCAATTTGCCATAAATTGTTAAGTTAAGCATGTGCATATTTTAATACTGAGCAGCCTAAATGGCTTTTGCAATCTTTTGTATCTTAAACAAAACAACCCTTACATTTTCCTTGCTTACATTTACCATATTGGTATCATCAGTATATTTGAGATTTTTAAATAGAAACATGAGAAAATGCTTATCACTAAATTATATAAATAAAAAGAATTAGCAACATGAAGAATTGGCAGATTGAAAAGAATTAGCCAACATCCTGGAATATTGAATATTTAAAAAATGTTTTTTTAAGCCTCTTTCTAAAATAAATTTTAGAAATTTATTTTTTCAAAGAATAAAATGTAATCAGGGACAAAACTGCTGATTATAATATGAGCACCATTTTCTTAGAAGACAAAATGATTCAACATCAAATAAAAGTAGATATTACTTATTCTACTTCCCCACTAAAAAAAAAATACTTCTACCAAAAAAGAAGCAAAGAATTCAAGAAAAATTAAAATATGGCACGTAAACACAAATGGGGAGAAGTAAATTGCATATGAGTATGTCCTTGATGTTACTAATCATTGCTATTATTGAAATAATTAGTGGCATTTTGGTCATTAATTTTAAATATACCGGTATATACATTCCCATATATTAGATTTTCAGTACAACATCTGTTTATTCACATTTAATGTGGCATGCAGAAGCATTCTTTCACAGAAAGAAGAGAGATATGATTAATGGTAGCTGAAAATAGAATTGAAAATACAATGATGCCATATGCTCTATACTAGATTACTAAACATTTTAGATCTGGGTTATTAATTATAGCAACCCCTTGGAAGTCTGTCACTTAAAGCAAAGCTTGACTATATTATTTTATCATGCTTAAACAGATATTCAAGAAAAACAGCCTCATAAATCTAAGTTTCAATATTCACTTTATAGAATTGCTTCATTTTTATTGGTTTACTATATATACCAATTTGCTAGTCCCCTTTGTATTCTGTCCAATATTATGAGAGTTCAATTAATATATTAATTGAGCATAAATTTTACCAAAGTAGAAGGGAAGAACTCCTTTCTGAAGGAGATGGGCAGTTTAGAAATTGGAAAACAAACAAACAAAATTATTCTTATCAATTATTTTTTTTCATTGGAATAGAATTAAACTGCTATGTAACACACTCAAATAAATGCAAGATTATATTGATATCATAAACGGACATATATTGACTGCAAACATGGGGCAGGATACAAATCTAAATGCTATTGCTATTGCCAAAAATACTTGTGAAAGTAATGTTTGTGCTGACTATGATATTCTTAGAGGATGTATTATTTATTATGAAGGGATGTATATAAACTACAAGGATGCATGACAAGCATTAGTTTGGCTTATTATGTTCATGATCACCTCTGTAAAGTAGCCAAAGAGCTGCTATGGGAAACTGGTAATAAACTAAAGTTCTGTAGCCCAGGGGTCTCCAAATCCCTGTCTGTGGACCAGTACCGGGCCACAGCATGCTAGTAACCGATCTGCACAAATAAGCAAAGCCCCATCCACAGGATGCAGGCAGCACACAAAACCATGCACCCTCCAGGCCGCAGAAAAACCTCTCTCCATGGAACCGGTCCCTGGTGCTCAAAAGATTGGGGACCTCCGAGTGAACAGGGAGACTTCAGATGGCAAAACAGGAAAAAAATGTGGAACAAAGCACCCCAAGATCATTTGAAGGTAAGTGGGGGATTAATAGAAGGTTATAGGTCTAGAAACAGTTACCTGTCCATTCTATCACCAGAATGGGTACTGCAGAAAAATCCGCTTGGGTCAATCTGTTAGGTGACTTCTTGTAGCTTAATAATTTAATACTCTTGATCCTGCTTGATTGCTCAGTGGTTTTGATATTGTCTAGCACTTTATTCTCTTCAATCCTCTGTTTGAGATTGGAGACTCATGTTATAATAGTTCCACTCCCAAGAGCAGGAAAACTCAGAGAAAGATGCTTTTCCTTGTTGGGCTGTCACAAGACAATATTTTGTTGGCTGATTTTCAGAAATGACTCAGAAGTGCTGGATGCCAGTTTCAGAAATGACTCAGAAGTGCTTTGGACCTTAACTGAAAAGAAGCACATTTCTCTGCTGTTCATTAGTTCAGCTTGATTGGTTTTTCTCAGGAATTAACTCGTAACATTCTCTTCTTCTTCTCCCCTCCCCCCACTTATCTACTTTACATTCTTTACCTTATCTTGTTCAGGAGTGTCCCTGTCCTTCTGCTTCTTCTGTGATTCATACTACTTTTTTTTCTTCCTGGTAATGTATGTGTGATTGAAATAATTGGATCATTGTGTCAGCTTTTGTACACCTATTCACCGCATATCTGCAATGAATCTAAATGCATCATGAGATGATGAAGTGAATTCCATACCAACTGAAGGTCTGGAATAGGCAACTTTTAGAAATACCAACCTACCTGTGTGTAGCATGTATATAGAATATTAAATGTGTCCTTTCTGTGATATATGTATGAATGCATGCATACACGTAAGGAGAGAAAAATCCTGTACACAAAATATTGAAAGTCATAAAGTGGAAGGTTGCCCAGTCACATTTCCCTGAATCCTTCATCGCTTGCTGGATGGGACTCAGGGGCTAACATTTAGAAAAAATGGATGATTGCCTTTTCTTTTGACATTTTTTTCTGTAATATTAAGAAGATACAGGGATCCATGTATCTTGCAAAATGAGACATTCCAGAATCATTTTTAATCTGATTATAAAAAATAGCAATTTTTGAGAGTTGATTCTTAATCAGTGATAGAAGAGAGTTTCCATATATATGGAGTGTTTGTATATATGAATAAAAGAATAAAATACGATCACCAGGAGGGTTAAAATAAGAATACTTTACTAAAAATATACTTATACTAAAAAGTTGCCAAGCTTTCGCTGGGGGAACTCCCCAGCATCGTCAGGGCTAAAAGACCATTACAATAAAGGTGGTTTAAGTAGGTTCAAGTAACGTATTTTATTCTTTTATTCATAATTATGCCTGGGAGTCGCATTTTTACCAATATTCTTGAATATATATATATATATATATATATATATATATATATATATATATGTGTGTGTGTGTGTGTGTGTGTGTGTGTGTGTGTGTATGTGTGTATGCGTATGTGTACATACAGTATGCATATGAGATAAGTAGGGTGGAATAAAAGGAATATAGTAAAATTGGGAGGATTTGGGGTTAGCTGTCATAGAATTTCTCTCTTGCAAACCTGTGTAAATATCTTTTAAGTCACTGCAGTGCTTTCCTGTTCATTCACTGGTGTAGCATCTACAGTGACACCTATCAAGGTGAAATGACTGTACTTGTGTAACTTGTAGTCATCTATTTTTCCTTTGTTGCTCTCTAACCATTGGAGTTCTAAATAAATCATGATATTTATTTTCCTGTTGTCCAAATTCTATTCTATTCTATTCTATTCTATTCTATTCTATTCTATTCTATTCTATTCTATTCTATTCTATTCTATCAATATCATCCACTGTTTTATTTCCTTTTGCTTGCTTTTAGTTTGAGGCATGCAATTATCATACACCCACTCTTTTTTCCTCGCTCCTGGTCCTTTTTATGGCACACTTAATTCTTTGTGAAGGTTGATGTTTCCAGCTTGCTTAAAACCTGCAATTATTTGAAGACACCTAATGAGATCAACAGTGATATTCCATGCTAGGCAGAGAAAAAGGTTTTTTTCCCCTGCTAATGGAATAAACAAGGGGAGATGACAGCTAAAGCACTGAAAGCAAATCTTCACATTAGACAACTGGAAGGAAAGGTCAGTCTTCTAAAAATGAGCATGCAATCAATTACTGTGCAGTTGACTCCTTCCAAGGATTTTTAACCTGGCTATTTTTATTTGTACCTTTCAAAACCTAATTGGAAGACCTTGGTAGATTTTAAGCTGTAATTACAGGTGATGTTAATGCTGCTTTTAATCATCTTTCAGTTCCTGCCCTGCCTTAAAAAAAAGGTAACACTGTATCAAGTTCCTACTTTAAACATATAGGCCATCTGGATCTGGAAATGAGCTGAAGGACAACTGTTGTTGATTTTTAAGAAGCAAAATTTAAAGTGCAATGTGATAATTCTAGCCTTTGACAATCTGGAAATCCTGATAAAACAAAGATAATTTATTCTGGGAATAATTCCTTCCACTTCAGATGTGGAGGCAAATATCAGAGCTTCTGCATTGTTCAGGCATAAGTTCGGGGGGGGGGGGGGAATTCTACCATGAAAGAAAGGAATTCTGACTTAGTAGAGAGTGAGATAGATATTGGATTAAATGAAGACAAAATAGAATAGACAGCTGCCTATAGGTATAACCTCTGATACACATATGGAATTTTCTCTTGTATATGAATAGAGAAAGGGCAAAGACCATGTCTATTCTGTATTTGGCCACCTTACTGTACATTGAGCATCAAATTTGTTTTTGGTGCAGATACTTCTACAACATTTCTAAAACTGTTTAGGATTGTAGGCACCATCTGCAGTTAGAAATCATGAGCCATATAGTATAATGTTAGAGCAGGGGTCCCCAACCTTTCTGGGTTGATGGGCCAGAGGGGTTGGAGGTGTCTTTCCATGTGCAAGCATGTGCTTATGCAAATGGGTCCATGGCCCACATGAATAGGACTGTGATTGCATGCGTGATGCAAATGGGGCCACGAGTGCACATGCAATGATCGGGTGATGCTAGCACCCATGCAGTGTTGCAATACTAGCACAAGTGGGGATATTGCTCTTGCAGTGACAATAGTGCAGCATGATGCCATGACGCTAGTGGCAGTAGGGGTTGTGCTTGTGGTGATGCTAGCGCCTGGGTTCTGCCACAACACTAGCGCATGTGGGGGATGCGAGTATGTGCACATGCGTGCACTGGCCAGCCACTCGCATGGCCCAGTGGCCAACAGCCCACAGCCCCGTAGTGGGCTGCAGACTATAGGTTGGTGACCCCTGTGTTAGAGAATCTGTGCAACATGTTTCTAATATACTTGGACTATGTCAGAAGTTGTAATGATAGGCTGGGAAGGCCTTTTCCCGGGAGGACGGAATACATCCATCAGAGAAAAGCCCAATTAGTGTGAAGAGATGTTGCCTAGGGAGCAATCAGGTAAGAGACAGCATAGCCCACAACTCCATAGTGAGCAGAACAAGAGACTGTTAGACTGTAAAGAATACAGTAGGAGAAGGGGCGTTGTCTTACCTGAACGCCTTTTCTCAGCATGATGATGGAGAATCCACGAATGGGTTGTCTTAATCTTCCTGCTCCAATAAGACTAAGTCTGAAGTGTAGATACGCCTCTGCTGTGGCTCTGCACCCCAGTTTAGACTAAGGCAATACACAGACTTTAGTCCAACCCATCTGCTTTCCTAATATCGGAACCAGGGCCAACTGACCCTAATGGGAGGGAGTGGATTCTCCATCATCATGCTGAGAAAAGGTGTTCAGGTAAGACAACGCCTCTTCTCCAGCATGATTGGATGGAGAATCCATGAATAGGAGATACCAAAGCCCTGTGTCCCTAAGGGAGGGGAAGCAGTCTGGGCCTGGGTCCCGTCAGATGCCAATGCGTGTTTTAATACCTTGCGACCAAATGAGGCATCAGAGGAGGAATATTTGTCAATCTTATAGTGATGGACAAAGGATGAGGGCGAGGACCATGTCGCTGCCCTACAAATCTCCTCTATGGATGTCTGGGTCGCCTAAGCCACTGAAGTAGCAGCACCCAGGTAGAATGGGCCATGATATGTCTAGGAACTTGCAGTGACTGAGTCTGGTATGCAAGAGTGATGCAAGCCCTAATCCATCTCCCTATTGTTGAGGAAGAAACCTTCTGGCTGAAGGATGAAGGCTGAAAGGACACAAACAGTGCCTCAGACCTACGGAAGGGTGAAGTTCTCTGTATGTAACATTGCAGGGCCCTGCAAACATCCAGTGTGTTTCATTGCATCTCTATGTCATTGGATGGGTTAGGACAGAAGTCTGGTAAAATCACCTCTTGGGATCTATGGTACAAGGAATTTACCTTGGGCATAAAGGAAGGGTCTAGTCTGAGGGTTACCCTGTTGTCATGGAAAACACACAGGTCCTTTCTGAGTGCATAAAGCAGTTCCCTGGACCAGGGGCTGCGGAGAGCATCTGTCCCTTCCGCTGTCAGAGACAGGAACCTGGAAAAGAATCTCGGGAGTTAGGTGTTGGCTGAGGAAGCAAAAAGGTCTAAGGTTGGGGAACCAAACCTGTCCACGATCTCCCTGAATACTCTCGGGTCCAGTCGCCATTCGGCATGTCCACAGTGGCTCTGCTCAATGAGTCCGCCTGTTGATTGGTCACTCCAGATATGTGCTCTGCCCTGATGGAAGCAAGATTCAACTCCGCCCAAGACCCCAACAACTGGGCCTCCTGCATGAGAGGCCTGGACCTTGTCCCCCCCGTCTGTTGACATGGGCCTTGGCAGCAATGCTGTCGGTAAGAACCAGGACATGCTGACCATCTACTATGCTGCTGAATTTTTCTAGAGCCAGATGTATGGCTCTGAATTCCAGCCAGTTTATATTGTTTTTCAAATCCTCTTTGGACCACCGACTCTGAGCCCAATGCAACTGGAGATGTGCTCCCCAGCCAAATAGGCTGGCATCTGTGGTGAGGGTGATCCTGGCTGGTTCTCTGAATTCTGTGCCCCATGACAGTGCTGGGGAATCCCACCAACGAAGGGAATTCAACACCGGCCACGGAACTCGGACCTTCTGGTTGGAGGCGCTGATGTGAAGCCTCTGAAATGAAAGAAGAAGCCACTGCAATTCCCAGGCATGAAGACGTGCCCATGGAACAATCTGTATGCAGGACACCATCTCTCCCAGGAGCTGTGATAACAAGGCCAATGTGACCACCCTGTCTTTTCGGATCCGACGTACGAGGGCCTGAATGGAGTCCCGCCGGTCCTGTGATAGATACTGTAGACCATACAATTGTTCGTGTCTATAATAGCGCCAAGGTGGACGAGCTGGGTTGAGGGCACAGTGTGGCTTTTCTGGAAATTGACAGAAAACCCGTGCTCCTGAAATGTTTTGATGGCTAGGGCGAGGTCTGACTGGGCACTCTGGAATGAGGAGGACTGTATTAATATATTGTCCAGATAGCACTGGACTCTGATTGGAGATTGTCTGAGGTGGGCGACCAGCACTGCCAGTACCTTTGTGAACACTCTAGATGCTGAAGAGAGGCCAAATGGTAAGGCTATGTACTGGTAGTGTCATTGGGCATAACTAAACCTGAGGAATTTGCAATGACCGGGAAGAATAGGAATATGCAAATATGCCTCAGTCAGGTCTATTGATGTAAGGAAGTCCCCTTGTCTGATGCTGGCCAAGATAGACTGTAGTGACTGCATTTTGAATTCCCTATACATCAGATAATAATTTAGACTTTTTAAATCTAAGATTGCCCTCCAGCCCCCTGAAGTCTTGGAACGACGAAAAGATTTGAGTAGAACCCTCGTCTTTCCTGGTCCTGCAGTACTGGCTCTATGGCCTGTATCTGTAAAAGGTGAGCTATGGCCTCTGACATGAGGGCTGCTCTAGTCTTATTCGTGGGAATAGGGCAAGATCGGAACCGGTCCGGTGGGCTGGACCAAAACTCCAGCATCAGACCCTGAGTAATGGTGTTTAATACCCATGAGTCCGTAGTAGTGGCTGCCCATGTGTTGGAATAAAGGGACAGTTGGCCTCCTATAGGAGGGGAGTCTGTGAGATCACTTGCCTCGTTTGAAGGACTGTCCTCCTGTGCCTCGAAAGGGCCACTTGGTCTGGACCTGTGGTTGATTTCTGTATGTGGAACGATCCTGCTGTTGCTCCGGTTTCTGGAAGGAGGTGTGAGAGGCCTGGGCCCAGTCCCAGGTGGAAGCTGGCTGAAAGGGCTGCCTGCGGTAATTGCTTTGTGATGATCTGGCCCCCGAGCGCTTATCTCCTTTTTTGTTGTATTAATGAGAGTCTTGCACTTGTCCTTACTCTCTACTAGGTAAGGATCGAGGGCCGTGCCAAAAAGATGTCCCCCTGTGTAAGGCTTAGTAGCAAGACACCACTTGGCCTTGGTGTTTGCCCACCAGTTCTTAAGCCACAGAAGTCTGCGTGCTGAAATGTCCGCCGCAATGGCTCATGCGGTATATCTGGCCATGTGTAAGAAGGCGTCAGCCATATACTGGGATGTGGCCACCAACTTACCCAGGTTTTGATGAACTCTGATCTGGTCTGGAGGAATCATGTCCTGAAGTTCACACAGCCACAGTACTGAGGCCCGAGCGAAGAAGGCCATGGTTGTTGAGGCCTTGGTCGCCCAGGCTGATGCTTGATAGGATCTACATAAGGCAGCCTCATTTTTTTGTCCTCTGCCTTAAGTGCCTCGTTTATGTCCCCTGGGATGCTAGCGTTTGAAAACAGGGAATTCAGAGGCTCGTCAATTTGAAGAACTTCCAATAAAGAGGCAAAGGAGGGAGCCACATTGAACAAAGTTTTTTCTGTAAATTGTTGCAGGCTGAAGGCTGATCCTGACCTGGTAGAAGTGTTCCGCGCTGATCAGGTGGCTGGCGGTGTCATCAGGAGAGGCAGCGCTGACTCCCAGGGATTCTGGACGATCGGAGAGGCCGAAGGCCCTTAAAAGGAGCCCTCCAGGCCTGTGCAGAGCTCGCCGCTCACTTTCGGATCCCCCTGACTATCAGCTGGCTGGCGGTGTCCTGGGAAAGCCCCGGATTGCCTCAGAGGTGATGTCATAATCAGGGGTGAATTGAAGCCTCAAAGACTTTTAAGCAATCAAGGAGGGAGTAAGGCTTCTGGGGGATCGTAAAAGGAAAAAAAATGCACGATGGATCACGCAGAGCCTGTCAGCCTGGCTGGGCAGGCAAGTGTCTGGGGAAAAGCTTATATAGTCTTTTTCTCCAAAAAAAGGATGAGTAATATGATCTAAAAGTTCAGAATAAGGGAAGGAATATAGGAAATTAGCTATACAAACTGTTTTAATACTTCTGCTTTTGGAGCTGAAGAAACGTGTCTGTAGAGCATGAGACTAAGTCTAAACTGGGGTGCAGAGCCACAGCAGATACGTAGCTACACTTCAGACTTAATCTTATTGGAGCAGGAAGATTAAGACAACCCATTCATGGATTCTCCATCCAATCATGCTGGAGAATTTTACTTTCAGGCTCAGAATATTCTGTTAATGTGTCCCAAAGATGCTTTTCCAAAAGGCAACTGGACTTTCCTGATATTTTTTTGAAAAGGGACAAAATTATATTTTTTGTAGTCATTTTTCCTTGAAAATGGAAAAAAATGGAAGGATTCAAAACTTTCATTCCCCATTACTTAGTTAGAACTGAAGAAGCTTCTTGGATGAGAAGAGAAATGTTTTCAAGGAAAAACCCAAGAAAGTCCTGTTGCCTTTTAAAAAAACATCATTGGGACAACCATGATTGGGATCATTGAGAATCTCTGTAGACATTCTGTTAATGTAACTTTACAATAAAATAGCGTTGAAGATGTTACCTAGCTTGGGTAATGAAATACCTGCAAGAAAACAACAAAACTCAAAGAGCACCAACGACCCCTCAGAATTAATGTAGCTAGTTGTGTTTTCTGTTTTGTCTACCTGTTAAGGCTAGCAGAAGTTCATAGACATGACATATACTAGCCACAAAAGCCTATATATAGACAAAATAACAATATCTTCAGTAATATTGGGCCGAAGTCCAAAGGTGACACAATAAAATTCAATCAAGTCCAATCCTTTATTTGCTTATACTAATGGCCAGAATCTTGCCAAATTAAAGCTATAATCTCCTACCCTAACAGATATTTCCTGAGAGATTCCAGGGTGTGAATGCCCTGAAACTCTTTCGATTCCCCTCACCTCCACCTCAAGACTATGCAGAGCTTTCCCAGGGAGAAGCTTTCCCTTCTCCCTGGGAAAGCTCTGTGCTGCCAAAACTCCTCTCCCTGCTTTGCCAGGTGCACATTCCATACATTTACTATGTTTACTTTTATTGGATTTCAAATTGCTTATGTTATTTATAAATGTATATAAGCAAAGCAAGGTTAGTTGCATATACTATATAGTTTCTGCAAGGCAACAGATCATTATTCCATTTCAATGTCCTCACTCCCCAGGACTACGTCAAGATGATTTGCTGCAGTGACATGAAATTCTCTCTCTCTCTCTCTCTCTCTCTCTCTCTCTCTCTCTCTCTCTCCCTCTCCCTCCCTCCCTCCCTCCCTCCCTTCCCCCTCTCTCTGATTCTTCTTTTAAAGCAATATATATGGAATACTATTTGAAAACATAATTTTGGGGTGAATTCCAATTAGGGATTGGGATTCACCCATAACATCCATAACAATCACTAAAACATGAACACAGTTTGGCAAGATTCTTGATTAGAGTTAAGAACTGATTTTAGAGAAAAGTATGTCAGATCCATTCACAATATATATCAATGTACATATGATTTACCTCCTTTATTTATTTATTGAATTTGTATGTTCCCCCATCTCACCAGAGGCAACTATATTAGTTCACATTCGCAACGAGAACCAGACATATCACAGAAACCGCTGCTATCATGGAAATGTGATGATATCACAGGGCTATATAACTAGTCATATCTGGCTACATGGTGACACTACAGAGTTGATTCAAATTAAGAATGGTTTTAGTTCTTAATAGGTATGGGCTTTATAGAAACAAACAGACAACCCATGATCCATTGAATCATCTTTTCCGAGATATTTCTTTACTTAAACAGAGAAACAGAATGACCATAGGCAGATTGATATTGTTTTGGTTTTAAAAGAAGAAAACATCATTTATTAAAAAAGAAAGATGCATAGCAAGACAAATGTAGATTTTTTTTGTATGCTTTTGATGACAACCTTTGTAGTTGATCTGCCATTTTTTAAGAATAGTGTATCATTTACACTTTTTCCCCCTCAGCTTAAAGCAATATATAGCTGATCATGCTGGAATACTGGTTTCTCCAAATAAATCAGAACCATAAAAATGTCATTTTTAATCACCAATGTTTATCTTTACTACAATAAAATTCTTGTGGGGTTTTTCCACAATCATCCGTATTCTATTGCAAAGTCTTGAAAAATCCAAGTTCCTCATTAAAATGAGGGTAGATACTATCTTCAATCTATCTATCTAGCAAAGGTACTATCTTTGCTAAATCACAAAACATTGTTATTTCCCATTCTCTAACAAGATAAGAACTAAGAAATCCCTTAGGCACTGATTTGAGAAACTACCCCACAACCTTACATCTTGTCTATGTGACATATACCTTCCTGGGATTTGTCACTAATACCCAATGTCTTCTAAAAATTCTCTCTTTCCTTACTGGTAATTGCAAAAAAGCGGGCTTTCGCCAAGTAAAATGACAGTACAGAGATAAATTGTATTATTTTGTAATTTTAACTGGCTTTTCTAGGCTTACCTAGTTTACAATTAAGAACTCAAAGAAACTGGAAAACATAGGGTTGAAACTGCTGCTCTTTTAGAAGATTGTATACACACACACACACACACTTTGAAGTTCCAACCTCCCTTTCTCTTAGAATGTCTTAATAAAAAAAGGAAAGGGTTCTTTCTAGTAAGCACAATATGAATGCTGTTGATCATACAGAATAGAGTTTAAAGCAGTACTTCCTTTCCACTTTTCTTCTCTGAATAGCATAAGCATGAAGAAAGTCACCAGGAATTGGTGATTTCTTCACAGAATAGGCGTACACAACAATGAGGGCAGAAAGTAGCAGAAATATTACATCATACAAACTGTGCATTTTGCCTCACTCTTTCTCTGTTGAACTCTTCTTGTTGAAGGTGGGTATTGTCAGACTGAGGAATCCTCTCAGTAATTACTATTGGCCATATATTCTTGAGTTGATCTTCCCTTTCCTCCTCTCACTAAGCCATAGAAAAGAAAGGATGGAACTTGTGCCATCCACATGTTTTGGGCTATCATCAGCCCAGTGAACCTGGTAAGTAGGGATTGAATATAATTGGAGTTTTAGCACAAATAAATGAAAAACACCAGAATCTATTACTTTAGATTATAGAAAATCTAAATTGCACAATCTAAACCTTCTCTAAATGGCAGTTTCCTTTTCTGTGGCCCATTTCAAATTTGCTTCCAATACCTACTATTACTCATTTTTGTTCATGTATGCTGGACTGATGGAAGGTGTCCAAAACATCAACAGGACACCAACAAAAGTGTCTGCAACTGATTGCAATGCTTCTGAAATGATACTGATACATCCTGAAAATCTTGCCATTATGTATTTTTCTGTCCCAACATCTAATTTAAGTAGGAAATCACGCCATTTGCATAGAGATGTTATGATCTTTTGTCATGGGGTCTCCCACTTGTACCTTACATTTGCAACTTGTTTGTGCCTATATCAAATTTGGTAAAACAACATCGGCATTGTTCTGGCTCTCTTGTCAAACCAGAAGGTCCCATTTAATTTACTGTCTCCTCTGTTTTATTTGGGGGTACAGCAGTCATAGTCCCATTTCACATTCATTTTGCTGACTGGTCCAAATTTCTATTTGCTGAACTTTCTAGGCAAAGTTTTGCAAGATTGCTATTACAATTATAAGGCTTTGGGTTAGATTGTATGGGAGCCAGTTTGGTCTAGTAGTTAGGGCACCAGGCTAGAAAGCAGGGGACCATAAGCTCAAGTCCTGCTTTAGCCATGAAAGCCAGCTGGGTGACCTTGGGCCACTAATTCTATGTCAGCCCAACCCATCTCACAGGGTGACTGTTGTGAGAAAAATAGGAGGAAGAAGATGTGTTGGATATGTTCACTGCCTTGGATTTGCAAAAATAATAAAAGACAGAAATGCATGCATACATACATACATACATACATACATACATACATACATACATACATACATAAATGGTGCTGTCTTCCTATCCTGTCTCTTCACTAGAGCTTTTAGAATACTATGTTTTTCCTTTTGTAAATTGCTTTTTCTTATGCATTGTAGAGGAATCTGGTTTTTTGTATCTGGCAGTAGATTAATAAAGTTCACATGCTGTATATTTTCTTTCCAAAATATTGCAGCTGGAGGTCACATTGACATGTAACAACAGTTTTCTTTTTTTCATAAAAAAGTGTGGACCTATTTTAAGGAATTTGGCTATTGAGGGCCACTCTTCCAATTATTTTTTGATTAGCTATTCAACAGATGAATCAGAGGTTGAAATGAAAACAGTATAAACAATTTCTCTGTATTGAAAGTGCATAAACAAATCCTGGCAGAGCAGGGACTCAGTTGCTTATCTCCACTATGAAAGAAGTAATCATGGAAACATTAGCAGGACTTAAATTATGTAGGTGTTATGGAATCAAGAAGAAGAAGAAAAGTGCAGAATAAGTCACTCAAGGTTACCACTATGAATTCCTTCTAAGAGTCAATAGGAAAACATGGCTCACCAGAAGAGAAAAGTGTTCTGAAATCTCAACCTGTCAGGCTTGTCCCAACTTGGTCATTCAGAAAGAAAGAGCTTTCAGCTGCATATATAGTGAAAGCAATAACTTTACTAAAGCCAAGTGGTTAAGATCTGACGTTTGAGCCCAAAAGCCAGTGATGGGATGCAGCCAGTTCACACCACTTCGGCAGAACCGGTAGCTAATTTTTTGTTGCCCAGGCCCAGAATGGACTTCCAGAAACGGTATCCACACAGAGAACCAGTTGTTCACATATTTGAATCCCACCACTGCCAAAAGCTGCCTACTTACTTACGTTCTCTCCCCCACACATACACCTATCTCCCTTGTGTCTAATTAAATTCAAACAAAACGTTTTGGTGGACTTGGTAATGGTCCTCATTCCATTCTCATGGTTGAGGCAGGCACTCAGTTTCTCTCATGGCAGACACTCAGCTTCTTTGTCCTTCCTCCCTGCTTGCTAGCTCCTGACCCCCCCCCCCCAGGATTCATGGCAGTCTGGCATCAGCAAAGGAGTGAAGGGGGTGAAGCAGAGTAGCATCACTGACTGACCCATTGTTTTGGTATATAGGTCACATATTAGAAGCACTCTGTTTTTGTTTAACTCAATCCTTGAACCTTCTCCATTCCTATTACTTTTTAACTTGTATTCTTTCTGCGCCAATAATTTGTGTAAGCTCTGAGACTATAAGTCTTGTAATGCATTACAACTATGATTGCTTGCAACCGATTTAGCAGTTAGTACTGAAGGGAACAATTCAACGACAGTGGAAATAAAATGAAGTGGACAAATGAGATTTGAATTCAGCAGGAACCCTTCTTAGAGGATGTGATTCTAAGTATCTTCAGACTGCTAAAGTAATACAGAGGAATTACATAATAGAAAGTCCATTCAGAAGAAAAATGCTCCATATAGCTACTTTGCCTGAAGAGTATATGCTTAGCCTGTCTGTCAATGAATGCTAATAGATATTTATTGCAATTGAAGAAAAAAAATAGGTTTATTAAGAAATACCTAAGGCAGAGAACCCTTGCCTTTAAGCTACATCTTGTAGTGAGTGAG
The DNA here is from genome assembly GCF_016545835.1 of Crotalus tigris. Lineage (NCBI taxonomy): Eukaryota > Metazoa > Chordata > Lepidosauria > Squamata > Viperidae > Crotalus > Crotalus tigris. The sequence continues at coordinate 5,061,380 of NW_024096460.1, read as the reverse complement.
AAAGTTTCCTCTATCTCTTAAACAAAGAGACCCATTTTTCTAGTAGCCTAGATAAGTGAAACAGGGACAACATTTGAAAACTGTTCCTCTTACATATCTGTGTCTCAACATTTACTCTAGTGGTCAAAACAGCCCATAGGTAAAAAGAGATGATGTAATCTCCCAAAGATAATCACCAAATTATGGACTTGCTGAATTAGACAGAGGAGGGGAAAATATTCTACTAAGCTCCATAGAAATCCTTCTATTTCCAGCCAACATGGTTGCGTTAGATTAGAATGGATCACCTCCATGGTTTTATAAAAAGAATATTTTTTTTAAAAAAAGCTTTTGGGTTCAGACTGCAATTAGCATCAACTCTGCCATTTTAGAGAATAGTTAAATATCACTACATTAGAATAACTGGGGAAAAGTGAGGTTTTGACTGATTTTCCTAATAAGATTTTGAGATGAAGGTGGCAATCACTCACCTGAGAGGCCATCAAGTAAAGGGTAAGTGACTCATCACTAGCTATAATGAAATGATAATTGATGCTAAGGAGCATACCATAATTAAATCTCTTTTAATAAAACAAAGCAATATAATGACCTGAAACAAACTTAAGGAACATGATTAAAAGTGCTTTCAAATGTTGCATAGATGAAATGTATATGGAATTATCAGACTGTACACAGGAGGAAGTTAATTAATATTAATTACAAAATTCCAAGTGAAAATACACAACCTAATATAGATTCAGTCTTCATTCGTCTCTTCTACATTCACTTATTTGGATTCTAATGATTTATCAGTAATGTTTGCTTTCAGCTATTTCAAATGAGGTCCAAAACTGTAAGCAAACATGACTGATGTAAGCAGAGAGCATTTTCATCTATCTCTCTCTTTATTCCTAATCACTGTTTCAATGATGTAACAGTAATCAAAGATATCAGAACTGTTTTCTCTCATGTAATTCCATATTTTTGTTTATTCCCTAAAGCAGTGCCTCTCAACCCTGGCAACTTCAAGTTGTGTGGACTTAAACTCTCAGAATTTTAGAATTGAAGTCCACATATCTTAAAGTTACCAAGGTTGAGTTACACTGCCCTAGAGAGAGTAAATGTCACAGTTTTTTTTTTAAATTTCCAGTAATAGTCTTATTTTTCAATTCAATTTTGGGATAAGGCCTGAACCTGGAATAAATTGGAAAAAACATTTTCCCCAAGTCTCAGATCTTTGATTTTGGGTTTTTCCAGAACCCTAGATATTATTTATTGGTTATGTTACCTCAGTTTCTAAGCTTTCAAAGAACTATGTTTATTTTTCATGCTCTGCTATTAATGTGTTAATGCTGATAGCTGCTGGTTTAGTTGGGTAGCTTAATTTAGTTGTCAAGAAAAATGGTTACCTTATTATAGCAACTTAGTAATATGAATTACACAAGTTCAAGGCTGCCAGTAGGTACAGCACAGCAGGAACTTTTATTTGCATTATCTCTTATGAGACTAATATAGTCACTATACTAGGCCTCTGCAATATACAGTAGTATCTTCTAGATATATCCAAATCCTATAATTTCTGGAGGGCAGCCCATTATATAGAGATAGCACCAGCTCCTTAGATTTGACAAAACATTTTTTCCCTCAAGTGCGGTACCAAGTATTTTAAAAGTTGTTGCAAAATTATAATTTTTAATGTAGCTGGAGACAAATGTATTAAATAAATGAGTCAAGAAAAAGACTATATGAACTGAAATGTAAATGAAATCAAAATTACTCTGTATTTTGAACCCTTTCTTGAAACATAGCTTCCAACATAGACTACCAAAGGCCAAGAGTGGCCATGGGTGCAGCAAAATGACTTCCAGATTTAATTTAATTTTGGATGTCACCTGAAAAATATCTTGGTGTCAAGCTATATGTGGATTAAGTTTAAGTGTTATGCTGTATTTGTCAAGTTTTGAAGCATTGTTTTGCTGGTTCAGCAAATATTGCTTCTCAGCTTGCCATTGAACTTGAGAAGAAGAGAGAGGTTTGGAATGCAGACTTCAAAGATTGAGAAGCCAGATCATGAGACTCAAGGACATCCCACAGTGGCTGGCCAGACCTAGAGATGCTTTCTCGTAACAATATTTTCCACTTGATTGGGCAACATGACCTGCCTCAGAGGAGGAAGGAGAATTCAATGCTTTTACTATATGGGTGTGGGAGGAGTCTTGCCAGAGCTGGTTTTGCTTTCATTCGTGCCAAAGTGATGTACTCAATAAAGTTTTACATTAAGAGATTGAAATATCTTGAAGGTGTTTGCTTGGTTGGGTTCATCAGTCTGAACCTTGACAGTATTTGTCATTTGAGTCAGGAGCCATCCATATCTTGACTGAGAAGTACTGACTCAGAAAACAATGATGTAGCCTGGCTCATGCTAGTACTCATCTGATGTATTGGCTTAAGTATTTAGTAGTTGGACTTGTTCTTCCTATAAGATTTTGAGAGACTGTGGAAGTGAGAATAATACAGATTGAGCCTGTGCTATTTCATATACCTACCGTAAATGCCGGCGTACAAGGCGACCCGGCGTATAAGATGACCCCCGTCTTTATAGCCGGGCCGCATTCCTAGAACGTCGTCTTATACGCCGGAAACTACCAGTATTTCCGGCGTATAAGACGACTTGGCGTATAAGACGACCCCCATCTTTGGTGCCGATTTCAGCGCTCGCGGAAGTCACCTTATACGCCGGCATTTATGGTACATATTTGTGAGGTTGAACATTTGCTATAAATTAATTTACTCTTTCAAGAGATTGAAGATCCCTTAATATTGCTAAAGCAGTGTTCACTGTTTAACACATGAGATGAAGAGAAGGAATTGCTACACCCACAGCAGTTTACAGCCTTTAAATGCCAGGAATATATTTTCTACTTGGGTGGCATGTGGCCTAACCGAACATTAAAAAATTAGTTTCTTCATACCAAAGTAATAAGGAAATTCTGATTCAATGCACTTATACATATGGCTAGTCATTTTGATCCAGTTAGGAGAAAATATATATGTAGGGAGAGTTGAATCAGATTTTCATGAAATTAACCAAGCTTTATAAAGGTTTTTTTTTTTTTGCATTGTCCTGAAATTAAAGCTAAATATTAAAGAACAATGAATAAATAAATAAAGGAGGAAAATAGGGGTTGGATGGGTGGAAAATGTTCCTGGACATGATGGAAATTGTAACATCATTACCTTTGGAATTCAAAATGCAATTTGCAACACTAATTAGATTAGCTTGTGTCTGATTTTTTTTTAAGTTAATGAAATAAAGCTAATGTAAACCTAGGACAGAGAAGCAACAGCTACTTTACTTTTGGAAGTATAAAAGGCAACAGTTACTTGATCTGCCTTTAACACTTATCAGAATATGTTGGTCCATTGTAAAGCAGAAAAGAAGATTGAAAATAGTACTATATAAGGCTGTACTACAAAAGCTTTAGAAACAAAATGGTTATATTATAACCATATTATAATATAATATTTTAATATAACCATATTATATTATAACCACCAGGACCCATGGTGGCACAGTGGTTAGAATGCAGCGTTGCAGGATGAATCTGTCCACAGGGAGGAGTTTGATCCTGACCGACTAGAGGTTGACTCAGCCTTCCATCCTCCCGAGGTTGGTAAAATGAGGACTCAGATTGTCAGGGCCATTTGCTGACTCTGTAAACTATTCAGAGAGGACTGTGAAGCTTAGTGCTATTGCTATTGCTATTATCTGCTCATAAACATATTTCTTCTACTTTCTTTTATGTCAGTATAATTATATCAGTATATTGCATCCTGAATTATTTACATTTTTCTTCAGCTCATTGCCAGGAAACAAGGATGCATCTAGTGTCTATAACTGGACCACCTATGTCATGTTTGGCAGAAATTGTAATAGTCTTTGTTTGCAGACCCAGTCTGAACATAGGTCTAGTTTACATGGCTCCTGGATATTTACCATTGCAAATGAAATGTGTACAGTAGTGTTTCTCAGCCTCAGTAACTTTAAGATATTTGACTTCAGCTCCTAGAATTCCACAGCCAGACATGAGAAATATTGATAGATTTCTCCCTGTTGAATCACAAGGCAGAAAATCAACCAAACTATCTAATATAATTTTAAGGGTGTGGACTTGGATGAAATTATTTTAGGAATATTATACTAGTTGTATTCAAAGCTACCCACACAGGTAAATTAATCCCAAGAAGTGCAATCAAAAAATGAATACAATGAATAATTTGGCTGCAGATTCTTTTATCTAACTTGATTGGACTTATCCCAGATTTTTTTTTTACCTTTCCATCCATCCATTCTGGATAAAGAGCAATGTTTAAAGGCAAAAAGATGTAGATTTTAAAAGCATTATTCTACAATTCTACAAACCTCTACAATTGAGGTTTAGTTCAAATCGATGTTTTCATTGCTTTCATTAGAACTGAATTTCTTCCAGCTGAGACCTATGAAAATCAAGAGATGGAATCTTTAGCATTTGAATAGAAATTAAATATTATAGAGAAAAAAAATCAAGGGTATCTCATTCAAAGGCAGCAATTGAAGAATAATATGCCATAACAGTTTAATTAGAAAATAATGGGACCCATCAAAAGGAAATACATTGCATGCAAATGGATGTTAAAAATAAATAAAATGTGCAGAATTAATTTGCAGATATTTAAATAGACCTTACTGAAGACAGTATGAATATTCACCAGGAAATCCTTTGTCAGCATTTAAATTAACATAAGGGAGGACAAATTCAGTGACAGTAATGTTTTTCTAGGAAAGAGAAAAGCAATATCATGGGATGAAAGGAGTTATGATCCCTCTATCAATCAATAGACAAGGAATTAAAAGGGCAATTAGATGAAATGTGATCAAAAATGAATTCCAAACAATTTAAAGTCTTCCAATCACAGTTGAGAATTCACATCTGACAATTCTTGATTTAGCCAGATTATACCTAGGATCATTCATCTGGAATAATGACTCGAGACACAGTCTTTCAACAGTACACATTATGCAGTAGAAATTTTCATAGCTAAAATATAGTGGCATAATAGACATGCTTACATCTACCTAGGAATAAAATTAATTAAATTCAGAAAACCACAAGTGTATAAAAACTTATATTGGATCAGTCTGCACAGTTCATTGACTCCTGTGGGACTTCGGGTAGGTGTTGAATTAAAGAGGTTCTTTATAGCTCATTTAAAAAATGCCAGAAAAAAATGCCTTTTAGTGCACTCTAAGAAACTATACTCTGCCTATAGTAAAAGCAAAATATATTTTCCCCAGATGTTTATATTTATAATATCATCATTTTTAGCATCAGAATGTACAGTATTTGGTAACATGCAGCTAACCATTGCCATATACTGTATTCTGTATACTGTATTCTGGTAGAGAGGATTTCATTCAGTGTGAAGAGAACTTCTCTCTGTTCAGAATGTGTCTGAATGTGTCCAGATAGGATAGGCTCCAGCACGAGCCCTTTGTTCTTGTGACAGACTCAGATTGGATCCTGCATCATTACTTGAAGTTTAAAATAATGTAGCCCAAGCTGTAAGCAGAAATAATGCCCAAATGTTTAACCATTCCCAAATACAAAATCCTCTCTGGACAGTGCTATTAAGTGGCCATGTTTCCTAATGCATTCAGCTGGTTCCTTTAAATTATGTAAAATATATATTTTTAAAATGCCTACATACAACATCTATGAGATCAAAGGTTGAAGTTCTTGTTTCCAATGTCCTCCCCAGCAGCATGGGGGGTGGGGTGGAGGCATGTGTCAAAAAGTTAACATGGCAGTTGCAGATACAATCTTAACTGTTTTGAGCTTCCCTGGGGCAATCGTTGGTCCCTTCTCTTTGTTGAGTTCATGCCTCTTCTTTTACCATATTTCACAAGGAAGGTGTGTCTTTCACTGGTCAGAATAATAGAAAAACAGAGTTAGAAGGGACCTTAGTGGTCTTCTAGTCCAATCCCCTATTCTGGAGACCCTATTCTGACAAGTGGTTGTCCAGTCTCTTCTTAAAAGCCTCCAGGGATGGAGCAGCCACAACTTCTAAAGGCAAGCTGTTCCACTGGGTTGATTGTTCTCACTTTTAATGCATTAATGTATTGTAATTCTTATTTTTCCTCAAGGATCACCTGACAAACTGCTAAACACGAACAAGAATTTGTTTGGCTGTCAGAATTTTATTTAATTTATTTTTGTTTTCTTTTTCTAATGTTATCTATCACTGAAATTGGCTAGGGAGCGAAAGAGAGGGAGAGAGAGAGAGAGCAAGAGAGAGAGAGTGAGTGAGTGAGAGAGAATGTGTGTGTGTGAGAGAGAGAGGAATTAAATGAAAACAAATGCAAATTATTTTGAATCAGGAAGAAAATGCAGAAATCTCTATGTACATAGAGCAGGATGGATAGAAGAATTACTTTGTAGTCTTTGCTTTTCATAGATAAAAGTATTTGCTACACTGTGTATGCTTAATTCATAATTTAATGAAAATTTTTTTTAACATTGCAGCATTTCCCTTTTTTAATATAATTGTTTTTGCTATTTTGATAATACTATGTAATAAGAAATGGTGGAGAAGGTGAATTCAGCAACTTCTTAAGATTGAGCAATTACCTGCCTTGCAGGAATAGGATGATGCATGGAGCTTTTGACAGAAATCCTGGAAGGATTAATTGGAAGATCTTGTCTCAGGTTTCCAGTTAATTTATCAACTATTTATCAAGAAACAATAGGAGGAGGTAGCTTTTCATAGGAATGGCTCTTGAAAAGAGCTCAGTGATGCCAACCGCTGGAGTTTCTCCTGTATAAATAATACGGCAGTTGGACAAAGAGAGTCTCCAGTGCTCATGATAAGGGATTTTGATGTGGATTTAAGTACTTTGCCTTTTTGATGTGGATTTAAGTACTTTGAAATAAACTGTCTTCCTTTTCTATGCTCAGCAGTTGCCATTTAGCAGTCTTGTAAAAAAAGCCAGCTGTTTAGAGTTCTGCACACAGTAATTGGAATATTCAGAGAGTTGTTGTTTTGTCTGCTTTGACCTCAGCAAATTGAACAAACAAACATTAAAAGCCGGCTCAGGAATTCTGGGAATTGAAGTCCACGAGTCCTAAAAAAGCCAAGGTTGCCTACCCCTGGTATAGGTATTCTTCTCTGGCAGCTGCCAAAGGAGCAGATTCCAAGATGAAAATTAGCCTTTTCTTAGAAAGTTTGTTTACACAGGTGATGCAAAGAATGTAGCAAAGGAGAGGAGTGTCAGTCAGTTCAGATGATGGAAACTGAGCCAAAATTTAGACTGATGAGATGCAGGAAAAGCTTTTCTATCATTTCAGTTTATAGTGTTGGATAATAAAGATTATTTTAAATATGTATTTCTCTATTGTAACATGATATGTTCTTTTTTTAACCTAAAAATCCTTTATTGTTCAGGCACATTTTTCTTTACAAAAAAATCTGCTTTATTGTTTTAACCAAACAAACCTGAATTTAAATGAAATGCAGTGCTATCATTAGTTTTTCAGCTCTGCTTCCATTAAAATTGTGAGATTTCTTTTAAATTCTCAACTCCTCAAGTTATTCTCGTTGAAACTTCTTAAGAAATTCCAATATCACTCAAACCTCATATAGTATTTCTTTAAGCATATTATATACTTTAAAAGGTGTAATTGATTTGCAAGCTGTAGGTTACTAGAAGAAAATTTTGTATGTCTCCCAGGTTAATTTTGTTGGGAAGAACTGTTAGAGAATAGAATGTTACTTGGGCATTTTCCCCAGAAATAATCCCCTTTTAAATTGGCTTCAGAGATAATAAGTCTGCATTAGATCTTTAGCTGTGCCAAAACCATGGAAAAATTAGTACTTCATCTAGCTCTTGATCAATGTTGACATTTGACATAGCTGCTTTGTGAAAATCTATGGCTATTATAATTTGTGTACTGTTCTCTCAGGAATGCGTAACAATAGAGATACAGAAGCCAATAGTTTGAGTCTAGACGTGGTAAATATTGCTTGTCTTCTTTCAATACTGGAAGCATTAGGCTTTTAAAGCCTGAAAAAAGTAGCAGTTTACGATTTGAAAGATACTTTAGATCAAATCACATATTCTGTGAAATTTATTACTGCACATATAGCACACACACACATGCATAGAAACATACACACAGGGATACACCAATTCTTATGAAAATTGTTTTTTTCATGTTTCTATTTGCCATATGTACAGTGGGGCAAAAAAGTATTTAGTCAGACACCAATTGTGCAAGTTCTCCCACTTAAAAAGATGAGAGAGGCCTGTAATTGTCATCATAGGTAGACCTCAACTATGAGAGACAAAATGAGAAAACAAATCCAGACAATCACATTGTCTGATTTGAAAAGAATTTATTTGCAAATTATGGTGGAAAATAAGTATTTGGTCACCTACAAACAAGCAAGATTTCTGGCTCTCACAGACCTGTAACTTCTTCTTTAAGAGGCTCCTCTGTCCTCCACTCATTACCTGTATTAATAGCACCTGTTTGAACTTGTTATCAGTATAAAAGACACCTGTCCACAACCTCAAACAGTCACACTCCAAACTCCACTATGGTGAAGACCAAAGAGCTGTCGAAGGACACCAGAAACAAAATTGTAGACCTGCACCAGGCTGAATCTGCAATAAGCAAGCAGCTTGGTGTAAAGAAATCAACTGTGGGAGCAAAAATTAGAAAATGGAAGACATACAAGACAACTGATAATCTCCCTCGATCTGGAGCTCCACGCAAGATCTCACCCCGTGGGGTCAACATGATCACAAGAACGGTGAGCAAAAATCCCAGAACCACACGAGGGGACCTAGTGAATGACCTGCAGAGAGCTGGGACCAATGTAACAAAGGCAACCATCAGTAACACACTATGCCACCAGGGACTCGGATCCTGCAGTGCCAGACGTGTCCCCCTGCTTAAGGCAGTACATGTCCGGGCCCGTCTGAAGTTTGCTAGAGAGCATTTGGATGATCCAGAAGAGGATTGGGAGAATGTCATATGGTCAGATGAAACCAAAGTAGAACTGTTTGATAGAAACACAACTCATCGTGTTTGGAGGAGAGAGAATGCTGAGTTGCATCCAAAGAACACCATACTACTGTGAAGCATGGGGGTGGCAACATCATGCTTTGGGGCTGTTTCTCTGCAAAGGGACCAGGACGACTGATCTGTGTACAGGAAAGAATGAATGGGACCATGTATCATGAGATTTTGAGTGCAAACCTCCTTCCATCAGCAAGGGCACTGAAGAGGAAACGTGGCTGGGTCTTTCAGCATGACAATGATCCCAAACACACCACCCGGGCAACGAAGGAGTGGCTTCATAAGAAGCATTTCAAGGTCCTGGAGGGGCCTAGCCAGTCTTCAGATCTCAACCCCATAGAAAACCTTTGGAGGGAGTTGAAAGTCCGTGTTGCCCAGCGACAGCCCCAAAACATCACTGCTCTAGAGGAGACCTGCATGGAAGAATGGGCCAACATACCAGCAACAGAATTTGTAATACTCAGTTCATAAAGTTTCATTAATGTTATCAGTTTAAAATTGTATTACATACCTATCACAGTTTGAAAATGATGCAGTGGACTCATCACAAAGCCATTATTGTTCAACCTGGTTTACAGGAAACCCAGATTTTTATCGATACATATCTTGAATGATATATTTAAGAGTCGAGGTGGTGCAGTGCTTAGAATGCAGTATTGCAGGCTAATTCTGCTGACTGCCAGCTGTTCGATTCTCACTGGCTCAAGGTTGACTCAGCCTTCCATCCTTCTGAGATCGGTAAAATAAGGACCCAGATTGTTGGAGGCAATAGGCTGACTCTGTAAACTGCTTAGAGAGGGCTGTAAAGCACTGTGATGCGGTATATAAGTCTAAGTGCTCTTGCTCTTGCTATAGTTAAGTGTATGTTCTTGATCTTCTTTTTCTTATACAGTATTTTTACTAAAAATATAAGGAAAAAGCATCATTCAATGTGCTAATAATTATGTGATTTAGCCAGAAGATTTGCTGTACCATTTACTTTGGGAATATAGTATTTGTGACTTCAGTATTGTATTAGGCCTCCTAGAGTTTGGGTGTGAGTGAAGAATCCATATAGAAGTTGCCATTAATGGCAAATTTTAATTTGACAAATAGGAAGACTTATTAGTACATTACATTAGAAAATCAACTTTATCTTTTATCCTGAATTCTTCCATTTGGGAATGGTTCTCCAGCATTCCACTTAAAGACCCAGGCAATGCTCCATCTGAAAAATGCTGTTTCCAGCTATTTTTCCAGAATAAATAATAAATAGTAGAGTTTTAGGAAGATATGCAGCCTAATTCCTAGTTATGGAAGAAGTCAGTGAAATAAAAATTAAGTATCTAGGATTTGTTGTTATTCAAATACTAAATAATATTGGAATAAGTATTTCATTTTGCATTCCTTTGAGAATGATGAGTAACTCAAAAATATGAGTTTTGCATTCTGAAATGATCTTTATAAAAAATATCAGAAAGGAGGAAATGCGCTTTGCAATTCAAGGGACCTGTTCATTAGTTTCTTTTATTTTCCAGGCAATTTGCAATCATACCTTTTATGTGTTTTCCTATGGGAATGCCCCCTATTTGCCTTCGCCTATTAATTAGATGTTCTACAGCAGGGGTGTTAAACAGCCAGCCCGCAGGCCGGTTTCATTATGTGGAGGCCGTGCCCACCCCAGCTCTGGCAATGAAAAAAAAGTTGTGATATGTCATAAAACATTATGTGACGCGGTGAGTTTGACACCCGTGTTCTACAAGATAAAAAGTTACATAGAATATAACTAGTTATGGTTCTCTTAATGTCTGCTATGACATTGGCACTCCATGTGATTTAAAAAAATATGTAAATCTGAAATCAGTTCATACAGTACACCAGGGCTTTACAGAAAAAACTTTGTGAGTTACTATCAAAGCAGATGCTACTCCTAATATGTTCCCAAGCCAACGTGTAAAATACAAGCTGATACACTTTATAAATAGTGAAATATTACAATTACATGATTAAATTTGGAGTTTACCTTAGAGATCTTCTATACCAGTCTGTTGTTTGGTAGCTGCAATATGAGTGGCCGTTATAATATCCCTAAGAATATCCTGTTTAAATAGGTTAACTTGCAGACTACTCATTTGGTATTTATTCTTGGATACATCAGTATTATGTATCAGAAAGAGCTGCTTTCTGCATGATGCTGGGTTACAATGATGCATGTTATATTTTAATTGTCATTAGCTATCTTACAATATTTTCTCTGAATAAAAACACAAGTTATAAATCAAATAAGTAAACACATGTATATTTGAGAAGTATGTTCTGAAAAGGCCCCATATCTTATAATTTTGCATTATTGTTGTTGAACTGTGGCAATACTATAACTTGAAAGGACCCCGGTGTCCCATAAAATGAACATATATTATGAAATAGTAAGAGCCTATGAAATGCCTCTTTCTAGGGATTTAGTAGAGATTCAGTACTACTATTCAAGCATTAACTGGGAAAAGCAGTATGAATGCTAGTTCTCAAACACATACATATATCTAAACATTGCATACCCAGTTTATGTGCTCAGGCTTTCTCCATGAAGACAAGTAAGGTCTGATTTCAACCATGCCAGTGGTCGTGGTAAAGAGGGGAGGAAAGATTTAATGAAAATGTTGCAGGGATGATATCCATACAAAATTAATGAGGTAGCTACACAGCATAAGTCATCAATGAATGATCCACACATGTCTGTAGAGAAGAATTGTCCAGATTTGAAGAGGTTCCTGGCAAATCCTGCCTTTGACTGGCTCTTCTGAGTACAATAATTCAAGATGGATATAGCTATAATACTGTAAATATGTTCTTCACAACTGGGAAAGTCTTGTACAGTTGCACCAAAAGATTTTTGCTCTTCTTATTGTTATTTGTTGGTCTGGTTTGTCATATTTTTTTTCTGCTGTTCTAAAATAATTGGATTCACTCACCTCTTCACTTCCCATTCTGAGAAGCTCTTTCAATAATGTGTGCAGAATTCAAAATCATTGATAATATGTCCTGAAACATGTTTAAAGAAAAAAAAAACAGAATGTGCGCTTTTGCCAAATGAAAATAAATTGATGGTCACAGCTAAATGCCTGCATTATATCTGATCATGCTTCTTACATAAAATGACATTCTCTACCTTCTCTTAGTGAAGTTTAAATCGATATGGAAAAAGAAGAAGGTATACAGGAACAGTCAGTCCCTGAAAGCAGTGAGTTTAGAAACAGAGATGAGTCAGTATACTTTTGAGATCGATTGATTTAGGAAAAGGGAAGATTTTGAAGAATTTTCTCCATGTGTTGGGGTTACATCTGCCATAGCCTCTTCTCAATTTCCTAGAATATCAATACAAGGAATTGTGGAAATGCAAAATATGGATGAGCTTTCCAGTAAAACTGCTACGTGAAAGAAGGAGACGAATGGAATAATGTAGAAAGAGACACTCAGGGGCAAAAAGAAACACATCTAATTATGGGGACTCTTATTACTATACAAATTACCTTAGAATTTCTCCAGTATTTCTGCAATACTCTCTCACTCATCCAGAATTATGGACCAAAATACACACAGTAAAAGAAATCCATTAGCTTGTTAATGGCAGGAAATGAAATGGTGGTTACTAAATTTAACAGATATCTTTTTTTAGTTCTCCAGCTATCTCTTTTTCTTATTTTAACAATATTGCAGTGAGATCAAAGCAGTCTTTATTCCTTTAATGTTCATATGTTTCAGGAGAACAGAATAAAACTGAAAGCAGACTCAGATTTAAACGTGTGAAGACAGACAATTTTGATTTAGTGTTCTGACAAGAACATTGACAGTGGTTTTTTTTACAATTTCTTTTGTAGCACATTGATTCATAAATGTCGACTCTTGAATATACTGAAACTAGACACAATAACATTTCTGTCCAAAACAAGAATTGCTTAATTATACACAGTTAGCAAACTGGCATGCAAGGTGTTATATTTATTTGGGTTATAAGAGCAACTGCCTATTTGCTTTTCAATAAAGTGCATTGACAGAGTACCTAGATGACAACCTCACATAAATATATTCATAAGAAACTTTTGCAATTGTACTGTAGTTCATTGGATCAATACTTTTCTTTTTGTTATATTATTTTCATTCTGTAAAAAAACCTCAAGTCCATTAATTTATGTATGTACATATCCTCTATAACTTTACTTAATGTGTGCACATTCCTTTATTTTTTTAAAAAAATAATTTACAGCTCCTCTGCTACAAAATCTGTTTTGTAAACATATCACAATCCTTTCTTCCAAAGAACATCCACCAATAGCAAATTGAAAAGACTGCTCAGACAATGCAAATTAAAATAAAATTGGCCAAATCAACCTTTGTGATCATTAGGGTCATAGATGTTGCAGCCAGGTTATTCTCACATCTAGTATAAATTCTATTAACATACAATTGAACAGGCAATAGTTACAGTTATCCCACTCTTGTGAATTTTTAAAATATGGAAGTAAACTTCTCATCCTTGAAATGCACTGCTTTCATGAAGTCCATATATCAAAACTAATTATGGTAAATTTTAAGACTTGGGGCATTTAGTCAAACATAATTGCGTATTTTTATGGATTAAATATTTAAATTATGAAACTGAAATTAATTTTTTTCTATTATTTTCCTATTTTTGTTTGCCTGTTAATGTGACAACAAATAGTGCAATAGTATTAACAAGATGATTGATTTTTGAACCAATGGAATTCCTTGTTTGCAATAAAATGATAGCAATCAGTCTCACTGATTCAAAAATCAATTGTTTTTAATTGCTTCTGCTCTATCTGGGATTATATTAACAGGCAAACAAAAGAAGGTATACAAAAATGGAAAACCTCATATTCTCCCTGAGATTTGATCAGCTCTGACCCACTTTATCTTCCAGACTGCTGTTATATATCTGCTAATTTTGTGGAATTGTTATGTCTCCATTTTCGTCAGTTGATTATTTGCCACTGAGATTTTTTTTTTAATGGGCTGTCATATTATTGTTTTTCTAAATAAATAAAATCTCATGTTCTGAAATCTAATGGAAAAAAATGGAATTGAACTTTCATATTCTTAAAATGGTAAATTGAATGCTATTTAAGATTTCTATCTTCCTAGACAAAACAAACAAACAAATCAATAATAATTATATAGCATTACAAATATTTTCAGACTTTAGACTGATGGACAAAGTGCACCGGAGAATTTTTGACATAAAGTCTTGGCAGCTAGTTATTTACTCGCACGTGATTGTTGTATTCTTTAGATTCTTTTTAAAAGGTCAATCTACAACATTTTTGCTAACAGAAATATTAAATATGAAATCACTCAACACAGTTTACAAGTCTTACAATTACACAAAGGTTGAACAAAATAAACATTTTCCACAAGTATTAGAACTGAAAGTATAGTGAAATCAAAAGAAGTAACTAAGCTATTGAGAAACTATTATGCCTGATTTTCACCATAGCTTAGTTTGAAAACTTAGAAAAATAAGCCCAATCTATTTAGAACGAATGAGCAACTGCAAGTAAGATTTGGGATTAACGATTAAGATTAATATTAAACAATCACATTATGATTATTGTGTCATGTTACAGGGACTGATTTTATGATTGTATAAAAAACCTGGTGACTAAAATACAAATTGTATGAATTTACAAAGTGACATATAGATTTAGATCATTTTGGAAAAAAAAGAATATTATATATTTATCAAATTATATATTACAGGAACTCTATATTACATTATATATTAAACAATTACATATTACATATTAAACAATTACATATTAAATAATTCATTATAAGTAATGGATTTAACTGGTATCATGTTAAATAATAATAAATTTGATAATTACCATTGACATAACTTTAATAAAATGTCCACTTTATGACCAATTTTTATAGCCCTGCAAGTTAATTCCCATGCTAGAATGTCATTGACCATACACATAATAGCAGGCATCAATTCATTGGTTTGCATGAGTGATTTTCTAAAAATCAAATTACAAATTTAGTGCTGAGTTATGTATCTTACAATCAAAATAAGAGTCCAGAGCCCTCTGTTTCTGAATAATTAAAAAATAGATATTCTTTGGGTGGAAGGGGTGTTCCTCAAAATTATTTTCTGATTCCATTTTAGTGTATAATAAAATAGTTAAAGATACAATACATCTATTGATACAACTACTCACCTAAAAAAGTCATAGAGGAATAGAATCATGAATAATATCAATTAAAGATTATCTTTAAAATTTTAGATGACCATTTTGAAAAAGTTAATTATCTTGCATTTTTGCAAAACAAACTGTATAATTTGAATTGCAGTTATCAACAAAATGTTGTACTTTCCCCTAATATAATGTCTCAGTCTGATCCCCAACATGGTAAGGCTATTTTATTTCAATCTACTCTGGGGAAAAGGCACTCTGAAAGAATTGATGGAATATTTATTGCTTAAAGTAATATTTAATATACTACATACTAATGAAAGATGGACTAAAATAGCTACATTAGTTATTACTTAATGAAGAATTAAGCAATATGCACCCTAGGCAAACATGCATACCATACTTGAAATCTGCTCTTGTTTGTTAAAAATGAAACAAATGGTAACACATTAAATTGGAGAACCTGTGATACCCTCAAATTTTTTGGATCTAATGTATTTCAGCCTCAAGCTGGTCATTCATAGCAAGATAGTCAATTTCCAGTGTCAGATTGGACCAGTGCATTAGCATTTTAGCATACTTATTTTAAAGAATACTGGATTCAAATGGAAATGTCCAGTTATGCTAAAATAGTTGATGGAAGACTTAAGATCAAAATAAATAACCCTGAATATGTTGTTAGATTCTGACTTCCATGAGATCTTGTCAAGAATGCCAGAATTATAGTCCAATTAGAGGGCCTTGCATATATACCACTATATATATATATGCAGTTTATTACATATGCACAGATAAAAGAGCGCCTTCCAACTTGATTCCAGTCTAAATATCTTCTGCTTTGATCTTAATTGTACAATAAAATACTTCACTGTGTTAAAATAACAGCAAGTCTGAAGGTATTCAGAAACTTCACAAAAGCCCTCTGGAGAATCTTGCAGGATTTATCCTTATACTACTTTAGAATGGTCAGTAAAGAATCCTGAAGGCTTGTCAGCATATAGAATTCCATGGAATGAAGACAATTCATAGATTTGAAGAAGATAGTTCGCCAACATATAATAGAGAATGAAGTTCTTGCCTTATACTATGCTGTAATGCAAGGTGTAAAAATCAGAAATTGTCTCTGTGTATCTCTCTCCATGCTGGATACCCACTATGCATGCTTGTCATCTCATTTTTTTTAAATCATATGAAGCTGTTTGGAAGATGAATTCATATATCATAATTGGATCTTGGTAGTGAGTATAACTAGCCAAATAAAGATGTTGCTTTTCCTCCAGATGTAAGAATTAAGATTAATACGATAACCAGAAAATTACCTCAGCTTCTTAAAAATCATATGGCAGAAACCTTCATCAGGGAATCACTTATCCATCTACAGATGTTCTCAGCATATGGTCAAATGATGAAACTAATATACTGGCATCCAACAAGCCTATTATATAACTGTTCCCCATAAATCTTCAGGAATCAAGTAGAGATTTGGGATTTATAATATGGAATGAGAGTTAAAAACCAGATTCATTTCACCACTTTCTACACTATTGATTGATACCTTGCTGCTGAGTGAGAACAATCTTATTGTTTGAACATTAGTATAACCCTTTGGCTTTCCATTCAATCATGTCAGATAGACAAATTCTATTCTTGAACTGCATCCTGAAGACATAACAAACTATGAGGGCACAATTATTTTCTTTTCAGGAGAACATTATATTATTATGTTTGAGCAAAGGTTATTTTGGCAACAGATAAATTTGCAACAGGCCTAAGGATAAATGCAAAAACAAAATGATTGAAACCAAATGTTTTTTTTAAATGCAGTGATGATAGTTATCTAGAAACAGCAATACAAATTAACTGAAAATTATTATGTCTTTCTCTTGTTTAATAGTTTAAAAATAAAATAATAATGACATGGAAGCATGCTCATAGAAAAGGTAGCTGACCTCAAATTAATGTTATTAAAAAGTAAAATTAAAAACTATCAGTTAAAATACTTGAAAACTGTACTTGTATCACATATCAAGTCATTTTATTATAAGTAATATGTCAACTAAATGGGAGGGAGAGAGGAAGGAAGGAAGGAAGGAAGGAAGGAAGGAAGGAAGGAAGGAAGGAAGGAAGGAAGGAAGGAAGGAAGGAAGGAAGGAAGGAAAAAGATGCCAATACTGTTTTATATGATTGTGAGAGAATTTTGGATTAGATCCAGTGGTGGGATTCAGCCGATTTGCACCACTTCAGCAGAACCGGTAGCTAATTTTTTGTTGCCCAGACCCAGAATAGACTTCTGGAAGTGGCATCCACACAGAGAACCGGTTGTTCACATATTTGAATCCCACCACTGATTAGATCCACACATAGTCAGGGCTTTTTTTCTCATAGAACGCCCAGAATGGAATTCCAGCACCTTTTGGGGATGGAACCTTGTAGGGTAGGCAAGGCAGGTTGTATGACATGTCTGAGTTCCGGCACTTTTTTTTTTTTTTTAAGAAAAAAAGCACTGCACATAGTTAACCCCAATTCATTGCAGGACATTCATTCATTCATTTCTAAGGAAAAAGTAGTTCTTTGTGTAAATGAATATCTTATTTGATATCAAAAAGATCTATGAGGAAAGTATAAATATGTTTAGATAGACATAGTTATAACCTTTCACAGGAGCAGGAATCTTATGCTTGGCTGTTCATTCCCTACAATTCTTTTTCTAAGGAAGGGCTACATTATGTTTTAAATGCTTGAAGTGGATTTAAATAGGGAAAATCATGCATGCATGTTTTTGAGCAATGATGTTTGCAGAAGATGTAAAACGAGGGAAGGTTCGTCTGCTGAATGATACATTGAGGACAAAAACATGGTAATTTTTAAAGAAAGTTATTTAGATGCCCCAATTCTGAGTGGGTGTCACATTAATAGGTAAAAGTATAGTATTCATTTGGTGTGTGGGCATGTGTAATGAAGAGAGAAAGAGAGAGAGAGAGAGAGGACGCAACTTCAGATAATAAATATTCCTTTTTATGATTCTAAATTCAGCTGAAATTCTCAGAAGGCATATTTTTTTAATCAAAGCTGAGAGTTTTTTTGTTTCATGACCTTTCCTCATTCTGAAAAAAGATCACTTTGCATAAATCTTCCTTCCTTCCTTCCTTCCTTCTTTCCTTCCTTCCTTCCTTCCTTCCTTCCTTCCTTCCTTCCTTCCTTCCTTCCTTCCTTCCTTCCTTCCTCTCTCCTTCCCTTCTCCTTTCCCTTACTTATATCTAGACAAAAAGAAAAACTGTTGCCATTTCCTCCCAATTTTTCCTTGCCTTATAGATATGTATCCATACTTTCTATTCCCCCAAATAGAGTGTTTATATTTTTTACCTAAGAGACCATTTTCTTGCAGTTATAGTTTTATCACCCTACAGTTTCTTCCCAAACCCAAATATCAATGCACCAAAGGTTGAAAAAATCAATAAGCAGGATAGAAAGTTAAGCCTGAACTCTTATCTTAAAATAAGAATTACATATTCTGGAATATTTGAAGAATGGCTGCTAGTTTTAAATACATTTGTACAGAACAGTGAGAAAGGGTCTTTTTTAGGTGTGGCATTTTTATTTCACAAAAAAAATGTTTAGAACCTGTCCAGCCTTTTTGATGTAGACCAATGGGCACAAATAGCACACTGGATACAGGTGGAATACCAGTAAGTGAACGGGATTCAGCATCAGTAGAATTCAACTCTCAAGTCCATCCCAACATAACTCACAAAAGAGGAAAGAATCAATCAAAGTCTGAATAATATATCCTTTCATTTTACATTACTCAGTCTGAATCTTTTCTTATTATTATTCTAGAATTTAGTTTTAATAAATTCCCAATGATTCTTCTGGTTTAACCATTCCAGTTACTGGAAAGAAATGTCTAACGTTGTTCAGATTCACTTGATGATAGTTTCAGACTTAAACACATTTTTTCATATATTGTTTTTTTAACATAAATACTTTCTTAAATGAATACAGTGAGTGCATAGAACTATCTGTGTGGAATCTGTGCAAATGTTTTGATCCAGTTCTGAGCACTGACAAAGGAGTCCTGTACAACATTTCTGTATACACCTCTTGAAGCTGTCAGTCAGGGCTTCAGGACCAGACATAACACAATGTTCACAATGACTCTTTTTGTGAAGAAGATTACATTCTAGACTGCCAGCAGCCTGTATTTAGCCAGTGTACTGCAGACTCACATTAATGCAAAACACACAGGTATTTTTTTCATAGTCAGAAAACCATAGCAATATGGTAACCATTTAGGTGAAATGTGACATAGCTTCCTCTCTTGTGGGATGTTAGTGTAGCATACAATTGAGAAAGACCAGAAGGAAAAGACTAGACCTGTCTTCCAATGGACACATGCAGATTGCAGAAGATGTTATCTCATACAGTGGTGGTCCTTCTCAACCACTGAGATGGTGAGCCATGAAAGATTCTATATCTTTGACTGAAAATAGTGAAGCAGTGTAGTTAATATTTGAAAACCACATAACATCCCCATTTTGATGTGTGAAAATGCTTTAGTGTATAAGGGGCATGAGAATCACTTTAAAAATATAAGCAAAGACATGGCCCAACAATAGTATCTTTCTTGTATTTGCACATCATGAAAGCAGTACCTCAAACTAAGAATTTGTAGATGAGATACCCTGATTCTCATCCAACAAGCTTATGTGCAATTAAATATGACCTCGTATGGCCATATCTTAGGAAGAATAGTTATATCTATTTATAACAGATTGTGTAGTTTATGTAATCACATTTTATCAGGTGTCAATTTGATGTTACATATCAAAAGTGTCACAAAGTTGTCCAGTGTTTTTATATTTCAAGGGGATGGTAGGCATGTAAGCACCATCCTTTACTATAATCCATACCAAATCCATATTTAAATAAAGACAAGATTATGTCTTTGTGGATATGGATGGACATATTTCATGAAGCTGAAGGAGACCTTGTAGGCTATATTGTATGCCAGAATTAAAAGGCATTCAACTTTGCTTTGAAATTAATTACCTACATTGCTGAACACTCAGCTGGCAGGCTTTCCAAAATATTGTTGGAAGATGATCCCAGAGATGCCAGCCTACATCCCTCAGCTTTTGTCCACCAGCATTATGCTACATTTCAAAAACAGTTCTTGCCTCTTCATTCATTCCCTTGCAAAAAATTCCGACTTTGTGATTCACTTGTGAGAGCAGATGAATTTATTGAGCCTCTTTTCAGCATCTTATTTATTATGTCTTTCCATGTTTTCTTATACTGATGTCGTAACAAAGAATAAACGAAGGGATCTGAAACAGCTTTACTATAGGCCAGACACTTGGAAATAACTCCCCAGTGAGCACTGATGGGAACTATTGATGACAATTCTATTAATCTGCCAAGAAAAAAGAGAAAGAAAAAAAATTAGTGTCAGATATCAAGCATTTGAATGTTCTATATTAAAACAACATTCAATAATTCTATCTCTATCATCATAACCTCTGAGAAATTTATATGCATAAGAAAGTAACAAACTATTACTGGACATAAATAAAACTGCCACTTGGTTTATGCACAATCAATATGTATAGTCTCTAAGAAATACACCATCTGTTTTATATCAAAATGAGGTGGGTAACCTCATTCTTGAAACTATATTAAATCCATTGTATTTATACAATTAGTGGAGACACTTTCCATTGAGCTGCAGAGAAGTGGACAAAAGGTGGCTTGAAAGCAGATTTCTTTTCCAACTGATATTTTTTAATACAGATGATTTTTGGGGGGAGGTCAAAATTGTTGGGCAAAGAAGACAGTTATATCTCCCTCCTGTAATCTTTCTAGTGCTAACTAGATAATCAGCAAGATAATGAAAAGGCTACAAGGACTTTTTCCCATTGAATAAGCAATGGTTGGTCTGAGGATTATGCTAAACGAATGAATGAATGAATGAATGAATGAATGAATGAATGAATGAATGGCAAGATAACTTTTTTCTTGGAGACCATCATACTGATTGCAGAAAGTCTGTACTCTAGATAGAATTACAGTAGAGAAAGAAAGCATCCCCAAGGCTTGTTAAAGATTTTGCAATAATGTCTAGGGAAAGTTTGTGAGTATGTATGTGTGCACAATTTTGCCAATTAAGTGATCAGTGAACACAGTAAATAAAGGAATTTTAAGCTTTTTATGTCAAGCAATCATAAAAAAGCATAACATAAAAAGCATACAAACAAAACAATATAATATCCATATCTCTTACAAACTGCCAGGAGCTACTTAATAACAATAGCAGAGGTATCCCGAAGGTGGCCAGTTTCCAGTTTCCATAGTACCCATGCTAGGTTCTGTGCAGAGGTTTCCCACAAACAACAATCACCCCAAAATTTTATTAAAATCTGTTATCATGGCTTCATAGCCCTGCTATGCTTATGAGATTGCAAGACCTGAATTAACTGGGTGGCACATGACTCTGGAATGGGAATTGAAAGTCTGAGACCTTTACAGGAATGTGAAGATCCCTGCTCCTGACTCCATTATTTAGTAAAGAAGAGTGAAAAACAAACTGGTTAACTCAGAATGAGCTCTAAACTTATTTAACATATTTTTCTTAATATGAAGCAGCAATCAAAATTAAGTCATTAAAATTTCTGAAATAACAATATTCTTCTGCAGTTCTACAACAGCTCCCAGAGAATCTGATGAGAAAATATACTGAATTCTACTGATGTGGACAGATTATTTGCACAGTTTCAGTGAGCAATGATGAACGCGCACAATGCCCCATATTATCGGTACTAATAAATGTCCTGTCCTAGTTCAGTTCCTGAGTGTAATTTCCCATGAAAATAGATGAGAGGGGAAGAAAGATCAAACAGGAATTTGAGTTCACCAAAAACACTACACAACATCTCTGATGATATGTCTGAACCACTTAGCATTGACCTTGATACTAGCCCATTTATGAGGCAGGTTGAAGCCCAATCAAGTGGATCTGGTATATTTCATCACAAAATAGAAAAATGTTCTATACAAATATTCCATGTTGCACAGAGACGAAATCTGTGGAGGCTCAATGAACTGGCCTACTTCGGGATTGCCTCTCTATCCAGCCACAGAGCACCGTTTTGGCTAACAGAGTGAACATAAACTTGTTTAATAACTGTTCCCTTTAGTGGAGAGCAGGAAGATATCGATATTGATAGCAATACCAAAGATATTGATCTCCTAGTGACCTTTCATTTAATTTTTAATATGAGCTCTCTCCTTTTCTTTCTCCTCTAGCTGAAATGAAGACATCGGCTCTAGCCTAATCCTAGGAGGAAATGAAATAGAAAAGTACAAAAGGGTAGTGGAAGAAAGTGTGCTGGGAATGATAACTTCAAAGAAAAGCAAATTCTTTCCTACTCTATTGAGGCATTTGGTTTGAGTTTCCATCCAGATGGAACCTCATTATTTCCTCTTTTTTGGTTGATGTTCACAAATGCTCTTTCTGGTTAAATGTACACCCTAAATTTATGAGTTGGAGAGTCAGTCTTTTGAGACAGGAAAAGTTCTCAAGCTCCCATGCCTCACCCCCACTGCATTCTGTCATCAAAGAATGAGTGATAGTAATAGCAGGAACAGAAATCTGCTGCCCTTATGTGAGGACCATGATTCTACTGGTCTCACTCCTGAGATCAACATACTTTCTTCCCAACTCTCAGGACCAAAGGAAAGCACATTGCTCTCTCTCTCTCTCTCTCTCTCTCTCTGTGTGTGTGTGTGTGTGTGTGTGTGAGAGAGAGAGAGAGAGAGAGAGAGAGAGAGAGAGAGAGAGAGAGAGAGAGAGAGAGAGAGAGAGAGAGAGAGAGCATGATTAGGGAAATCTTCCTTCATAGAGAAAGAACAGTCAAAGAACATGCTCACAACTGCATCTGCAGAATGAACCAATACACCAAGAATATTTATGAGTACTACAATATAAAGGTAGCATTGGAAAGCTGTAGCATATATTACCTTCAAGGGAACAATTAGTTCCACTTTCTTACAATTAATTTCTGTCAAACTGTCAGTTTCAGAATTTTCACATGCAGTGTGTGCCACTCTTACCTGTAAGATCTCTATTAAAAATATTTAAACGTATACAGGCCATTTTAGATTTTTCAGTATTCAGAAGGTTTTACAGTATTGTTATCAAAGAAAAGGAACAAGAGATTTTAAAGGAAAAACTAAAGTGGTTCATTATAGGAAAAATATAATTCATACATTAATGTCAGTTGATTTATCTTTGAGCTGTTGGTCTATATATAGCTTTGAAAAAGTAGATATGAGCCACTGGGACTCATTCCATGCATACGGAAATAAATATTTCAATGAATATTGAAAATAAAGAATAATGACCTTTGCACAGCTTGGCATTTTTTTTTCTGTTAGGGACTCAAGCAAGTATTTTAGGTGCAATTATGATTTGAACATTAAAAGGGGGAATATAACTCCCTTTCTGTTTTTTGGGAGAGAGTAATAAAAGTCTACATAAACTACATGAAGAAGACAGCAAAAGATAACTTTAACCATTAATCTAAGAATAAACTCTAGAGTAGCTGTTATCATTATCAGATTGTGCCTTTCTGAGTCTGGATGAATGTTTCTCAACTTTAACAATTTTAAGATATGTGGACTTCACTTGCCAGAATGCTGAGAATTGAATTCTGAGACTTGAAGTCCACAGTTTTTAAAGTTTCCAAGGTTGAGACACATTAGTCTAGAACAGGGGTCCCCAAACCCCAGTCCGTGGACCAGTACCGGCCACGGCATGCCAGCAACTGGGCCACACAAACAAGCAAAGCCCCATCTGCGAGATGCAGGCAGCACACAAAACCACGCACCCTCCGGTCTGCAGAAAAACCTCCCTCCACAGAACCGGTCCCTGGTGCCCAAAAGGTTGGGGATCTCTGGTCTAGACCATTTCTTGATCCAGGCACGGGATTACAAATTTGAGGTTTCAACATTTTCAAAAAGATCTTTGCATCTGGAATTTATCAGATAGAGAATAACCCAACTCCCTAGCATGCTTGCTTTCTAAAAAGAGAAATTGTTTTAGCAAATTTAGAAAATACTAACCATACATTAGTCCTAAAAGCCCTCAGAATAGTATAGAGACTGTCTGGTGGTTAATTTATTTATTTCCCTTCTTTATTATTTTTATAAATAATTCAAGGCAGAAAACATACTTAACATTCTTTTTTCTTCTTATTTTCCTCACAGCAGCAACCCTGTAAGATGAATTGGGCTGAGACAGAGTGACTGGTCCAAAGTCACCTAGATCGGTTTTCTAGTTTCTAGCCTGGTGCTTTAACCACTAGACCAAACTGTAACTGTAGTAATCATACACTCATTTATCATATAATTATTACTCAATATATTCATAGAACTGGTACAAAAAAGTTGGTACCACATGAATGTTTAGAATGTATGCTTTAAATCGATGACAGAATCAAGCTTCATTATACCCTTCTGGTTGAATGTTTAAAAGAACAAATCAGAGTTTACTACTATGACATTAAAAACAATTATAAAAAATATTTTGCAGTACTTGATTCAATTATTTTTTCCAATTATTTTTCTAATGATTTTTTGAAAACATAATCTGCTTTTTTTATTTCCTGAGTGTTTAAATCACTAAGCAATTTTGGAAAAATTAGGCATTGATTTCTACACTACAAAAAAGATGCCCAATAAATCCTGCCCTTATTCCCCTATATTTTTAAATACTAGATACTGGTGTGCGGAAGTATTGAGGAATAGCACTTAGACTTATATACCCCTTCATAGTGCTTTACAGCATTCTCTAAGCAGTTTACAAAGTCAGCATACGTTGGAACTCATTGTTGGAATGTAGTTTGTGCAATGACTACAGTAGTATTTAGACAGTAAATGGCAGTGTTTACAAGTTTGGGTCTATGGTATATACTCTATGTTCTTTTTGTCTTAGGTAGAGTTTCCTGTTTCCTGTTACAGTTAAAACAGATAAAGCCACAAAGCACATGGTGACTACCTTTTGTTTGTTCTGTAGTGCTATATATAAATAGAATATTTATATATTTCCCCCAACAATCTGGGTCTCCTTTTTCCGACCTCAGAAGGATGGAATGCTGAGTCAACCTTGAGCCAGTCAAGATCGAACTCCTGGCAGTTGGTTGAATTAGCCTAACCAGCACCATGGCTCTACTACTACTACTATTACTACTACTACTACTACTTCTACTACTACTATAATTAGTATTGCCAGTATCAGATATACTGTGGCTTTTGAACACCAAAAAGATCCATAAGTTGCTAAAAAAAATAAGGTTGCTAAAAAAATAGGTTATTGATTATTATTTTTAATAACAACAACAACAATAATAGTAAAGTTGGAAGGGACCTTGGAGGTCATCTAGTCCAACCCCCTGCTCAGGCAGGAAACTCTATACCATTTCGGATAAATGGCTGTCCAGTCTCTTCTTAAAAACTTCCAGTGTTGGAGCATTCACCGCTTCTGGAGGCAGGTTGTTCCACTGGTTAATTGTTTTAACTGTCAGGAAGTTTCTCCTTAGTTCTAGGTTGCTTCTCTCCTTGATTAGTTTCCACCCGTTGCTTCTTGTCCTGCCTTCAGGTGCTTTGGAAAATAGCTTGACTCCCTCTTCTTTGTGGCAGCCCCTGAGATATTGGAACACTGCTATCATATCCCCCCTCGTCCTTCTCTTCATTAAACTTCATTAAACATTTCCTTGTTGGAATGTACGTATGTTTTGTTGTTTCTCTCCTAAAACTTCTACATTACATAGTTATTTCTACTACTTCTGCATTATATCATGTTTTTATAAACTGACATTAGGTATCTTGGTCTCTTTATAGAAAGGAGTGCTTGAACTTACTGACAGATCAATTGTCATCAATCTTGCCTTCTAAAAAAAGTATTTAAACAGTCAGCATTAAATAGAAGACAAAAATAAGACTACAAAATATTGCAATTTAATATTAACAGACACTCAAATGTATAAATGCTATATAAGTAAATTTGTTTATATATTTTTAGAAATTGCTGGATGACAAGCAATTGCCCAATACAAGGAGAAAATCTATGTTGTTACTAAGAGTTGACATGATGTAATGGTACCTAAATCATTAATAAGACAAAAGTGAGACATATATTTAGAAGAATAAAACCAATTCTTGTTCAGGAAAATAGTTTCAGTGAACCATTTCCCAGTACTGGTAGCTGAAATGTTCTTTAAATTTAATTATATTTGATAAAGCACATTTAACATTAGCTGATCAGTACTGCTATCAGATAATAGAGTGATTCAAGCATTAGCTTATCACATGCCTACAGAAAACAACTAAGCATGAAACAAAAATATTAGACACTAATTAAAATACGTAATAACAAAACCCTGCAAGATGCTACTGGCTAGGGCTGATTTTGAAGAGTTTCAGAACATGCACAAGCAGAGTACTGCTTATAAGAACAGAAAGCTACCTTATACTTATTCCAGTGACTATGTAGAAATGACAAAGATCAAGCTATTACTTTTTTGCTAAACACAAATTCATAGTGTATATATGTATATATGTTGAGGAAAATAGTCGAATATATCCAGGATTTGCATTTTTAGTATAATTAGAGACAATGTATATATGTATATATGCACATATGCACATATGTATATATGTATATTTGTTTTCTGAGGTTTTCGCGGGTGTTTGTATATAGGTCTTTGTTTATTTGGGTTTTCTCCCGCGTCAAATTGGAAGTGTCTTGGCAATGTTTCGACAAAGTCTCATTCGTCATCTTCAGGCTAGTGTTTTTGGCTTCGTGCTTCTAGGAGCAATGTGTGATCATAGCTGTTTCTTCCTTTTAACTGCCAGTGGGGGTATGAACTTTGTCGAAACGTCGCCAAGACACTTCCAATTTGACGTGGGAGAAAACCCAAATAACCAAAGACCTACATATGTATGTGTGTGTGTGTATTCACTGGATATGTATGTTGATTTATTTTAGACAGTATTAAATTATATTTGTCATTTTAAATTGATCCATCAGAATCTACATCTATCTATCTATCATCTATTTATTGTCTATCATCTTTCTCTCCCTTTCTCTGTGCCATCTATCTATCTATACTTTATAAACACACTTTAAAGTGATCAGGCAGAAGAGATTTTTGTCTTTCAAAGTTGTTCTTAACCATCTTATTTGGTCATATAAGCCTAGCTACATAATAGTAAATCCATTCATCAATCCTTCCATCTATCCATCCTAATCTAATTTTTCTACTCATAGGTCATCTATTTATGTTTACCTCATGCCCCAAACTAATCACTATGGGCATGAATCCCAGCTGTAATGGAAGAATATTTCACAATCAATATGTCAACTGACAAATTAGCAAATAAAAAAATCAAGTATTACAATGAAAAATAGTCATTTTGTACTATTATGTATTTTGAGCCAGTAACCATAAAAATAAAAAATATGATTATATACCTACTCTCCAGAGAAGAATATAAAGGAAGCTATCTCTCATTCCAATACCTTGCAACACTAATCCATTATCTTTTTTCTCCCAAATATATTGCTCTGTCCCAACACTTTGTTTTTTCCAAGTACTGATCAAATAGCAGGATAGATTAGCCTTATAATGATGGGAAAAAAAGAGACTCCACTAGATATTCTCAACATATTGAGAGTATCTCATCTTAAATCCTCTATTAAATGCCTTAATTTCATGCAAATATGAAATTTTTTAGGGGAAGAACAAATATTGGGGCCTCACAGCACAATTGCCAAGATCAAGCAATATTACATCACTGTTAGTCTCTGAAATTGACTGGGGCAGTAAGGAAAGAATTATTTTAATACAATGCCTCAGATAAATCTGGATGATGTAATGATTATCTTCCAGGGACCATTTTGTTGGTTTTCAGGTGTTGCTCAGTAAAATAAAGACAGAGTCCCGATATTTGCCTCTTAAGCAATACATGTTTATTCAGCTGAATAAAGAAGGGGCCCCTCAAAGCAAGAGGGAACCCTGAACACACTGTGACACTCATATTTATATGCTTGCTATGTTGCTTACTTCACCACTCAGAAGAACTGGCACTCTACAGATAAAATAAGGAAGTACAGAAATAGTCAACCACCTCCTTTGGTATCATTCCAAGGACATTTGGTAGTAACTCAGGGGCTTTGGGTGTTCCCCGGAGGACTTTCCATGATCCTAAAGGCCTGCTGAGGTAACTGGATTAACTGCACGTATGTCTCTTTGAGGCTATAATTAAATTACTGATCAACAGGACCAAAGTTGTTTTTTCTTCACATTTGGAGTTTGATTTAACATGTTTTAATCAGCCTGCCTGATCTCAGTGTCTGCAAATGTATCGGTAATACAACACCCAGAATTCTCAATAGGCATAACCACAGACTACTATAACTGAAAATTTTGGATACTGAAAATATTTGAAATCTACCAATATGGAGATACCAAGGCTGGATAAACAATTTATTCAAAGGACACTTGAAGCTGGATAAGAGCTATTACATGTATCAGATAAACATTTTGATTCATGAGTCAAAATATAGATGTGAAAGATAAGAACTGTATTTGATAAACTCCCCATGTTTGGACATATGTACATTAATTATCAGCACCAGGAAACTAACATCACTATGCATACTGCTTTAAGTTTCATATGTGTGCCAAGATATTATCATTTTTTCCATCAACTGTTTTGTTAAAAATAAATCTACACATTCCAAATGTTCATAAAAACCAGCACAATCTCTCAGATTTTTGCCTCTTGTGCTGTTTCTGAAGTACCGCAATCAACATTTCAATAATTTATTTCAACTAGAACAATTTGAAATGATGTTTTTGATTACAGTTTTCCCCTCAGTCTTTATTTTGCAGTAGTAGTGAACTGTTTTGACAATCGTGGTAGAACTGAGATTTTTGTGATCCTGTGTTAGTTAAACTGTACATTCTTATTCATTAATAATTCTATCACCGGCAGTCCTTACTTACAAATTGCCTGAACTAGCAATTGTTCAAAGTTACAATACTATAAAAAAACAACTTTGCAACCAATTCTCAGATTTACAAACATTGAAGCATCCTGAAATCACATAGCAGCCATTTGTGTGTTTCCCAATCAACTTGTGATAAGCAGATTTACTGTAATAGAGAATGCAGAAATAAAATAAGAAGTCATAGACACATGATTTGCCTCACCATGGTGACTTCCTTAATGATTAAATGGGAAGTTAGGACATAAATCTGTCACAGTCATGGGATTTTCCATTTAGTGACCTTTGAGCTTAGCAACAGAGTTTTCAGTCTCAAATGTCGTCACTAAGCAAGGACTACCTATGCATCTATTTTGGCTATACACTCCCTTCCTATTATGTTACTATTACTAGGAGCATTTTTCTAATCTTTAATATATTTAGCAGTGATAAATCCTGGCTGAGGTTCCAAAGTGATAAAGCTGGGCTATTAGTAATCATCACCATGTGGAGGTCACTTGAAATGTTCTTTTACAGTGATATATTTGTAATATGGCACAGAGCAAAGTTGTCACTAGTAACAACTGACGGGAGCAAAGAAAGATGAGAGAGTGTCAGGAAATTATCCAAGGTTAAATGGCCAAAATGCTAAATTTTATTAGAGATGAACATCATAAAATACAGGTCTATAAGCATTATGGAAATATATGACATGACATCTTCCTCAAGATGTTTGCTATGGCTTGAAATATCATTACACAAATAAATGTGGGTACAAGTATTTATGCATTACAGAACATAATAGACTTGCTGCATTTTATGGTCAACATTCTAAAACCTTTCTGATCTTTTTCAGTGAGAATCTCATTCCAGTCTTCACAGCGTTTATTGGAATATTTATAATGCAAGGAACAAAATGCAAGCAGTGTAGTGAAAAAAAAAAAAATCCTGAGCAGAATGTTGCCAAGTGAACATTGTGTATATCTTTGTTTGGAAGGGACCTAAGTGGCATAAAACTTACCTTGTGATTACATACGGTGCAAAACAAAGTATAAAAGTGCCAATAAATGTACTGATCTTCTTGGTTGCTCGTTGTCTCCGTCTCTTCTGTTCTTCTAGACATCGCTCTCTTACACTGTGCAGCATTTGACACAAACAGAAAAGTCAATTATAAACTGAGGTTGTATTTCCACATTTTTCTTTAGCCATTTCAATATGCATTTTTCCAAGAGGCATTCAAATTGTGTAGGATTATTTTTCTGGATCTTAATATTTCTTGATAAAACATTAAAGAAAATGTATCCTTTGCAACAAATCATATTATAATATAAATTATATTTATGGAGATCCTACATAAGTAGATATATTGTAAGTTAATTTATCCCATGTTGCTTATATTCATGTTGGAAAAAATAAAGTTTGAATATGTCTCTATATGTATGTGTGCATAAAATACATGTACTACAAAATCTATATAGGGCTGCACAATTTTAGTTTTCAGAACCTTGCGGGTTTGCAGAAAAGAAGTAGCAATAGCAATCTGAAGTCTAAAGGGTACAATCCCACATATACTTGAGTTCTTAAGTCTGGAATGAAATGAGAAAAAACCCAAGGTATAACAAGATGAGAATAAGGAATAAAGGAACTAACAAAGCTTTCAGAAGAAACTATAAAAAGAAGGGAAGGGACTTTGGAAGTCTTCTAGTCCAACTCCTTGCTCAAGCAGGAGACGCTAAACAATTCTGGACAAATGGCTGTCCAATGTCTTCTTGAAATCTCCACTGATGGAGCAGTCATAATTTCTGGAGGTAAGCTGTTCCGTTGATGAATTGTTCTCGCTGTCAGGAGAGTTCTCCTTAGTGCTAGGTTAGATCTCTCTTTAATAACATTCCACCCATTACTTCTCTTCCTGCCCTCAGGTGCTTGGGAGAATAGTTTGAGTCTCTCTTCTTTGTGACAGCCCCTCACATACTGGAAGACTTTACATATCACTCCTAGTCCTTCTCTTTGTTAGACTAGATATAGCTAGTTCCAATAATTGTTCATAGTACCATCTTATCATCTTTGTTGTTCTTCTCTGCACTCTTTCTAGAGTCTCAGCATCTTTTTTATATCATGGTGACCAGAACTGGGTGCAGTATTCCAAGTGTGGTCTCTTAAATCAATCAATCAATAATTCAAGAATAAGAGGCATAGAGCATGGTGGGATCTTTGGCAGTTCAGTTATTTATATCCTGTAACTATGTGCAGATCTGCATTGACCATTTAAGCTGTTTCTGCCTGTAAACCAGTTCAAGAAAATCTCATTTTGACTAAGAAACTTTTATAATATCTTCCAGAGAATTCATATTGACCAGAGACCATTACGTCCTCCCATTAGACAACTCCTCTGTAGTTAGTCCTCTTACCTTCTTCTCCATGAAAGCAATTGCCTGCATTTTACTTGAGGTAGATGGGTCTTTCTGGACATATTTTTTATACGTCTGACTGTCTATCTGCCTCTCCCTCCCTCCTTAAGTTTATATATTTATATATTCAGGTTAAAGCAGCAACATAATGGAAATCAGTTGGATGTATAAACAGGCACAACAATCACTATTAAAAAAGTTGTTTCAATCACTCTGTTGCTTTTTAATAGTTCCTATGCCTCCTTTTTTACAATATTGCTGAAGAAACATAATGCTTATAATCTTTGCCTCAAATATAGAAATTTACCAATTCAGAATTTAGTAGGAACATTTTGTTATTTGAATTATATTTCTTTCTACATCAGTAAGTTTGTCCTTTTAAAAAAAATACTTAATAAGCAATGAAATGCTGCAGCCCTGGACTTATTTTTAAGGGGAGGGGCGAAAAGAAAATCTAGCTAGATCAAGAAAAGTAAAATAGCAATTTCAAAAAAAAAATCTGCTGACTTTTTGAAATATGGGATCAGTTCAGCAAGATCATAGCGACTGTGCTATTTCAACCCCCTAGTTAAAAGAAAACTCTAGAAAATCATTTTAAAAAAATCAAAGTAATTATTGACTCCTTCAAGCAACTTCTCTTAGAGTTACCCTGAAAGATACTAAAACACCATAGATAAAACAGAATGGACCATTCAGGACAACATAAAGGAAAAATGTTTTTTTTAAAATTCTTGGCAAAAAAAATGAGCCTGAAGGTCATTTTCATGATAAAGAGTATATACAGGAAGATATTTTCCATTTCCGCCTTCCATTAACAGTCGCTAGTGTACTGTGGCAACAAGACCACAAGCAGTGTAGATAAGCCCACAGTATGTGCAGGGAAATAAAAAGTGCTAGAATCCACTTCAGCATTTCAAATCACAGTGGGTTAAATTATTTCAGAAATATTAGACAAAACTTGGCTTGTTGAAAGCATGGCCTTTCTTCAGAAAATGAACAACACTACATGTTTCTACATGGATGATGTGTAGAAATCAAAACATTGATAAAACAAACCTTTAATCTAGTTCAAATTATAAAAATTTCCTGGCAATAATTTATCTGCAACTTCACTTAAGCATCAAGGCAGTGGGTGGGTTTCTTCAAAGACCCTGAAATGTCAGTTTGTTGATGTAAGGTTCTATCTCTCTATATTTATTTCTTGTGGAGTTTATGGTAGTGATAGAAAACAAGGGATGTTTTCAGAGTATAGCAAGGCAATGGATGGATGGATGGATGGATGGATGGAAAGAAGGAAGGAAGGAAGGAAGGAAGGAAGGAAGGAAGGAAGGAAGGAAGGAAGGAAGGAAGGAAGGAAGGAAGGAAGGAAGGAAGGAAATATAATAGGAGTAAAAAACGATCTCCCCCCTCCCCCTCTTCAGTTCTAAGCAGCAGGATCCAAGTGATAGATTTTCCTATTCAGTTTTCATTACATTAGATTTCTTCCTTTGGTCTGACATTTCAAACAATACATATGGATTCAATTATAATAATAAGCAATCTGACAATGACCTGTAAAGCTGACATAAGTGATAAATCATATGTTGAGCCCTTATTGATTCAGGCCATTACCAAAAGTTTAACTAAAGTTAATGTAATAACTTTTAAATATTAATCTGAAACATTCTAACATGCAAGTAAGCTTGCAGACTAGAGGAGCAGGTTATTTAGAAAGAGGGATTCCACAAGGAGATGGCTCTTTAAAAATTGGCTTCACTTTATGGAAAAGACAACTACTATTAAATACAGCTCTAGTAACATCTCTGGGAACCTTCCCTTTGGACTAACAGCAGTTTCAGTAAACTTTAGATGAACCATGATTTGCAATCCAGTCTGGATCTTCCTTATTTCACTGTTACAATGGAAAGATGGAAAACTTCACATGAAATACAAATTATTTTTATAAGTTTTTCTTGATTTTTTTAATACAATTCAACAGTGCTTATTCAACAAACGTGTTGTCTGAGTTTATCTGAGTTGAAATACAAGTGAATTTTTAACATCAATCCTTCAGACAAAAATTATGTATAATTCAGTATAAGAACATAATTAGTAGGTCCTGTTGTGTCATCTGACAAAATGTGAAATATTATCCTGATCTGGCAGTCCAGATGAGCTGAAAACATTTATGAAGTTTATCAAGTTATCTTGGAACATCATAAATGACTTGTAAACTGAGATCCAGCTGTTGGGTTATAAATTGCTCAAGCCAGATATAATTATAACTGATTCTGCCTTGAGCACAATATATTTTGAATTTGCCCATACAATGTTAATTTTCATATGATGTTAATACATTTAAATAAGCTATTATACATATATTTAAAAAATATTTTGTTAAATATATGTGATAACAATTGTTAATCAAAGCAACAAGCATATGGCTTCTTTCCTTCCTATCCTTCCTATTCTTATTTGGAGAATAAGGAAGAATCAATAAGTGGAGAATAATAAGAGCCAGTTTTGTGTGGTGGTTAAAGCATCAAGTTGACTCAGCATTCCATCCTTCTGAGGTCAGTAAAATGACAACCCAAATTGTTAGGGCAATATGTTGAGTCTGTACACCGCTTAGAGAGGGCTGTAAAGCACTGTGAAGCAGTACCGGTATATAAGTCTAAGTGCTATTGCTATCAGGTTAGCAACTTGAGAGACCATGACTTCCAATGCCACCTTGGTTGTTTGGGTAATCTTGTGCTAGTCAGTCTCTTTCAACCCTATGGCAAACTACTTTTGAAATCTTGTAAAGAAAACTGCAGTCTTCTTTAGAGAGTCACCAGGAGTCAAGACTGACTCAAAGGCATTTAAAAAAAAAGAACCAAAAGCAAAAATGGCTTGTAAGCTGCATGGCAAACTTAGGATTCAAGTTATTGTGTCTGGGAATGGGCTAAAGCAAGGGGATGATTAAATCTGCATGAGATGCAGTTGGATCCCAATGACTGAAAAATTGGGCCAACTCTGGGCTTTTTTCTGCCATGTGAAAAGCCATCAGGCTCCTAAAATAACCGTGAGAGCCTGATAAAACAGTTTATTTTTTGTACATAGTTTAGAAAAGTAACTGTGGTGGGATATAATTTATGTTTGTAAATTTGTTTGTTCAATTGATGTGAAGCCAAGTCAGTGTGGAATAGGACATTTGGTGAAATATTTTAGTCATCCGAGATAGGATTGATGTCTTTAACTCACCATGTTGAATAGAATAGAATAGAATAGAATAGAATAGAATAGAATAGAATAGAATAGAATAGAATAGAATAGAATAGAATAGAATAGAATCTGGAAGGGACTTTGGAAGTCTTCTATTCCAGCCTGCTGCTCAAGCAGGGGAAGCTTGAGTGATGGTATCCAAATGAATATATTCTGATAAAGTTTATAAGTGGTACAACAGAGACCATTTCCTTCTCTCATAAACTCTCTGGATCTATATACCTTATTTCTATTTCCAATCCTGGTTTGGCATTCAGTCATCACGGAGTCCAAATTACTACATTATCTTGATATAAAGGGCCTTTGGGAATTATTTTGGGGAAAATTCTCCCACTCGTAAATTTGCAATATACAATCAGTACAGTACTATAAAAATATAGGTACCAAAATCAAAAGGCTGGGTGTAACCAGTGCTGAATTTTCCAGTGTGTATTGATCCTATCATAGTGGTAAATTATATCAGGCTATAGTACTTCTTGACATTTTGTCAGACTGTAATACAAATTTCAGTGCTATAAGAGGAATAGTATTTATATCTGAGCTATTTAATTCTTTTCAATCAAGGACTGAACTAGCCGTTAAATACTGGGTCAAGGATCAAATCCCAAGGGGTAGATGGAACAAAGACGAAAACAGGAAAAAAGCAAAGATGATCATTAAATGGGTTCATTTTAAATGTAACATCTTAAGTTCAGTTGCAACTGATAAGATTTTTCTGCATCTTATCTCTTTTCATCTCATTGAAAAGTTATAATTTGATGGCACCTTTTTGAGGAATTTCGGAGTCACATATTGCCATGAAGAGTGTCTATGAATTTATTCTCTAATAAAATGTATATCCCATATTTGTGTTTGAGTAAACAATCAAGGCAACTTACAGAATTTTAAGAATGTCAAATATAAGCATAAAGTAAAAATCAAAAATTAAGATCATGATCAATAAAATGCAATAAAATAATTAACATTAAGAGCTTGGTGACAGATACATTTTGGCAACTTTCCTAAATACTTAAAAGAGAAAAGGCTTTCACCCTCTCCTACACCATTAAAAAAGCTAAGCTTCTGTCAGTGGAGGCATCTTCACATGGTCCTCTAAGTTACCACACTGGTTCATAGCAGGAAAGGCAGTCTCTCAGATACAAGTAGTTCTTGACTTACAACCATTCATTTAGTGACCGTTCAAAGTTAGAATGGCACTGAAAAAAGAGACAACCATTTTTCACACTTATGACTGTTGCAGCATCCCCATGGCCGTGTGATCAAAATTGTGAGGTTGGCAACTGGCTCACATTTATGATGGTTGCAGTGTCCCAGGTTCATGTGATCACCTTTTGGGACCTTTTGACAAGCAAAGTTAATGGGGAGGCCAGATTCACTTCACACAGTCTTACTAACTTAACAACTGCAGTAATTCACTTAAGAACTGTGGCAACAAAGGTTGTAAAACGATGCAAAGCTCACTTAGCAAATGTGTTGTTAAGTGCAGCAGAAATTTAGGCTCAATTGTGCTCATAAGTCGAGGACTAGCTGCAACCAAATTGAAGGGTGTTTAGCACTTAAAATTGTGCCCAGCAGAATAGGAGGTGGGAGTATTGGGTACATATACTGCTTTGAGTTCATAAAAAATAAAGACAGAATAAGTCAAGTAAATGTCATAAAAAATAAATAAATGATTGGGAGCCAGAACAAATCATTGCTGTAGAAACATACTCTTTATTATACCACTACAGATCCAATGACATTTAGGTATTTAGGAGCACTCCCAAAATGGATATTCTATTTTAATTCTAATGATATTGTTTTTTTACTGTTCATGGCCCAGAGTCCATTAGGATGAAATGTCATTTTAAAAAGTAGATGAAGGACAGAAAGAAACAAGGGCACATCACTTGGCTCTGGAATTAGATAAGGTTAAATTATTCTATTGTGGAATATCCCATATCTAACCTGTCTCAAACGTCACCAAAACCTGTTTACAAAAATGAAAGTTTCATGCCTTAATCAGTTTTGATGAGTTAAAGTGCAAATTGGCAGATGGAAGGATAAAGGGAAAGGATTTTAAGAAATATAGTGATGTTTTTGGAGAGGGAAAAGAAAATAATAAAGCGAACACAATATTCTAAAATACTATACTAACAAAATAGACTATTTATGTGACTGAAGAATAAGAGTATTTATGACAAATAATGGTATTAAAGATGAAAAAAACATAGCTACTTGTTGATAAAAATTTCTAGAGATTTCAAGGACACTTCTGTGTAATTTCCCTAGCAACCGTAGGAAAGAGATTTGCCAAAGTCTTCTTTCAGTGTGCAGAATTAAATAAAATATTGAACTTTGCTTTGCCAAGGCTCAACTATTTCAGTTTTAAAATACTTTCTTCCTTTGTTTGGTTACAGTATTATTCAAAGGTTATTTGTTTGCTCCAAAGAAACAAGTACTGGTTACCAAGATGAGGTGGTTGGCATTTTAGCTCAAGCTTTTTAAATATCACAATATTAATACTTAGGCTTTCACTGGTTATATAGCTCAGTTAATGGTCTAATGGATTTACACAGCAGTTCTCTACTTTCAGCAGAATTTATTCCCAGGAGATGTTACTCAGAATGTTTATAAAACTCCAAGATTAATGCGTTTTTTTATATAAATAAAACAGCCTTCCTATTATTAGATCAAAGAGAAACAGAATGTGAGACGTCATGCTGTATCATTTATATATTTGTTCTACTAGTTGCAGTATATACTGTATGTACATAAAAATCTTTATGTATGAATTCTGGTAATATGCAGTTTTCCTATTTAGAGTAATTTTGAGTATCTCCTCTTGTTTATCTAAACAATTATTCAAACTTTTTGACACATCTATTTTTATAAACTACTTTCTGCTTTATCAGTTTTCCCACTAATAGTCTTTGTTATCAAGTTTCTTGCAAGTGGGAATATAAATGTGCTTAAGAAATGTAGACATTCCATGGAAAATGAATTCTACACCAGCATATAGCTAGCAGAAATAATCTTGCTGTGCAACTTTGATTAAAGTTTCCCAGCCAGCTATGAGTGTGGGAAAGCTAGGAACATGATGCTCAAGCCAACTTGTAGTTTGCTAGTAGAGCAGTCTTTCAAAATTAACTCATAAAATTCCATGTAAAATTGAGTTTTTGCTTTGAATTTGGAGTGCATTTTTATATACATACAATTTAGAAATGCAATTATATACACATAAAGCAAATTGCCCTCTTGTCTGCCATCCTTACTTAACATGATGTTCAAAAAAGCTGTGATGTAGGAAATTAATCTGAACAATGCCTTAAATCAGAGGCATCTAAGGTTACAAGATTATGTGGAGGTACACAATCTGTAATTAAAATCATGTTCAGTACTATACACTAAAAAGCAAATGAGATAAAGAAAATGAAGGCTGAGCCAAAAGGGCAAATGATTAGAACAAAGAATCCTGAGTATAATTTTTCATGTAATTAATCCATTTATTTATAATTATTAAAATTATCAATGTAATTTTAAGCTTAAGCTTCACAAATGAAATATACAGATAGTAAATATTCTCTTTCTAACCATAGCCAATGATGTATCCTCAAAAGACCTAAAACTTCAGCTGCTACCACACTCATGTGAACATTATTCAATATGATTTTTAAAAAATTCTAGCTAGAAGGCAAAGATGTCATCAAAGTTAAACTTCATTCTCAACAATAATTGCAATGGTACCATTTTCCAATATTGTTATTTGTTTTCTAAATAATAATAATAATAATAATAATAAAAAATCCTGCGACGATATCTGTAATACCATCAAACATCCACATCTGCCTATCCCAGGTCCTGGGTAAGGACTCGATGGGTAGACAAAATGCCAAATCCAGTCTGAACATCTGGCTGACTGTGCGATGATCGATAATAATAATAGAGTTGGAAGGGACCTTTGAGGTCTTCTAGTCCAACTCCCTGCTCAGGCAGGAAACCCTATACCATTTCAGACAAATGGTTGCCCAGTCTCTTCTTAAAAGAATGTGAATGTGTTGGAGCATTCACAGCTTCTGGAGGCAGGTTGTTCCACTGATTAATTGTTCTGTCAGGACATTTCTCCTTAGTTCTAGGTTGCTTCTTTCCTTGATAATTTCCATCCATTGCTTCTTGTCCTGCCTTTAGGTGCTTTGGAGAATAGCTTGACTCCCTTTTCTTTGTGGCAACCCCTGCTAACATGTACCCTCTCGTCCTTCTCTTCATTAAACTAGACATACCCAATTCCAGCAACCATTTTTTATATGTTTTAGCCTCCAGTAATCATCTTTGTTGCTCTTCTCTGTACTCTTTCTAGACTTTCAACATCTTTTTTACATTGTGGTGACCAAACTGGATGCAGTATTCCAAATGTGGCCTTGCCAAGGTGTTATAAAGTGGTATTAACACTTCACGTGATCTTGATTCTATCCCTCTGTTAATAGAGCCTAATACTGTGTTGGCTTTTTTGGCAGCTGCAGCACACTCTAGCTCATATTTAAGTGATTGTCCACTAGGACTCTGAGATCCCTCTCACAGTTACTAATATTGAGCAAGGTACCACCTATATTGTACTTATGTATTTGATTTTTCTTGCCTAAATGTAGGATCTTACTTTTTTCACCATTGAATTTCATTTTGTTAGATAGCGCCCAATGTTCCAGTCTGTCAAGATCCTTCTGTATCTTAAGCTTATCTTCTGGCTATTCCTGCCAGCTTGGTGTCTTCTGCAAATTTGATGAGTTCCCTATCTATCGCCTCATCCAAATCATTGATGAAGATGTTGAAGAGCATTGGGCCAAGAACATAGCCCTGGGACACTCCACTACACACTTCCCTACATATAGATGCAGTTCCATTGAGGACCAGATACTGAGTATGGCTGGTCAGCCAGCTACGAATCCATCTGAGCTAGCTATGAATCCATCTGATTCGTATTTAACCACCTTTATCCAAGTACTCACCGGGGCTGACCCTGTTTAGGTTCTGAAATTAATTAATGTTAGCTAAGTGCTGTCAATTGTTGAGGCAAATTAAAATTTAACTGTTTTAAGTCAGCTGTATGTGAAAACAAACAGTGATGCAGCAAGGAGTTGTCCACCTTTGCTTTAGAGGGTTTCAATTTCTCTGTAAATCCTTCACAAAAATTAACAAATTAGAAGTTTTAAAGCATCCTCAAAAGATACATGGACATTCCACTTCTTTTACAATTAGAGGTAGATCTTTAATCATTCAAGTGTGAAACACCAGAGATTCTCCCTTCCTACTTAAAATAGTACAAGTGCCATTCTGAGCTCTTTTAGTCACTAATAGAAGTCCCATGTGACTTTATAACTTGCTATATAGCACATCGAGAAGTGTTGATTTGGTTATTTAGCACCATTCCTTCAAATGCCCAAATATAATCCATATTTCTGTAATAAGCATCACATTCAGAAGGAAGCTTTATCTCATGAATTGTAAAGTATGAAGGAAAAAAGAAATACAAAGGAATGCAATTGATAATAGTTATGGGAAATAGCGGTGGTTCCTGGAAGTTATCTTAGTTGTAGAATCACTATAACTTTGAGATCAGTTGACTGACACTGATATTTAAATATATATATATATATATATATATATATATATATATATATATATATATATATATATATATATATATCTTCCAGAGTGTAGTTCTTTTACTTCTGAATTATTCACTTATATTTAAACACTGATTAATCACAAACAACCCAGACATATTTTCAAATAGAATCAAATATCAAATATTACATATTACATACTAATCTCTCTCTCATCTTAATTAACAGCCCAAACTAAGGACATATAGGAAAAATATTTAACTTAATGTTTAATTTTAATTTTAATATTCATTCTAACTACAGTAATAAAAGGCCCTTTTGGTGTTTATGAAATTGGTTTCAGATCTTGGATTTGTACTGGATTTCTAATACTCCGTTTTATAATTTGTCCAAAAGCACATTGTCACTTTAGAAATAAAGGGAATACCCCACTTTCAAATCAATATCAGGCATGGTGTCTGATGATGACGAGACTCTGCATCAATTAAAGTGCTTATCCCATAATACTTTGACTTCTGATAGAAATACATGTCCCCTTTATGCAACCTTTTGTAACCAAATGGATTTCTAGTACTACTTCAGTGGTGGGATTCAGCCACTTCTCACCACTTAGACCAGTGGTTCTCAACCTTTTTAATGCCGTGACCCCCAGCCGGTCGTAAGTCGAGGACTACTTAACCTATCGTAAGTCGAGGACTACTCAACTCAGCACCGTTTGCAGAATGGGACTTTTGGCGGGCTCAGCAGGGCAGAGACAGCCTGGACAATTCCTATTGGCTTTTGAAAGCCAATAGAATTAGACTCTATTCAAGAGAATCTATTCTATTGGCTTTCAGAAGCCAATAGAATAAAAGGGAGTAGCACAGCTAAGGAAAAGGGGAAAAAAATGGCAGACTGCGTTGTTTGGCGACCCCCGTGAAATGGTCGTTCGACCCCAAATGGGGTCCCGACCCACAAGTTGAGAACCACTGACTTAAACAGAACCGGTAGCTAATTTTTTGTTGCCCAGGCCAGAATGGACTTGCGGAAGTGGGATCCACACAGAGAACTGGTTATTCACATATTTGAATCCCACCACTGTACTACTTGCTTTCTAAATTTCTATCACGTGTTTTACATTGTGTTAGAATTCTTCTATAAAATAATTTCCTTGTTCCCAATTCACATAATTTTCATTCCATTTTACTGAAATTTCATTTTCCTCTGAAAAAGCATTCAAAATAATTTGCCTCAAAATGATTCAAAATGAACTAGTTGTGATATATATGAGACTTCTTAAAGTTGTCTCAGGAATCTAGGTTACTAAATTATAGTGTTTTATAGAATGCTGCCATTGGAATGGGTTCACTTCCATGAATGCTGCAACCTTGGTCTAAATTACAGTCCTGTGTTATTTTTAAATATAAATGTATATTGGGACATTTAAACTTCCTAGTAGTTTGTGTACCTTGATTTTAAGTGATCTTAAGATGTCAAGCAATGGATTGGGCATTAGTCTGAATTTCATTTCTCACCGACTCCCATAGTAATGATAGACCTTTACTTCCTGTCTCATTCTAGCCTAGGGCTGAAGGTTTTTTGGGGGAGGGGATGATTTGTTTGTTTGTTTATTTGTTTGTTTGTTCATTTGTTTGTTCGTTTGTTCAGTTAGTCAGTTTATATGCCACTTACTTTGGCAACCCCTCAGTTTCTAGTTCTATATATCATTTAAAAAAAAAATCTTTCAGTACCCTTAATTTTAAAAATGGGATTCTCAACTAATAATAAAGCATAGAACTTCAGCACAATTTTCTTCCCCTATGGATTGCTTCAATTTTGTCTTAGAAAATAAGAAAGAATGGCAACAGTGACTCTATGCTTTAAGTATTCCCAATTGCCCAATAAAAGGGCAAGCCCTTTAGGAACATTGTAAGAGATGGGATTAGGATGTTTGGCATTCTAATAAGTTAGTGTTTTCTGATTGGTTATTTATTTATTTATTATTTTATTTATTAGGCTTATATAGTTGCCGATTTCACAAAGGCAACTCAGGGTGGCGAATAATAATACAATAAGATAATGCCTGTGTAACAACCATAATATAAATATATAACAATTGGGGTTTAAAATTAATACTATTAAAACTAAGAGTGAAATATACAAATGCCCCAATGACCACCATTTTATTAATAGAAAAGTTCCCAAGCAGCCATTTTGTGAGAACACCCACAGCATGGTCTCAGAATTCAAAATCTTCTTACCACTCCCCTAAAAGTAGAGACCCATTGTAAAAATGCATGATATTACTCCTTATTCTTTTCTTTGCATAGTTATCTATTATTTCTTTATATTCTGTATTATTAATATCATTATAGTTTTAATAATCCCAAATTATTTTTTCTTGTTAGAGGTGACAAGCTACTAGAGTACATTACTTCTACTTCATTTATTCATATATGATAATTGCACCTTGTGTTCACCTTTATTTATTTTTTCCAGTGACATCTTTACAGTCAGTTTTTATATTATCCAC
Organism: Crotalus tigris; assembly: GCF_016545835.1. NCBI lineage: Eukaryota > Metazoa > Chordata > Lepidosauria > Squamata > Viperidae > Crotalus > Crotalus tigris. The sequence continues at coordinate 5,018,275 of NW_024096460.1, read as the reverse complement.
CACGTTTCTTTTTTATGATGATCCCTCCCACACACACAGCTCTACACATAACACACAAATACTCTGAATTGTCAGTAAACTAAACAGATTGCTCTGTGATTTTGCCCCTTGAAATATTTCTTCATCTCCCTCCAGCAAAATCTAGTTCAACTAAGATAATTAGATCAGTTTTCCCACTGAATCCCCTTACTTCTTCTTTGTAAGTCTCTATTTCACAGATCTTCTAGTTATATTTCCTCATTCTCAAGTTTTTAGCTTCCCACTGTTTATGCTTTCTTATCATAACAATTCCTTCTTTCACCTCTAGCTTGAGATTCATCTTACTGTGCATAGAAAATGTGGGTTGATTTAAGGACTCTTGAGTACACTTAACTTTCTTTAGTTGTCAGTATAAATTTGAATCTTAATGCTATTTTTGATGCATTTGTACTAGTTGGTTGCTTGTGTTTATTTTTGGAATAAATATTTCTCTGGGCATCCTTCCTTCAAGGAAAGTTATTGACTTTACAGTGACATTCCAAAATGCATAAAAACAAAACAAAACAAAAACCAGAATGGCATGTAGTATGCTATTTCCCACTGACATATCTTAAGGGCTACCAGAAATCTCAATTTGATGTTGTTCATACAGCATATATGAATAACACTGATTAACATTAATGAACAGACATGGATCTATTCATTTACTAGCAAAATTGTTGAAATGCACTACTCTAAAGGAAATGCATTCATATGTAAACTCTGGGGTTCCAAAACAGCCTTCAAAACACATTCCTAGATGAGTTTTCTTTCTCTGCCAAACACCCCTAACACCCCTAACGCATTTTCAAAATATTATTGGCAATAAATTTTATAGCTACAGTGCAATCTGGGAATAGAAACATGCAGAAGAAAATCAGGGAAGAGCTGCATTTTAAAATAATTGGAATCAGACAGACAATAATTTTGTCCAACAAAATAGTAGTGTGTGATCTTGTTAGTAAAAGATGAAGGCATCTCCTTACCTAGGATGGATGTCCACAAGGAGCACAAGGGTCTGCATAGTAATCACGTCAATCCTTTTACAGTGAAAGCGTGCCACCTTCAGCACTTTCAGATATGTGAAACACAAGACTATGAGAGAGAGAAGAAAGCTAAAGGAATGAAAGATTCCTGTGAAAATCATAAACTGGGTCCTGTCTTCCAGTCTCTTGTTGCACAGGGTGCAAGAGGCATAAAGGTGGTGGAATCTTACCCAAGAAAGAGAAGTTGCCACAATTGGGAAGGATACTGAGTGTAACCACGTGTAGCTCAGTATGAGGGCAGCATCTTTGTAGCGCATCTTGGAATGGTAGTTCAGAGGAAATACCACTGCTATCCACCGGTCAATGCTGAGAGCTGCCATGCTCAGCATGGAGTTGGTAGTCAAAAAAGTCTCTAAAAACCCCACTATGTGGCAAAGATGGTCTCCTCCAGGTGGTTTCTTGTAAATGATCCCAGCCAGAGTGAGGGGCATGTTCAAAACAGTCATCAACAAGTTGCAGAAGGTCAGGTTGAGGATAAACAATCCCGGGACTTGCTTGCGGATATCTGCACTATACAGAAAGCAGATCAGCACCAAAACATTGGACAGCAACGATACAAGGATGAGCACCACAATCAAGAAAGCCAGGATCACTTCCCAAATGTTCATGATGCCTCCATTCACAGGAGGAACATTTCCAAAACTGCACCCAGCTGGCATCCAGAAAACATGGTGTGAGGCACTCTCACACCCTCCTCCTCCTCCCCAGCCTGCTCGCACTCCTGCATGCCCTCCGTATTTTTAGAAGAGCTGCAGTCCCCCCACCCCCTGCTGCTGCTTCTTTCCACGTCAATGCTTTTTAGAGAGAGGCACAAAAAGCAATGGGAATGCCCATTAAACTACAAAGGGGGTGATTTAAAAAAAAAAAAAAAAAACACAAAACAAACCGTGTGGATCATCCAGAACCAAGGCACTCTTCTAAAGAAAGCAGAATACTCTGAGCAGCAGGTCTTCTGAGATCTCTCATTATTGGTCCTAATGCTTCTCAGCAATTCAGCAAGTATATTTATTTTCTTTTATTCCCTCCCTCCCTCCCTCCCTCACTCACTCTCTCTCTCTCTCTCTCTCTCTCTCTCTCTCTCTCTCTCTCTCTCTCTCTCTCTCCCTCTCTCTCTCTCTCTCTCCCTCTCACTCTCCCCCGCCCACCTATAAGCTTTCAGGCTGACTCTAACCTGCTTTTATGATCACAGATATATCTCCCATTGATGGATTAAAGTGTACACACTGGTAGTGATTTGCTGGCATGATTGATTTTCCATCTTTTTTTTTTTGCTGCATCTCTGCATCCCCCAGTGCACATTTCTTATACTAGTTTATATAAATATATATATTTCTTCACTGTGCCAGCTATTTTCACAAAAATATATAATCTGGAGTAAATTTCAAAGTTCTTTCATGCAAGAGAAAATACTTTCATTATAAAAGAAGGGGAAGGGGAAATCATCAGGCAGATTGTCCCAGAGTTCAAGTTTTTAAAAAAATGACTTGCAGTTGCTTAACTCATGCAGACTAACCTATGGGTCTTCCCAAAGAAATTTGAATTGTTTGTATAGCCGTTGATTGTAGGGAGAATAAAAGATAGATGATACATGAAAGAAATGAGGAGAGAAAAGGACATAAAGTGGAAAGAAGAGGAGAATGGAGAGGGAGATAGAGACAGAAAGGGGGAAAGAAAGAGAGAAAAAGAGAGAGAGAGAAAGAAAGAGAGAGAGAGAGGAAGGAAGGAAGGAAGGAAAAAGAAAGAAAGAAAGAAAGAAAGAAAGAAAGAAAGAAAGAAAGAAAGAAAGAAAGAAAGAAAGAAAGAGAAAGAAAGATGATATAAGAGTCTTGCTGGAGAGCTCCTGTTGATTCAGACTCTAAGTGGTGATTGGTTGGCCGTATAATTTTCTCCAGTTTTGGGGAACTGGTGGCATGATTTTAAAATTTAGAAACACATGTTTTCAAGGATTAAATGTGCTATGGAAAGACCCTCTGTCATTTAGAATTCTGAAGTCGTGGGTCCATTCCCCATCCTAATATCTAGGCTCCTCCCCTCCCACATCTTTCAGCACTGACTTTGAAAGTTTTTAACTCCTCCCACAAAAGAGATGTTTGGAAGTTATCTATTCCCTTATCGTACTAATGCTAATGCACCATTTTGGAGGAAAAAAAATCTTCAAGAAAGTAACCAAATCCATCTGACTCTATTTTCCAGTTACTGATAAATTTAATGGCCAGAAATATTAAGGAGCTTTTAAACAGAAAATGATTATGTAAGAGACATAAATATAGCAAATATTGATATGGATAAATGAGACTTACATTTAGGTCAGGGGTGTCAAACTCAATTTCACTGAGGGCCGCATCAACATTGCGGTTGCCCTTGGGGGGCCGGGTGGGTGTAGCCAGAGTGGGTGCAGCCTACTGGGTGGGTGTGGATGGTGTGTGTGTGGCCTACTGGATGGGCATTGCAAGTTCTACACCATTCGCGTCAAGGGGGGCCTGGGCAGGAGTGGTATAGATCTGAGGGTCTCTGGCAGAAGGGGGTGGGATTGGGGCAAATGCCAAGGCATGGTCCACTGGGGCAAGTGCCAAGATGGCCACCACAAAATTGTACATTGGCTCCCAGCTGGCCTGGGCCAGGGCCAAGGCAGCGAGGGCCGTTCCCTCACTGCTTCCAGGATGGCTTCGCGGACCACATGAAACCACTTTGCGGGCTGCATCCGGCCCCCATGCCTTGTGTTTGAAATGTCTGATCTAGGTGATAGACTTATTTGCCAGAAAGAAAGCTTGTGAACTGCTATTATTATAACAAGAAAAACTGTTAATAAATCATATTGCTGGAGTATAGGAAAAATATTTCTCAAGCTTCTCTCTTGCTCGCTTGCTCTGTGTGTGTGTGCATATGTGTGTGTGTGTGTGTGTGTGTGTGTGTGTGTGACAGAGAGATAGAGACAGAGACAGAGACAGATAGAGACAGAGAGACAGGGATAGAGAGGGAGAGACCCACCACAATGGAAAAAAGTTGTGTGCATCAAGGCTCTGTATATACACAAGCATGTGATCAGAAAAAAGCAGGTAGCAGGGAAATGACTGATCTGAGAGTGGAGGAACAAAGAACTTTCTTATGATTGGCAAGAAAGTTAGGAAATTCACAGATAGAAGAAAAGTGTCAGAACTGTAACCCCACGCCTGCGTATTCCTATCATTCAGTGCCAGTCTGTCATGAATCCTGGGGGGGGAGGGTAAAGGGGAGAGGGAATGCTTGGGGGGAAAGTGAAAGTAACAGACATAAATATGCCTCTCCCAGACAGCGCTTCAAGGTCACTTCCCTAGGAGGAGAATGCAGCTGCAAGACAGCCTACATTCAGAGTGACTGTTACAAAAAAAATCTTCTTTGAAATTGATTGGACAATGGGGGTGGGTGGGACTAGCAATGGAAGGTGCCTAAGAGGAGGAAAGTTACACCTAGAGTTTTGGTGGGCGAAATTCAGTTCTGGCTTTGCTTTACTATAATCCACTTGACCTTTAATAAACTATCACTTTCTCAACAAATGGAGTCAAGGATCATTCTTGTTTAAAGGTTCAAGCTGAGGCAAGATTGACAAATAAATATGAGGTGCCCTATAAATGTGTTTTATGATGATAATGAATTAGAGCCCTTTGGGTTTCCATTGCTTATGATGAACATTGCTTTCTTCTAACATTTATTTCAAGCTACATTATTTGAAGATTAAGCCATCTGAGAACTGTTGGATAAAATGCAGGCTAGAGAGCCTTTTCCAGGCACAGAAACAACAGCTATACTATAATGTTTTCCTTGAAACTTCAGTTCTTATCTTGAAAGCAGAAACAATATGAGCTCATCTCAACCAAGAGCCTTCTATATTAAAGTGATCTGATTGCTGCACTATTAAGCTTTCAGAGCACCGAAGCAGTGCTGTAGGTTTTTTACATTTTATCTTTTGTCCTTGTACATTACTAATATCTCCTTATCATTTAGAGTTTTTTTTTTAATGCAAGGAATAGCTGAAGATGTTTTGCCCTTGTTTGTTTTTTGTCCTTGCCTGACGGCTTTTATGAAAGACTTGAAAATCAAATTAATCCAAATACAACAGCTGCCCACACAAACCTTTGACAAGGAAATGTTCTGTAGATGGATCTGTGGGGGTGGAAAGCAGAGCTGTTTCCTGTGGACAGTTTCTAAGCATTGTTGAAGCTTTATTCCATATAATTAATGAGGGGTATTGAAAGGCGTTCATTTCCAGTTGTACAATTTATGAACATAGACTTTCTAGATATAGTCACTGAATAGACATAGACATAAAACCTATTTATATCAACTCGGTAGAAGTATTAGGTGTTCTCTTAAGGGACTAGTATTTAAATGAGAAATTATGTTCTGCATTGTCAGAAAGGACAACATGTATAATTTTATTGCAAAAGGAAATATGATTTCCTATGATGTACACTATTTTTTCCTTTCTTCTGAATACTAGTTGTTTAATTTCATAGAGGAGGAGGAGGAGGAGGAGGAGGAGGAGGAGGAGGAAGAGGAGGAGGAGGAGGAGGAGAGAAACTTCCCTAAAAAGCCTTCTGAAGTCTGCCATCTACTGATTGTTGCTAAGGTGCAGTAAAGGTAGGCATGGATGAACACAATTTACCTCCACATACTTCATGATTGAAGATGAGGAAACTATCATTTAGGGCACAAAGGATCAGGCTGTAAGAATTTGGCAAAAAATTTTATTCAGCTGACCAAATAATAAGAAGTTGACATGCAATCTGGAAGAGGAGATGATCTGAGTAGCGAAAAAGCAGCAGCTAAAATGGTGGAAGAGATTAGAAAAGAGTTTAGTGGACAGGTTTGTACATATTCCATTTGTTGGATGTTTGGACATATTTTCAGAGAGTTGAGCAACATTTTATTCCATGTATACTTACATGGAGGCTTTATAAGAGCTTGAACATTCTCTTTAATTTAAAAGTTAATTTAGTTTTTAAAAACAAAAAAAGGCCAGCACAGCAACAACACTGGGCTCTTTGAAAAGAGAAAATTCTTTCCCAGTATTATCTGGAAAGTCCATTTTATCACACAATAGTAAAAATGTAAAGCAGTTTACACAGTTTGGGCTTCCTTTTGAGGTCTTTTTTCTTTCTGTTTTTTTTTCCAGCACCCACAAACCTGGAATACTGGATGCCTCAGTGAATATGTCCCGCATAGGAGAAAAGAAAACTCGCAGGGTTTGAAATCTGTGCTTTTCTGGCCTCTTCCACAAGGCTACGATAATGTGCTTTCCCTCCTCCTTTAATCCAGAAGTGTGCAGCGGCAAATTGTGCTGGCCCATAGTCTACCTTTGCTGGACCTCAACAGCAATCTGTAGATGGCAGCCTTCAGGAAACTGCTTTGTAAGGCTTTCTTGGGAGAATTGACATGCCAAACATCTGTCAAGCAACTCCCTCCCTCTCTTCCCTTCCCCTCCCAACTGATTTGCCTGAATAATCTGAAGAGCTGCTTCAGATTATTGAAGAGCTGAACCAGGGGACTCTCAGTGCTTTTGTGCCTCTCAGTCTTTTTCTCCTGTCTTCCTCTTGAAGCCGATTTCCCCCTTGAATCTTTTTATCCAGCAAAAATTTCTTCTCTCATCCACTATAGTTCACAACCGGGTGTATGTGATGCTCTCCATACTTTATATTTCCTTAGCACACACATGTGTGCACATGGACACACACACATGCTCACATCCTATACACAAATGTCAAATAGCAGAATCCCTTGATTAATATCTCTATCAAACTCCCAGTGGTTCCACATTCCAAGATAGAGAGAAGAGGGTCAGGTGTTTGGTCTCTCTTGCAACTGAAGCCAAAACAGGCATGAGTGAGTAATACCCAGCCATCCCAGAGAGGAAGCATTTCCATAGCAGACTTGCTGGGACAGTTGGAGTTGAGCAAATTGCTGAACGTGACTGTGTCATCTATAGCTTTCTCACCAGGATGCCCTTGAATATCTGCAAGGGAGCTTTTAGTTCAGGAGGAAAGTGGTGTCCAATAAGGACTATAATGAATCATTTGTTGAATTAGGATACAAAGATTCTGATTCTGTCCCTTAATAGTTTTGACATCAAAACGCTCAACAGGTCGTCTTTGCAAATAAAGACCTATCACAAAAGAAGAGAATTAAAGGAAGATCTGCTGCATGTGCTTTGACTGTCCAAGTATCATAATATGGTCACTCAGTGGTAGATCATTGTATTGCTCTCCTATATGGGTAGAGGCCTTGTCTTTTCCCCACTGCTTCTTGAAACCACTTTCCCATTCTTTCCCCTGACCCCTTCTTGTTTAGCCAGACTAATGGTTTAGCCAGACTAATGAATGTTTGTGAAAGACATTAGCAAAATTCATTCTGTCCTGGTGAGACAAACAAAGAAAAGATGACCCATCAGTCCCCAAATAAGGAAATCTTGAGAGTAGTGTGGAGCAGAATGGGAAAGAAGGACAGTACACTTGTTTGAGGGAAAGTGCAGAAGGTGTGACAAAAGGCATTCCTTCAGATGAAAAGGCCCACTTAAGTCAGGGGTCTTCAAACTTGGCCCTTTTATGATTTGTGGACTTCAACTCCCAGAATTCCTCAGCCAGGCCCACTGGCTGAGGAATTCTGGGAGTTGAAGTCCACAAGTCATAAAAGGGCCAAGTTTGAAGACCCCTGACTTAAGTGAATTGGAAAATAAGTGGGGTAGCATTCTAATTTTGGAGGGGGAGCTATATAACATGAGAGGGGTGCCTCTAGAAAGCTTCTACTCTATAACTTTCCAGAGGTAGAAACCCATGACATGTGATCTCAACTTGCAAATCTTAGCAGTGGAATAGATAATTCTGGAGGCAACAAAATCATAAGATATAAAGAGCTTTATAGTAACCCACACCTTGAATTAAGCCTGTGGGACTTACCAACAACCAATGCAGCTTCCAGAACATTGGTGCTTTACACTGTCAAGTGAGTTTCTTCTGGTCAGTGTATTCTGATCCACAAACACCAAAACAGATGGCCCAGGGGAAGCTAAGCAAATGGTAACCAGAGCTGTAAGTTCAGAAAAGTCCCCAGATTACAGACCTATCACTTGAGAATCTTTGCAGTAAACAATAACAACCCATGCCTATAGGAAGGTAGGGTCATGAATAAAATGTCAGAAATCTTATCAGAAAATAGTATTTTGGAAGTCACTGTCTGATATACTACAATGATTTATGAATCAGACACTTCATATAGTATCTTTTCCAATAGCAGCATGTGTTAGATCAATAGGGAAGGTTTTGTTTGTGGCCTTCCTTTTGGGAATGACCTAAAATATAACACTTTACATGAACGACCATTCATTTAGTGACTGAAGTTACAATGGCACTGGAAAAGTGACTTATGACCATTTTTCACACTTGGTCACATGATCAAAATTCAGACACTTGACAATATTTGGTTGCACTGCCCCAGGGGTCATGTCATCATCTTTGTGACCTTTTGATAGGCAAGGTCAATGGGGAAGCCAATTTCATTTAACAATCATGTTACTAACTTAATAATTGCAGTGATTCATTTAACAACTGTGGCTAGAAAGGTCATAAAATGGGGCAAAATTCACTTAACAAATATCTCACTTAGCAACAGAAATTTTGGGCTCAATAGGTCATAAGTAGTCATAAGTGGTCATAAGTCAAGGACTATTTGAAGTTCAACTGAAGTATTATATGAATTCTTCTATATGCTGGCAAGTAGTTCTTCATTTAGGAGATAACTAAAAACATCAATTTTTAAAATTATCCTCTATTTTATTGGAAACAAATAAAATCCTTACACACATCCACACACACTATCCTTACACACATCCACACACACTTATAACAAATGTGTTTTATTTGTACCTGAGTAAAGCAGTTTCACTTCTTTCTGATTCACACACCTGAAACGAACTTGGAGCAATCATGTAAGCTTTCTCTAACCTGAAGTATTATGAGTGGACTAGTGGTTGTGAGCTTAGGAAGCATAAACAAATATAAATGGGGAAGAAGATTAGCAAATAAAAAAGAATAAAAATGCAGTCATGCTTGCAACATCTGGAATGTAACGTTGGTTCCAAGTCCCTTTTTACTAAGACCAAATAACGAGTGATAAACAAGACAAAATGAAACAGGAAAGAATTCAGGCTCTCTACTTCAAAGTATTATAAAGAAAGAGCATGGACAAACGCCAGCTGGACAAATAGTTCAGCTTTAAAGCACTTCAAAGAGTTACAATTACAGTAGAAATGTGGAATGTTGACATCCCAAAAAAGGCATTTGGGAAAGCTGGTTTTTTTTCCTAAAAGCTTGAATAGCAATTTATAAATATCTATAAATACACATATCAGGAGTACTAACTTCCATGAAAATAAACCCCAGTAAATTGGGCTGACCCAACGAAAACTGTGGCAAGGACTATAGCTAATTTTTATTTCTAAATGAACAGACTTTCTTAAAATAGCCATAATGGGAGAAAATGACTAATCTGTGTTTTGCTCTTCCTTTTTTCTTTGGGCTGCTATATTTATCCCTTGCATTACATGGTTATTTCCTTTGTGATGAAGAGAGAAAGATGGAAAGAGAGGGGGAGAGAAATGCAGCAGTAGAAATAAAGGGCACATCCTCTTATCTTTTTTCACATTCAGATGACATGTATATTAATCCCATTTTGATTCATTTTAAACAATTCAGCTTAAAACAGTACAGGCAGTCCTCGGCTTACAACAGTTTATTTATAGTGACCATTTGAAGTTACAACGGCACTGAAGAAAGTGACTTATGACCATGCTTCACATTTATGACTAGGGTCATGTGATTTACATTTGGATGATTGACAACTGGTTCATATTTATGATGGTTGCCATGTCCTGGGGGGCTCATACGATCCCCTTTTACGGCCTTCTGACCAGCAAAGTCAACGGGGAAGCCAGGGTCATTTAACAACTGTGTCACTAACTTAACAACTGCAGTGATTCACCTAACAAATGTAGCAAAAATAGTCATAAAATGGGGCAAAACTCACTTAACAAATTTCTCACTTAGCAACATAAATTCTGGGCTCAATGGTATTAAATGAAATTGATGGATGCAAAGTTGTTGGGTTTTTTGTTTTGTTTTGTCATTCTGTTTTCTCCAGAAAGTTGTTTTTTGCAAATTCAAAATAAGGTAGGTTATATTTCTCTCTAATTAACATTCAGAACTAGAGACACATGGCTAAGAATCCAGCAAGGGTGTAAGGACCCACCCCGCTTTGCATCTTAAGAAGACAGAACTCTTGGAATAATTCTTCCAACAGGCATCCTTTATTAAGAGAAAATGGTTGCAGGCGTTCTAGACAGGACTTGGGATCCAAGCTCTCCCATTCAAGGTTTTAAGGGGTTCCCCAGTAGCCCCACCCAATCACCCCCTTCTTCCAGCGACAGTCTCTGGCATTACACTACCACCCCCTTTTCCTTACTGCCGGCTGGATGGAGAATTCAGAGAGAACTACATGAAAGGTAATAGCCCCATTCTTGTGGTTAGTCCTTTTGGCGATATCCACATTCAGTCTCTTTGAAGTGTACTGAAGGAAGTGAGGGCCATAAAGCCCCTTTGTTCACCCCCTTCCCTTCACTGTATGGCAGAATCCAGGGAAGGCAGAAATGGGGTTTTCTATAGTTGATAACTAGAGATGAAATATAATTGGATTTGAATAGCAAAATAAACATTTCCAATGGATTTGTCGTGTGTCAGAGGGAGGAAGGAAGGAAGGAAGGAAGGAAGGAAGGAAGGAAGGAAGGAAGGAAGGAAGGAAGGAAGGAAGGAAGGAAGGACTTGGAAAAAAGGATAAAAGGGGCTTGTCTGGATAAATGAAATTGTGGGCTATGTATTGGACATGTGTATGTGCTCTTAGGTGGACAGCATTTATTTCTTTTATCCTTTTTTCCAAGTTCTTTCTTTCTTCCTTCCTTCCTTCCTTCCTTCCTTCCTTCCTTCTTTCTTTCCTTACTTCTTTCTTTCCTTACTTCCTTTCTTCCTTCCTCTGACACATGAAAAATCCATTGGAAATGTCTATTTTGCTATTCAAATTCATGGAAATCTAACCCTAACCCTTCCTGGATTCTTAGCTATGTGTCTCTTCATTGAATGTCAATCAATGGCAGTTGAGCGGATGTTTTGACAAATATGTGTCTCTGCTGAATACTGCAAGGGACTATTGTAATCTACATCTACTGTCATTTATGGTTTTCCAAGTTTCAATTACATACTTATGTGATATAGTATCAGAGACCTTGAGAACTGAAGCTGATACGAATTTAAAATATAAAAGCTTAATAGTTACTGGTTATAGACAAAAAAAACCATATGTATGCTTTGTGGTGCTTTTAGTTTAGCAACAAAACTTTTCTTTTTGGAATGAAACTTCTTGATGTAGCCCCAAAAATGGGGTATTGAGGCAAAGGATAGCACAAAGTAAACATATGTTTACTTCATCTTGCAAATGTTTCTGATAAAAAAAAGATGGACAGTTTAGGATGTTCTTTCAATTAAGTGATCCTGCAGTTAGCCTGTTTAACTAAAATTATTCCGCAGCATCTTAGAGAAAATGTAATTTTAGAAATATCTTTCTTCCATTAGTGGTAAGGAGATCCAAGACAAACATTTTTCAGAAACTCAGAATTCTGGCTGGTTTCACATTTTTCCACTGGGTTTTGAAGTAACCTAAATCAGTGTTTTGACTTGAATGACATTTTACCATGCACAATTCTTCATACATACAGGAAGAAAAAAAATTGTGCATCATGTTAAAGCCTGGAAAATAATGTTGTTAAAACTAGATAAACATCATTCTAAAAGTGATGCTTATCCTGTCTGATGAATAATAAATTATTTATTTTCTGGCCACCAGACAGTTACAGGACAGAAGTTCATTGAAATGAACATTTGACTTTAGAGTAAGTTAGACTGTAGTGTACAATTCTGTATAGAAAGGACATGAAAGAATACACACTATCCCAAGAAATATATTACAATCCAACAGGTACTAAATTAATTCCCTGACTTTGGAGCTTATCTTTAATGCCAGCTTATTAAAAGAAGGAAGAAGAAAAAGGGTGTATATGCAGCTGTAGAAACTGACAGCAAGGTTTTTCAAATGAACTGGCTCTTACATAGCTTGCTTTGCTGTTTGTATTTTGGGCTGCATCAGATGTTTTCTGGAATGCAAGAGTTGCTTCTTTGATCCAATCCAACACAGGCCTTTCATGTCCACCTATGGAAGTTAAAAATTGAACTTGTTTGCACAACAGCTTTACTGGGTAAGAACGTGAGTTTGCAGCAGTAGATCCTATGAACATCATAACATAACCAGTAGCAAGCTAGAAGGGATTAGTCTTAGCCTTAAACACCCCCAAGGCTCCCTTCATCAACTATGTTGTCCAAACAAGGATAAAAAAGAAATATCAGGAAGTGTCAACCTTCCAAACATTTTAGGTTGACCCCATAGAGAAATCTCTTTCAGATAATAAAATTGTCATACAAGAACTTAAAATAATGTGAAGTTTCTCAGTGAGAAACTGGCTAGGTTCATAGCAAATAATCAAGAATTCAACCATTTAGAGTTGCCTCTATCTTTTAGAGGCCTGGTAAATGCTGCAGACCAAAACCTTGGAATGATGATATTCCTGCCAACTTGTTGTTCCTCCCAAATAAATAGACTTTCTTTCTTAGCAGTAAAGAAAACTGGCAAAAAGAGAAAGATCGTAGCTCAGTGAATGCCTTGCATACAGAAGACCTAGATTTAATCCAGTATTGGCAATGGTAAGCTGTATGACAATATAAACTAGCTTCTTATGACTTATCTACTCTGTCAGGTTGCCCCATTGCTAGTATTATAGCAGGAAAAAATGGCATCCAGGTATGTATTCCTATTCTGCTATCCTGCTTTTGTCACTTAAAATGCTGCTGTTAATTTTGCTTGCAGTGATTGTTTTCTTTTTCTAAGCTAGTCCCTGCACTTTGATTGACTACTTTGCAGACAGAGGAGCTCAGCTTATCATTATGTCTAATATTTTCCGGAGCTACCACCTTTACTAATAGTCTTACAATAGTGCAATTGTTTTAACAGTTATCTAGCACAAGAATCTTTGCTGGTTCAAAATGTGGCAAAACCTGTTTTGAACTGTTATTTTTCTTTTTCTGAGCTATCTACTTTTGTAGGTTTTTTTTTTTTTAATAAGACCAGAAATATAGTTCAATCACATCCAGTCATTTGAAAGAATTCTTTCCCCCTTTTTTAAAACAAAAGCAGTTTCCACAAAAACATTTTTTAAAACCTCTGAAAATTCAACAATTAAGATAGCACTGAGAGCAAAAGGAAAGCAGCGGCAAGGAAGCTCAAAAAAAAAAAAACTTATCTCTACCTGGTTGCTCAGCAACACAAAGTTTGACTTAGACAACCATCTTAGATTACTTCTGCCTTTGTATGAACTAAAGCTATAAGGAGAAATTAATTCTTTTTCTGCATTTGAACAAATTCATGCATGAAACAACAAGAAACGTTTTTATATCTGAAACAGCATAACATGTACATTGAGCAATATAAAATTATGTGTGGTAATGCATGCATTAGATATCCTTGCTGAACTTTGATAGAGATAGGGCATATTAATTTTTATCACCGACATTAATAAACAATATTGCATTTTATTCCAATTCCTTGTCCTAATAGAAATAGCACTTAGACTTATACAGCCACATTGTGCTTTACAGCACTCTGTGGGCAGTTTAAAATGTCAGCATTATTTGCATATGGCCCCCAACAATCCAGGTCCTCATTTTAATGACCTTGGAAGAATGGAAGGCTGAGTCAACTTTGAGCCCCATCAGGATCAAACTCCAGGCTATGGGCAGAGTTTGCCTGCAATATTGCCTTCTAACCACTGCACCACCAGGGCTCCCAATACCCTATTTTTTTTGTGTAGAACTGTTTTCATTAAATTAGATTTCTCCTATATTGACCTGTTTGCCCCAAGCAGTCTCTACACCTTTTCCCATTTCTGTAAAATGGGAAGAGAAACCAAGTGTGTCTGCTTAAAAGGCACATTTCATCTCTTGCCAGACAAGGGTTCCTGGCACTGGGCCCTCTCCTTTTGATCTTAGTAACTGACCAGGTTCATGGCAGATAATCAAGCCTTAAGCTATTTTAGGGTTTTAAAGGTCAAAATCAGCAAAATCAGCAGACTGGTAGGCAGGCAGTGCAGATAAGTTATCCCAATCAAAAATCTAATTGCATCAATTACATTTTCCAGATAATTTTCAAATAAGGTTTCATTTAAAGTATATTGCATCAGTCAAGATAAGTTTTAACCAAGATATAGATAATTGTTACTTAAGTCTGACTGATTTAGGATGAAATACAGTTGCTGTATTTTGGCAATTATGTAACACACCCCTTACTCTACTCGTTAGTATAATGATGGGACCTTAGGGAGTATTCACAAACTGCTAACTTGTTCTTTCTGCTAAAACATCTGGAACTGGTTATATACTTCAATTCCAGATTCCAGTTTTTCCTTTATCAATAATATTTCAATCTTTTCTGGATTTACTTTTAGCTTGCTGTCCACCCATGCAGTCCATTCTTGAGAATAAGCAACATTTTGGAATACAGATAGTTTCTTTGGAGTTGGGTGGTAAAGAACAGTAAAACTGGGCACTATCAGCCTTCTGATGGTATCTCCCTCAACAGTCTGAACTACCTTCCTCAGCTGTTAAACAACATGAAAGACAAGAGACCTTGTGGAACAGCCCAAATAGTGAATAGTAGTCATCCAGTACCACTGTCAACTTTAGAATGAGCATGGTTACAGCCATCTTTTTCCTTCTCATTCTTAGTTGCCACATAGCATGGAAGGAGGGGGTTTGGCAGGTGCTAGACAAAACAGACTTTTTCTCTCAGACTTTCTCTCATGGGAACCAAGGTCATCGGCTGCTCCTGAGACTGCAGGCTGGGCATTTCATGAAAAGCCCACTAACAAACTGAGTGGGGAAACATAGTTGCTTGCATAGTTTTTGGGGTGAGATTTCTTAACTCTGTATTGGGAAATTGTTAGGCATCAGATTTGGTTTCATTTTTGAAGTACTGATACTCTGTATCAATAAACATGTTCTTTGAGGAATTTGCAAGCCTTCGAGTTCTGTTTTATTTGTCTCTGTCAATCGGAACCTTGACAACCACCTTCAGGGCATATCCCAACAGGAAGTACTCAAACTCCAACAAAATAGTGCCTTCAAATTCCAATCTTGCAAAACAGCTGAAAAGAATATCTTGATCAATGGTACAGAAGATAGAGAACCACCAGAGTTGTGCTCCCCACATCTGTCTTTTATTCAAGCAAGCTGCACTAATAATTAATCCAGATTGAAATTGGTGCAGAAAATCAGTTTCATATAGCTGTATCTAGAACTGACAGGTAACACCTTTTCAATCACCTTGCCAAGGAAAAGAATATTTGAGACTCGCCTGTAATTAGAAAAATAATCTGGAACAAGGCAGAGTGTTTTTAACAATGGTCTTATTACTTCACTTTTCAGCTCTAAGAAAACAATCATTATGCATGTATGCTAAAAGAAAGGATATAACACCTGTCTTAAACTTGAGGCCAGGCCCAACCTGGCTGTTTTAATCAATTAGGAAGGGCAAAAGTCAACCATGCAAGTATCTCTATCCATATCTTCAAAATGTGAGAACAAGGAGAATATTGCTATTGTTAAGGAACAATTGTGTACTGTTGAAGTGCAAGTGGGACCAAGTCTTGCTTCTGACCATTTATCCTCTAATAACAACTTACAATGTGTTCATATGTTCACCCAACCATAATTGTCATCAGCACAATTATTTTGAGCCAAAATGTGCAGATGAGTCTAGAATATACTTCAAGTCACTAATGGGGAGGTAATTCCTCTTTCTTCTTTCTCATCTCACCCTTGTTTTGTTGATGTTTTATTGCCATTTTAAATTTGACTTTGTTTCCAAAAAGGAGTATGTATTAAAATATGTTTCTAAAATACATTTCTTATCAACAAGGAGGAAAATTTTTAGATTAGCTATATACTTTTTTTCTTGCTCCATTAAAAAGATGCCAGGGTCCTCTATTTTAAAAATGTCTTTTTCATCGAAGTGTGAAATACAATATAATGGATTGTTTTATTACAGACATTACAGCTTTGAAGTTTTGCTTTTCTTTGAAATAGGTTTGCTAGGTGTCATCAGAGATCAAATCTGTACTTTAAAGGATCTAGCTTTCTCCCATGCTTACTTCTAAACAGTAAGAAAATCCATCTTGGTTGTAGGATAATGGTAATGGAAGAAGGAATCTCCCTTAAAACAAGGAGGTCTGTTTTTTTTTTTCTGTCTCCTGCAGGACATTTAAAAATGTATTAGTCACCTGTCAACTTCAGCCTTTGCAGCACTAACCTGAAGCTATCAAGCTAGGATATTGCTTGTTGCTTCTATATAAGAACTATAGGGTAGATGTAGCCTGAAGAAGGGATAGAACATATGTCTTAAACATGAGTATCTCATATCAAAGTTCATTTTTGCTCTTCTAACTTTTGGTTCAAGTACTTCAATGTAGTCATCAGCATTATTTATATGGTCATAAAATCAAATTTATTTTATTTTTAATCAGAGAACATTGTGCAGAACATAAAACCTCCCTCTGCTTTTATTTATATTGGTGTTCAATTGTGTATTTTGGCATTTTTGCCAAACATTTTGCAGAATTTCAAACGGGAACTTAATCTTGACATTTGGCAACGTTTCCCTAAATGGGCATGTAATAAATGTTTGGCTCTCAGGAACACCAGGGGAGGGGTCATGTATGCTATGGTTACCTAAGTATTCCATTACTGACCACCACCCCTTCTCCCCCCCATATACAAACACACACACACACACACACACACACACACACACAGAGAGAGAGAGAGAGAGAGAGAGAGAGAGAGAGAGAGAGAGAGAGAGAGAGAGAGAGAGAGAGAGAGAGTTTACATTATGTCCCTGAAAAGTTTGTGACAATAAAGGAAAAATTTTGAATCAATTGCTATATAGCTGAAGTTATAATCCCTGATTATATATCAAATAACTCTGCAAGCTCACACAAAGTTTTCACCAGATATCAGACTTTAGCCCCATGATAATAATGTGCATCATTAAGACACTGCAATGGAAATAGAAATGGAGCACCACCATTAGTGGAAAGCTTAAGGAATTTCATTTGCATTGCTATTCTATGATATGAGCACTGTTGCTGAATTAATTAATATAACAATGAACCAGAGCTGTCATTTCCAGATCCTCAATTGGAATCAGCAGACCAGCAGCTCTGAAAGGAGGCCACAAGGAAGCAAAGCAAATATAATCTGAATAAGTTTCTCTTTATTAAAAATAAAAAACCTGTTAATTAATGTGCACTTTCAGTGTATTGGTATATTCGAACTAACCCGTCCTTGATAGAATAACAATAGGAGTCATTTGGCTAATGACACTGCTCATCCTATCATTTTATCCTCCCCAAAATTGTAATTAATTTTGGATTTATCACAAGACCAAGAGAATTCTTTTTTCTAAATCATGGTAACATAAAGAGTCCCAACTAGCATTCAATTAATTGAAAAAGCAATTTTAATGAACTGCCTTTTCATTACAGCAGTTTATATTATGCAGACTATATTAGTTTAACTTCTTAACAGATGGCATTTAAATACTAACTCTGCAGTGCAGAGAATGCCTTTGCCCCAAGAAATGTGAAATTAACTGATCAATTTATTTGTTTGTTAACAGAACATCTCCTAAGCAAAATGCAAAGAATTTGTCTTTGCAGTTATTGATATTTTCAAATTAAGGTTTTCTGCCTTAGTTGTTTCTAGTGAAATAAAATTATAGAAAAAAGTCTGATACATAACAGATATTCTTAAGATCTAGTTTATTCATGATATTCAACCAATCAAAGAATAAATCAACTAAGCTTGGTGGAATCCTTCTGAGTGTGTTTGTGTTGTAAACCATTCAAAGCTTTAAAGACTAATTTTGAAATTAACATTTTTAACATCAGACTGAGAAAATCATTCTCTTTGACTTTTCTATAAATTGTTCTCTAAATTTAAATTGATCAACAGTTTTCTCATAAGAAAATTATTAAAATTGGATATACCACAATTTAAAATATTTGTAATGATTTAAAAGCTGACCATCTTTTCTATGGCAGAAAATGATAAACAGAATCTTTAGCTTTATTGTTTTATCCATAATTCACAAGTTAACATCTAAGTGTATGTTATCCATAATTCACAAGTTAACAGCTAAGTATTTGCCCCAGATCTACAACTGCTAAAAATAGTGCAATTTCCTGTATTGGAAACTAATAGCACTTTTTTTTAAAGCCTTTTGATAATATCAAAACCTGTGCTGTAATACTAAAACTCTCCAGAAGATCAGGCATACTGACATTTCCATGCTTAGAAAAGCTACTTCTCATTTTAAGAATAAGATTATCATTAGATAGAAAATATTCTGCAGAACTTGGTGCTTCTACTGATGAGTAGAACACAGATACCACTGCAAATTTTATTCTAGGATTAGAAAATTGGTCTAGGCTAGAGGTTCTCATAATATGGTGGAGATCCTTGGGGGCCAGGCTATTTGCGAGACCGCCTACTACCTCATAGTTCCCTACGTCCGGTTAGATCCCACAGGCTGGGCCTCCTTCAGGCCCCGTCGGCCAAGCAGTGCCATTTGGCGGGGCCACGGAGGAGGGCCTTCTCTGTGATGGCGCCCACGCTTTGGAACCAGCTCCCCCCAGAGATTAGGACCGCTCCCACCCTGTTGGTCTTCCGTAAGCTACTTAAGACCGGCTTTTCCGGCAGGCCTGGGGTTTATAAAACCTGACCCCTGGATGACTGTCTTTGCATTGTTTGTTTTGTTATGTTTTATGTGTTTTTTATTGTTAGCCGCCCAGAGTCCTTCGGGAGTGGGGCGGCTTATAAATTTTAAAAATAATAATAAAAAATAATAATAATAATCCTTGAGACCCTTTCAGGAAGTCTGCAAAGTCAAATTAATAAATAGTTTAAAAATGTCTTAGTTTAAATTTCTAATTCAGTGACCATTGGACAGAATCACAAAACTATGTCTCTCTAATTTTGATCATGTTATGTGAGGGAATTCATTTGAAGAAAGCAGTTTTGTTTGGAAGAGTTAGTGGTAAAAGGAAACCAGGCCACCAAAGAATATGGTGGCTGGACACCAAGCAGAGTGTCAAAGAAGTAGAGCAAGATCAGAAGGGGCCTCAATTACCTTTAAGAATGTAAAGGAATCCTGAGACTAAAATGTCTGAGAACCACTGGCCTTGAACAAAATAAATAATATCAGGGTTACTAACTCAATGCTCCAACATGAGGTGATCATCATTCACGTGAACTCCTAGTTCTTCTGTGCTCTAACACAGACAATACTCAACAAGACATCTCTTCTCTTCACTCTCTCCTTGTTTAACGTTCTAAAGTTGAGCGAATGTATTGCAAATGTACATTGGAGGGTATTGGATTGTATTTCCCCTGATCACTCATCACAAATCACAAATCACTCATAGAAGCAATTCAATTGTATCATATTAATCTTTTCAAAAATGGTATTTTTGTTCATTTTTTGTACATGTGCATTTTGCAAATACATATTTTGGTTTTAAGGAGCAATCAACAATCATATAACCAACTTGAAAGAAGTTGGTTATATGAAGGTTTTCTATTAGAATCCCTACAGTACTTTGCCTTTTCAGAGGCCATACTGGTTGGTGGTAGAAGGAACGCCAAGATTTAACCTATTATTTTTACTCACAGGTTTATTAAAAGGTCAGAACAAATCAGAAGTGATTGTGTTAATACATTTGCAGAGGTTATTTTTAGTTATAGGGAAGTTAGAGGAGCATTAAAAAAAACAAATATGATTTTATCAGGTGATTAATATGTTTTTAGCCATAACATGGTATAAATCCTCAGAGGTGAACATCCACCTGGACTAAAGCAGCTGTATAAACTTGCTTTTAACAATTTCTTTCTTTTTAATATTTTATAAGCATTGAGCAGAAAATATTAATTAGGTGCTCCTGAGATCTTACTAAGAACTCAACCTGCTGGATTTCATTAAAATCACACACAGAAATGTTTGATTGCTGGGCAAGAGTTGGAAAGTGTCTTTTGCTCATTAAATCATTTTGAAACAGTGAGTGGGTGTTCCATTAATCCATGCATATCCCTGAGTTCTCAGATACCTGGCAGGACAGCAAATGAATAGCTACAAATGTGAGAGTAGTTCAAGAGTCCATGACTCTTATAAGATTGTCCACCTGGCATTTTCAAAGTGTAGCAAGTATTGTATCCATAAAAAGAGTCTTATAATTATAATTATAGTATAATCTGACAGGATGTTCTTTTACCTATTATAACACCTTAGGTGTTAAGCAGCTTTCCACTCAGCAGCAAATGATTTCAGCAATGGCTTTAACAGTAACCCAGAGATAAAGGTGCCAATAAAGTAAACAATTTTCCATGCTACATCAAAAATGAAGTCCTACCACAAGCGGCATGTTATTATGGTCGATCACAGACATTTAGACGGGATTTGACATTTTTGTCTGCCTATCAAATCCTTTGGCAAGGATCTGGGATATGCAGATGATGTTGTTTAATAATATTAAAGGTATTGATACGGGATATAAGCTGTCCAAGTAAAGCTGCCTTTGAAGCTGAGTGATGGTCACAAGTGAAGCCAAATATACATGTTCCAGATAATGTTCAGGATCTAATCTGGAGCAGAGATTTTGTCTTCCAAACTTTCAGACTCATGCTGGAGCCCATCCTCAATCTACATTTAAAAAGCTACAAACAACAGCCACAACCTAAATACCACACACAGAACAGCCCAGAGCTGATTGGATTCTGCAACATTGACTGATGGTGATTTTGTCAATGCAGATGGTGTTCAAATGCTACTCCAGATGTTTGAGATTGCACCCAAGACACTTATTACTATTAGTATTAAATTTGTTTTCTTTTTCCATAGTCATTCTACCTCTATTTGCAGGTCTTTATATTTTGTGATTTTCTCCATTTGTTTCTCTTTTTTTTCCTGAGTCCAGGTATTGCATTGTCCACTATCCAGACTTTTTTTTTGTCTTTCATATTAAGAATAATTGTCAGATCTGTGGTGTTATGTGGCAGATGCTTATCTAACTTTTCTTTAAGGAATTCAAGAAAGCATACTGTAGGTATTAAATTTCAACCATAAATTTAACGAGAAAAAGTAAGTGACCCCCAGCCACCCTGTGATAACTATAATTCAAGGACATAACTTGGACTTGGGTTTCACCAGTCTCACTATGATTCCTTAGCTGGCTTTCAGTTACTGGGGAGTAAGAGTCTTGTCTTCAATGAAACTTTATACCTATGCAATGAATTTTTTTTTCCTTTGATAGATGTGTGTACTACAGAGATGTGGTTAAATTAGCTGAACTTTATCAGGTAATCAACAATGTGGAAACCAAAATACTCCCAGTACAGTCTTGTTTCAAAAGTAACACTGTGCTACATTCTTGCAGTTTTAATCTGATAATTAAAACTCTCACACTGCCTCTCATGTAAAAGAAATTCATGAAGAAAAATCTTATTCTGTACCAGTTTCTGAGGTAAGTGGTGGGATATATAAAATGTTAATTATAGTACATATGCATTTTTTTCCTCCTTGAAAGCAGATGGTCCTGTTAAGGTGTGAAAGAGATTCATTTTGATATAGATAGATGTCAGGAAGAGACTAATAAGCCTCTTGTTATTCTTTCAGTCATCTATTATACTTGTAATTTACAAATATATCTAGACAACCAGTCACAGTATCCAGCTTTTTCCAGCTAGCAAAGCCAGTGTAGCTCATTGCATAGCAAGCCAGTTAATGTAAATAGAATAAAATAGAATAGAGCTGGAAGGGACCTTGGAGGCCTTCTAGTCCAGCCCCCTGCTCAAGCAGGAGAACCCATACCTTTTGTGCTTTTTGCTTTGCCATATTTCGAAAAGGAAATAGCAGTTATCGAGCTGGCTTTTTAAAACAATTACAGGTAGTCTTCGACTTACGACAGTTTATTTAGTGACCGTTCAAAGTAAAGTACAGTAAATATGTATGTGACATAAGAAGAAAACATTATTTTCTTATGTATCCTGTCATCTTTTAGCATTTTTAACCACTCAGTTATGTTGAATGGGTGATTTGATTTAACAAAACTTCGGTCAAATCATGCCTTGAAGGAAATTTGTCCTGAAAAAAAGTGACCTAAGACTGTTTTTCACACAACCGTTGCAGGATCCTCAAGGTCATGTGATCAAAATTCAGATGCTTGGCAACTGACTCATATTTATGATGGTTGCAGTGTCCCAGGATCATGTGATCGCCTTTTGCAACCTTCTAACAAGCAAAGTCAATGGGGAAGCCAGATTCACTTAACAACTGTGTTACTAACTTAACAATAGCAGTGATTCACTTAACAACTGTGACAAGAAAAGTCGTAAAATGGGGCAAAACTCATGTAACAATTGTCTCGCTTAGCAACAGAAATTTTTGGCTAAATTGTGATGGTAATTCAAGTACAATTTGTAGTAGTAGACTTCAGTTCTGTTAGTAGCTTTGTTTCCTTTGTCTCTAATTGACAATAGGAATTTGTTATTTTGCCATGTTACTTTCAGCAAAACTTTCCTGCCAGTTGGAAAAACATGAGCTTAATTTTCAGTTTCAAAAATCAAACTAGAAAAGGAAAAAAAACTGTACTAAAGTTTGTTGAACTTTAGAAACATTTGCAACACTGAAAAAGAAGATGATCCCATCACCCCAAAGTCAAAACTTTTCTTTTTCATAAAGTAAATATGAATGTGAGATAACATCATTCTCTTATATATCCTGTCATCTTTTAGCATTTTTAACCAATCAGATATGTTGACTGGGTGATTTGATTTAACAAAGCTTCGGTCAAATCATCCCTTGAAGCAAATTTGTGAATTGAAGCAAAGAGTGTTTTCAAAGCAGTGAATCAAATTGGTTGACCTCCACAATCATGAGCAATTATATGTGTTGGGAAAGGAGGGACACCAAATGTGCCTCACAACATTGTGAAATAGATATCACAACATAGATACTTTTCTCAGACATCAGGAACAAAGTACATAAGGCAAGACTGGTGTATGGACATTTTTTTTATCATCATGACTTGCTATGGAGGCCACTGCCCACAAATGATTTGGGCATACAATGGCTATTCTGCTGCTGATTGAATACTAGCTGGCAATAGGCAATGTTACAACTTTAATACCATATATAGAAAATGCTGAGGGGGTGTTAAATAGTTGTGAAAGGCTCTCTTACACTGACATGAAAAATTGGCCAACAAGAGTCATTAACTTCTTAAACCCTCTGTCCACCAGAGCTCTTTTGGGATAGCAAGGCAAACATTGCTTTCAGCTTTATTCACTTTCTCAGCTTTTCCTTTCTTTACTATGGGCTGACACAATGTTTATGTTTATTCTGTCTTGTGCTTACACCTCTCCGCTGTTCTTGTCAACACAACTGGGAATTCAATTCACCTCTTGGCACTTTTTTCATGGAAAAGCAGACTAGTCCAGGACCTGATACCCTGCAAGTTTGTGTTACTCTTTGTGGAGTAAAAGCCATGGCATAAAAATTTTCAACGCTCAATCAGTAAGGATAAACAGGAAGGACGAAGAGAAAGATGTTGATGACCTAATAGTGTGTTTTCTTTTAGTAGCCACAATGCAGTGGCTATTGTGTCTCCAAGTGTCCAAAGGTTAGATCAGGATCTTATGAAACACATTTTTGAAAAGGAAAAGATTACTGTTTTGGAATGAAATCCATAATTCAGCTAATAATTGCTTGATGTCTAGGAATAGGCGGCCAAAGCTAATTTAGACCAAGCCCTACACATTCATTTTATTCCCTCTGGAATTAAGGCTAATATTAGATTAGGCCACACAAGTTGGCTTTACTAAGAATAAAGAACCATAAAGAGACAGATCCTTCTCACCTACTGCCTGCCTCTGTGCCCACTAGGCCATTACTACTCAATGAATGAATAACTGAAATGTGTCAATTTATATTCCCCTATGCCAATTTACCAAGCTTGCTCCTCTTGAAGATATTATTTTAACTCTGATAGATTGGCATTGTTTTTATCTTTGCCATACTGCTATATTAGCAAAGCCTGCTAGCCTGTTAGAAAATCAAGCACCTCTCTGTTTCTTCAGTTCTGTTAGTAGGGATCAACTCAGAAAGGTAATCCTCAAATCCCTAACAAAAATCTACCAGCAAGCCACGAACTTTGAAGTTAACTTTACATTAGCCTGAGATTTGTAACTGGACATCCTGTGGAGTTATATGCATAAGAAATTATGCTTGCCACGCTTAAAAAGGCATGGCCAGTGTCAGGCAAGAAAGAAAATGTTAAAAAGTAAATGCTACAGTTGGGAAAATAATAGATGCTCGCCTTTAAAATCCTAATTCTAGAAACTCTGGAAATGGATCTTTGTAGAAGCCATGCTAAAGTGTTTTACTACCTATCCCGTTTTGTCCACTACACACATATTACTGATTCTAGCACAGCAACCCAGAATAAAATTTGTCAACAAGAACTGAATGGACAAGCACACATGTCTAACAAAAGGACGTTACCTAAATTGTAATTGTAATTTGGATTGTGAATGGGTGGATTATTTCCAAACAACTTAATCACAGAGTGTTTGCTAATACTATGTAATGATCATTGTTCAATTGATTCATGGCCTTGGTCTTTGTTGCTAAGCTAAGCAAGGCTGCAAATGGAGTGGCAACAAAACCCACATTGGCCTGGGTTTCATTCAGTTTTTCCTTTTCCATTTCTTTCATGTAGACAGACACATGGTTTATTTTTGCTATTTCTTATGATGACAAAATGCTACCTTTCTGTGCTGGCCCTATCAACACAAGTATGTGTTCAGACTCAATTTCCAGCTTTCTGAATATGTCCAGAATATGCATTTTGCTAACGAAACATAGGTTCACATTTAACATGATTGTAGCAAGTTGAAATTTCTCTGCATTGCAATATTAAATAAATCTTTTCCAGACACTGGTCCAATATTCATCACTTTTAGAATGGCAGGCAGTAAGGTTAGGAATGTCATTGCTTTATGCTACCTGCTTTCTCAGTAGTTGAGGAGTTGGCCACTGTTCAGTCAATATCATTCGGTAATGTAAAGCATACACACTTTGAAGGGTAGATCTGAAATCTGGACCAAATCAGAGCTATCAATGAATACAATCATATCAAGTTTACATATCTGCCTCTCGCTTGCTCTATTTATTCATTGTGTCCCGTGTCTATTATTATTTTTATAAATAACTCAATGCAGCAAACATATCTATAGTCATTCTTATTTGAAGGAGTCTCTGTGTTTAAGGGACAAAAGGAACTTCTTGTTTCTTTTAGTCTCTTGGGCTTCCTTCTTTTTAAGTTGTAATTTAGGTTTTTCTATCCATAAATTTCTTAATATATCTTACTCTTAATTAAAATAGAAGAAAAGCTCTTAGAATTCACTGATAGGTAAGGCTAAACCTATTGTCTATATAGATAACTATATTAAGAACAATTTTCTTTTAAACAGGACCATTCTGTTACTTAATTACAGCACTCTAAGTATTTTTTTTAATGCTTTGCCTATGATCCAGGAGCATATATTGTAACAAAGGTTGTTAAATTAAAATCTCCAACAAAACCTCAGAACAATTTGAATCAAGTCTAATGAGGATTCCTTCAGAATCAAGCACTGCCTTAATTCTCGCAACATGTTTCATTTGAAGATTATATAGGATTATCCTTTCAGCAATGCTGTTACTCTGGGTCTGTGCAAAGTCTATTTCCTGCAGTTTTTCCTTTGTCTTTTCTTCCTTTTTTTTTTTTAAAGTGATCATCAAAAGGGTATATATATTAAGGACTATATTAGAATTTTATGGTATTATGTCTATGGAGATTCTCAGTCATCCAGGTCATGGTTGTCTCAAAGGTGCTTTTTCAAAAGGCAACTGGACTTACTTTGTTTTTCCTCGAAGATGTTTCCCTTCTCAGCCAAGAAGCTTTTTCAGTTCTGACTGAAGAAGCTTCTTGGATGAAAATCAAAATGTCTTCAAGAAAAAACAAAGAAAGTCCAGTTGCCTCTGGAAAAAGCATCTTTGGGACATGTATGTTATTAACTTTTATTTTAAAACAAAACTGAGCCTTTCTGCATCTGTGCTATCTCTACATGAATCTTGAATCCAAAATTACTTATATGCTCCAACAATACTCTCTGGTCTTACATCTTTTTCTTTTCAACTTTTTTATCTTTTTCATTTCATGTGTGTATACAATACTGCGCTTTTGAGTCAATCTTGACGTCTGGTGATTGCCTGGACAAGTCCTTGCAGCTTTCTTGGCACGACTTTGGAAGTGGTTTGCCATTTCCTTATTCCTAGGGCTAAAAAAGAGTGACTGGCCCAGAGTTGCCCAGCTGGCTTTGTGCCTAAGGTGAATCCAAAAGCTCTCGGTGTCCTGATTTCTAGCCTAAAGCTTTCTGGAGTGCCTGACCATTACATGAAACTGGCTCTTGCCTCATGAGCCACTCTGAAATACATCATCATGAGCAATAGATGTGAGAAACCTAAGAACTGAATGAGCACAGTGAGTGCCAACTCAGGCATAGATAAATGGAGAAAACTACTTGTCTAAATTATTCTGAACAGGCCAAAGGGTACTGCATTTGGTAATATAGCAAAATGAAACTTTCTGCAGGGGGGCAGGGATGGAGAGAGGAACGAGGTTGAAATAGGGCATGTCTTTCCAGTATCACTTTCATTGGCATCTCTGTTCAACCCTTTAATTAGATTAGTATTAACTCAGCAAGTTTACAGTTCCAGCATGCCGAAATATTATTTTCAAAATAAAATAAAGTAACATTGTCAGCGACAGAACATCTTGAAAGGCCACTCAAATATTCTCAGTTTGGTTCCTTTTGGCTATCAGCAATTCTGTGTATGCTCCATTCCTGCCAACATGCAGCTTTGTTTAGCAGTGTTTGTTGGAAATGCACACACTTACTTTCCCTTTATTTTTTTCTTCTTCTTTGCTATAATGAGAGTTTATTCAGAGAAGCCCTTGGAAGCCCATGCTGTTTAATTGCCTGATGTCAACAGAGGATGAAAACAGCCTTAGAAACAGGCTATGCTGGGTGGGACTGTAAACAGAAAGATAAAGATGAGAAGTAATAAGAGAATAAATCCAGGAGGGAAGACTTTTTGGTTTTTGATTGATTGATTGATTGATTGATTTGGTCCTTCTTCCTCACCTTACTTGGCACAAACAAATTTACTGTTATACAGGATGCATTTACAGTACATGTTTTGTTTTGTTTTGTTTTTAAGAACAGCAGTATTTTCAAATTGGTTTCTAATGAATGGCTTTTTTTTCCCCTTTCATTCCTTTAAATTCAGTGCTGAAAACAGCAAAATGAGAACTGCATTATTGAATATAAACAATTGCACTGCAGTGAAGTTCTGCATTTTGCCGGCCACAGAGAGTATGTTGGATACAAACAAGGTAGAGGGAAATGACTCATGCTGCAGGAACTTGCTTGGATGAACAGGAAAAAATGCCAGTTTATCATCAAACAAAAGATTGTAGCTATTCAAAATAACCCTTTAAGGAAGACTTTATAGGACAATGCATGTGAGCAGTGCTCTGATAAGGACCAACAGACTCCTTTAGCACAGATGTTAACATCATAATCCAGTGCAAGGTAGTGATTGTGCAGAAGCATATTTGCCATTTTCAATGTTCATATCTCTTTCTTTTTTTATATTTACATTCATCAGCTGCAAACTTGAAATCTGTTTGTATAAAGCATTATCCAATGGTTACTCAAGTGTATTGATTAAAACAAACATTAAAATGAAAGACATTCACCAAATCATGCTCTATAGCATGTGCAATTGGCATGATTAATGCATCATCTAATATACAGCCTGATTTGTATATTTAATATTTGCATGAAGAAGCATAGAATGCTGAAAAAAACTATGAACCCTTCTACTAAGGTTGCTCTGCTTCTTTAAGTTTTATTGTCATCATCCCTACGGTAGTGTGAGTACCTAAACTGGGGATACCATGAATTTCTCATAGAAGTACCACATGTTCTTTAACTCTGTGTCAATTTAGGTATCCAAGCTAGATGGATAATTCAGTGTTCTTAAATGTACATCTCTCTCAGTCCTCTACCAGTATAGGTTGTAGAGCAAGAGCTTAAAAAACAATGGTCAATCATTGTTACATACTTTGTCCCAGGGCTTAGCCAATTTCTGTCAAATCTCTCCCTTGCCCTCTTTCTCAATATGAAGATCCATAGGGAGAATACAGGCCAATAGAGACTGCTACATTGCCTCACTCTTGTCCTGACTCAAAGAAGACAGATGACCAGGCATAACAACAAGAAGGAACTGCAGGGGTTCTTGGAGCAATGTACAATATACTTAAATCAAAACTTTCCTGTGGCCAATGCTCACATCAATATGTGGATGGCAAGAGAGATGTAGAGACAGCATATTAGGATCAAGGCTAAAATATATTTTCCACTAGCTCTTTCAACACGTTTACCACCCCCCATCTCTTGTGAATAAAATAGGTTTATTCACAGCTGAATGTAAGTTCCATCTATATGAATGCAACCAGCAATTTATAGAAGTTCTTTTTGCTTCCTTTCTGCTTTTTTTTTGGTTCAATAGTATTAGATTCTTTTTTTTTTTCAGCTGAGTTCTTTTGCAAGTTTGTTGAATACCAAAAAAGGGGGGGGGGAATCTTCATATGCCTTTGTGGATTTCAGGTTGACATTCACCCAAAGTTGGAAAATTCGAGCTTTTTTTTTTTTTCAAACAATTAATCACAATTTTTAATTATCTTTTAATTAAAGTAGGCAGTATTACATCTCCAGGGGCTTTCATGCCAGCTTGCTCTCTTTGCAATATTAAATGGTGCCAGTTGAAGTTTGTTTAAAACCCTTTTTATTGCTATATCTGTTCCAGCTCTTTGCAAATGGAGTTTAACTATTTTCAGAATTAGGCCATTGTCTTGGATGAAATCTTGTATTTTCAAGAAGACAGATGCATGCTCTGAATGAAAAAGCATTTAATACTTTTGCCTGCTTTTATATAATGCCCCAGCACATAGATTTGATAAATCTGTTCACTCTTGATCTCGGTATGAATTAGTATGATTCCTAGAGCTGACTATTGAACATATTTAAGTTGGTATTTTCAATGTATGTGAGCTACCATGCATATCATAGTTATTTTTTCCCAAATGATCATTAATTTCAATAAATAATTGTTGGATAAGTTTTAGATACATCTGAGAAAAGTGAAAAACAATGCTAGGTGTTATGTCCCGAGCCTTGCAAACGGGCTCGGGGCGTTTGCAGGCAGTCCCGGGCAGGTGCAAGCTGCCCGGGACCAGACAGGCTGTCGCCAGCGCCTGTGCGCATGCGCAGGTTCTGGCGTGGGAAAAGTAATACATTGACCCGGGAACTGCCTATATAAGAGGCTAGGAGCTTTTGGGCGTTGCTGAAGCCTTCACTTGTAAGCTGAACACAGAATAAAAGGAAACCTGAGAACTACAACTGCTTCTCGCGTCTGCTTTTCGCCAAGGACTCAACACTGGCGACGAAGGTGGGATGCCTTACATCGCCTGGAAAGAAAGAGGTGTAAGCTTACCCAAGTGAGTCCTAAGTGGCGGAACGACGGAACGGCGTTGACTCGGCAGCTACCCGCCAATCCAGTGCGCATTCGGGGGTAGGCTGGCTGATAGACCCGTCTCCTGAAATAGCAAAGGTTGGAAGGCTTTCGGAGTTCGACATCTCACATCCAGAGCAGTGGGAGTCCTACGTAGCCAGGGTGGAAAATTACCTCAAGGTGAACCAAGTGAGGGAAGATAGCTTGAAGGCTGCCACCCTGCTTTGTGTCTGTGGTCAAGACGCCTTCGAAATCGCAGAGAACCTTGCAGCACCTGTCCCATTAGAGTCTGTCAGCTACGCAGATCTAAAGAAGCTATTGAAGGAGCACTTCCAGCCCAAGATGTCCGTCATCGCATGGCACCACACCTTCGAGCAGAGGGATCAACGATCCGGAGAGTCGGCCAAAGAATACATCGCCGCATTGAGGAAGGCCGCCAAGCACTGCGAGTTCAAGGACCTCGAAGAACGACTGAGGGACCGATTCGTGTGCGGCTTAAGGCATCGAGATCTACAACAGAGGCTTTTCGCCAAAGAAGAATTGTCCTTCCAAGATGCCTTAAGAGAGGTCACCGCAGAAGAAGCAGCAGGCGGCGCCGTCAAAAACATGCGGCCGATCAGGAACAGTCCAGATGTTGCATCCGTGCACCAAGAGGATGTCCAAGGGAACTCCGAGGAGGATCCGGATGAGGAAGTCGACCGTCTCCACCCCACGAAGGAAGGGAATCAGAAAGGAAGCTCTGCAGTTCCCCTCAAGTGCATCGGCTGTGGAGGTCGCCACAGGAGAACTGACTGCAAGTTCCGCTCCGCTATCTGCCGGGCGTGCAGGAAACAAGGACATATTGCAGCTGTGTGTCTGGGCCAACGAAAGGTACAACCTCAGGAAGAACTGCGCCTGAAAGGTACCAGGGTCCCCAGCCAGAATAGGGTAGGTTTTTGCGCTTCGCGAAGAAGCATCTTCAGGACAGGCACACACAAGCCCATCAAGAAAAAGCTGTCACTCAAGGTGAAGCTACAAGGGGTTCCATTAACTATGGAACTAGACACGGGGTCTGCCCTTTCAATCATATCCTTACATACATTTAGGAAGATTTGTTCCGGCAGTGGAACTCAGGCTAAATTAAGGCCTTCTGACATTGTGTTAACAGACTTTCAAAATTCGAGAGTGTGTGTTAAGGGGGAGGCCACCCTTAACGTACAGTATAAGAATTTTGAAGGTCCACTAGACATATTAGTAGTAGGGGGTGAACGAACGAGTCTCATAGGACTCGATTGGTTTGAAGCCTTGGGGATACACGTCACGGGGCTCAACAGCTTACAAACACTCGACCTACAGGAAGTCTGCAAAGAATTTGCAGATGTCTTCAGCCCCCAGCTGGGCACATTCAAGGGACCTCCTGTGTCCTTAAAACTAGACCCCACTGTCACACCCATTAGAATTAAAGCAAGAAGGGTCCCTTTTGCTTTAAAGAGTAAAATTGACACTGAGTTAGACAAACTGATCCAACAGGGAATCCTAGAACCTGTTGATTCCAGCCCTTGGGAGACCCCCATTGTCACGCCTCTAAAGGCAAATGGGGACATTCGCATTTGTGCTGACTACAAATGCACTCTGAATAAGGCATTGCAGCAACATGCCTATCCTGTTCCTGTGGTCAGTCATATTCTGGCCTCCCTCAAGGGGGGGCGCGTTTTTGCAAAGCTTGACCTAGCTCAAGCGTATCAACAGCTGCCTGTTGATGATGATGCTGCTATAGCTCAGACTATTGTGACCCACAGGGGAGCCTTTAAGGTAAAAAGGCTACAGTTTGGAGTGAATGTCGCTCCTGGGATTTTCCAAAGCGTAATGGAAAACACACTACGGGGCATACCGGGGGTTTGCCCCTACTTTGATGATGTCTTAATTGCAGGAGACTCCACACACATTCTAGCTGAAAGGCTAAGGGCTGTTCTGTTAAGATTCAGGAAAACAGGCCTCAAGCTCAAAAGAGACAAATGCAAAATTGGGGTGCCTTCTACTGAATTTCTGGGATTCAAAATTGATGCTGCTGGGATTCACCCTGCTGAATCCAAACTAACTGCCATTTTAGAAGCACCTAGGCCAAAGTCTAAGGCCGAACTTCAGGCCTTTCTGGGCCTCCTGAATTTCTACAATTCCTTTCTTCCACATAAAGCTAGTGTAGCTGAGCCTCTTCACAGGCTATTAGACAAACAAGCAGTGTGGCTGTGGTCACAAACACATGAGGCTAGTTTCAATGAGGTCAAGGCCTTACTCACTTCTAACAGTGTACTTGCACACTTCAATGAGTCCCTTCCTGCGTGCATCGCTTGTGATGCTTCTCCTTACGGGGTAGGAGCTGTCCTGAGCCACCTCAGATCTGATGGAACTCAGGTTCCTGTTGCATATTACTCCAGAACACTGTCTTCTGCTGAGCGCAACTACGCTCAGATAGACAGGGAGGCTCTGGCTGTTGTTGCTGGAATTAAAAAATTCCATGATTTCTTGTATGGCAGGCATTTCACGGTCTTCACTGACCATAAGCCTCTGCTGGGACTGTTTACCACATGTAAACAAACTCCCCAAATCATGTCCCCTAGAATGCTTAGGTGGTCTATTTTTCTGTCTGCATATGATTTTTCCTTACTCCACAAGCCTGGGAAAGAAATGGGCCATGCTGATGGCCTCAGTAGATTGCCCCTGCCAGTAGTAGAAGCTGACCCTGCCCCAGCTGTCAACATTCTATCCATCCAAGCCTTGCCCGAGTCCCCTCTGAATGCCAGGGATGTCGCCACTGAAACAGGCACAGATCACACACTTTCACGTGTCCTTTCTTGGGTTTTGTCTGGATGGCCTGAGCACTGCCCTAGTCCTGAGTTTCAGAGTTTCTGGTCCAAAAGGAACGAGTTGTCCACTTCTCAGGGTTGTCTGCTTTGGGGAAACAGAGTTGTCATTCCCACCTCAATGAGGACTAGGATCTTAGAGTCCCTCCACGAGGGTCATCCTGGCATTGTTCGCATGAAGGCCCTTGCGCGCAGCCACTTGTGGTGGCCTGGTTTAGATAAGGACATTGAGGCTAAGGTGCATGCATGCCACCTGTGCCAGCGCTCTCGCCCAGAGATGCCCCAAGCTCCTGTGCATAGATGGGAGGATACACAGTCCCCATGGTCTAGGGTGCACATTGACTACGCTGGGCCCTTTCAGGGCCAGTTCTTCTTGGTCCTCGTTGACAGTCATTCAAAATGGCTTGAGGTTGTACCTGTCTCATCCACCACCACTGCAAAGACTATTCAGGTACTGAGGGGGATTTTTGCTGCACACGGGCTCCCAGATGTCATCGTCTCTGACAACGGCCCTCAATTTACTTCCTCCAAATTCCAAGCTTTCTTACAGGCTAACATGATTCGTCATGCCACGTCTGCACCCTTCCACCCGTCCACCAACGGTATGGCTGAACGCATGGTCCGCATCACAAAGGACGCCTTGAAAAGACTCACTTATGGGGACTGGCATCACAGGTTGGCTGACTTTCTCCTTTCTTATCGCACCACACCATCCACTTCTACAGGGAGAGGTCCAGCTGAACTTCGCTGGGGGCGCAAACTTACTACGAAGCTTGACCGGTTGCATCCGGACAGACTGCCTTCATCTACCTCACATCCTAGGGCACCTAGACAATTACTTGTGGGTGCCCCGGTTTGGACTCGCAATTACGGGCCTGGTCATACATGGGTCCTCGCTTCTATTTCCAGGGTCACAGGTCCTCTCTCCTACGAGGTAGCCCTGGACAACGGTTGTGTCCTGCGTCGGCACATCGACCAACTCCGCCCTAGGCGGGACCTTTCAGATGAGACTCCTGGGTCTTTTCCAGGGGGGAGGGGGACCCTTTAGAGCAAAGGGAGGGGCACGAGCTTCTGCCCACCTCCAATCATGGAGCCACAAACAGCCCATTCCAAGATTCCGCGAGTGCCCCAAACAGGAATTCTAAGAGCCTATCCAACTACCAGGCATTCATGCCTACTCCAGCCAGGGAGTCACCCCAGGGGTACAATCACTATTCACCTGCACAGCACAGTACTCCAGTCAGGGAGGATACCCGGGAGCATCCCAATAAATCATACCCCGCAAGAGAGCTGGCACATAATCCCCAGAGTTGGCCTGACCTTACCCCAAGTCCTACAGGGGGTCAAACTTACAGGGAGGTGGTCGAGGAACCATGTCCCGACCGCAACACCTCTAGCCCACATCAGGGAGTAACTGAGTTTTGGGAAGGTACAGAGACCCACACGAGCCCGGACACAGAACGGGGCTTAGGGATTGGACAGCCTCCTGACAGGTCTTGGACGGACCTAGAAGGTTCTATAGAGACGCCCAGCAATGGCTATCACTTCAAGGGGCCCGAGGGCCTACAGCTAGGCAGGTCAACCAGGTCACAAAGTGACAGAAGCCCTGGCCTGACGAGCCCGGTGGGCGAGCAAGCAGGCCAGGCACTGGGGCACAGTCCTCGGAAGGCACCAAGGCATGATAAGGAGAACAGGCTCACGTCTCCCCTCAGTCAGGGAACACCTGTCAGAAACCCAGAGCTGAGAAGGTCACAGAGGGCAAGGAAATCTCCTTAATACTTAGAGGATTACATAACATTGCTGGCCAAACAAAAGCCAGTAAACAGTAGGAGCACTGGGGAGTAGAACACTGCATCAAGAAATAATTGTATGTTGGTAGTAGTCTTAGCCCGGGGGAAAGGGGTGTTATGTCCCGAGCCTTGCAAACGGGCTCGGGGCGTTTGCAGGCAGTCCCGGGCAGGTGCAAGCTGCCCGGGACCAGACAGGCTGTCGCCAGCGCCTGTGCGCATGCGCGGGTGCTGGTGCGGGAAAAGTAACACATTGACCCGGGAACTGCCTATATAAGAGGCTAGGAGCTTTGGGGCGTTGCTGAAGCCTTCACTTGTAAGCTGAACACAGAATAAAAGGAAACCTGAGAACTACAACTGCTTCTTGCGTCTGCTTTTCGCCAAGGACTCAACACTAGGTATCACAGATCTAAGAAATCAATCCTGTTCAACTATGGGTGTTAGTCCATTGAGAAAAATATAATGACAAGAGTTTGTGTTGCTCAAGGCCCAATTCATTTTGGCTTTGGATGGGAGAAAGAGAGTTTTGGCAGTATTACCAAGAAATATGTCCCACTGAAAATATTAGTACATTTAATGTTTATATATACTGCACTGTCTTAAATCTTAAAATATGCATAAAATATGAATGAGAAGATATGTGAATCAGGAATTTCTATGTATAATTAGACATACATTTAGCTCCTTAGCCACATATCCTTAAAGAAGAAAGAAGCATCAGACGTCTCAAGGAGATTTATGCCAACCTTCATACATGGAAGTGCTGTGGTCATGTTTATGCTAACAAAGTTTAACATATTGTGGGATGCAGTCACTAGGTATTTATCTGATTTGCTAAGGATGTACATAAAGGCAGGCAGCAGGAGAACATTAATTATATGTCCTCATATAAATTAAAATCCTTTATTACAATCAATGATTGGATGTTTACATGTTTTTTACACACACACACACACACACACACACATATCCCACTGTCCTTACTCCTGGTGATTGTGTTTTGTAATCTCCTCCCATTTCTTCTGGATAAGAAGCTCTTGAAACCATACCATTCAAGAAAGCATGTTGGTTCTAGAGAACAACCTCTAAGCAAACATTATTTTAAAAGTTGTTGCTTTTCTCTAACACAATCTATGAATACTCAAGAAAGTATGATATCTGAACAATATAGATATGAATCTAGAAAGAAATAAATTTCCAGTCACCATGAACTGCAGTGTAATTTTACTTTTTTCCATCTCTAGTCAATTTTCAAGTCTCTTGTGAAGTGCTTGCGTACAGATCCCTGAATCTTGTATTACATGACTGATGATAAATAAGTCAAACAACCTTTCCACAAATAACTGGAAATATGTGGGTAAGAAGAAAACTCGTATATTCTCTCTTTCTCCCAGCCCACCCCACAAAAACCTCCACAAAGTAATAGAACTGTAGGCTTGGAAGGGCTCACAAAGGTCATCTAATCTAACCAATGTTCTCAGGGAAACCAAATAAAACATCCTCAAGACTTATCTGTCCGGCTTCTTTTTAAAAGACTTCAGGAGTGGAAAATTGATAATCCCCATTGACAGATTTCTTCACTGTTGTACAGGAGTTACTTTCTAACATGTCAATATTCTTTTGGAAATGTGGTGCCCAGAATTCAACACTTGTTACTGCAATTATTAAGTGAACCAGGTGATCATTAAGTGAATTAAAGTTAAGCTTCCCCTGTTGACTTTGCTTGTCAAAAGCCAGCTGGGAAAGTTTTATGTTAAAGGTAGACATCCTGTTAAATAGCTACAGACAGATTTTTTTTCTTGAGGTTTGATGGAACAGCCGTGTGGATGCTTTTCCTTCTGGTAAAGAATGGCTTGATTCATTCGCCTAACACAACTTTTTTAATCCACTGATGCTTTTTATGTGAAATGTAGTTGATTTTGTGTTGCAACAACTCTGGCTAATTTAAACAAGTTCTTGAATCCGTGTGAGAATTGAATAATTGCTGTCATTGTTCTGAGACTTTGGGGTTAAAAAAGAGGGGGGAAATACTCTCTTTCTCAACCCCATTTTCCCTTACAAATATGAAAAGTATGAATACTATAATATGCTTCCTGCAGATCTTTGGCAAGTAGCATATTTAAAAAAATGTTCCATTATCTCTATGAGGTATGCTGTCTTATGAACTGATTTGAAATTGCTTTAAGCTATTTGTATAACAGTTGGATTTCTCTTTTTTTCCTCACTATTCTTTTCATAAGACGCAATTAATTTTGACACAAAGTACCTGGCAATGCATACATAAAATAAGGCTCATTTGATTCATTCCAATAAAAGTAACCAATTGGAAATGTTGACAGGTTAATCAAGCAAAGGAGCTGGCTTGTGTAGTCATTAAAGTGTCAGGCTTAAGACTGGGAAGGCCAAAATTCAAACCTCAGTCATGAAAACGTCATGGAATTGTGCTTATATAAAATGGAGAAAGAAACCCATATATTAATTTCATTGTGTGTTCATCTTTCATAAAACATAAATGGGGACACTTCACTCAAGACCACAAAATTTGCCACAAGTTATCAGTCATAATATCTGCCAGCCATATCTACCCTCTAAGTGACGATCTCTCAACAATTAAAGGTAATCCTTGACTTATGACCACAAAGGAACCCAAAGATTTCTGTTGCTAAGCAAGGCAATTTTAAGTGACTTTTGCCCCATTTTATGACTTTTTGGCCACAGTTTTTAAAAGAATTGCTGCAGTTATTAAGTGAACCAGGTGGTCATTCAGTGAATTAAAGTTAAGCTTCCCCTATTGACTTTGCTTGTCAAAAGCCAGCTGGGAAAGTTACGATCACATGACCTCAGGATAATGCAACTGTCATAAATACATGCCAGTTGGCAAACACCCAAATTTTGATCACATGACTATGCAGATGCTGCAACAACCAGGTTACTTACAGGACCGCATACTGCCGCACAGTTCCCAGAGATCGGTGAGGTCCCACAGATTGGGCCTCCTTCAGGTCCCGTCGGCCAGACAATGTTGGCTGGCGGGCTCTCGGGAAAGGGCCTTTTCTGTGGTGGCTCCAACCTGGTGGAATCAACTTCCCCCCGAGATTCGAACTACTCCCACCCTACCGGCCTTTAAGAAAGCCATTAAAACTCTCCTGTTCTGGCAGGCCTGGGGCTGATGTCCCTGGGGGGGGGGCGGGATATGATCAGACACGCTGTATGAATGTATTTATTTTATTGTTTTATTGTCATATTATTGTTTTAAATTTTGTACACCGCCCTGAGTCCCTTGGGATTGAGTGGCATATAAATTTTAGAAATAAATAAATAAATAAATAAATAAACAGTTGTAAGTGTGAAAAACAGTCATGTCGCTTTTTTCAGTGTCATTGTATCTTCAAATGGGCACTAAATGAATGGTTGTAAGTTGAGAATACCTGTAGTATAAAGCAAAGTGTTTCAGATTAGTGGTTCATTACACACTCCTCAGGCATGTCCACAGGCATGAAAAAAAAAAACAGTCAAGATGCAGCTATAATGAAGTGATTGATATTCCATATTTTTAATGAGTGATCCAGGTAGAGCTTTGATCACACTATTAGGGCTGCATTTTGACTACGTCCTACAAGCACCTCTGGAATTATATTTGTTTGGTTTTATTTTTATTATTGTGATTGTCGTGTACTATTTATGCTGTTGGAGCTGATGCAAACTTAATTATTTCTGTGGAGATTTTATTATATTTTTATGTATAATCTGCCAAATGTCCTGAGGGATTCAGTGGCATGCACATTAAATAATAATGGTAATTGAATGACATCAATCACAATTAGAGAGAACTAAGAGAGCCTCTATTGTAATTTCCTAAAAGATAAAACATAAAGGAGTACCTGTGGATTTTACTTCTCTAGTTGTTGTCAACTTTAGGGGGCTGTGCTCATTTTCATTTGAAGCCATCACTTTCATTGAGCCATCAGTTCCTAAGACATTTCCATGATCATGTGGCCAACATGACATCATGAAGCACTGTTACCTTTCCACTGAAGTGGTACCTGTTTATCTAATTGCATTTGCATGCTTTCAAACTGCTAGGTTGACAGGAGCTTGGGCAAGGACAGGAGTTCACCCCATCACATGGAGCTTGGGTCTTGAAACTTGGCTGCCTATTTCTTTCCAGCTGACAAGTCCAATATCTTAACGGCTGAGCCACCACTCTGCTGTGGTGCTGTAGAATTTGCAGTAAATACTAGAGGCTGGTATGTTCTTTTTTAGTTTTGGTCTGCTAGCTTTGGTTATTCAATTTCAGATTCTGCCTATCCTCACTTACCCAAGAATATTAGATATAGATATAGACAGGGCTTTTTTTGTCATAGAACGCCCAGAACAGAGTTCTGGCACCTTTTTTGGATGGAACCTTGTAGGGTAGGCAAGGCGGGTTGTATAACATGTATGAGTTCTGGTACCTTTTTTTTTTTTACAAAAAAAGCACTAGATAGATATAGATATAGATGTAGATGTAGATGTATTTGCGAGACCGCCTACTACCTCCTAGTTCCCTTCATCCGGTTAGATCCCACAGGCTGGGCCTCCTTCAGGTCCCATCGGCCAAGCAATGCCATTTGGTGGGGCCGCAGGGGAGGGCTTTCTCTGTGATGGCGCCCACATCTTGGAATCAGCTCCCCCCGGAGATTAGGACTGCTCCCACCCTGTTGGTTTTCCGCAAGCTGCTTAAGACCTGGCTTTTCTGGCAGGCCTGGGGTTTATAAAATCTGACCCCTGGATGAATGTTATTGTATTGTTTGTTTTGTTATGTAATGCTGTGTTTTTATTGTTAACCGCCCGGAGTCTTGTGGGAGTAGGGCGGTCTATAAATTTTAATAAATAAAATAAATAAAATGTAGATGTAGATATAGATATAGATAGACAGACAGATAAGATATCACTTGGATAGCCCACGTTAGAGTTGTATATGTGATTATCATTAGCCCACTGATGACACTTGAATCCAGCCTGACAGATGATCTTGCCCAGTAGTTTCATATAGATATGAAATAGGAATGATATTGGAAATAACAGATTTCAAACATCAGAGAAAAAACATTAGTGCTCCATTATAAAAGATCTGTTAGGCTAAGGCAAAAAGATGTTCACCTCTCTATGTACTGTGATGCTCTTTTCTGCAAAGAAAAAAAAAAACCCAGATACATGCTGTATCAATTCAGATATCTAGAGGTCTTGGGGAAGCAGCTCATAACTCTTTCTACCAGCCTTTCTTAATGTAGCAACGTCTGGTTGAGTTCAGCTTCCATACCATATTGCATTGGGAATATGGACCCTTAACTACTTAGAGTTATGGGCAGCTAATAAATTTTACAAATACAATAAATAAAATAATATATATCTGGAGAGCTTTGTATTCAGATGGCTTTGGGGTGAGGTGGGGTGTACAAGTGATGTCATGACACAAACCATGTCTTGGGTACTTGAATCCAATTTATGAGACTATTGTGATGGGGATGTCTTCATTTTTTGTTATCTTGGTTTGTAGCAGGTACTTCTGACTCTGTCTAAGAAATGATGCCTACCCCAAAGGATATGAGGTGACAAAGTGTATAGGTAAAGAGTTAGGACAAATAATGCCATTTTCTCATAAACTATTATACTAATAACATATTGTCAAGAAATGGCACTTAGGCTGAACTGAGAAACTGTTTGGAATCTTGAAATACAACAATTCACCTTCTCAGACCTTACAACTTTCTTTA
The DNA here is from genome assembly GCF_016545835.1 of Crotalus tigris. NCBI lineage: Eukaryota > Metazoa > Chordata > Lepidosauria > Squamata > Viperidae > Crotalus > Crotalus tigris. Next base: position 4,977,914 of record NW_024096460.1, on the reverse strand, counting down.
TAAAATCCAGTACTGTGACTAAACATGTTTTTCAGTAAATGTTGCTTAAAAACATAACAGTGAATTTTTTGAGGACAATAAAACTCTGCCTTAATAAAGATGATCTCTGAAGGAAAAAAAACATTCAATTCACTGTAAAGCCTTTCTCTCTATATCTTTCTCTCTAGACCTCTGTTCAAGTAGTATTTTAATAAGATGGATGAGGCTGTCAATTTGAGTTTGCTTTTCCTTATTGCAACTTAGTTTGCAAAGCATAAAACAATGCACTATATTTCTCAGTATTTATGTGATCTTACATCAGAGTTACTTTTCTCATTCAAGAGCAACTTGGAATGAAAAGTTGACTAAGAACATTAATATATAAACACAAAGGAAAAGAAAAAAGAAAACAGATATTCTTTAGGTTTGTCATTTGAATTGGCTTTTCATTGACACATATAAAATGCAATTTTTCCTTGTGTGACATTCACTTAAGAATAAATACAGATTCCTTTGTACCAAGAGACATTTGACTATCATTCTTCATTCTAACTTTGAAGGATTCAGAGCTGTGGTTGCTATTTATCCTGAGCAAACATGTATATCAAATGTTCAATATTTGTCTGGCTACTGTCAACCTCCGCGTCTGCAGCAGTTTAGCATTTTTCATATATATAATGTAAGTGCTCAGTTATAATGTACGCACTAGTTTTTTTCAGCCTATACTCAAGAGTATATTTTATACACAGAGGAGATAACATGCCCATTTAGGTGTCTGCCAATATTTCTCTGTTACCACTCACTTTGGGCTATATTTGTTCTCTGCGTGTTTGTGAGTTATAAATAGCTAGCAACTGCATACTCACTGTCTGCTTACGTTGAGCAAGCTGTAACATTAATTCCCTCAAACAAGACCATCTCAGGTTGTAGTTCACTATAGAATATTATAAATTATCAGAACATTTGTAATGTTCTTTGTTTCTGCATTTAGCCAATATCATTTCAGACATTCTGGATCTCATGTTCCTTAAGTTCTTACCCTCTTGACCTCTTGAAGGTCCTGTTGGAATTAACGGACATGGACTAAACATATCTTCAGATCAGCCACAGGTACTTACTTACCATATCCACATTGTGTTTAATTAGTGACAAGGCAAATGTGACCTAATCAACCAACCTATTACAGGGTAGCAAATCTCTGGGGACTCACAATATTCAATGACACAAAGTGGATGAAGCTGCCAGACACAGAAGAGAACTAGTGTGGTGTAGTGATTAAGGTGTTTGTTGAGTCCGTGGCGGGAAAACAGACACGAGAAGCAGCTGGAGTTCTCAGTTTCTTTTATTCAGCGTTCAGCTTACAGGAAGATGGCTTCAGCCTCGCCCAAACGCCTCGCAGCCTCTTATATAGGCAACTCCCGGGTAAATGGGTTACTTTTCCCGCGCCAGCACCCGCGCATGCGCACGGCGCTGGCGACAGCCTGTCTGGTCCCGGGCAGCTTTGCACCTGCCCGGGACTGCCTGCAAACGCCCGAGCCGTTTGCAAAGGCTCGGGACATAACACCCCTTTCCCCCGGGCTAAAACTACTACCAACATACAACATTTATTTTATATGACATTTTGCTCCCCAGTGCTCCCACTGATTACTGGCTTTTGCCTTGCCAGCAATGTTATGTAATCTTCTAGATACTTAGGAGATTTCTTTGCTCTCTGTGACCTTCTTAGCTCTGGGTTACTGGCATAAGTCCCCTGACTGGAGGGAGGCGTGAGCCTGTTCTCTCTATTGTGCCCTGGTGTCTTCCAAGGACTGTGCCCCGATGCCTGGCCTGCTTGCTTGCCCACCGGGCTCGTCAGGCCAGGGCTTCTGTTGCTTTGTGACCTGGTTGTCCTACCTAGCTGTAGACCCTCAGGCCCCTTGAAGTGATAGCCACTGCTGGGCGTCTCTGTAGAACCTCCTAGGTCAGTCCAAGACCTGTCAGGAGGCTGTCCATTCCCTGAACCCCATTCTGTGCTCGGGCTCGTGTGGGTTTCTGTACTTTCCCAAAACTCAGGTGTTCCCCACTCAGGTGTTCCCTGATTTGTGCTAGGGGTGTTGTAGTCGGGACTTGGTTCCTCGACTAGCTCTGTGTATGTTTGACCCCCTGTAGGATTTGGGGTAAGGTCAGGCCAACCTTGGGAACTGTGTGCCAGCTCTCTTGCGGGGAATGATTTGTTGGGATGCCCCCGGGTATCCTCCGTTGCTGGAGTGCTGTGTGATGTATGTGGAAAGTGAGTATGCCCCCGGGGTGACTCCCTGGCTGGAGTAGGCGTGAGTGCCTGTTGTGTGGGTAAGCTCCATGACTTCCTTTTCGGAGCAATTGCAGAATCCTGGGATGGGCCGTTTGTGGCTCCCTCAGCGGAGATGGGCAGTAGCTCTTGCCCTTCCCTTTGCTCCAAAGGGTCCCCCCCCCCCCTGGAAAAGACCCAGGAGTCTCATCAGAAAAGTCTCGCCTAGAGCGAAGTTGGTCGATGTGCCGACGCAGGACACGACCTGTTGTCCAGGGCAACCTCGTAGGAGAGAGGACCTGTGATCCTGGACACAGAAGCGGGGACCCATGTATGACCAGGCCCGTAATTGCGAGCCCAAACCGGGGCACCCACAAGTAGTTGTCTAGGTGCCCTAGGATGTGAGGTAGATGAAGGCAGTCTGTCCGGATGCAACCGGTCAAGTCTAGTAGTAAGTTGGCGCCCCCAACGAAGTTCAGCTGGACTTCTCCCTGTAGAAGTGGACGGTGTGGTGCGATAAGAAAGGAGAAAGTCAACCAACCTGTGATGCCAGTCCCCGTAGGTGAGTCTCTTCAAGGCGTCCTTTGCGATGCGCACCATGCGTTCAGCCATACCGTTGGTGGACGGGTGAAAAGGCGCAGACGTGGCATGACGAATCAGGTTTGCCTGTAAGAAAGCTTGGAATTCGGAGGAGGTGAATTGAGGGCCGTTGTCGGACACAATGACATCTGGCAGCCCGTGTGCAGCAAAAATCCCCCTCAGTACCTGAATAGTCTTTGCAGTGGTGGTGGATGAGACAGGCACAACCTCAAGCCATTTTGAATGGCTGTCAACAAGGACCAAGAAGAACTGGCCCTGAAAGGGCCCAGCGTAGTCAATGTGCACCCTAGACCATGGGGACTGTGTTTCCTCCCATCTATGCACAGGAGCTTGGGGCATCTCTGGGTGAGATCGTTGGCACAGGTGGCATGCGTGTACCTTAGCCTCAATATCCTTATCTAAAGCAGGCCACCACAAGTGGCTGCGTGCAAGAGCCTTCATACGAACAATGCCAGGATGACCCTCGTGGAGGGATTCTAAGACCCTAGTCCTCATTGAGGTGGGAATGACAACTCTGTTTCCCCAAAGCAGACAACCCTGAGAAAGGGACAGTTCGTTCCTTTTGGACCAGAAACTCTGAAACTCAGGACTAGGGCAGTGCTCAGGCCACCCGGACAGGACCCAGGAGCGGACACGTGAAAGTGTGTGATCTGTACCTGTTTCAGCGGTAACATCCCTGGCACTAAGAGGGAGCTCGGGCAAGGCTTGGATTGATAGAATGTTGACAGCTGGCGCGGGGTCAGCTTCTACTACTGGCAGAGGCAACCTACTGAGGCCATCAGCATGGCCCATTTCTTTCCCAGGCTTGTGGAGTAATGAAAAATCATATGCAGACAAAAAATAGACCACCTAAGCATTCTAGGGGAAATGATGTGGGGAGTCTGCTTACGTGTGGTAAACAGTCCCAGCAGAGGCTTATGGTCAGTGAAGACCGTGAAATGCCTGCCATATAGAAAATCGTGGAATTTTTTAATTCCAGCAACAACAGCCAGAGCCTCCCTGTCTATCTGAGCGTAGTTGCGCTCGGCAGAAGACAGTGTTCTGGAGTAGTATGCAATAGGAACCTGAGTTCCATCAGACCTGAGGTGACTCAGGACAGCTCCAACCCCGTAGGGGGACGCATCACAAGCGATGCACACAGGAAGAGACTCGTTGAAATGTGCAAGAACACTGTTAGAAGTGAGCAAGGCCTTGACTTCTTTAAAGCAAGCCTCATGTGCTTGTGACCACAGCCACACAGCTTGTTTGTCTAGTAGCCTGTGAAGAGGCTCAGCTACACTAGCTTTATGTGGAAGAAAAGAATTGTAGAAATTCAGGAGGCCTAGGAAGGCCTGAAGTTCGGCCTTAGACTTTGGCCTGGGTGCTTCTAAAATAGCAGTTAGTTTGGATTCAGCAGGATGAATCCCAGCAGCATCAATTTTGAATCCCAGAAATTCAGTAGAAGGCACCCCAATCTTGCATTTGTCTTTTCTGAGCTTGAGGCCTGATTTCCTGAATCTTAACAGGACAGCCCTCAGCCTTTCAGCTAGAATGTGTGTGGAGTCTCCTGCAATCAAGACATCGTCAAAGTAGGGGCAGACCCCTGGTATACCTCGTAGTGTGTTTTCCATTACGCTTTGGAAAATCCCAGGAGCGACATTCACTCCAAACTGTAGCCTTTTTACCTTAAAGGCTCCCCTGTGGGTCACAATGGTCTGAGCTATAGCAGCATCATCATCAACAGGCAGCTGTTGATATGCTTGAGCTAGGTCAAGCTTTGCAAAAACACGCCCCCCCTTGAGAGAGGCCAGGATGTGACTGACCACAGGAACAGGATAGGCATGTTGCTGCAATGCCTTATTGAGTGTGCATTTGTAATCAGCACAAATGCGAATGTCCCCATTTGCCTTTAGAGGCGTGACAATGGGGGTCTCCCACGGGCTGGAATCAACAGGTTCTAGGATTCCCTGTTGGATTAGTTTGTCTAATTCAGTGTCAATCTTACTTTTAAAGCAAAAGGGACCCTTCTTGCTTTAATCCTAATGGGAGTGACAGTGGGGTCTAGCTTTAAGGACACAGGTGGTCCTTTGAATGTGCCCAGCTGGGGGCTGAAAACATCTGCAAATTCTTTGCAGACTTCCTGTAGGTCGAGTGTTTGTAAGCTGTTGAGTCCTGTGACGTGTATCCCCAGGGCCTCAAACCATCGAGTCCTATGAGACTCGTTCGTTCACCCCCTACTACTAATAAGTCTAGTGGACCTTCAAAACTCTTGTATTGCACGTTAAGGGTGGCCTCCCCCTTAACACACACTCTTGAGTTCTGAAAATCTGTTAATACAATATCAGAAGGCCTTAACTTGGCCTTAGTCCCACTACTGGAACAAATCTTCCTAAATGTATGCAATGAAATAATGGAAAGGGCAGACCCTGTGTCTAGTTCCATAGATAATGGAACCCCTTGTAGCTTCACGTTGAGTGACAGCTTTTTCTTCATGGGCTTGTGTGTGCCTGTTCTACAGATGCTTCTTCGCGAAGCGCAAAAACCTACCCTATTCTGGCTGGGGAATCTGGTACCTTTCAGGCGTTCTTCTTGGGGTTGTGCCTTTCGTCGGCCAGACACACAGCTGCAATGTGCCCTTGTTTGCCGCATGCCCGGCAGGTAGCGGAGCGGAACTTGCAGTCGGTTCTCCTGTGGCGACCTCCACAGCCGATGCACTTGAGCGGAGCTGAAGAGCTTCCCTTCTGATTTTCTTCCTTCGCGGGGTGTAGACGGTCGACTTCTTCGTCCGGATCCTCCTCGGAGTTTCGTCGGACGTCTTCCTGGTGCACGGACGCACCCTCTGCACTGCTTCTGATCGGCCGCATGTTCTTGACGGCGCCGCCTGCTGCTTATTCTGCGGTGACTTCCCTTAAGGCGTCTTGGAAGGATAATTCTTCCTTAGCGAAAAGTCTCTGTTGTAGCTCTCGATGCCTTAACCCGCACACGAATCGGTCCCTCAGTCGTTCCTCGAGGTCCTTGAACTCGCAGGGCTTGGCGGCCTTCCGTAACGCGGCGATGTATTCCTTGGCTGACTCACCGGACCGTTGATCCCTCTGTTCGAAGGTGTGGCGCCATGAGATAATGGACACCTTGGGGTGGAAGTGCTCCTTCAGCAGCTTCTTCAGGTCTGCATAGCTTACAGACTCTACTGGAACAGGTGCTGCAAGGTTTTCTGCGATTTCGAAGGCGTCTTGGCCGCAAACGCAAAGCAGGGTGGCAGCCTTCAAGCTATCTTCCCTCACTTGGTTTGCCTTGAAGTAGTTCTCCATTCTGGATACGTAGGACTCCCACCGCTCTGGATGTGAGACGTCGAATTCTGAAAGCCTTCCGATTTTCGCCATCTTCGGATCTTCAGGAGACGGGTCTATCAGCCAGCCTACCCCCGAATGCGCACCGGAATGGCGGGCAGCTGCCGAGTCGACGCCGTTCCTCTTCCGCCGCTCAGGACTCCTTGGGTAAGCTTACACTTCTTCCTTTCCAGGTAGTGCAAGGCATCCCATCCTCGTCGCCAGTGTTGAGTCCGTGGCGGGAAAACAGACACGAGAAGCAGCTGGAGTTCTCAGTTTCTTTTATTCAGCGTTCAGCTTACAGGAAGATGGCTTCAGCCTCGCCCAAACGCCTCGCAGCCTCTTATATAGGCAACTCCCGGGTAAATGGGTTACTTTTCCCGCGCCAGCACCCGCGCATGCGCACGGCGCTGGCGACAGCCTGTCTGGTCCCGGGCAGCTTTGCACCTGCCCGGGACTGCCTGCAAACGCCCGAGCCGTTTGCAAAGGCTCGGGACATAACAGTGTTGAACTGTGTTGAAATACAGGTTCTAGTCCACCCTCAGATTTGAACATTTGTGGGGTGACTTTGGTCCATTTCTGTCTCTCAGACTAACCTATCAACCAGTTGTTGTTGGGAGGAAATAGAAGTAAGGCACATTATGCATGATGTCTTGAGCTCCTGTATGAGAAATAACTCAAAAAATAACTTCAGACACATTTGGAGCATCTTCTGCGTGACGTGATTCCTGTTTTTTTGCTTTTTGAAATAAGAAAAAAAATATGAATTTAATGTAAGCCGTGGAGTAGGCTAAAAATGTTTTCAAAAACTACCTTCCCTCTCAGAAAAAAAGGAAAATTCTAATCCCATCCATATTTTGTTTGCATGTTCGTTTATAATATACTACAACTCCTAGAACTGCGGATTGCTCCTACCTATTCTCCTGAAAAATAATAGTTGAAGAAATTGCTATTTATGTGCTGTTATTTCTTTTCCAAAATATAAGAATAATCACAGTCTGGTGGGTGATATATGCAGTCCTTTTAATTGGTGACTTCCACCACATAGCACAGGAAATATAGTCTACTTGTTCATGGTTTGCTGAGTACATCTCAGTAGGCTGGATTCACACAAACACACACAAACACACACACACACACACACAATGATAAATCATCATTTACAAACAGCTTCAGAGATTCAGGCAGAATTTATTGACTGTATGGCAGTGGAGAAATAAACTAAATAAATGAATAGCCGCTAACCACAAGGTACTTGGTGGCATTATGGCTTTATATGTGATATGGATCTCTTTGACTGAAATATCTTCCTTCATAAAATCTATCCTCCTTTCTTAGGATATTCATTACAAACATAATAGTTCTCAGACAAACAATATCCTTCATGAATTTGAGGAGAGATGCAAGATTCTAATAATGCTTTAACCAGTACATTTTTTTAAAAAAAAATATTCTTCAGTATGTGAAGTCCCCAAAACTGGTATTATTTTGGATTTTCAAAACTAGTGAGTAGATGTTGTTTTTCCCCAAAGTGTTCCTTTTCAATATTCAGTATCCTGTGTCATTATTCATCACATGTGAAAGGCATTTAATCTTTTCCTTAGTGTGAATGATATTTTTTTCTTTTATTTCTTTGGTGTCAATCTGTGCTGTGCTATTATTTCACCTTACTTAAGGGAAGATGAGAATGATTCAAAGCCAAAATAAGTTTTTAAAAATATTCAGTCACTCTACCAAGCCTTCCCCCTCTCTCTTGTCTCTCTGTATGTATGTCAACTGTCCAGTTGGCAGATCCAGAAAAAGAAACTCCTGGGACATTATTTTACCAAGAATATAAACTTTACTGAATAAACCATATTGGCACAGATGAAGCAAAACCAGCTCTGGATTTCCCGCGCAAAAGCTAACATAGTTTCCCTATGGGCCACCCACAGTCCGTTATGTCCACAAATCATTTCCATTCATTTTGTTATGGAAACCAGCAAGACACAGTAGGCCATCTGCTCGATGTGTCTCACAGGAACCAACAATTCTCAGGTGCAATTCCCTCCACCCTTGAATTCTATCCCATCTCCTCCCTTTTCTTTGTCAAACTGTGAGCGAGGCGGGATGTAGGTGAAAGTGAAGATCAGTCCTGTATGAAAGCTGGGTTCAGCTGTTACAAAGAAGGCAAGAGTAAGACCAAGTGAAAATAATCTGAAATAAGGAATTTGTGTATTGTATGATTAAATGAAAGAGACAGTGGTATCAGTTGCCCTGCATAAATTTAACAAATTCTTCTGCAACTGACCAGTTTCATACATTGAACAAAAAGAACAACAACCTGAAAACAATCCAAAATTACTTTTTTGAAAATGAAACCAAAGGTGTGGGCGTTTCAGTGGTGGGATTCAAATATGTGAACAACCGATTCTGTGAGTTCGTTCCGGCCTGGACAACAAAAAAGTAGCTACTGGTTCTGCCGAACTGGTGTGAATTGGCTGAATCCCAACACTGCCACTTTTCCATCCACATGTCAGGCAGTCTGAAAGATGATTGCCAATAATAGGACACAATCACTACCAAAGAGTGAGACAGTCACTGTCAGGAGAAACAAAGCTATTTTTACATCAACAAGCAATAGGAAGAAGGGAAAAAGGAGAGAGAGACAGAAAGATAGATACAGAGACAGAGAAAGAGACAGAAAGAGACAAAGAGAGACAGAGAAATTCAAAACTGGAAGATGAAATGAAGTTCAAGTTCTTGCTAATGGAAAGATACCTGTTTTGCATTTCCAGAGATAACGCAAAACTATAATTGCAGAATTTTCTTTATACTTTATTTCTGAAAAGGCTGGAAGCTTACAACATGCTATAGACACACACCTTATGTGAGTGGAACAGTCCTCTGCCATTCATTAAGCTATCTGCAGTTAACACTAATCTATTTAAACTATTTGTGTTCTTTCAATTACCCCAAAACAATTCTTGTTTGAAAGGCGACATTTTTAGTATGATCTGCAGTTTCTAGATAAGTCAGTCAATGCTTCACACAAGGATTTATAGGAGATTTAAACAAATAATGTCCAAAACCCTTGAAGGACTTAAAAAGTAACTGTATTAAGATAATTGAATCTTAGAGCTGGAAAAGGCTATTTAGGCTATTAAGTGAATGAATCCAAATGAAAACATCCCAGATAGATGTCTATTTAGTCTCTTCTTAAATACATCCAATGAAAGAGGGTCAGAATCCATAATTCCATACTCTGCAGCCCTTGAATAAGGGAGACTCGATGTTTAGTTTTGTGACTCAATTATCTTTAATATGTATTCAAATATATTTAAAGAATGCTATTAAAGAATTAAATATTTAAATTGTATTTAAATACATATTTAAAGAATGCTATATTATCCCCCATCCTTAGTCCTTTTCTTCAAGGCTCAACATAATTAACTCCTTTATGGGGCTTAGATTTTAGTTCTCTGATTCCCTTAATCTGAACCAACTTCTTTGAATTCTTAAAGTGAAGTGCCAGGACTGAAAACAATGAAGAAGGTGGTCTGAGCAATCCAGAATAAAACCGAACAATGTTTTTTCCATTCAGAAATTAAGATTCTGTTTACCCAGCCTAAAACTGTTTTTTTTGGGGGGGGGGTTCTTTTTTCTTTTCTTTTTTGCAGCCGCATCACATTTCTGGCTAATACTTCATTTGCAATCAAGTACCACTTCCAGATTATTTTCACGTGCCATTATCAAACAGAACACTCCCTATCCTAGCCCTTATTTTATCTCATTTGTCTCAGATAAATTTTATTCTGTTACTTTCAGACCATTTGTCTAACCTATCAAGTTACTTGGGGGTTTTTATTCTGTTTTCCAGGGTATCATCTATGCCAGCTAATTTGATAAATATTCTCTCTGCCTCTTAATCCAGATAAAATGAAGAAGAAGAAAAAAGAACAGTGGAAGATCCAGGACCAAGCTTCATGGCATCCCACTAGATACTTGTCTCCAGTTTGACAAGAAACTACGCATGAGCACTCTTTGACTATATTTTTCAAGCCAGCTATCTATCTACATGTCATGCCAAAGATCCCACACTTAACTAGCTTGCTAATAAGCATACTGTGAACTTTTTAGTTAAATCTGTTGCTGAAGTCAATTAAAAGAAAGGCAAAGCGGGCTTCCTCTTCTTGAAATCAGTTCTTTAATTATGAATCATGTAGGTCTATTACCTAGTTATATATCTAAATAATGTGCTACCTTTAACCAGTGCTTTTTTTCTTAAAAAAAAAAAAAAAAAAGGTGCCGTAACTCTGTTCTGGGCATTCTGTGAGAAAAAAAGCCACGCCTTTAACCAACCAGATATATGGCATCGCTGATAACTGATGTCAACATCTCAAAGTTGACACAATCAAGTTTCTGAATGGTCTGAAAATCCAAAGTGCATATATACTGCTCAAAAAAATAAAGGGAACACAAACGTATAGGATCCTATATGTTTGTATTCCCTTTATTTTTGTGAGCAGTATACTTTTCTCTCATTTCCAACCACTTTTTCATGTACAATTCCTTCTTGCTATGACTCTCTTTGTTTATAGGCATTAATATTGTGGAAACTGCCATTCTACTGCATTTTATTGGCAGTTCAATACATTTTTATCTATTTAACATAACTTATATTTAGCAAACTGGGAACAAACAATCAGATTGTGACAAGGAGCGTCAGGACACAACAGAGGGAAGAGGCAAAGAAAAAATTTTTTTGGAGAGGTGGATTGAGGAGAACAATAATTACCAGCATTTAATGCTAGTGCCAGTGTTTCCAGTCCTCAAGCTCTTGAGTCCCTTTGATACTGTAAGATCTAGACTTATCAAAGGCCCATTTTGCTCAGGATAAGGCATGTCATATCATGTTATTTATAAAAAAAAAATAAAGACTGTAGATAGACAGACAGACAGACAGACAGGTCAATGTGCCTCCCTGAAAAGCACAGTTTGGTTGCATGCTTGCACAAACTCTTATACAAAATTCACTTATGGGAACACTGGCATGGACCAGTGTGGGCCAGGTGAAAGGGATCCTTCTCCTCCAAAATTTGTAGAGAAGGACACAGTTCAGGGACAGCTAAACAAGTTTCAAGGTGAAGATTGGTTTAAAAAGTACTGCTCAAAAACTGGTTGTCAGCAAGAAGCAAAGTATTATCATCTGGGCTGAGCTGGACTGGGAAAGCTGAACGTTTCTTAGACCATAAGCCTCCTGGCCCCTCTCATACCCCAAGAGTAACCTAAGTGCCCCCCCCAATATATAAAATAGAAAAAAAATATTAAAAACAAATCAGAGATTGAATTTTATTTTGGTTCTCTGCCTGCCATGAGGATGAAGAAGGCAAGTTTTGTAGATTGAACAAATCTTTTGGGATTTGTTCAACTTGAGAGAACATCCACTTTTTTCCTACTTCTTCAACTGCTTTTTTTTTTTTTTTTTTTGCCTTCCGCCTTCCAGCTTATTGATTAATTCACAAAGAAACAGCTCACACTGCTTCTGGAAACACTATTTGTCTCAGCTGTCAGCCCAGTGTGCTATCAATACATAAGTGCCAAAACAAGTGTACATTTTGTATTTTATCCTCTGCAGACACAGGCATAACTTGTGATTCATCAACAAATTCATCACCAGCTGCCTAATTATCATATAATTTCTAGATTTCTTAATGTATGAAGTAATTTTATTTATTTTTAATAGAAAACAGAAAGAAATGTGTAGTTGCTTGAATGTTTTGTGTAATTTCATTATGTGTTGATTAAAATTTGTTTCAAGCAGACCGAACTAGATGAAAGAATTAGCTGTAACATCACATGCAATGAACGGTGTAAGGCTTGCAAAACTCACATTTTGAGTTTGCTGAACTGAAAATATGCTTTGAAAATTGGTCTAATGAGCATAGAGGAGCCACATGTGATAACTTCAATGGGAAAGGAACACTGAAAAAAGAATTACAGACTGCATCACCACTCGGTAGATATTTACAGCTGGTAAAATTTACCAGCATATATTGCAGAACATAAAATTTAATTACATATTGCAAGATATCAATAGTAGGATATTTGAGGAATTCAAGCTTGTGCTAGAAGTTCAGCAAATATGCAGATTAGAACCAGGATGTGCAGATCAATAAAAATAGGTCAGCATGAATAAGATGACATTCCAGTTAGATGGATATTTAGGATGAAAAAGATCTGTATAACTTTGGATTGCTTACTGTTTCTGTACGCAGTGTCTCCCCAGGCACATCTCTTTCTTTTTTACAATGTAATTACTCCTATTTGTTCCAAGCTTTTTGAGAGATGAAATTAGTCAGATAGAAGCTTATGGTGCTTAACCATCCTGTCTCCCAATTGGAATTTACTCCTTTGTTTGATAGCCAAACCATTTTTCTGCTCCAGCAGAAGGGGAGGCTGAGGACAATTGCCTTTGGGTAAATGAAGAAGACATAATTCTCCCTCTTGTAACTATCTACTCAGTATCTGAACCTGTCTGGAAAATAGGAAAGCCTTCCCAATAAAGATCATTGCTTAATGTTTCGTAATATAGAGTCATCTTGATTTATAGTACTAGCAATCATTGGTAGTCCTATACTCCATAACAAATTTCTGTAATTCTCTTTTGAAACCATCCTGGTTGGCAACCATTTAATGTGGTCTTTTGTGTATTTCCAACCAATGGTATGCGAAACTTTCTTGCTCTGTTCAAATAGCTTTAATTAGATTAAGGGGAAATAATGTGCAGTTTCAATGGATGGTGTAAAAATATCATGCAGAATGTATTTCCTCACCTTGTCTCTAAACTAAAAATATCCTGGACCTATAATCAATCTTGATCATTTTAGATGCTCTTTTCTTGAGATTTTTTTTTAAATACAGAAATAGAGTGGGAAAAAGTCATAAATTAACATATGTAAAAGTGACAGAATGGAAACAAATGAATGTGTTATTTTAAAGATTCTAGCTGGGGAACATAGCTATCATAAAGCTTTGCCTGAAGAATGATACATTCCGGTTTGGGATGTTTTTCTTCTTCTCCTGCATACACCATTTTAGAAGGGGCACACATGGAGCACTGAAAGATGAAGGAGATATCTGCTTAGGAAGCCAGATCAGACAAATCAATTCTAGTGATCAGTGGTGGACAGATGTTGCTGCTAGAATACAGGAACCATTTGTGCTTCAGTTTGAGATGCAGACAACACAGACTTATCTGCAACAGCCTATGCCTATTTTCAACAGTGAAAGGGACACAGGGCAGAAAATATCCTGCAGCCACACACATTTGCACTACTCAGGTGACCCTGAACACAGGTAAATCTCCACATGGCCTCAATGACTCTCTAAAACAGGGGTGTCAAACTGCTGGCCCGTGGGCCAGACACGTCATCTGGAAGCCATGCCCACCCTATTGCCGGCAATGGTGAAACTGTCCTGATACGTTGTGCGACATCATGTGACGTCGTGAGTTTGACATGTCTGCTCTAAAAGAATACAAATGCTCAGCTGTCTTCAAGGAATATAAATCCTTCCATTCCCCACCATCCAGTCAGAGCTGTAGAAGCTTATTGGGTGAGAAGCAAAATGTCTTCAGTTGCATCCTGAAAAAGCACCTTTGGGATAACCATAACCTGGATGACTGAGAACCTCCATAGACAGTTATCTCATTTTCTTAAACACTAAGGCCATCTGGACTGTTTTTAATCTCAATTATATTTTATGTTTTAGAGCAATGAGCTCTCTTATAGCTCTAACAACTTTTCTTTAATCGCCAGGAAGATTCAGTAGGACCTGAACCTTAGTGCTGATAGTCTCAGTGTTCTCAAAAGTCTCAGTTTGATCTAAAAAGTTTTACTTGAGATGGTCATAGTCAATAAATCTTTTTAATTCAATTTCGTTTTACTTCTTATGTTTTATCTTTATTTTTAACTTTTATATTGTGTAAGGCAGATCAATGACTAAAAATAAAGTTATTTCACTCTGCTGACTGTATGCATCTCTTGTGGGAAATGTAGATTAAGCAAACATGAAACTTTCCTAGCCTGATATCATAAAATTGTCCTGGAAAATTCCCAATGTCCAAAATTACTAATTTTCCCATTTTGTTGCCCCTCTGGCTGCAAATATTAGGAGCTTCAGTTTCAACTCATATGGAAAGTGCCAAGTTGGGAAATGAACTCCTATTCAAGCACAAGGATCAGGAATTAGGCCTATTAATCTATCTATTCAGCCTTTTTGCTGAGTAGGAGAATCCTCAAAATTAAGTCATCAAAGAATATATTCATGGCTACATTGTTATAAGAAAATGTTTAATAAAGTGGCTAAAGACTTTGTGGGTTGAATGAATCATACAAATATGCAGTATTTCTTTGTTTAAGCAATTCAAGTAACTAAAAAATTGCTATCAATCTGAACAAAGGAGTTCCATTTTCTCACAACTTTGATGATGTGAGAGCACAGAATTAAGATGGAGAGACCTTTGCAAAGAAAGGAGCTTGGGCCCCAGCAATAAAATTTGTAAACCATCGTGACGGAAAAAATACCTATTATTGTTAAATATCCAGAGAGGAAAGGAAGATTAATACCTGATTCAGGTATTAGTCAGCATCTTTAGCTCCATCTTTGCGTCTCAGCCAACGTTGGAGGCAGATGGAAAGTGCCTTTAGTTAAAAGGATAACTCTGTCTTCATTCATATTAAGACTTGCTTTTGGAAAGTTAGTAGAATTATTCCACAAGATTTGAAAAAAGTATGGATGAACCTATTTGATTGGATGTCTGTTTTTTAAAATACATTTGTTTAAGTCAAATAATTTTCACATTCTTGTTTTTTTGCGATATTATTCTTATTTTGCCAACAATTGTAAGATGCCTGGGAAGGAGAAATTTATCATGAAATCAATAACAACAACAACAATAACTATTGTTAGATTCAGTTAATTTTTATTAAAGAAGTTTCTTTAGAAAACAAAAACAAAACAAATTTAAAGAAAAAAGGAAAGCAAAGCAAAAGAAAAGTGATAAGACAAGACAAGAAAGATATAAAAAAGTGACCTCTTTACAGCAATTGTAAATATATTATTATTTTATCCTCTCTCTCTAAAATTACACCAGGGCTTCCTTTTTTCCATATTCTACCCTTGCTAATAACAAAACCCATAAATTACAATGTCTATGGAGATTCTCAGTCATCCAGGTCATGGTCATCCCAAGGTGCTTTTCCAAGAGGCAACTGGAATTTCATCCCAACCAAAGAATCCCTAAGACCCCCACCGACCCACCCAGACTCAGATAGGCAAGTCT
Organism: Crotalus tigris; assembly: GCF_016545835.1. NCBI lineage: Eukaryota > Metazoa > Chordata > Lepidosauria > Squamata > Viperidae > Crotalus > Crotalus tigris. The sequence goes on along the minus strand of NW_024096460.1, from coordinate 4,962,439 downwards.
CCTTACTAACACTGTTTATGTTATCTAGTTAGGGTAATGAAACGTCTGAAAGAAAACAAGCAAGCTCAGAGAGCAAAAAGGACCCCTCAAATTGTGTTTTATTATACTTATCTGTTACAAGGACTTGCATGAAAACTATATTAAACTTTAATTGATGGAATAACTGGTAGTTTGAATGAGTCTTATGCTATTCTGTTTTGAATGCAAATCATTATATAACTCTCAGGGTAGCCAAATTTTGTGTAGCTGCTGGGAAAATGTGACAACAAATAATTCAACCATGATACTTTAGATGGCATAGTTCCACCCAGAACATAATTATATTTTATTAACTCATGTTTGCTTTTTATCTCTGATCATAAATAAAGATATGTATGTATTTCCAAATGATTTTCAGCCTCAAAAAGAGTTTTCAAAAGTTAGCAGGGAAGACTGAGAGAGAATCCACATTTTGCTTCCAAAGCCAAGAATTTTCCTTTCCTCTTAGGAGGAAAACATAGCCCATGCTATTCCAATAGGGCATAGGATACTTTCCTAATTCAAACATCTTCATGCTGTTTGGAAATACTTGGCTTTATAATGGAAACAAGCAAAGGAGCCAATTTATACCCACTTGAGATGGATAATAATTTGGTTTTTTTTAATCATTTGGATTTGTAAGTCTAAGTAGTTATTATCATTTCCAAATTTCCTCAAAAGAAGGATGGAAAATATTTGTTTAGAAAAGTTTTTGGGTTTTTTTGGAAACAAAAAAAACTGAAAGTGGGAGAAAGTGATACTGACAGATTTGTCCATCAAAGCAGAGAGCAATAATAATAATAATAATAATAATAATAATAATAATAATAATAATAATAATAATAATAATAATGCAAAAACTGGTGGGATCATAAAATAGAGAAAGTCATAGAAAATGATAAAATTAAACTGCTCTGGGACTTCAGAATCCAGACAAGCACCTGCAACATAACACTCCAGACTTAACAATTGTCAATAAGGAAGACAAAAAAGTCTGGATAGTGGATGTGGCAGGGCCTGGAGACAGCAGAATAGACGAGAAAGAACTGGAGAAGATAACAAAATACAAAGACCTACAAATAGAAATAGAAAGCAAGGGTAGTACCAATAGTGATAGGCTCCTTGGGTGCAATCCCAAAACAACTGGAGCACCACTTGAACACCATTGGCATTGACAAATTCGCTATTAGTCAATTGCAAAAGGTGGCCTTACTAGGAACTGCTTCCATCCTGCAATGATATCTGTAATACCATCAAACATCCACATCTGCCTATCCCAGGTCCTGGGTAAGGATTCGATAGGTAGACAAAATGCCAAATCCAGTATGAATATCTGGCTGACTATGCGATGATCCATAATAATAATAATAACCCCCTGCTCAAGCAGGAACCCTACACCATTTCAGACAAGTGGCTGACCAGTCTCTTCTTAAAAACTTCCAGTGTTGGAGCATTCACCACTTCTGGAGGCAGATTGTTCCACTGGTTAATTTTTCTAACTGTCAGGAAGTTTCTCCTTAGTTCTAGGTTGCTTCTCTCCTTGATCAGTTTCCATCCATTGCTTCTCTTCCTGCCTTCAGGCACCTTGGAGAATACCTTGACTCCCTCTTCTTTGTGGCAGCCCCTGAGATACTGGAACACTGCTATCATGTCCCCCCTCATCCTTCTCTTCATTATACTAGACATACCCAATTCCAGCAACCGTTCCTTGTATGTTTTAGTCCCCTAATCATCTTTGTTGCTCTTCTCTGTACTCTTTCTAGAGTCTCAGCATCTTTTTTACATTGTGGTGACCAAAACTGGATGCCGTATTCCAAGTGTGTCCTTACCAAGGCATTGTAAAGTAGTATTAATACTTCATGTGATCTTGATTCTATCCCTCTGTTAATGCAGCCCAGCACTGTGTTGGCTTTTTTGGCAGCTGCAGCACACTGCTGGCTCATATTTAAGTGATTGTCTACTAGGACTCCGAGATCCCTCTCACAGTTACTACTATTGAGCAAGGTACCCCCTATACTATACCTGTACATTTGGTTTTTCTTGCCTAAATGTAATTTGATTTGCTGGCTATGAAAATCTGAGTTAAGTCTTGCTTGTTTGATATCCTGCCTCTCAACGCTGCTGAAATAATGGTCCATCATCCTATTGGGCTAGAAGTGGAGAATTGACTTAAGAAAAAGATGGCTTGCTCCAAGTCATCTCATGAGTTTCTATGCATGGGTATGAGTATGGATGACAATCTGATTTTTTTTTCCTAGTTAAATAAATAAATAGGATTAGTAATTTTTCCCCTTCACAGTTTTTTTTTTTAAAATGTTAGAAATACTAAATTTGGTTAGTACTGTTGGGTGCAAGTGTGGTTCAACATTTTTTAAAAAAATGTATGCTAGTATTTATAAATTCATCTATAATAAGAGATGCAAAATTATTATATTGGAATATAAAAATGAAATTGACAGATTGACTTAGCACCATTAATCCAGAAGAGTAAAGTTAAATACAAAAATGGGGGAATTTGGAGTGCTTTTTTAATTTCCTCAAAAATCAAGATAAGACTAAGGTAATCCTAATTATCCTATTTTTCATTTCCCTTACTGTTTTACCATGATAACATACATGCAAACCTCAGTTAATCTAGAAACCTAAGCAGGGGCTAGTGTTGGGAAACTACTGCATAACACCCAGAAATCAAGCATAGCTTTGCCCATGGAAATCACCCAGTGAATGAGTTTAATTTTCTTATTTAATTCAATGCAAACCTACCAATGTTGCTGCATCTCAGGACATATATAAAATAGGCTAGTCCCTAGTTTTTTACACTGACCACTGAGTCTTTGCAATAATTGCTATCAAATCCTAAAGAGATAAGGTCATCTATCTTAATTCAAAAGTTGACAAATTGATTCATTCAGAAGAAAAATAAAGTTCTTTTTTGACCAAGCTATTTAAATGTAAATGTTCTCTTGCCCAGAATTTGGCAGATATACTTGCTTTTGCTTTCTTTTTCTCAACTTAGTTCATTTTTGTTATAGGGGGAAAAAGCCATTCCAATCATCCTAATGGGAAGTAAAACATTTAAGAGACTTTCATTGAAATTATGACTCTACTTAAATTGAAGGGTCCAATAACAGATTGTGGGTTAGTGCACTCACCTTAACTTAACTTTTATCCATTGCTCAGTTATATTAAATTTGTTCATGTCTGTATGAATAAACATACATAGATAGATAGATAGATAGATAGATAGATAGATAGATAGATAGAGATAGATAGATAGATGATATACATACACAAAGACACATTTGTCATCTTCAGGCTGGTGTTTTATAAATAAAGATGACTGTGCAACAATTATATATATATAGGAGCCATTGCTCCTAGAAGCACAAAGCCGAAAACACCAGCCTGAAGATGACGAATGGGACTTTGTCGCAATGTCGCCAAGACACTTCCAATTTTACGCGGGAGAAAACCCAAATAACCAAAGACTTACATACAAATACCCGCGAAAATAAACACCACGATAAAAATAAACAAGACCATTTAATATAAACAAACAAGACCGTTTAATATAAACAAACTTGTAAGTGAAAGAGTTACTGAGCTTTCGTCAGTCAGACTGCCGACGTCATCAGAGTTGGAATGCTAGGTGATTAGGAAGCCTGCCTATATAGCTGCCTGTCTCTGTGCCCGGCTTCTCAAGCGCGTCATCGGCCCATTGATTGTGTTAATCTGCAATGTGCTAAGTTAATTCACACCCGGCAGCCTGTTGGTGGACCTTGTAGTTGTGTTCAGATGCTCCATTGCTTTTCTAGTGTGCATGTGGGCACCTGGGGGGCAGCTGTCAAGCTGTCTCTGCTCCTTATCTCTCTCCCCTCTTATTTTTGGAGCGATCTCTCAATCTGCATTTAAAATGCCCTGTAGGGCTGTCATCCTCCCCTAAGGCCACCATTGTTTCCCCCGTAGCTCCCTCTCCCTAATCCTGCGAAGAGCAGCTGTTTGGATGTTCCTGCTCCCTATTCTGAGCCACTTCTGTGTGTCTGTTTCGAACACCCGATCTTGACACATCGTTAGTTTATCATCTTCTCCCATAGCAGCCATTGCCACCTCATCTGTAGCCCTGTTGCTCCAATCTTGCCGGTTGCTATCTTGTTGTGGTGTCCCCTGTCCCCTGTCCCCTTTTGCCGGTCCTCCCTGGGGATCGCAGCTTCCCCATTTGTAAAGCCATGGTCCTGCTTTTGCACCATGCAGGATGGCCATCTGCTCCATGGATTGCAATGTTGTCTTTCCCACCTTCTAAGAGTCTGGTATACCAGTAGGAGGTCTATATGACGGTTGATGGAATTCTCATCCGAAAGCCAGGCTTCTTTAAGAAGGCGACCACCCTTAGTGGTCTCACGGGATATGGCCTGTGCATTTTCCAGATCGAAAGTGGGCCCACACTTGTGAACGCTGCTCCTTTTAATTGCCAGTTCATGTTCATGGATCCTAGTCTTGAGCCTTTTAGCTGTTTCCCCAAAGTAATTGCAGGGGCAGTTCCTGCAATTAATTCTATAGACTATGGAAGACTGTTCACCGTTGGGGAGTGGCTCTTTGGGATGCATGATCTTAGCTCTTAGAGTCTATATATAGACTCCAGTAACTGGAGAAGATGTGGAAAGTAAAGGCCAAAATGGTCCCAGCTGTGGTAGGAGCACTTAGAGCACTTTTTACATACTGTATAATACTGTATACATACTATATAATAACAGTACATAGAAATATATGCAGCCTAACACTATATTATGTGTAGATATAATATGTTGTATTATTATTTACTATTTCACTTCACTATTTTTTCAGTTGGAAAATTCCTTGAATTTATAACAATTAGCAGCATTTGCAAATTTGTCTTTTCCAGGAGTATCACAGGAGTTCTAAATACATGTTATCTCTGTGGAATCACAGAAACGAATTTTCAATAGGTTCTATTATAGTCAAATATTTTCACCCGTAAATGGCTTACTAATAATCAGTAAGAACATTAACTTAACCTGAAGAAAGAACACCATCTAGTGATGGTGAACGATTTTCCAACTATTGTCATTAGGAACCATAAAAATAGAAAGAGTTGGGCAAAATAAAACCTTACTTATTTTTGCTACCTGTATGTGTGGGCTCATAGAAGAATAACATTTTTAAGTACATTTAGTGTCTAGTTAATAAAAGAAGAGATTTAAGAGGTCTTTGTAAGGGGGAAAAATCATATGATTGCCTCCTATACAAATGTTACCCCAGTCAAAAACCTCTGTGGAAATTAAATGAAAATCAGGATCCTACAGAGAAGGCTCCATCTTTTATCATAATTGTTTTAACTCAGAAAAGAAAGTGATCTGAAGAGAGGCCTTCAAGTTAGCTTCAGCTGGATGAAGATGTCCTTTAAATAACCCAGTTCTAAATAATTCAGAGCACAATTAATGCACATTTATTGAGAAATATTGTCTTGGTAGGTTAGTGGGGTTTATGAATTATAAATATATACAAAGAACCATGGCCTCTTGATATTATATACAGGTGAGATTTAAATGCCTACTACAATTTCAGGGGCATTCATCTGCTGCAAAGGATAAGACATTTTCCAAGGCTATGCAAGAATTGACATCAATATTATTATTTTTTCAGAGGGAAAGGAGTTACTGTAAAGCAGTGATGGTGAATCTTTTAGAGACTGAGTGCCCAAAAATCACCCGGCCCGCACCCGCTCTGTGCCTGCTCTACCCCCCCCCGCCTGCTCCTGCTCTGCCCCAGCCCCGCCCACCCACTGCCTCCACGGCTCGCCACAGCAGATTGCCCAGGCAGCCCTGCAGCCATGGCAGCAGCATCGTGCAATGGAGTGCAAGGGCGGAGTCTTGTCCCTGCTGCCCAGCTGCCATGTCCTTGGCTGCTCCTTGCGGGCTGTGCCCGGGGGGCAACTTTTCTCCGGGGGAACTGCTGGGGGGAGGCAGGGCTTGGGCGATAGCATGCATGCCCACAGAGAGGGCTCTGAGTGCCACCTCTGGCACGCCTGCCATAGGTTCACCACCACTGCTATAAAGGATAGGACCAAGCAGCATTTCAAATTCCAAAGAGAAAAGATCCACAAGGCACCTCCTGACAACTGCTTTGTCAACTCTTCAGTCAGCCTAAAGTACTTACATAACATCTTTATTGTTCATTATGGTATATGTATATATGTATGTATTATTTCAATGAATCATTTGAATAAGTCCATTTGATCTTGACTACAACGTAAACTGCCTTGGGTTCTTTTCAGAAGAACAGGAGCAAGACCCCAATTAATTGAAAGCAATTTGAAACCTTACTTTAATCCTCTGGATTTAATTTGGAGAGTTCAGGAATTACTCCTTCTTTATCCGATAAAGGGAAATATTAACTTGGATAATTATTATAGTATACTCAGAATACCTAGCTTCCATGACTGATGTGTCTAAAGTTCCATGCTGATGCTTCATTCACAGAGCAAAATCACCATCTAGTGGATGATTATGGCATATCTTGCAAGCCACACTGGCATAAATAAACATTCTTTTAAAGCAAGCAGCCACATCCTATGGCAAGCTAGATGCAATTCTTTGAAATCCTTTGGAAAGTTGTATCTGCATGAAATGTATATGTGAATGACAAAATATATGGGAATATGTTCTTTATTAATCAACAAAAATTTAATCAGGCTCCATTTAGTCTCTCTCTTTGTCTGTTTAGCAAGTTTATAAAATTATTTGAAGAGTTCATTCATTGAGGATTCCTGGACAGCAATGACAACAATATTTCTTTTTATCAGATACAACGTCTGGACACTATCCCATGGCTTAAGGTTTATGTGGATTTCAAATAACATGCTAGAGATATTCATTCTTAAGGAGAATGAACATGCTGTGATTACATGTAGGCGGATTAACTATCGTGCTATCTTTAAAGATTCTTGGAAAATATAATTTGTCCCAGTTGTAGCAGGTACTGAACTTTATTACTCCTTTCTGGCAATATTTCTTTTGTGATCAGTTTGTTTCTGTCGCAGTTCAAAATGTTGCATTTCTTTAAATTTTGAACAGCTTGCATACAAGTTCTCTGGTATAATTCTGCCTGTTAATTACAATTAAGTTGGAAAGTCTTCTTGTTGTATCTCAGCCATGGTGGAAGTGTAGTTGACTAGGAAATTATATAGAACTTCAGATTAATCAACCAGTGTTTGGGAACACAATATTTGGTTAGTTATATTGCGACCTTTGCTTGTCACCTGCCAGTCACTAAAGGCAATTTTATCTTTTATCTCTATATCTATCTATCATCTATCTATCTATCTATCTATCTATCTATCTATCTATCTATCTATCTATCTATCTATCTATATCTATCTTATCTATCCATCCACCCAGCATATTGTAAGGCCAGCCATCTCGCAAAAGCATGATTCTGGGCATCATACAGCAATTAATAAAAAAGAAAACCAATAAATATATAAAAGCATTCATTGTTAAAATCTATAAAGAAGCACATGAGCAATTATCTGTTTGTTAAAAGTAACAAGAAGACTTAAAGTCTCCAAAAGAATATTACTAATAGGGAAAATAGGCCTTAAAATGACAACTAGGATTCAGTATAAGCAACTGAATGATACAATATATATATAAAGGATAGTTCAAAAGCAAATAAAAGGGATAATAAAACAAAGCATCTCTTTGCAGAGTTGAACTTTGGGCCATGTGACTATGACAATCAGCATGGATGAGTTTTAAAAGGATGAGTTTAAAGTTAGACATATCTATGCTAAATAAGGCTATTAAAGACTACTAATTATGATGACTATCTATTACTTTTCTATTGGGACAGTAAGCCTCTGAACATAATTTTTCGTGAGCCATGAATTAGAAATTGCAATTGTATTCTTACACAGGTAGTCCTCGACTTATGACCACATTTGAACCCCATTTGAAAAGCCTCAATTTACAGCTTTTCTTGTCACAATTGTTAAGTGAATCACTACAGTTAAGTTAATAACACAGTTGTTAAGTGAATCTGGCTTTCCCGTTGATTTTCCCGTTGTCAGAAGGGGATCACATGACCTCGGAACACAGCAACTGTCATAAACGAGTCAGTAGCCAAGCATCTGAAATTTCATCATGTAACCATGAGGATGCTGCAAAGACTGTAAGTGTGAAAAATGGTCATAAGTCACTTTTTTCAGTGCCATTGTAACTTCAAACAGTCACTAAATGAACAGTTGTAAGTCAATGACAGATGTACTTTATGTAGGTCTCACATCTGGCTAACAATTGAGGCACACTGTTTTGGATAAGCCGTTCTAGGTTTATGCCAATTTACTTATGTAACTCAGGAACTTTCCGTACAGGTAATCCATTGCATGATAAGGTCATCATAATGGTTTGTAAACAACTGTAGTTTATCAGAGTAGACACATACATATGTATGTATATGTCTCTGGGTGTGAGACAGAGAGAAAGAGATGAGTGTCATACTGTTTTTACACCAAAGAAAGAATATGTAATAACAACATCTTCACACTTATACAGCATTCCATTCATATTTTGCTTTTTTTAAAAAAAAATAAACTTGCTAAGAATTATAAATGAAGAAAATAAAAGTCAATACAAACTACCAACAATACAAACAAGAAATAGGAAAGGAAAGGAAAGGAAAGGAAAGGAAAGGAAAGGAAAGGAAAGGAAAGGAAAGGAAAGGAAAGGAAAGGAAGGGTGGTGTGACACTGAAGAAAAAAAGGAGAAGGGGAAGGGGAAAGAAAAAAGAAATAACTTCTGCCTTCATCCCAGCAGATAAAAACACTTTTAATAGCGGATCAGTGTCTCTAAATAAAACATAATCTCTCTTCTTATCATAGTAGGTCACTAGATAAAGAAATCCCAACTCTACCCCAACCTCTAATCTGTTTTTATCTTTCCAGGATCCGTATACTCAGCACTCTTTTGCTGCCTTCTCAAAAAACATATGGTTAAAACGTTTAAAATCAAATTTATGCTATCATCTTTTAAAGAGGTGGAAACTCACCTGATTAATACAGTAAAACCTTGCCAGTTTGAAGGATCTTATATAAGAAGAGTCTTATATAAAAAAGAATACCACAAAATGATTAAAATACAAGGCTCGGTTGAGCTTAATGTCTAAGGCTGCTTTGTGAATGTAAGGTTGATGCAGTCCTGTTTCTCAGCCATGCTAATCATTATTACTTGCTGTTTATATATACACTTATGCACCAGAGTCAAATTCTGTGTATGTCCAATTACACTTGGTCAATAAAGCTATTCTATTCTGTTCTGTTCTGTTCCTTTCTGTTCCATTCTCATATAAATAGCAATTTCCATAGTCTATTCATGAAGCATGGCTGTCCAGAATCATGTGGATGATCTCACTCTCTCTCCTTTGTTCTGGAAAGAATATGCCAGCTTGGATCTAGCATCCAGCAGCAATTCCCTTCACAAAAAATGTCTTGCTAGCCCACAAAGTATAAGCTCACCATAGTGCCCCATTCATATTTTGCTTTATCATGAAACTCTATAGGTAGTCCTTGACTTAACCATTGTGGAGCCTGCCCAACACAGCCATAAACTGCAAGACCCTAAAATGGGTCACCCATGTGATCAATCCAAATCTATCTTTCTTGTGCTGGTCACTAAGCAAATGCTACTGTCATAAAATGAAGGCTGCAGTCATAAAATGAGCATTGTGGTTTAAAATCAAGCCTGCGGTTCTAAAGCAAACAAACTAATGGTTTGTTATGGGCTATTTTTGCCAAAATAAATGCCAGTTTTCAGCAAAACCTTCATGAATCATGGTCTCGTGACTGTGGGATGCTGCAAACAGCCATAAATATGGGCCAGTTGCCCAGCCCCAATATGCAGTTATGTGATTTTGGGGACCTCATTAGAGGCAGTCAGAACTTCAGAATAAGGTACTCCCAAGTAAGTCCATCGTCACTTTGAATGGTTGCTAAGCAACTGATCATGTTGAAGACTACCTCTATCCACATGTACATTTTCCACATCAAATTATTTCCATGTCAGAAAAGAAATGTAATGATTTCAATTAATTATTAAATGGTATTCTTACATTTCTACTTCAAATAAACTTTTTGGCACAATATATATTTTCTTAGATTCTTGCTTAGATTCTTAGATTCTGTCTAAGCTAACTGGGGGGGGGGGAGAGAGAAGTCTTCAAGTGTGTGTGCATTTTATAACCCAAATATTATTTTAACATTTTTTTGTCGTTAGAGACAGAAATATCATCCTATCCATTTTACAGTTACTTTGAATTTCATACAGTTAAGGGAATCTTTTTACAATTTTCAGCATCTGTTTTTTAAAAAAGCTTCCTATCTTGAATAAAAAATGAAGCCCTAATATAAATCAAGCTTAACAAAGGGGAAAAAAAACAACCCTATGCTTTTCATTTCAAGAACACATCTGTCTGTTGAGGTGCATTGTGAGCTTAGCATTAGTGATCTAGGAGTTATTTTAACTGTGGCTTGGCTCCAGCTTGATATATTGGTTATTTTTATATATGGTGGGCCATTTGTGTGACTGATTCCACAATTCACGCCACCTGCTGAAGGACATCTTTTGAAACAGACCTCAGAGCTGTATTCTCAAGATAAAAACAATTGGATAAAAGTACCTTTCTGAAAAGAGGACTCTCAATTACATTTTTTCTCCCAGAATTGCTTGCACAAACCAATTGGCTGGTTACTGGTAGAAATGAAACAGAGAAAAAAAAAATGATAGAATTCAGGTGTCAGGGCGCAGCATTAAAACCATTTCTTATACTTAGCAAATGGTGAATGTTGTCTCAAATTCGAGCATATGAACAAAATATAGGACAAAGCAGAAAATGGCCAGGTAACAGGGGTCAGAAAAAGAGAGTTGCTAATGCCTGCAGACAGCACAGACAATTTACATGATATTGTTATTTTAGAAAGCACAGGACTCCATTCCCCTCAAGTTGCTCAGGTCTCACCATTTTAAAGATGATAAGCACTCAAAAGAGCACAGTATACATAAGAACTATTGAGGTACAAAATGGAAAACCAGGGTAGATTCACAAAATCCAAAACAGAGAGCAAATAGACCAACCTTGCCAACAGAAGGGAGGAGGATAGGACATATAATCAGCTTTGGAGGAGTGAATCCAGTGGCATTGATTTTTCAATGTCTCATCACCTACTGAGAAAGAACAGGTAGAGATATAGGATGTAAGGTTATATTTCCCATTTGCCTATCATTCGGCCTGGCCTTGGTTTAGATTGCCAACTTCACATCCTCCTCTCTTCCTTGCAGAGGAAGACATATACTCTCTGACTTTGGTAGGATATAGTTAAGAAATATTTAGCCAGCCTTGACAATCCCTATAAGGAATTTCCTTGGCATAAACAGCTTCCAGATCTAGTTATAAAGCTTGCTTCAAAACGCTTAGGAATGCTCTTGATCTCTCTTTCACATGTACACACCCAGAACACATAAACTTGTAATAGTTACAAGACAGACATATTTGGAAGGCTCCAGATATGGGAAGGTTAATACAACTGCTTGCTGAAAATTGTCCCCCTTTTGCATTTATTGGGAAGCATATTAGTTATAGAAAAGGGGTGGAAAAAACAGGGTAATTGTATGAGTAATAATAATATATGCTGCTAAGCTTATTAAACAACAAACTCATGTACTTCCCCAAACACATCCTTTCAGAGCAAGGATATGTGATATCTTCAGGATGATACTAGAGATGAGTTTGAGAAGATCTTGATTGCTTTCTGGGTCTATAAAGGACAAGCAATGAAGTCATGTACAAGGAGTTGAAGATTAGTTTCACTTTTGTAATAAACCCCACTAGGAGTGTTTTGGCCCATGCAAATTTATCAGAAGCTAAAATAATGGTAGGCTTAGATAAACAAATAACCAGGTTTGAAGGTTTCTCACACTCCCAAATACTGTTTTTTTTTCCCATAATGGATGAGAATAAACCTGAATGTGCTCTGATACATGCTGCTGTTCTCACATATATCATATTGTGACAATGAGGATGCAATTATTTACTATAATGACAGCTGAAAATAAAAGAACATACCTCTTTTTATTTAAATATATATATGTAGGTCTTTGGTTATTCGGGTTTTCTCCCACATAAAATTGGAAGTGGTCTTGGCGATGTTTCGACAAAGTCCCATTCGTCATCTTCAGGCTGGTGTTTTCAGCTTCGTGCTTCGAGGAGCAAGCTCCTCGAAGAGCATTGCTCCTTGAAGCACGAAGCTGAAAACACCAGCCTGAAAATGATGAATGGGACTTCGTCGAAACGTCGCCAAGACACTTCCAATTTTATGTAGGAGAAAACCCGAATAACCAAAGACCTACATACAAACACCCGCGAAAACCTCAGAAATATATATATATGCAGGTCTTGGCATATTCGGGTCTTTTCCTGTGTAAGATTGAGAGTATCTTGGTGATGTTTCGATGAGGTCCCACTCGTCATCTTCAGGCTGGGGTCTTCGGCTTTGTGCTTGTGCGAGCAAAGTGTGATCGGAGCTGCCGTCTCTCTATAAATATTGGTGGGGGTGTTTAGAGTGCTGGCTTAGTTGCTCTCCCATCAGTGAAGAGATCAAACAAAGAATCATCCCCAGAGAGAAATCATCCAGATGCCCCAAGCTCTATGGCTTCCCCAAGATTCACAAAGAAGGAACACCACTCAGACCCATAGTCAGCTCCATAGGCTCACCTCTACAGAATCTTGCCAAATTTCTCGCCAAAAAACTTCAGCCAGACACAGAATCCATCTCCTCACACGCACAAAACTCACTCCACTTCATAGAAACAATAAAGAAACAAAACCTACAACCCAGCGACCTACTTGTGAACTTCAATGTCACATCCCTTTTCACCCAAGTGCCTATCAAAGAAGCCTTGACAGCTATCCAAAACAAATACAACCCCCCTAAGCACATCCTAGATCTGACCAACCACTGCCTAACCAACACATACTTCATCCACAATGGACAAAGATACAAACAGATATATGTGTGTGTGTGTGTGTGTGTGTGTGTATTAACTAAAATCTTGAGACTCATGGAGAAAGATTAACATCTTATATGGAAGCTAATACAACTGAAGGTCATCTAAAGCATGCAATCTTGCTGACACAGTACAGGAAAAATATTATTATCCTTCTTTATATTGATTTCTTCACCAAGCATAAAGTTTATGCTGGAATCCTTGCTCTGGTGAAGGGGCATTTTTACTTAATATACTATCTCTCCACTGTTGAGTAATAAATGTTCTTTTTAAAAGATAATCCAACTATGTGGATGACTTCCATTCCCTTTTTTAATTTTGAGAATTTGGTGACCTCCTGGAAGAACTGCTAACTGCTCAATGATCTACTGATCTGTAAAGGTCAAGGTGAAGCAATCAGTATGGCTTTCCTTTGTAGTCCCCCCAAATAACCACAAGTAGCTGAAGACATTTCCCATAATATGAAAGAAATTGTGCGTGCTAACATTTTATTAAGACTGTACTTTTAAGAATCTGTGACCGGTGTGATCCTGCAATTGAAATGCCATATGCTACAGTATATAGTAGGGGGGAATAGATTTAATGCTATAGGTCTGACAAACCTGATCCATTTGGTTCCGTTTGGAAGTAGATTCTATTTTGACAGAGACATCTTCCATACGTTCCAATGCAAGCTGAAAGTCAATTGCCTTAATGATTTCATGATTGCTTGGTAAGTTTAATTAACAAAGGAAGCACCTAGAATGATGCCAATCTCCCATACCTATTTCATCCCGGTACTAGTCCATGGCCTGTTGGGAACTGGGCCAGATAGCAAAGGTGAGCTGAGCAGCAAGGGAGCAAGGGAAGCTTTATCTGTATGTGCATCCATTCCCTAGCACTAGCTTCACTGCCTCAACTCCACTTCAGATCATCAGGCATTAGATTCTCATTGGAGCATGAACCCTACTTGAAACTGTGCATGCGAGGAATCTAGATTGCACACTCCTCTTCTCCCTCCCAGTCCAGGAAAAATTTTCTTCCATGAAACCTGTTCCTGGTGCCAAAAAGCTTTGGGACCACTGTTCTACGTATTGTTGAAGATGAATATCTGCAGGGAGGAAACTTCACATATCAAGGGTTCTACACTATTGAAAATTCTGCAGAATCAGGATTCCAGATTACATCAAAGTCTTAGGTGTACATAGGAAGGTTCTCCCCTTGCAGAGATGATTATGAGTAGCTCCTATATTTTTAGAGGTAGGGATAAGCAGTGTAGTTTCACTCTCTTTCATATTCATTCAATGCATAAAGGAGATTTCTGACAAGAGCATAATTGCAGCAAACTTTCTTTGACAACAAGGTCAGAAAGAAAGCCACTACCTCTTGGAAGACAGTGATAAAAGACCACCTGCCTATACAGGGCATCTTCCATTCCATTATTGATTTCTGTCCAGTGACCTTAGCCAAAAAAAAAAAAATCATTACAATAAAAAAAATGTTAAAACTATGTATGATGAAGTGCAGAAAGTACACAGTGATGAACAACATAAACATAAGCAAATTATAGTCTCATCAGTGCAGGGAGAGAGGAACAGTTCATCAACCCAATATCATTGGCCTCACACTGATTCAGCAAAACTTCTTTCTGCTTTGAGCTTGCTATCCAGGGTCACCATTGACAAAAGTTGCCCGGCTCCATAGACAAAGTTTCCCTTTGAGAAATTACAGCTGGCTATAAATGCTTTTCATCTCAATTTAGGCCAAATGGCCTAATCAAATAACCAATTCTCTTAAATATGTTCTTATCCAATCATTGAGGTTTCAATAATGAGATATACACACAGAGAGAGAAACACACACACACACACAAACACACACAGAGAGAGGGGGGAGGGAGAGAGAAAGGGAGACTGTAAAATCATATACATATGGAATAAAATCTTGAACTTGCATAGAAGAAAATCATAAGTAAGGATTCCATAAGAGTAAGGGCAAGTGAAAGGATGGCAACCTGGATTTAACTTGATTGTTCCACATTCTCTGTCCATATTACTATATATTCCTGTCCACAAAAGAAAACATTGACAAGAATATGCAAGTTTACTATTTCAATGTTGATTACTATGTAAGAGAAACTATAATAGATACTATTGGATCTCTTCTTGTGGTCCTTTCTCATCTGCCACCATCAAAAGGTTTTTGAACTGCCCAACCTTGGGAATGTCCAGCTATTTCAAAACAACTTGTATATGATTTTGGTATTTGAGGCTTTGAGGTTTTCTTAAAGTCCCTTGTTCTGTGGCCTTTTTCCTCAGTTGTTTTTGTGACAGGTAGTGACAATATTTGTTACTCTAAATGAAAATGAGCAACATATTTATAAAACCCAGTCTAAGTAACATTCTGGAATACTGGATTGCCAAGTTAATTTGGAATCTCTTTGGTGGCGTTTGGACAACCATTAAATGAATGTTCAAGAAGGGACAGGAGACTGAATTAGCCTCTATATGATTCAGTAAGTCAATGCACATGATATTATATGAGAAAATTGGAAGGCACTTTACCCTAAGACTGGTTATTGATTCTACATTGTGACAAGGCTTCAGGCAGGGAAGTTTTAATCATAATTGAAGACATTAAGGAATTAATCTTTTGTCTCTGAAGCTGGTATTTTATCACAGAGCAACATGAGCAGCAATAACCTTTTTAACCTAGTGTCTTCCAGATGTCCAGGGAGTTGAACCTCAGCATCTTTGAGGAGCACCTGGTTAAAAAAAAGACTGAAAGAATCTATTATTTTAAATTGGTCAGAGCAAACTTTGCCTGAACTGCTCCAATCAGCCTATAGAGGGCGCCTTCCAACCACAGAAAAGAATGCTAGGCATAATTGACTGTTAATCCCTGCCTTTCAGCAATTCCCACTTATAGGAGACTCCAAAGTGCATATGCATCACCCTCTATGAGCAGCTCAGGCAGCATGAATTACTGATTGTAAGGAGCCAAGAGCAGTGTCCTTTGGAAGGAGACTGTTTTCTGAGCTCTAATCTTTCACTAAGGATGTTATACAAGTTGGGGGGGGGGAATGCATGAGTGAAGGTCACAAATAAGTCTTTCTGACATTTTGCTTTTAGTCTCAAGTCAGTGAGCAATTTGGTTTTGTAAATTTTAACCGTGAAAATATTTAACCTTCAAAATTGATGGCCGAGGGCAGGGTTTTCCAACCTTGGCAACTTTAAGAAGCATGGACTTCAACTCCCAGAATTCCCCAGCTGGCTGGGGATTCTGGGATTTGAAAACCATGCTTCTTAAAGTTACCAAGGTTGGGAAATCCTGGTCTAAGGCAGTAGCAAGAGGGATGGGACATAATCAAATAACAACTATTTCTGCCCATTAGCTGCTAGAACAATTATATATTTTCATCCCTCAGTATACGTGCGTATACACCCAGCCTTAACTGTGAAAATGCAGCATGACATAGTTACTTTAAAAAAATTAACCCAAGGCAATTAATCAAACACCATACTGTATGCAATGAGATTATAGTTCAATATTGTGCCTGTGATGCTAGGACAAATGTATGCAGGGTCTAGGAAGGGAAATACACACCTCAGTTCCTGCAGCACTCAAATTGGCCAACTCCCTTCCTTGTGTAGGGATGAGGTTTTTTTATTGCTAGTGTGAAATCACTATTTTTCCCCCCTTCCTGTCTTCACCATCTTCCACAAAGAAAAACAAGATACCTGGAAGTTGAATTCACAAAATCTGATGACTTTTGCAAGGAACTCATATTCCATGCTTTATTACAGCCAATGAAAAGGGCTTCTCTGTTTCCTTGTTATTTCTTTCCCTATCCAGAAGATTCCACTTTGATTTTGGGGCTTAGGAAAGTAGTGAGAGAAGAAACCCCTAATTTAAGTATGTTTATGGGTATTAAATAAAGCCGAATTTATTTTCTGCTCCATATCTTCTGTCATCCAAATTCCTAAGTCACAAAGAACTGGTAGATTATAAAGAATATCACTCAACTTTTACCTGAAATGATCTTGAAGCGGAAAAAAGTGGTTAAAAGTGTGAAACTTCAAACTGCTGTCTAGGAACTTTTCTTTCCCAACTGTTGCAATTTGCAACTTCTATTTCTTCTGTCTTCTGTTCTTGAGTTATTTCATTGATCAGTCATCATTTCCCCCCACCACCACAATTGATCCCAGCCAATTAGGGATTTTCTTATGATTCCATCAAAGGACAAAGACCATTCTTGAGGTGATCATATTAAATATTAACCAATTTACTTTGATAATGCACCTGTGATAAACCTGAAAATGCCATGGTTTTGACCCTGACTGGTCATATATTCTCACATCCCAGGAATATTAGGAAGAGAGAAAATAGCTCGAACTACAGACCTTCTTACATGCTAAGATCTAAGATTTAAACTGCTTTGGTTCCATGTCATAAATATTACTGAGAGTTAAGGATGAAGTTTGTTTGAGTTTCTGATTAATTTTTTCAGCCAGTCATCAACTCAGTTATTATGGAGTCAGATTTCTTCTCATTTCTTCTTGTTTGGTATGTCTGACCTTTCCATTTTTCTTCTTCGTTTCTTCATTTGTTACCAATGACTGATAGTACAATTAATGCTATGTCAAAATCTACCTTATAATTTCTTAACAGTTTCTTCTTCCATAAAAGCAAATTCTGTTCTCTACTTCATTCTTAGGGTGCTTCTCCTGATGTTGTTGTTTCCAACTGTAGAGCTTTCAATTCCTCTGTAATCTCCAGACCCCAATGCTTCCCAATCTGAAACGCCCAATGGGAAGAGCACCTCATGTCTTTCTGGAATTTAATCGAAACTTGGAAATCCAGACAAGCTGAAGATCATGGGAGAACTTTGTGTACAATTATATAGTTCGGGTTTTCTCCCGCGTAAAATTGGAAGTGTCTTGGCGACGTTTCGACGAAGTCCCATTCGTCATCTTCAGGCTGGTGTTTTCAGCTTCGTGCTTTGAGCAGCAATATGTGGTCTTAGCTGTTTCTTCCTTTTAACTGCCAGTGGGGGTGTGAACTGATTGTGGGGGAGTGTTCTGTTTGGTTGTGCTCAGGTTAGTCTGAGTTGCAGAGGGGTTTGAGATTTTGGGCTGCCTTGCTATTTTTTGGCTTCGCGTTCGTGGTCGTGCTTCCTCTTCATGGAGGTGTCAGTTTGCTTCATGTATGGATTGGAGGGGTTTAAAGTGGCTAATGATGCAGCTGTGGTCTGGCTTTGGTTTGTGGTCGTGCCTCGTCATCGGTGTGGCTTTGGGTTTGTTTTTTGCGTGGATGTGTGGTGGTGACCTCCTGTGTGGTTTTTGTGAGTGTGGGTCTGGTATCATTTTTTGTGTTAGGGAGTCGTTTGTCAATAAGGGCGGGTTTCCAAATGGCTGGTAGGCGGGAGGTATCATCTCGCTTGTTCATGCTGTGTGGGCGTTTTTCTATCTCGATGGCTTCTCTGATTATTCTGTTATTAAAATGTTCACTTTTGGCAATGGTTCTGGTATTTTTAAAGTCAATTTCATGTCCTGTGGCTTTAAGGTGTTGGACCAGGGAAGATGTTGGTTCCTCTTTTTTGACTGAGTTCTTATGTTCTTCAATGCGTGCACTTATTCTTCTGTTGGTTTGTCCGATGTATGTGGTGGGACAAGTGGTGCATGGGATTTCGTATACTCCTTGATTTTCTAATTCAATTTTATCTTTGGGGTTTCTAAGGATGGTGGATATTTTTCTGTTTGTGCAGAATGCTGTTTTGATGTTGTGTTTATGGAGGATCTTACTGATTCTGTCTGTGGTGCCTTTTATGTATGGGAGGAGGGCTTTGCCGTTTTCTTGTTCTTTGTCTTGGATTTTAGTGGGGGTTTCTTTTTGGATTAGGTTTGTAATCTTATTTCTATGGAATCCATTGGATGTTAGTACATTGGTGAGAGTGTGTAGTTCGGGTTTTAGGTGTTGTTCGTCAGCTAAGCGTTTTGTTCTGGAGATGAGTGTCTTGGCTACAGAGTTGATCTGTGCTGGGTGGTGGTGTGAGAGAGCGTGCAGATAGCGGTTTGTGTGTGTTTTCTTCTGGTAGATGGTGTGTCCTAGGGAGCCATTGGATTTCTTGTAGACTAAGACATCCAGGAAGGGAAGTTGGTTGTTAGCTTCTGTTTCCATGGTGAACTGTATTTTGGGGTGTAGGCTGTTGAGGTGTGTGAGGAAGTTGTCCAGTTTTTCTTTCCCATGTGGCCAGATTATGAAGGTGTCGTCTACGTATCTGAGCCAGAGTTTGGGTTTGTGATCCGATTTTTCTAGAGCTTGGGTTTCAAAGTGTTCCATGTAGAGGTTGGCAATGACAGGTGAGAGGGGTGATCCCATGGGTGCTCCTTCTGTTTGTTTGTATTTTTGTCCATTATAGATGAAGTATGTGTTGGATAGGCAGTGGTTGGTCAGATCTAAGATGTGTTTGGGGGGGTTATATTTGTTTTGAATAGCTGTCAAGGCTTCTTTGATAGGCACACACACACACACACACACACACAACACACACACACACACACACACACACACACACACACATATATATATATATATATATATATATATATATATATATATATATATATATATGCAGGAAGTTTTTCAGACAGATGTCTAATTGATTGCACCTTGACATTTTTTAACTGCTATACTGCAATTTTACTTTTTACAATCTCTTTTGCCTTGCAGCCCCCAACTAGGGGCGTTAAGCAGACTCAAGTCGCAACTGCGAAACATTACAAATCCAAATTTCTTTTTCTGACAAAGAATTAAAGAATTAAATTGGGAGACTAAGATGGCCATGGCATGAAAAACTTCCTGCATATACTCCCTTGACTCAGCTGGCAAAGAGGGAGGAGAGCCTGTGGCTTGGTGGTTAAATCACTGCCTAGTATGTAAACTGCCCAGGTTCAAATCCCATAAAGGGTGTGGCTAACTGAAGAGAGCAGAATGAGCTCAAAATGGCCATCTTAGTCTCCCAATTTAATTCTTTGTCAGAAAAAGAAATTTGGATATTAATACTTACATCTCTTAGCTACCTTGGAAGTAAATGAAAACACCACAATCTAAAAAAGAAAGATTAGTTAAAATGTTCATCTCCTTTGAAAACAGGAAAATAAACTCTCATCAAAGCGAATGTGCTACTAAAATATGCAGAACACCTTTTCCTTGCATACAACTTGCAGTATCACTTACCTTTGTTTTCCACTTCAGAGTATTCAAGAAAGCCTCTGCTCTGCAAATGCAACTATTATAAGGTATCCTTTGCAAAACAAATTCAACTAAACGCTCCCACACTGTCTTCAAGTCATGTTCAACCTTTATAAGGACAAATTCCTGAATATGATCTTATTTATGAATTAAATTATAGTATGTATGATGGTGAATTTGTCCTTTTTATTAGTTTATAATATAAAATACAAAAGCAAATAATAGGAAAAACAGGGGAGGGAAAAGGGAAGAGAAAAGTGTAGAGAAGAAGGGAAAAAGAAAGAAAAGGTATTGACTTTTGACTCTCTTTGGTGCAATATAATAAGAAATATTATCAAATCTCAACTTTTACTTTTACATAGTAGTATAAACCAGCCATTTCTATAACAACAAATCTCTAATCAGTAAAACCCAAAATCTAAGTTTCATTTTTTTCCCACCTCAAGCACGAAGTCCAGAAGTGGTTCCAAGTAGAAACAAAAGTACTTGTGTTTTTTTTCTTTTATCAAAGCTGCCAAATTAGCCATCTCTGCTAACTCCATCAGCTTTTGCAACCATTCATCCATTGTGGAGATCGAAATGTCCTTCCATTTTTGTGCATAAAGTAATTTTGCTGCTGTCAACATATATAACATCAAAGTTCCAATTTTTTTTTCCCCAAGTCTTTTTCCATTAAACCCAAAAGAAAACTTTCTGGTTTTATCTTTATATTCACTTTAAGAATCTTCTGTATTGGAATATGAATCCTACTATAATATTTTTTTTGCTTTGTCACAAGTGCACTATAAATGATAAAAAGTCCCTTCTTTACATTTGCATTTCCAGCATTCATTTGAAATACCTTTATACATTCTTGATAACTTATCTGGTGTTAAATACCAATGATACTCATTTTATAAAAAATTACTTTTAAATTGTAATTTAATGTAAATTTTAAACCTTTCATTCGCATAATCTCCCATTGTTCAAGCTTTACATTATACCAAAGTTCCTTGTCCACTGATTCATACAATACTTTACATATTCATTTTAAAATTATAGTAAGTATGATTCTACATCTTCTTTAAACAATTTTTAAATAACTTGGAGTATCTTAGTAGTGGCTTAGAATAAACTGACAATACATTAATATAATACCAAAATTAGTATACTTTTTTACAGTGTAGCATTTAAGGTAACAGCCCAAAGAGAACACATTGTAAGGCAGGACTGAAAATATTAATTGAGCAGCATAATACACAAAGATAAAATGCTCCAATTAATGAATCCTACAGATGAAATGCTTTTTTTAGCGTATTATCACCTGTATTAAAATATGTGATGAGATGCCTCTAAGAGCATCTTTAAAAAAAGACTAAGTGTTCCGCATTTGTAATATATTTTGTTGTTTTGTGTGGTAATACTATATTGAATCCTTTGGAAGTAATTAAAGCTGAAACTGATCCAGCTTTTCTTCATGTTCAACGCTTCTTGCAATTTATAGCTAATTGGCAGGTGAGCAAGATAAGTAGCATTGAATGAGGCCACTTGATGCTGCGCCTGACTAGGGGAGCACCCAGAAGCCTTTCACACAGGGAGAGGCTATTGACATATACGCATGGAAAAGGAGCAGAGTAAATTTTCACCTAAGGAAACCAGGCAAGTGCCTTACCATCTGGAGGAATAAAGATACATTTTGCATTTCACGAAATGGAGGAGCGATGATAGGAAACCTGAAAGGTAGAAAGCCTTTGAGTCACTTCAGTCTTTGTGTGAAATTGTAGAATACTGATACAATTTATAGTTCCACCTTGACAGTGATCTCTTGTTCTTAGTAGATATCTTTTTCTTTAACTCTGCAGGACAGGTCAACAGCCCCAGTGTCAAGCTTGGCCCTCATCTGATAGATACCTTCAACCAATATGACATTAAAAAATATTAACTGCTGCAACCCAATTTCTTGAATCTGCACAGATCAGCCATTTACAACTAGGCATCTAAAGGGAACGATAAAGGTAAAATGTTTCATGAATCTAAAGATGTCTAGTTACCTCATACGCACAGAAGTAGCCCACAACATTTTGGTACCTAAGATGAGCTCAAATGATATTTCCATGTCTCCTGGCTGGTGCCAAAACTTTGGGATATCTCATTTATGGCTTCCTCCCATTCTACTCCATTCATGGTGTTGGTCTGCTATCTCAGGATAAAAAGAACTAGCATCTTGAAATGCATTACTTAACAGATTAAGTATGTTAATCATGTTAAACAAATTCCTGGTGTCTGAACAGCAAATGTAACTTTTCTTTCCTGTGTAAACTGCCACTTTTATTTTAGTGAATACCAGAAGTGTTGCTTGGAATTGTTTGTAAAGATTTGAACTGCTTCCTAAAGAGAGGAGGTACAGCCAGTTTAGAAGAATGAAACTAGAACAAAATTAGTTATACATATCCTCTTGGCCCTATGAGGAATCACCCTGTGTTTAAGTATGCAGCTTTACCAGGTTTAAAAAAATAGTTTAGATCTGGTACAACAGTCACTTTACAGGGGGAACAATCTCCTTTTTGCAAAGAAAATAAGTTGCATAGAAAAAAACATTGTTGAAATATCAGTATCAGATGAAAGATATTATCTGAAAGTTTATAGCCACCTAGTATGGTGATTAAGAATGCACTCTAAAATATCCTACTCTCCCCCTTTAAAAATCATTGCACCCAATATTTCCTGGTTATTTTTTTTTTTAAAAAGCTGTACCTAAATTAAACTTCATTCACTCCAGAAGGAATCAATTTAGTTTACCTCTAAGGAAGGTGAGCAAGAAAGGGAAGGATTAGTTTTTATTCCCCTTGTGTTCACATATCATTCCAAGCTCCATATGACATAAGAGTTTAAATGGATCACTGCTTAGTCATTTGAGCTGCTCTTTGGCTTAAAAATGTCAAGTGTAGGGCAAGCACCTGCATAGTTCAAGTCCGTAGGAACTGACACCAAAAAGATAATAAGGCACAGAGTAAACCACTGAAATTGAAACTGACATGACATGAAATGATAGTGGTTTTGTTACTAGTGATAAATATACATAATAAACATGTTTTCTGAAGATTATAGCATATCAATTACTCTGCACTAAATATGCACTGGACTTCAAACTTAAAAGCAGTTGTGCAGGCTAGCTATTATTATATCGAGTTTAGGGATTATAGATAGTCCTAGTTTATGAACTATTGGGACTAGAATGTCCATCACTAAGCAATGCTGTCATTAAATGAGTCATACCCAAATTTATAACTCTTTTTGCTGTGATCATTAAGTGAATCATGTGGACATTAAGTGAATCCAACTTTCCACATTGAATTTGCTTGTTGGGAAGGGTCCTGGGAAGGCCATAAATGGCAATCACAAGACCCTGGGATGCTGTGACCATTGTAAATACATGCCAGTTGTCAACTATCCAAATTTTGATCACTAATTGCAGAGAAACTGTGGCACTTATAAGTGTGAGGACCAGTTCAAGTCACTTTTTTCAGCACTGTGGTAGCTTTGAGCAATCATTAATCAATGATCTTAAATCAAGGACTACCTGCAGCAATATAGTAAGACAATGTTTTCCAAGTATTTTGGACTACAATTCCCTTGTAGTGCCTTGTCATTTGCCATTTTGGAGAGTCGAAATCCAAATCACAACAGAGTGAGTATAATGTGATGGAGAAGAGGACTCAGTCAGAAAATCCAAGGTCAGAATCTCACAATATTCTGAATTTATTGGCAACCACACAGAGAAGGGGGAAGACCAAAAAGGAGTGACAATTAGGCACATCAAAATGTTATTCTGCAGTTGATGTGAACTGTGCATCCTTTGTATTATGATTCATGACACAACTGGCACAAATTACACACTTTTCATAATTTGTGTGATGTTTATGAAACATGGTTTCTACTGGACACTTTTGACATACCCTATAATCTCAAGCTTTATCAATGCTCTAGAGATCTCATCCATATTATGAAAAAGTAATGTTTTCTTTAAATCATTTATTTATTATAAAATGGGTGGTCCACGTTTCATTATATGCTCCAAGTCTAGTAATTAAGCCATCTTGTTGCAAATTAAGAAATTCTTCCTTCAGAGGAGCAACACTGCTGTTTTATTAGTTTTATTAGATAGATAGTTTAATCAAGCTATTTGTTTGTTTATTTTTTATTTATTAATTTATTTATTAAATTTGTTTGCTGCTCATCTTGCCGCAAGGTGACTCAATCAATATCATCTGGAGCACCTCTAGTTGAATAGCCCTTATCCATAGTCTAGTGTGACCATGATTTGGCTTTCTAAGAATCCAGATAATAGTATACAAAGCTCATTGTTTTCACATGATGTGTCCTCTCATCAAAAGGATGTTTTCTTGGAGGCAGAAAGTTCTAAAAAGCTACTGACATAGTGACAGGCATATTTATAGGTGTGCCTACCTGACTTTAAACACAGCCCAAAAGCCTAAACAG
Organism: Crotalus tigris; assembly: GCF_016545835.1. Lineage (NCBI taxonomy): Eukaryota > Metazoa > Chordata > Lepidosauria > Squamata > Viperidae > Crotalus > Crotalus tigris. The sequence goes on along the minus strand of NW_024096460.1, from coordinate 4,937,636 downwards.
GACATATCAATTTCTTATTCTGCAAGTTGATATTCAAATAATAAAAGTGAGGAATGAAAAAAAACAATGTAAGCTTCACACATGAACGTGACTGGAATGCTGACCTGATTATTGTATCCTTCTGCTAGCCTCCTTAAAAAATTAACAACTAAGGTTTTGAATTATATTATTTCTGAGACCTCTTAACCTCCCATACTTTTGTTGTGTAGCTGACTGTACCCACTATATCACTTGAAATGCCAATTGGCAACGTTAACAGTTAAATAGATAGCCTCATTGTTCTATGCAAAGGAGTGAATGAAACTATGTTTATGCTATCAACACATGCAAATAAGAGTGTTTCTCTGCCATGTACTCTCAATAGGGATGTAAATGTTTAGGGAAATTGTATTTGTCTTAAATATACCTTGATGACACAACATGGATAAAGATATACTATAGTGACTCTAAAGATTTACATCAGGGGTCTTCAATCCTGGCCCTTTTATGACTTGTGGATTTCAACTCCCAGAATTCTTCAGCCAGGCGTGCCTGGCTGAGGAATTCTGGGAGTTGAAGTCCACAAGTCATAAAAGGGCCAAGTTTGAAGAGCCCTGATTTACATAGACAATGTGGCTCATAAATTATATTTTAAAAATTCTTTCTGGTCAATGAAAGGTTAAATGGAATTCATAATCATGGCATTTCTTCTCTCTCCCTCCCTCACTCTCTCAGCAAGTTTAATAAGTCAATATCAAGGGCATCAAGGCCTCTAGCTTTTGAAGATTTAAGACTTTTAAATGTGAAGCACCTCATTATATCTGAATATTTTCAGCGTAGAAGATAAGACACTGATGATATGACACTAGTTATCACTGGCATTTGTTTGACTTTGAGTTCCATTTGAAATGTACACCATTTGTCTTTTTTTAGTGGCTTGTGGAATCAAATACTTATAAACTATACAGTATAAGATGATGTATCACTTTTCAAATAAGAACATAAAAAAGAAGACCATCCTGTTTTCTCGCTTTGTATAAATAAAGAGCTATTGTACTTTGCAGCATATAACATTTGCTACACGGCCAATTGACTTCCTTCCTCTTAGTCAACTACAGTGTTTACCTTCTTATACCAACCTTTTCAAAACCATTAAAACTAAGAGGATTAGCATCACATTTCTGGCAAAATGTGCTTTTATTTCAGCAAATTCTACTTTCACTCTCAGAAGAGATTAAAAAGCATGAAAGAAATGGTTTCTTCATTGTTGCACACTCACTAAAACAGACATAAATTATTTCTTCCTTTAAAAAAAAAAAGTACTGTCCTTTTATCCCATTAAAGAGGATTGGAAATGAATTTAATTATTGGGGAGGAGGAAGAGAAGTATCCTGAAATATGGTTTACTTCCCAATAACGTAATTTAGAAGTTCAAAGTTCACTATGTAGAGATAACATAATACTAGGAAAGAATCTGTCAGATACTGTTGGCTATGCTGCCTTAGTTAAGATGACATTTCTGTTAAGTTGATTTTAGTTAAAATGCTTAATTAGGGCAATCATTTTGGTATGCTACTTAGTTTTTTTATAATTAAATGAGCAAGCTGCTACTTTGTTCAATAAACATGTTCATTACTTATGGAAGGTCATAGAACCATAATAATGCATTTTAAAGCATATTTCAGGGGCCCTTGGTGCTCTCTGAGTTTTGTTATTTTCTTGCAGACGTTTCATTACCCAACTAGGTAACAACATCAGTGCTAGCAGTATGTTAGGACTGATGATATTACCTAGTTTGGGTAATGAATTGTCTGTAAAAAAAAAAAAACAAGCTCAGAGAATACCAGGGGCCTCTCAAATTATCTTTTATTGGTAAAGAATACTTGTTTGTTTGTTCGTTTGTTTGTTCGTTCGTTCATTCATTCATTCCTCATATTTCTACACTACCCATCTCACCTAAGTGAGTTGTGACAGTTTACAATTAAAAATGTCATAATATAAAAGCATAAATTAGAACAAAGTTAAAACATAATTAAAAATATTAGACTTAAAATTTTAAAAATTAGAGTATTAAAAAGAGAAGAGTTTCTGAAGATCAGAAGATGACGGATCCACCTCACCTCTAACAGCAAGGTGTTCCAAAGGGCAGGACAATGGCAGAGAAGGTTTTCTTGCTGGATCCTGCCGATGGGATCCATAACTGCTTGCCTGATGAACAAAAGCCCATTTTCTGCTTGAAGCATCCATTGAAGGGAAATTTATCATTCTCTTAGGTAATTCATTTTATCATCAAACTGCTATTACTGGGAAGACATTTTTCCTCATTTTTAATCAAAATCTGCTTTTTATAAGTAAGAACATTTTATCTAAGATGCTGCCCTCTGAGATAACAGAAGCCTTAATCTTTTGTTTAACACCCCTTCTGGGATTTAGATGGTGTTACCATATCATCCCTCAATCAACTTTTTCTCACAACTTAACATACCGGAGACTTTAGAATCTTCTTATAAGACTTCATTTTTAATCATTATTATTGCCTTTTCTGCATGTCTGTCTTTAATAATTCTCCAGATGTGGTACCCAGAATTGAATACAGAGATGTGAAAGTCTGACCAGTAAAAATTATAGTTCTATTGTTATGGTTTAAAATTATTTTGTCCTACTGACAGTCATATCATGTTATACTACCAGATTCATATTCATCCTATGATAACCTCTAATTCCACGATCCTTTTCACACATATCGAAACCAAGCCAGAAATCTCCTATTGTATGACTATGCATTGGAGTTTTATCATGATTAAATTTCATTTTCTTCCCAATTATCTAATCAATCATGATTATTTTTTCATGTTTCTGTGTCTTTGAGCTTTAGCAAGCCCATCCCACTTTAGAACATCTGACAATGTAATAAGTACCCCTCTATTTTATCATCCAAACAATAATTTAAAACATTGATGAACAGATTCAATTTATACTTCCTTAAACTAGCTTAGTGCTTTTGTGCATATATTTAAAAAAATCCTACAAACATTTCTTCCTATAACTATAAACATCTAAAAATGATAGTAAATAGTTAACAATGTGATTCTTTTCATGATATGCAATGGGTATCCTATTATAATATAATGCAGGACCAACCACTTAGAGTCCACAAGAACTGCCCTCCTTTTTTTCTGTTAAAACAGATAGCAATATAAACCTGTTACAAAGTTTATTGTAACTATTTTGGGCCTTCTCCTCACCTGCTGTCTCCAAAACTCTAACAGTCAGAATGAAAAATTAGCCACACCCACACCAATCAAGTTACCACATCACAGGCCAGGCCACATTCCCAAGGCCTTCTGTGGCCAAAAAAGTAAACACAAATAAATTTTGAAAATACATCCTATAACATAATGCATACCTTCTTATGTACTTTGTGGTTATTTCCATATTTCTCATCTGTTGAGGGATAAATGCGGCAGTTTAACTTTCCTCTAGTGCAAACATTTTAAAAGCTCAATGTCTTTCAGTCCTGGTTAAAAAAAAATAGTGTTTGTTAAGGTCTTTTTTTTTTTAACAAGTTAAAAAATATCTTCAACTATTTGCAATAGCCAAATCCAATAGACTGGCTTCTTCCTAGCATAGAAAAATCCATGTGACATTGTCAGAGATGAAGAACTTGTTATTTTTAATGTAATTCCTATTTCCTGGAAGAATAATACTCATTTTTGCTTTATTCTACATTTTTTAATCAAAAATAGAAATGAGTCAAATTCATCCATTGTCTCTTACAGAATTATTTAAAAAATTCTTCTTGGTTAAAAACCTAAGTTTATACTTTCAGTTCTAAAAAAGGAAACAATACTGGTCATAATTTAGTTTAAAAACATATGGCAATTCCTTCATACATATATAGAGAAAGACTTTATTCCAATGTCACTTGCCACTGAATAACTACCATCCAAATAATCTCCTATCCACTTCATATATGGAGCCTATTTCTTGAGCAAGAACCCTTGACATGAAAATGTCTTTCTCTATGTATGTGTGTGTGTATGCATGGATTTGTGAAGTCTACCTCTTACATCCATTATATGGATGAACATACATCATATATGTATTAAAGAATAGAGTTATTCAAGGCAGCTCCATCCTTACGTACATGTGACAGCAAGTCTTCATTTGTAACAAATGAAAAACAGTGAAATAGATTTACGTTTTCTACTTGTCTTGTTGAAAAATTATGGTTTTGGTCCTGGGTGACACCACAAGTCAGCAGCAAATTTTTCTACTTAGTTCTTTGAAACTCTTGGAAAATTCAGGCCATATTCAGACACTTGACTATAGAATTAAAAGAACATGTCAGTGTAAAATAAGGATGAGCATTCTAGCTCCATCCAGTCACTGTTGTACTTTTGTTTTTCCTGTGCTGAATGTGAATTTCTTTTTTTTGGGGGGGGGATAAATTTCATTGGTTTTTATAGGGTTAGGAATGAGGTGGGATCGGGATTGGAGTTGGGAATTGGGTTAGGGTTAGGATTAGGGTTGGGGTTGGGATTAGGGTTTTTTCAAATAACATTCTCAATATTTAGCAAACAGCATAATGTCTGGGTTCATGTGTTTAACAAGAAATAATAGATAATAGTTAATTATCATAAACGATATGTTAATTAATTGCTCAATAATCTTCTTCTTACTAATATATATTCAAAGTTACATATCACATTCCTTTCTATCTAACTCATGTTTCTAGCCATTGATAGAAATTATCCCATGTTCTAAAATATGCTGAGTCTTTTTTCTCTTTTATGTGTAAAGTCAATCTGTCCATTTCTGCACACTCTAAAATTTTCCTAATTAATACTTCTTCAGTTGGTAAATTTTCATTTTTCCAATTTTGGGCAAATTTAATTCTTGCTGAATGTGAATTTCTGTAATGAATGCCTTCTATATCTGTGTAGGCTCCCTGTGCAGATAAGAAACCTGGAAGATGAATACAAGACTTAACCTGTGTTGAAAAGTCAACAGAAGGAAGAACTGTTGACCTAACCCTAACCTAAACTCTATCAAGCATGTTCACTGCATACTAAACATGAAACCATGAATAAGGCTACTACAACAATTTAACTGTACGTTCATACAGATATATCACCTATTAAAATAAGTTCTACAAAGAAAAGCTTTTGAATTCAGGTATTTTTCCATATATGGGTGGGAAAAGGAACAAGTGTGTGATTCCCTTAAAATGGCAAGAAGATTTGATAGTTGTCTTCTAGAATACGAGAAAAGAAAAGAAATTGCAATCTTTTTTTCATTGTTTCACCAGAACAACAGGTGGTTGAATTATCCATTCCACAATAATTATTCATTCCACAATAATAATTCCATGGTCAATTAATGAAAGATATTAATTCTTTTCTTAGCACATGTCAGTCAGCACCCCTTAAAGGTAAATGAACCAATAAAGCTAAGAACAGTCAGATTGAATCATGTCTGTCTTAAATGTGCTTATTTACAAGTTGGGCTATTGTACACACTTTTCATTTTGGAAAAAAAATACAACTGCATTAAATACACACTTTGATATATTTTCTCACACTTCTAAACCTGAAATCCCATACTCAACTGTCTGGGAATAAATCTCAAACTCTAAATTCATGTGAAATTTAGTCAAATTATTTTGACTTAAAATATAATTTTAAAGGCATTGCATGGAATGAAAAATTGCTTTGCAAAATTTGGAAAAGTACTAAAGTTAAAAGGTAGAATCACATAAAAGTAGTCCTTGGGTTACAATGGCAGTTGGAACTCAGATTGTCATTACTAATTAATGCAGTAATAAAGTATGATGTCACACCATTTCATCACTTAGCAATGCCAATCTTGGACAGTCCCAAGACACGTGGGTTGTTAAGCCAGAAGCAGTAAGAGTCCCAGGTAAGATGTGCAGAGGCATTGTGGGAGAAGGGGGAGATCTAGGGAAAGCCTGGAAGGACCAGTGGAGGCAGTGGGCAAGAGTAAAAGAAAGAACAACATATTGGAACAACTTGTAACCTTCCCTACCAGCTTAACAATTAAATTTGCTTGTGGGAAGTGAGTAGAGAAGGTCATAAATGGTGATCATGGGACCATGGATTCCTGTGACGTTGTAATAACAAACCAGGCAGATGAGTGCCTGGATTGAGATCACATGGCCCTGGGATTCTGCAAAGGCAAGAATCTGAAGGGTCAGTCCTATGTCCATTTTTCAGCATTGCCTTATCTTTGAATGATTGCTGAATGAATGGAACATAAGGTGAAAACTGTATTAGTCTAGTAGATCTAGTCAATATCATCATCATCATTTCCCAAACTATGTTATTGTGCTACTCTATTTAGAGTTACAAACAGAAGTTATTCATTGTAGCATTGGTCTTCATAGACTCAGCTGTCATTGCCCTGGCCCTGTACACCATATTTGTTGATTACTACCTTTATGTACATTCTCCTGCTTCTGCTTTGGGCTATTACATAGATTTTTATCCTATGAATTCTTTTTGTTCTACTACAGGTAGAAGCTGCATCAAAATATGGTATCAGAGGCCCAGGTAGCTTGCTTCCAATCATACAGATCAAATCATGTTTAGATTATTTGACTTCAACACCTTGCATACATTAATATTACAGGATGAGCTAAAAGAAGTTTAATTTAAATCTTTGTTTCATTCAAAAGAGTTAAATATATAATGCCCAATTGTTTTTTTTAAAAAAAAGGAAAGGCAAGAGAAAGGGCATAATAGATTCAGTTCTATATACTGTATATTAAAAGGATTCTGATTTTTTTTCCAAATGATAACCTGCTGAAGGAAATGATGTATCGTGCCACAGTACCTGGTTGTCTAATTGCAAACCAGGCAATCCGATCCCTGGAGAGATACTCAGATAAAACACCACTGTCATCACTTCCACCTTCCCTAGCTTTGCTCTTTGTGCTTTGCAGCAGGTAAGACAAGCAACAAGGCCTTCTCAGTCTGGTAGAGTACATTTGAGAAACCGGACAATCACGATTGCCTGCGTGGACACACGTGCAGAGAGACTGTAACAACTTAGTGACAGAAGGCCTTTCAACTATTAAAAAGCAGAGTTGGCTTCTCTTCTTTGAGAAGAGCAGCCACCTTGAACGGCTATCTTTTCACATAACCAAGAATCTGCTTGCAACCAAAGCTCTCCAAGAATCTGTCCATATTAGGAGCATTCCTTTGTCTCCAAGGACATGGACAAAAAGGTTCAGCCAGTATGTGTAAGGGGATGTAAGGGGATGTCTGACAATCAAATTAATTTATCCGGTATTTGCAATGGACCACCATCATCAATCCAGAATAAAAAGCTACTCTATCAATTCATTGAGTTTCTTCAAGTTTTTAATGTTAAAGGAGCTGCATTCCTTTTTTTTCCAGTATGAGCGTCCACTCATAATAATTCAATGGATACTACCAGCAAATATTTCTAAATTTTGAAATTTATTTCTATAAATTATGAGAGACTTTTGTAACACATCTTTTATTGCTAGCAACTTTGTGAGAAACTGAAGGATATTCTTGTTAAAATGTAAATCTATTTACTTGGTTGACTTGGCTTGGTTTTGTGTAAGTGCCAGCTGTAGGAAAGTATCTCACCATTGTTTAGAAGCAATCAGGGAAAAGACTTATGCTTATGTTTTGCTACAAACATGCCTTTCAGTCAAAGGTAGGGCCTATAAGAATTAAAAGAAAAGATAAATAACAATTTGTTGTCACATCTCAGCACTGTCTTTTGCATACGCAATACCAAAAACTGAATGCAGAAGTAATCCAGTTTGAATCAGCAACAATTAGCTAAAGATTATTTACACAAAATGTTTTATACTATCACCCTAGACAATGCCATACAATGCTAAGATTATCTTTCTTTTAACCAGCTGTCTATGCAAATATAAAGTCTCCTGATTGTTTATATTTTTCTTTAATCAAACAATATATCCAAAACCATCTGACTCAGGTTTAAATATTTTTTTTGTTTTCACATTTCTGTTTTTGATTAATGCCATTCTTTTAAGTTTACTAAATAATGCAGTGATGGTTGTCATTATTTGTGTAGATAGAGGAACTATACAGCCCAAATTCCTGGCAGTAAATTTCATTCCAGGAGAAAATGAGAGGAAATACAGTCTATCAATATTTGTTTCTGATCAACTTTCATACCCTGAAACAAGACAAACCAACACAATCTGAAATTCAATTTTTTCTAATCTTCAGTTTTCCACCACACTTCAATAATCCAAATTTACACTAGAGTTTCCTGGGTAATGTAGAATAAAACCTGCAATCAAATGGCACAGAAGGGGTAAAGCTGATGTGTAGATATCCTTCACTGCAATATAAAAACATTCAAAGCAGATTGACTGGAATGATTTAAATTACAACTTGATGCCTCGTTAAAATACCTAACATTGTTTCCATCATTCCTCTGCATCCTTTCAAACTAGTTATAAGAAAATGAGAGGGGGGAGAGATTTGGGTTCTTCATTTGCTTTCTAGGTATTTCTGAAGTCTGAAATTGACTGGCTGATGGTGAAATGCTGAGGTCAGTTTTTTCCATTCTTGTCTACCTTGGGCTAAATAAACCTAAAAGAGTGTGACAACTTGCACTACCTTGGCCTAAATAAACCTAAAAGAGTGTGACAACCTGCAAATTCTGGAAATAAATCCTTCATTTCATTAAAATAGGTAGGATTTAAAATGAAAGGAAATACATTCTATCAATATTTGTTTCTGGTCAGCTTTTATACCCTAAAGCAAGCAAAGCTAGCAGAGAGGCAAGAAAAAAAGTACATTTCAGTAAGCACTGCTATATTTACTTATTAGATTTATATTCCACCTTTCATTCAGGATTCAAGGTGTCATGTACAGCAGTCCTTCCCCCTATTTTTCTTCACAACAATCAGGAAAGAGGTTGGAGTGAGGAATTGAGACGCCCATAAAGATACTAGTGAGTTTTTGTGATTGAGGTGCTCTAATGTTGTTGCGAAGTCATGTCCAATCCATCGTGACTCCATGGACAACGTTCCGCCAGGTCTTCCTGTCCTCTACCATCTTCTGGAGTCCATTTAAGTTCATGCCTACTGCTTCAGTCACCTCATTCTCTGTCATCCCCTTCTTCTATTGCCCTCAATCTTTCCCAGCATTAGGCTCTTCTCCAGTCAGTCCTTCCTTCTCGTTAGGTGGCCAAAGTATCTGAGTTTCAACTTCAGGATCTGGGCTTTTAAAGAGCAATCAGGGTTGATCTCCTCTAGGACTGACCGGTTTGATCGCCTTGCAGTCCAAGGGACTTGCAGGAGTCTTCTCCAGCACCATAGTTCAAAGACCTCAATTCTTTGGCGCTCAGCCTTTCTTATGGTCGAACTTTCATAGCCATACATTGCAATATATAATTCTACTTCTAGGCCAACACTCTAACTGCTGAACATCTTGGCTATCTACATCATTCTATATATTTTACCAAATTTGGCAGGAAGGGTGCTTTTGCTGAGTTTTATAGCTAAATAATACAAGCCTCTTTCCAGCATAATGTCGCTCCTTGGGATTCCATTTTGAACTGCAATGTCAAAGACAAAGTAGAAAATAGACATGATTCAGAGATGGAATAGGAATTCCTATGCATCACAGTAAGATAGGGTTTTTTTCTCTCCAAACAACAATATTTAATGTTTGACAGCTCCAATTTCTATTAATATAGGTAGGAGATACTGAAATGTTACTGAGTTATTTTCCCTTTTTGGAGTGATCTTATTTTATGTACAATCCCCTTTTAAAGTGGATGGCATGAAGTTTACTGCCAGGAATTAGGACTGTATGTTCTTCTTATGCAATGAATGACAACCCTCACTGCATTATTTGATAAACTTAAATTTAAAAATGAATGGCACTTATCATAAAAACAGAAATGTGAAAACAGAAGAATATTTAAACCTGAGTCAGAAAGTTTGGGATATATTCTTCAGTTAAAGAAAAATATAATCAATCAGACAACTTTACATTTGTATACACAGCTGGTTAAAAGAAAGATAATCTTGGCATTGTATGGCATATCCTAATGATGATTGTTTTGTGTAAATAATCTTTAGCTAATCATTGCTGATTCAAACTGGATTATTTCTGCATATGGTTTTTGGTATTGCATACGCAAAAGGCAGTGTTGAGATGTGACAACAAAGTGTTATTTGTTTTTCCCTTAATTCTTGCAGGTCCTACCTTGGACTAAAAAGCATATTTGTAGCAAAACATAATTGTAAGCCATTTTCCTGATTGCTTCTAAACAATGGTGAGACGTTTCTGCAGCTGGCACTTATACAAAACCAAGCCTGTCAACATAGCCAAGTAAAAATAGTAGATTTAAAATATATCCTTCAGTTATTCATCAAGTTAGCAGCAATAAATATGTTTTAAAAGGCTCTCATAATTCATAGAAAAAATTTCAAAATGTGGAAATAGTTGCTGGAAGAATGTGTGTGTAAGATATGAAATTTAGAAAATTATGATGAGTGGTACTCATGCAAGAGAAAACAAAATATGAATACAGCTCATTTAACATTAAAAATTTTAACCAACTCTAGGAATTGGTACATTAGCTCTTTATTCTGGATTAATGACAGTGGTGCATTGGAAATATTAGATAAAAACAATTTGATTGCCAGACATCCCTTTACCTGCATGAGCTGAACCTTTTTGTCCATCTCCTTAGAGACAAAGGAATGTTCCCAATATGCATAGATTCTTGGAGAGTTTGGGTTGCAAACAGATCTTTGTTTATGTAAAAAAAAAAAAAAAGTAGCAGTTTAAGGTGCTTCTTCTGAAAGCCAAGCTCAGTTTTTTAACAGTGTCCAGTCAAAAGAGAAGGGAGAGGAAACAGGTATGTTAATCATTCTTTGACTAGCTTTTTTTGTTGTTGTTGTTATAGCAAGATAATTACCTCTAAACTGAATTACACCTGGTTCATTTATAACTTTAAGAATATTATGGTTGGTTGGTTGGTTTGATTTGTGTTTGTTTTAACAAAGGATTCTATTTTGTTCTGTTCTGTTCTGTTCTATTATTTGGAACTGTGCTGTTACATCAATATATTTTTGATTCAGGAATAAAAAAAATCAATTAGAAGAAAACAATTTTCCAATTTACAGGATTTTTTTAAAAAAAATCTTAGTGAACAGGAGAAGGGGGGAAAGTCTATGTGAGTGCTCTGTCTGCATATAAACACTGGTTGCATAGGAAAGTGTTTTTTTCAGCAATAAGATAGCTTTGTGTCTCTCCAGAGATAGGGATGGAAGGCATCTCTAGGCCTATCTGGAATTCCATGAGTGGTTATTTTTTATTCACAGTTTAGCAGAGGTTGGCTAACAGTTTGAAAAACAATTCTGATTTATGAAACTATTCAAAGAGTTATACAACAAGGCACAGTGGGAAGCTCTCGTGTGAGTTTCCTACTCAGTTGCCATTTGTTTATTTTTCTGATTCTTCAGTTTGTGTTGTCTTACCTATCTATTTTGACCTTGGCTGTCTCTGAAGACCAGTAGATTCACCGCTACTGAAACTTCTCTCAAGTCCCCATGCTAGGAGGCATTTTCATTAAAAACAGAATAACAGAGTTGAAAGCACTTGGAAGGCTTCTAGTCCAACCCATGATCAAGCAAGACACGCTATACCATTTCAGACAAGTGGTTGTCCAATGTCTTCTTAAAAACCTCCAGTCTTCTATTCATCTTATTTGCTCTTCTTTGCATTCTTTCTAGAATCTCGACATCTTTTTACATCATGGTGACGCAAACTGGATGCAGTATTCCAAGTGTGGCATTATACAGTGGTACTAACACTGATTCTATCTCTCTATTAAGACAGCATAGTACTGGCTCATATTTAAGTGATTGTCCACTAGGACTCCAAGATCCCTCTCAAATTTATTACTGTTGAGCGAGATGCCATTATTCTATACCTGTCCATTTGGTATTTCTTGCCTAAGTGTAGAAACTTACTTTTCTCAGCAATGAATTTCATTTTGTCAGATAAGGCCCAAATTATTATATTATTGTTCTGAAATATTATGCGAGTACATGGTAGCCTCCAGTATGAGACCTACCAAACAGCTCCTCTCTAAAAAGGAGTTTCGTTAATTCTAAACCAAACATTTACATCTTCTTATCCTTTCTTCTCTTCCTCCATGCCAGCATGCTTAGATGACAATTTAAATATTTTTATATCACAATTTTCCAAACTTTCAAATCTGATAACAAACTAATATTGTATATCTATTAAAACATTAAGAATCCTACCAAAGGTCTAAAATTGTTATATTAAATATGTTTAAGCAAGCCAACAAAAATAATTTTGGTTTTAAAAGCATAGGGAAGAGATATCTATATTACCTGTAAATTACAAAAGATGATTTGTATATCTCATGTTATTCATTGTTCTATAACAAGAAGAGGGTCAATAGATTAAATAGCATTATTTTAAAATATCTTCTAAAAGCTATGGTATGGATAACAGAGTTCTTCACTAATGGTCTGTTAAAGTCTTACAGTAAATGAAAACAAGGGTGTAAGTTAGTCAAATACTGCAAGAGTTCAGGTTGATATTAACATCAAAGCATTCTGCATATTTTTCATTCCTTCTTCTGTAATAAGCAGTAGCATTTGACAGACACACAAAAGCTCCATAGTGTTCTCTTGGAACTTGCAAGGCATCAACAATTTCAAACAGAAGCATTTTCATTGCTTGAATCTATACAATCCTTTCAATACTTTATTTAACATTAATATCATAGAATGCCATCTGAGGTTTACATTCAAGCTTTTTTTTAATTAAAAAAAGGAACAAAAATCTTGTTAATGTTAACTTCTGCTTAAGGAACTTAATGGAAAGCAGGGATGTAAAAAGTAAATGAAATACTGTTGATCTCATCATTCGTATCTTTGGGGAAAATCCAAAATATTTGTACAATCAGATAGGCTTTGATTTCAATCCACCATAATTCTCTTTTGGAGAATCCAGGCAATCAATACTAACTTCATTAAAAGATGTTAACATGCTATTTTTTAATACTTGCATAGGAGATGGGAAAGCTAGAGACAGGCCAAAATTTAAAAATTCTGCAATAATTATGTATGCCCAAAATAACTTTGGACTTGTATATTTCAAATAATTGTACTTTTGGTTCCTCAGTGACCAAGCAGCAATTTGCAGGATTAAGAGATGGTGACATGTCCTGTTCCTCCTCCTGTTCTTCTCTTGCACCTAATAATTGGAGGCATTCTGCCCCCTCTTCAAAACTGTTAGTCTTCAACAGACCTTCATGAATTCATCAGCTCTGCTCCTAAAGTCATTTAAGTTAGTAGCCATCATCACATCTTGAAACTGAGAATTTCGCAATGTGGCAAGTAGTACTTTCTTATCAATGTTCTATCTATCCCTTGTCACTGTCATTGGATGTCCTTTGGCTACTTTGGTCAGCATTAGTATTATAAATTCTGCTGGCTGCCCAGAGGCACTTGATCAGCAAAATTGTATAGTGCAGTTACAGTAATTGATTCAGTCTATGTCAGTGGTTCTCAACCTTTTTAATGCCGCGACCCCCAACCGGTCATAAGTCGAGGACTACTCAACCGGTCATAAGTCAAGGACTACTCAACTGGTGCAGCACCGTTTGCAGAATGGGACTTTTGGTGGGCTCAGCAGGGCAGAGACAGCCTGGACAATTCCTATTGGCTTTTGAAAGCCAATAGAATTAGACTCTATTCAAGAGAATCTATTCTATTGGCTTTCAAAAGCCAATAGAATAAAAGGGAGTAGCACAGCTAAGGAAAAGGGGGGGAAAATGGCAGACTGCGTTGTTTGGTGACCCCCGTGAAATGGTCGTTCAACCCCAAATGGGGTCCCGACCCACAGGTTGAGAACCACTGGTCTATGTATATTAAAAGATGAGGAAATATACAAAATAAGAAACTGCCTACGTCCAACCAGATTAATGGTTCACCAGCTTAGTATAGTCTATATTTAGGCACTTCAGTAAAATGCCAACAGAGCTTCCCCTGAATGCTTTCAAACTATGCACTCCACATGAAGTTGTTGTTTTTTTTAATTCAAATTGGCAGTACTACCAAGGCAGCCTGTTTGTAAATGGGCAATATTCCTCTTCGACTTATGGCAGGGGTGCTCAACCTTGGCAACTTTAAGAATTGTGGACTTTGCTGGCTGAGAAATTCTGGGAGTTGAAGTCCACAAGTCTTAAAGTTGCCAAGGTTGAGGACCCCTGACTTATGATATCCATACTGTTAACATAAATGTGGCCACTTGTCAAAGTGTTTGGGGTCTTTCCTAATCATACTTAGACATTGAAATAAGGTTTAATAGGCCAACAAAGAATTTGTTATGGCAAGGAGTTAATACTGGTGTATAATAATATTGTATATTTTAGTATTGTTATAATATTGGTATCAAAATATTTCTCAGTTCAGTAACTGTCATAAATGCATCAAAGCAGATGCTTACAAATATAGCATGTTTTTTGTAATATGAAGAAGTTTGCATTCAAAAATCTGTGTAGGCAAAAGATACAGACTAAATCTTTGATTTAATGGATCTCAGTTTAATAACTTCAGAGACAATGGACAATTTCTTTCATTTGTATTTCACCTCCATCTAATATATCATGCCCATTAAATCAATATTTTAGAACAAATGATGTTATTTATGTCAATATTTACTTATTATGCAAATAACATAAACTGATTGTAATGATACAAATTGACTCCGAAGTCACAGATTCAGATGAAACTGATATTTAAATTGAACAGAATTCCTATTCTCGTGAATGGTCTATTCCACCAAGATTTTACTATAATTCAGAAAGTTGCATAATCATATTTATGAGAAGATGCATTCAGCATGCATATACTAAAAGACGTTATGTGCAACATTTGGAAAAATGAAATTTTAAAAAAGAACAAAGAAAAATGATGGAATAGACTACTTTTTGTCGTTCCAAAATAAACATAAGAAGGCAATTTGGAATGAGAGTGCAACATTGTAGGAAAGGGATTTGTATCTTCTTTCCTTTACCATATTCTTGAAAATATCTACCTGAGTACATCAAATCATGATTTTCCTAAAAGAAAAAAAAATCCTATTGATTTCATAAGAGACTATTTTGTTTTATGGAATGGTGGTAGGGGAATCCTTTGTTTTGCTTCTGGTATTTCTGGTCTCTTTGACGAAAGTTTGGAAAAGTCACAGAAATGAAAAGGTCCACCTTTATTTTTCCAGGTTATGGCATTCCGGTCTAGACAACGTTGGAAAAAAAGGAATTATGTTATTTTAAAATATGTCCTTAAGAAAAGTCAGTTAGATGCTGAACTGTTAGGAGAAGAAAAGAATTCTCATCCCTTTGATTTTGAAGTTCACTTGTTATTGACCAAGTTAATGTTCTTCTTTCTTTTCTCATAATATTGGCATATCAATAATTTTACTTGTTAAATATTCTGTTCGATGCGACATTAAAGAGGCAGTAGGTGAAGCACAACTCTCTTTATTTAAAGTCAAAACCAAAACTAACAAACAATGCTCCACCCATACTTATACACTCAGCCTAAAGGCGGCAGCCAATAGGAACACAGTTTTCTCCCGCTTAAATGCATAATAAGTAGTCTGCAGACAGAAAGTCTGGCTTGTTGGCCATGTGGCCAGCTAACCATTTCTTCACAGTTCTCAGCATCTTAATTCTCAGACTTTACTAAATACATTACATTACTTATGGAAGAATTTGAATTGTTTGCTAAAATAAGCAATTACTAAACAACAACAGAGAAGAAACAAGATACTTAGACTATCAGTATATTGTAACCATATTCTTGATTTTTTAAAAAAACAAAAATCTGTTTCTGTGATCTTTTGAGATTTTATATAATGTAAATCACTTTTCTTCATCAATTTTATTTTTTAATCTGGTGAGAGGTATTTACAATGACCTTTGTAATATATCCTTGCACCATCTAAAATCACAAAAGTGAGGCCTAAAGGTTTGTTTCAAGGGCACAATTTTTAAATTTGTTTTTCTCCTTCTTTAACTTAAGCTTAAGCAGTAATAAAATGTTCTACCAATGACTTGAACAAAAAAAGCTTGCTATTGCTCACTTTTGTTGGTGCCTTAACAAGCCTTTGGAAGAACTCAAAGTCATGTCCCAAAAATAGGCTGGCAGGCATCACTAGAAACTATACCTATGAAGAAAGATCTTCTTTTGACATTAAAAGCTGGTGAAACAAAGACAAAAAAGAGAAAACAATATATTCCAAGAGAAAGAGAGATTAAGACCGCAGAGTCACTTCCAATCAGAAACCCACCATTTAATTACAACACACAGGAAATTACAGAGTGAATGGCCAGGACAGTGATAAGAAACTGACACTGGAAGATGACAGGTACTGAAATTCGACCACTTCATCACAAAGCTACTTATCACAAGAGCCTGTCTGGAAGGCTGACAATCTGATTGTACTGTCAACTCAATTCATAATTAATATATTTATCAAATTAATTACTGAAAAAATCTCACTGGTGCTCGCCATAAAACAGTGGCTAAATTCATTGCCCGTTGGCTTCGTTTACTGCTAATAACTGTGCTGTCAGTTTAATGAGGGCAGTGATTGGGCCCTGTTTTAGCTGCATGACAGACAAATTGCCCTCTTATAGAGAATGATACAGAGAATTTAAGAGAAGAAAAGAAATATGTCATTGTTTGGTGACAGCCACAATCGCAGCCTTGTCTCGGAAACTTAGCATCAATTCGGACATACATGAAAGGGAGGTTGGGAATTCTTTGTGCAGTTAAATAAATACTTTATGAAATTCTGAGTGATCCCTTCATCTGAAATGACCTACTAGTGTAGTGGATAACTTTCAATAATTCCTTGTTTATTACAATACTTGGCAAAAATCCATGGCTTGGCAAAAGGGAAAATGCTGAACCAAGCCACCATTTGAGTATAAATAAAGACTAAACAAATGAAGCCATACATTCTTCTGTTGCTTGAAATGGAGAAATCTGATCAATGCAAAAATGCAGGTAAGATTACCTCTATCTTTGTGCGCTCAAAGGCATGACTTGTCAGCTCAAAAGAATTACAGGATTTGAGCAGCAGTAAATAGGCATTCTCTTTGTAATTACACCTGGTGATGCCAGTAGAATCTTTATTCATTTGCTAAGTTCAGGTAAGTTTGCATGCAGTTTTTCAAGATATAATATGACATTTTGAAGATGACATGTATTTAGAACATACACTAACACAGGAGAAAGTAAAAAAAAAAAAAAGATCCATGACAATGGTAACAGTCACTAAATATTTCTGGTACAAAATAACAATCTGTATACAGTATAAAAGGCCTTTCTGAATTTTTACCTTTTTTCAGTAGGTATGACATATAACCAAATCAATCAAAATATGTCAAAATGGGCTGGTTATGCTTAGTGTATGTCACTTCCGCTAAGTAAAGCAGATGAAAAACCTGGCTACAGGAGTTTTTTCAGATATAATTATGATTTTTTTGTTCATGAAGCCAAAAATATTAAGATCAGCTTTGTGATGTTGGTTGCCTGAAACATAAATGGGGCTAATCCAAAATGGGAATATGACATGGTACACAAAACAAGCACTATTTCTTTGAATTCAACAGCAAGTTTGATTTTAAGCATGTTTTCTAAAAAGGTGGTGAGTTGGACCTTGGCGATGGGATTTATATGAATTCACACACACACACACATACACAACCTTGTAATTATTATTTTTTTATATGTGAACAACGTTATACAGAGTGCAGGTAAAGAGTAAGAAATAATAAGTAATAAATAATAAATAAATACTAAGAAGAAATAATAATAAGAAATAAAGGCATTTGATAAAAAAGCAAAAGGAAATATATCTGAAACAAGTTTACACCAACCTTATTCACTATTCTTCTCCATAACTTTCTGTCCTTTCTTTTAACCATGCCTATGCATCACTTCATACATTCCTTGTTGTTCTTTAAATTTCTGTCTTTTTTCCAGATCTCATTAACTCCATCTAACCACAACTTCCTCAGACTTCTTTTTCTTATTGATCCAGTCAATCTTCTTTGAAATATTGCTCTGCAATTTGATCCTTATTCATTCTCTCAGTATGGCCAAATCACTTCTATATACCTCATTTATACTGGCCGCTCACTTTTGTATTCATTCCATCTATGAATTTATACTTCAACCAAACCTTCAGAACAGACTGTTTTCTAAGCAAATGCTCACCAAATAATCACCATTTTCACTCACTCTGGCCCAATCATTTTTTATATTCTCTCATCTCATTCCCAGAATGTTGCACATTTCACCCCTAAAACTCTACTCTGGTTTTTCTGTTATTACCATTCACTAGTGTGTAACATGCAGGTATCATTGACCTATGGATTCCTACTTTCATATGACCCACAACAACCTAGATTGTCTCCATTCATACTTTCTGATGCAACCTTGCAATTTCATTTATAATTAAATCTACATTTTTACTTCCCTGCATGTACTTAAGCAATGTACAGTACTTAAGCAATGGCTATCTTAGTTTATTGTATCATTTCCCTTTTTTCTTAGTTTCACAGACCCACAACCTTTTCTTTCTCCAAATTTATTTATTCATCAACACTCTTTACTATAATCCTTTCTTACATTCAAGATCTCAACATATGCCATGGTGTTGTTCTCATCATACTGAGGGGACTACTTGCACAAAAGAAGCAAAGACCATACAGCATATCTAGCTAATTTTCTTAAGCATTTCAAAATATATTTGCGATTGCCTTTCAAGTAGACAGAATTATCTAGGTCACAGGTCCCCAATCTTTTGGGCACCAGGGATTGGTTCCATGGAGAGAGGTTTTTCTGCAGACTGGACGGGGCGTGGTTTTGTGTGCTGCCTGCATCCCGGGGATGGGGCTTTGCTTGTTTGTGTGGACCAGTTGCTGGCATGCCGCAGCCCGGTACTGATCCACAGACCGGGGGTTGGGGACCCCTAGTCTAGGTATCTCAATAGGAAGCTATTAGGCTGTTGGGATAGCAGTCACCGTCCTTTTAATATTTTGGCCATGGAACATGAAAAACAGCATATTCTGATCTCATTCATTGGTTTAGGGATTATTTCTCCTTTTCATTCTCCTCTTTTTTATTTGTACCTTCCTTCTTGTCCTCCCCACTTTTTTTATACATATAGATTATAACAGAATATCAACCTGAACCTAGACTTCCCTGCTACACCACATTGGCTGATGATAGCAAGGAGTAGATCACTGTGTGCTCTTATACCAATCAAGAACCATTATTTTACTCCCCCATTAATGTAAACTTAATTGCTACATTAAAAGTTTGGTTTCTAGGACTCAGCAATAGAAATTGCAGCATATTTTTGTCCCATCCATTAGCCAGGGGACCAATAATTGTTGTACAAACAAAAATCCCAATAAGAGACATTCACACTAGCGTGAACTGCTAGTGATCACTTTAGAAGTCATCATTTCATTCTAGAATTGATCTCTCTCCTTTCTTTTCCCAACTTTTTCCTTCTGTGTTTTGTCTTTTTAATCCATAGCCCTGAGGACTGGGTCTGTCTCTTTTTAAAACTGATGTGAGCCACTTTGGAAGACAATTGCCTAAAAAGCAGGATAAAAATACAGTGAAATAAAGGAATAAAATATTGTGGATCTCCCCAGCCAGAACTTTCTGTGTTATATGGCCTGCCAAGTATTCTCTAAGGAATTTTCCCCAGGACTGAGTTATAGTATTATCCACTATCCTATTCTTGGTTTCAAACTACACCAGCATAAAATTGGCTGTCCCATTGCTGATCCATATTCTGTTCCTATTCCCAGGCACTGCCAATCACCTACCTTTCCAGAAAAAAAAATGTCAGGCAAAGCCTAATTAATGTTATATATCTTGAGGCACCTCTTGGAAAGTATCAGGTAGAAATACTACTTTAGAGCTGGTACAGCTGAAGATGACTTAAACCTTTATCACTCATAGGAACAAGCAGGAAAAAAAGTCACTGCTAAAGCTTGTTTGGCTTATGATTGGATGCCAGCAAGGAACACCCTTAAGCAAGCTTGCTCCATTCAGGTGCAATAAAATATATTGTCCTGCCCTTATTATTAGAGTCAAGCAGTCAGCTTCTGCATAGAACAGGGGTCTTCAAACTTGGCCCTTTTATGATTTGTGGACTTCAACTCCCAGAATTCCTCAGCCAGTGTGCCTGGCTGAAGAATTCTGGGAGTTGAAGTCCACAAGTCATAAAAGGGCCAAGTTTGAAGACCCTTGGCATAGAAGATGAAAACACGAACATCATTTTCTCCTTAACCTCAGGAAAGAAAGTGTCTTAAATTGCCTTGGAATCCAAATTCTTCACCTTGATGTTGTTATATAAAGCAATAGTCTGTTTCAAATGATGTGTTAAGGGATGGACAAGAATTCCACAGATTTGTTTTCTAAGCAAACTCATAATCTTAGCTTTTATATTGAATGCCAGTGTTGACATAACAATGCTAAGGTTTAAAATTGACACAGCATGGAGAATGATTTAGTTTTTTTTTAAAAAAAAAATATTTTCCAGAAAGGCAACTATGTTACTCAGTTGCTGCCAAAACAACTAAGAGGCCTCTGGCTTTAGTGGAAGTAGGCTTTTATTGGCATAAGTTTAATCAACATCAACTCTGTTAGTTTTGTTTTGTGTTTTTTTTTTGTTTTGTTTTTTGTTTTTAATTGTTTTCCCTCGCCCATTTTGACCATTTTGATCTCCAAGAATCAAGCTTAGTGTAATTGCTAACATCAACTAGGGATTTTCAGAAAATTAATGAAGCTGTATTTCTGTCCTAGTTTAAATCAAAGCTGCTATTATTTTTCAGGAATCTGTATATGTTATTTGTGTAATGTCTTATACAGATTTCTCCTTGTAAAGGGGTGTGTGTGTGTGCTTCAGCAAAATGCAGATAATCAAAAATATTCTTTTGATCTGGCCAGACCATAACGTTAATGCTGGGAAAAATCAGTTTTGCTATCATATGTTACTCATGAAAAGCCAATGTATGACATAGATACAACTAAAATCATTGAGAAAGGCAGGGTAGTAGTTACAAAAGAAATATTTCTGATTTATTTTGAGAAAATCTCAAACTTATTTTTCAAAGTAAAATCAAAACTGATCATTCTTTACAATATTATTTTTAATGAGCAAATTTTCTTTGATTATTCAGTTTATTGAAATTATTAATAGATTTGGGATGTATTTTTTAGTCTTTAAGTATATACTAGAATGCATAACAGGTACTTGATTAAATGCAAAATGGATTTTGGATATGGTGAATTAACAGATTACTGGCACTTCTTTTAAATTGCCATATTTTCCCATAAATCCAGATAAGATGCAATTGGATTTACTTATCCATAGAGGGCAATGTCTTTCTTAGAAGACAGCATATTTAAATATGATGTGGATAAAATACTTCTCTATATATATTTAAAGTTTTCTTTCTTTTAAAAAAATAGGATTTAAAATTCTAAAAAAAAGTAAAAACAAGAGCTTTAGCACAGGTACAATGGTCTGCTCCTATGTTTGAAAAAGGGAATGGGTAAAGAAAGAAAAATCCCTGTTTTTAAAACTTTTTCTCAAAGAAAATAAACCTGTATAGAACTTTTTCCATCTTTTGTTTGCTCAGATATTTTTATTCTAGAAGGGAGGATATTTTATTCTCATGTTTAATGCAGGCATTAGTTATATGCCTCCTATGAACAGAATATTGTATACATGTAATCCTTGATTTATGACTATTCATTAAGCAATTGTTCATATTTATGACAGCAGCGACAAAAATGACTTATAACCAGTTTTCACACTTACATCCATTTCAGCATCTTTCACAGTAGCAATAGCACTTAGACCAGACATGTCAAACACAAGGCCTGAGGGCCGAATGCAGCCCACAACATGGTTTCATGTGGCCCATGAAGCCATCCTGGAAACAGTGAGAGAATGGCCCCTGCTGCCTTGGCCCCGGCCCAGGCCGGCCAGGAGCCAAGGTACAATTTTGTGGTGGCCATCTATACTGAAATATATTCAGTCTTAGCTCCACAAGGCCATCTGGAAACAGTGAGGAACCAGCCCCTGCTGCATTGGCCCCATCCCCTGGGTGCATGCTGTGGAGGTGTCACCCTTTGTGAGGAATGAAGAAATGCACCATCACCTGAAAGTGGCCAGCAAATGGCCCTCACCTACTTCACATATCTGGCTTGATGGGCTCTGGCGGAGGGGTTTCAGCAGGCTCTTCCAGTGGACCATGCCTTGGCACTTGCCCTGGTCCTACCCCCTTCTGCCAGAGACCCTCAGATCTGTCCCAGGCTCCCACAGGCACCCTTGGCGTGAACGATGTAGAGCTGGCCATGCCCACCCAGTAGGCCACACCCACTCCAGCCATGCCCACGCGGTAGGCCACGCCCACCCTGGCCCCCTGAGGACAACCGCAATGCTAATATGGCCCTCAATGAAATTGAGTTTGACATCCCTGACTTAGACTTATATACCGCTTCACAGTGCTTTACAGCCCTCTCTAAGCAATGTGCAGAGACAGCATATTGCCCCCAACAATCTGGGTCCACATTTAACTGACCTCGGAAGGAAGGAAGGCCGGCTCAACCTTGAGTCGGTCAGAATCGAATTACCGAACTGCAGGCAGCCAGCAGTCACAGAAGCAGCGTGCAGTACTGCATTCTGTGCCATCCCGGCTCCTAACATGATTGTGATCAGGTCCTGGGCACCTAGCATGTATTTATGATTGCCGCAGTGCCCTGGGATCACATGATCACTGTTTGCGACTTTCAGTGGCTTCTGATCAGAGAAGTCAATGGAAAAGCCAATAGGGAAGTTTGCAAATTGCGATCACATAATGACTTGCTTAATGACCATGGCAAGAAAAAGTTCAAGAAATCAGGTGGAGTCACTTAATGATGCACTGCTTAATGACAAATTTTCCAATCCCATTTGTGCTCATGAGTTGAAGACTACTTATATATAGTTAGCAACATTCTAGAATTAAACCTAGAATGTGATTTTTTACATTTGCCATAACCACTCATTTATTATGGCAATCCAAGCTTCTTGATACCAGTTTCATAAAATCTACTGTGATGAAGGCTAATATCAAAATTATGTCTATTTAATTTCATTTAATTCTGCATACATTTCTACAATATACCATACTGTACAGATTATGTACACTATTCAACAAAGGAATAATTTGTTCAGTTCTGTGTTAAATCTTGAATGAAGACTGAGTAATTTCATCTTTGAATGAACATACTTTTTAGACACTTTTTTTCATAGACTTCATTTATTTTCCCATTCTCGGCTAAAACTTACCTGCATTTTTTATGTTTTGCTTCTATGATAATTAAACTGTTCAGCAAGTCACAAATCTGAATGCTGACTTAGAATCAACTATAAGGTTTGGCAATGTATCTCTACTCAGGGCACTTATCCTTCATGAAAATAAATAAATTATCCACTTTGATTTTAAGAGAAGAGAAAAATTTATAAGAGTTACAAGGAGGTTGCTTTGTATATCATATAATATTGCCATTGTTATCTACTTCTGTATTTTGACACTGATCATCATAAAACTGAGGAATGCCTTTGCCTAATATTTGCATGTGATGGTTGAGATGCACAAATGCATATTTTAAAATAATTATTATTTGTTAAACAGAGCTCTATTTTATAATGCTGGACAAGATTATAAATAGTTGATCTGTCTGCTTGCTGGGTGTTC
Organism: Crotalus tigris; assembly: GCF_016545835.1. NCBI lineage: Eukaryota > Metazoa > Chordata > Lepidosauria > Squamata > Viperidae > Crotalus > Crotalus tigris. The sequence goes on along the minus strand of NW_024096460.1, from coordinate 4,913,774 downwards.
CTTTAAAAGGTTTTGTGCAGATGAACATCTTCAAGGTCTCTATCCTTTTTTGGTAGCCTCAGCACTACCAAAATTCCCTTAGAACATACACACACATGTGAAAGCTGTGTTTTTGTATTTTCTTTTTTTAATGGCTGCATTATCGGAAGCTTTGCAACAATCCCTAATATTTCAATGGGTAAAGATAATCTGTTGAAAGTCACTTTCCAGTTAACTAAAGATAGAAGCAAACACAAACGAGGTATTGATAGCTGTATATATCAAGAGGGGATCAATTCTTATTGTCCTTTCATACTAATATTAGAGTAGCTAAAATAATAGTATAGATCATTTAATCAGACAAGATTTTGCCTTCAAACAAGTATTGAGAGTCGACCATTTATTTAGCATTCTCAAGCTAATACACTCAAGGCCCACTTCTGATAACTTGCAAAAATCTAAAACTCCTCATTAAATGTCAGATAAATTGACTAGCCTAAGGGGGAAAAGGGGAAAGAGAATATCTGAGCTAGAGCTCAGTTTCCTATAATTAATGAGCTCTGAATAAGCAGATCCAATCCAATCTGAGTGAGAATAAAATTACTGCACCTAGCAAAGTTCAAATAAGAAATATGTGAACTTTAAAGTGCTTGAACACAAATCAAGCTGGTCAGTTATTATAAAAATCTTCCAAAGCTCAAAAAGCTGAAGCTCAAACTGACCTTTTTCATTAAGCTTTGAGAATAGATTCAAGCCACAAGGTATTATATTTCCAGTATGCTCCACTTGTAGGATTTGCATCATTTCTGGATCTGTTCCATCGTTTCGGACTCCCTCTTTCCTAGGCTAGGATCTTATTTTTATTTATTTATTTGCAAGAAGCCAAAGAAGATCATGCAAGATGACACAGTGTGGGTCAGGGGCATAGAAGTTTTTGCAGTTCTTGTTTCTTCTTCCCTGCTGTATTTTTGCATGCAGCTATTGCAACTCAATTTTGGACCAATGGAATGAAACATTTGGGCTTTCTTCCTCCACCTGCAGCCTGTCTGTGTTGGAGAAAAAATCCCGCTGCTCCTTAATAGGTAAGAAAGAGAAGATTCAGTTCTGCTATGTAAGCACCTTTCCATGGACATCTTCTCCAGTGGCCAAGTTGTGGGATTTCCCATTGTAAATCTACAATCTTGATTGCTGATTGTTTTCCTATCTCATTCCTATTCAATCAAGAGGATCTTTTCCCACTGTTCAGAAAATCTGAATCAAGCTCTACTGATGCCTTGACAGCATTTACCTATCAAATTACCATATTTCAAAGCCCATAAATGGAGTAATAACCACAATGAATCATGTCAGCCTGCTGCAAAACCCACCTTGTTAACAGAAAACTAGAGTACAACATTAGACTAAGGCTTCAAAACCCTTATTCAAAGTGGGGATAAAACTGAAGATTAGTCTATAAGTGCCCTAGCTCTGTTTTAAAAACATACACATGTGGATAACAATGAGCAAGTACAAAATGGCTCATGCACAAATTTTCCCATACATGGAAACTGTTTGGCAGGAAATCTGTGTCTAGATCAAAATATGTGTTGGTCCGGATATGGAAGAAATCCAGTCTCTTTGGCCCAAAATATGATGCAGGATAGAAATGTTGCAGTTTGGGGGAATAAAAGTGGGACAAAGCTCAAGACATCAAAAGAGGCAATTACCTTTTCTGGTCAACAGGTATGGAATCCTTTATAACACCAGATGTCTGGAGGTAGGGTCAAAAAATTCAATATGGTAGCAGTGGAATCAAATCTCCACCTTTTTTTGCATGTGTGTTGACCTCACATGCCAGTTGAATGGCTTTAGCTGCAGAACTGCAATCAACAATAGTTCCCAGCTGCAGATGCTGCTGTTATATAAGTTTATGGGAAGAGAATATCATTGATAGATGAAATATCAAGAGTTTAAAAGAGTCATACAATAATACCTATAAAAAAACATGCTTTTCTAGCAGGCAGACGTTCCTAGTTAGTTGAGAGGATCTCTCTCTCTCTCTCTCTCTCTCTCTCTCTCTCTCTCTCTCTCTCTCTCTCTCTCTCTCTCTCTTTCTCTCTCTCTCCCTCCCTCCCTCCCTCCCTCCCTTTTGGCAATAGTAAAACGAAAAATAAATGAGGAGATATGTTAAAACTCTCCCTCTCCCTCTCTCTGTCTTTCTCTCTCTGTCTCTCTGTCTCTCTCTGTCTCTCTCTCTCTCTCTCTCTCACTCTGGCTGCTTTTATGCAATCGCGTTACTGTAATATGCAATTCATTTTAAAATTGTATTTCTTTTTGATGCAAAGAACTTTCTGAAAAGCAACATGCAGCACAGGGAAAAGTATTCATTGCATTTATAAGTGACACGTAACTACATACAAGTATACTTAAAGGAGAATCTTGATATAATTTTGGAATGAAGTTTATACACATAGTTTGCATTAAAAAAAAATTAAGAGCATTTTCTCAGAAGATGCTGGTCACCTTCAAGACTTCTTTTTTTCCTCAGACATTCCAGGGAGATGAAAAAAACAGGAAGAAGAGTTGGACTTTCAAGGTAATACAATAGGATTTTGCGAGAGTCACAGGGATATCAATTACGATAAACCGAGCCTTGCAACAAGGAGATTAAGGCATGGATTATCAGCCACTTACTATGTGTCATACAGAAGAGCAGAGTTTCAGATGTGAACTCTACTTAATCTAGTACAGCAGCCTTTTCTTGAAAGGATTAATGAGGCTGGGTTCCTTTTCGGCATTCTAGTGGGCATATGATAATCAAGTTGAAGAAAAGAAACAAGTAACGACAGAAACATCAACGTTAGCCATTAAGGGATTTAATAACAAATTATCCATTGCTGAGTTAAACCAAATGACATCATTTATGTGCCGTGCTTAATTAAGGAAGCATTGTATTCCAATTTAAAAAAGGCTGTGGTGAAGATATTGTAGTGTGGATCAATGGGAGCAAATGTGAACACAGCTTAGATTGTGCATTTTTTGCAAGTAAAGAAATACTACCCTTATGCCCTTCTTCTACAGTTATTTATTTCTTTATTCTACTTCACACTGCCCAACTCTACAGCAACGATGGGCAGAGAAAAGAAAAAGAAAATTAAGAAAAAAAGAAGATTTCCAACCAGAAAGCAACAACAAACAACGACAAAAAAAAAAACACATAGGATCTTAACCCCTATCCTACTGCCTAGGGCCTGGGGGAACAACCAAGTATTTTAGAAGTTTGTAGAAAGTCAAAGAAGTGGGAGCAATAAAAATTTCCTGGAAGATATCACTCTAAAAGGAACCATCACCAAGGAGCCATGTTTCCTAGGTCCCTTAAGTTGATGGTGTTTATTTGACAGGATTATTCATTAAAATATAAGAAATAACATTTATACAAATAAACTCCATGGCCAATGAAAGTCCCTTAGATAATTATGTATCTTGTGCAGTGGTGGGATTCAAATATGTGAACAACCGGTTCTCTGTGTGGATGCCGCTTCCGGAAGTCCATTCTGGACCTGGGCAACAAAAAATTAGCTACCAGTTCTGCCGAACTGGTGCGAACTGGCTGAACCCCACCACTGATCTTGTGTCATCATAGCTAGATTTGCATCCTTTATCTAGCAAGAGGTACATTGGTAATAAAAAAATCCACTCAAAATGACAGAAAATCTATAATATCCATTCAAAATAATGTGGAAAGTTACTTAAAATATTGTGTAATATTTTATGCAAAATATTCAATCACATAGAATATTTTTTTTACTTCCCAGATGATGTAACAATAATTATCCTGGAAAGATGGAAAATAATTTTGAGAGGTCGAGGCTTCAGCAAGCAAATTTAAACCCAGCCAATCAAACTCAAGTAAATCAATTTTGTTTTCCCAACTTCTGATCTTTTCTTTGTTTAGCTTCTTCCAAAACTTAATCTTGGAAGACATGGTGTATCAGAGAAACCTTACAGAGTAACAGAAGACTCCACCGAATGTCAAAACACTCCTTTGAAAAGGCAGGGACATACCCAGTCACATTGAAGAGCATAACTAACCACTTTCCTATGCTTGCTGTCCATCTTCAAATGGGGAGAAAACTTTAGATTTCTGAATTTCCTAGCCTGTTGTTTTTCTAAGTCTTGATGCGGTCATTAAATATCAGTTGGAAATACCAAGTTCTATATTTGCAAATTAATATTTTGGACATCTGGATTTTTTTAAAATGTATTTATTTCTTTATTACTTGATTATTAAAGACCCATGCTAAAATCTTTCATTTGATTAGTTCATAAATATGTTCTAACACAGTTCACACTGGCCTACACTGGTACTGTACACTGGTACACCTGAAATATATTTGTTTTCATGGAATGGCTGAGCTTGTTTCTTTCCTGCTTTCTTTTTGTTCTTCCTTTTGGGGGGGGGGAGGGGAGAACTTTTCTTCCAATATGCACATGCAAAACCAGTCCTGAGATGTCTTATAATTTAAAGTGTACAGTTTTGTGCTTCCATAGTAAAAGGAACAGGCCAAACAACAAGCTTCTATTCAAGGCTAATTCACAAAGTGGTTCTGCTGTGTCTCACTGACTGCTCTCTAACAAGTGCTCCATTCATGGTAGTTTTTGTGCAGCTGAGCTCTTTCTACTTGAGCCAGTGTTACAGACCTTTAATCAAACAAACGTACAAGGAAGCTCAACTACTTAACCGTTTGCTTGTTCGGTGGATGGAGGTAGCCAACTATAACAAAAGAAAAAGAAGAAGGAAGAAGAAGAAGAATTTTATCCTGCTTGGGACGAGTACATTTCCTTTCTGTTGTTCTTCACAAAGGGCAGGAGGTACAAATGGCTTCCTATCTGTGTCACTGGGAAGTGGAGGGCAATTTGTTTCTGTTAAGCAGAATAAGACTAGCTTTTATTTTGTTGGTTTTTCCCACTCTTTAACCTGTGCCAATCACAGACTTTAATCAGAACTGCCTCTTGACCGTATCTAGCATGCCATGGAAGAATTCCTTTCTTCCTTTTCTTTTTCTTTTTTTTTCTTCTTCCCCTCCCCTTTCCTGTCCATTCCCCAGTGCTCATGTAATTGTGAGAATCTAAGCAAAAGCCCTAGAGTATTGGGTTCAAAACACAATCCTACCATTCTCAGAAAAGTACAAAGAGTAAACTTGAATGCAACATTGACTTCTGTTAGGCTGCACCTGCTGATGATCCCTCTTCTTCATCTTCTCCAGTTCATGGTGGGGTCACCTTATCCTGGGCTATACTCTGGTAACAATGAGAGCTGCTTCCTGTATGTTTTCAGTTCACAGGGAGATGAGAACTATAGTGTTTGACCTGTGAAATTTAGTGTGTGACTGATAAAGTAGGAAAAACCAACAAAATACCAGAATCTAGGAATTGGGGTATGAAAGACAACATGTTTCTTGAAGCCCAAGTCACTTTCAGTTCTGCCCTCATAATTCCTTTTTAACCCAAAGTAAAACCTGCAGTATAAATGCAATTCAACGTTTTCAAAGAAAATTCAGGCAGGTTAGGTCCACTCATAAGGTTTAGCCTTGTTAACAGGGTTTAACCAAAGGGATTTTAAATACACAATATCCGTCCTTAATAGTTCTATATTTTCTGGGTTATCTCCCATCTAACTTGCATTTTTTTCTATTTAGTCATATAAATCAAACTGAAAAAAAGTCAACCTAAATTTGACTGGATAAGACTGCCTCATATAACTAAAGATAATTCAAAGCCACGAGTAGCATTTTTTTTCCACTTTAACAAGGAACTACAATTACGTGAAGTTAATATTAATACAGCCATTTTTAAACCATCATATTTTATTTGACTAAATCCTAACTGTTTGATAGTTGAATATTGCATCAAAGGCATGTTCATCCAATCCCTAAAATTAGAGAAGTAACATAACACCCTTATGAGTGGCTTTATCTTGTACTGTACGGTTATAGTGCTCCTATTCAGTTTGATACAATTACAATAAAACTTGCAATCTAAAGCAAGTAAATGAATATTGTGTCAGGAGTGAAATACAATCTATAAAAATTGGTTTGAAAATACAATTTTAGACCTGGTACAGCAAGTTCTGACATTTCAAATGAATCTGTTCTATAATAAAATTAATGACACTCCGTGTTGTTTAAGAATGGCTGTTAAACTATACTTACCTTATCCATCACTGGATCATGCTGTATAATCCAGGGAGTTAATAGGTTATTAAGTATAGAACATAGGTTCTTTTTTCAGAAAACTTCAACTAGTGTTCTTTGAAAAAATAAATTGCCTAGCCATTTAAAGCTAAGTAAAGTAGAAATAAAAACTCTCTGAGCATTTCAAGAATTTCATTGTAACATCTGTTCACGACATACTGTAAGTAGAATCAGTCATATTTATATTCAAATATCTGCGAAGTTATCTGAAATTAGCTGGCTAATAAATAGTGTGGCTATCGTCTAAAATCTGGCTTTGGAAATGCCTCTCTCAGATGTTCCTGATCATCTCATCAGCAGATTAGCAATGGGTAAAATAGCACTAAAGATTAACAATGCATAAAATAACATTAGGACAACTTTGGTTTGTTGTATGTGTTTCCAGGAAAATGAATCTCATAGAACTCAGCAGGCTTTACTTTGGAATAAAGCTGTGTCCAGATGCTATAAATGGCAATTGCTATTTTAATAGTTGCAATAATGACTCCATCAAGTTAACACTCTCTCCGTATATTCAGTCCAAATTCACACAAACAAACTCACCAGGAAAACAGTGTTAAAAAGAGTAAGGAAAATGGGAAGCCAGAAGACAACTTGAATCAAAAGCCAAGGAGATTATTCTAGCCAAGGAGATTGATGAGCAAATGGAGGTTATAGTGGCATTAACAGACAGACATTTTTCCAAAGATTTAGCTAAAGCCAAGTTACTTTTATCCACTTGAACAGCTTTGATCTGATCTCACTTCCTTCAGCAGGTCATTCCCAAATAATATGCTGGGTTTATCTGACTCCTGGTGAAGACAAATACATCTATATTTTTCTGCCTTTTGATGATGAATCTTTAAAAGTTGACATTCTCAGATCCAGATAGAAGCCATTGGTCAAAAATCTGACCTTTTCTTCCTGAATTCTTGCCTTGCACAAAGACCAGATAAATATAGCCTTTAAAAGCTAAGAAAAAGCTAAACGGGGTAAATTATATTAAAAAGCATAGAAAATAAGCTGCTTTTAAAATATATATATTAAAATTAGTTTAATAATAAATAACAATACAAGAACCACATGTAGCCAGATGTAGTAAAAGTAATCCTTTAGTGGGTATTAAGAATAATAATTCAAAAAAATTAATCTGTGCATATGACAGACTAATTCAAAGATAAGAAAAAGGTAATATATAGGGGCTATTCATTTGCAAAATTGCTCTGTTTTTATATTTCTGAATATCATCAATATTTACATTTTTTCCTGAAAAAATATGGTACAAACCTATGTTTAATTGTGTTTCATGGGTTTTTCCAAGGATGTTTTGCAGGAACCCCATCTCTATTCTTCATGCTAAAATCAGTATTTTAAATTCAGTTTGTATATGCTCTTGGTTTTTAAGAATTTGCCGCAGTATTGAGGAAGTTATCTAATCATTTTGGATAGATAATGTGGTAAAACCTAAACATAACTTATTTTATGTTGATAATAAAGATGGGCAATATACATATTAAGTTATGTTAATGATCATGTAATGCAGTGCTTTTTTTCTAAAAAAAAAAAAAAAAGATGCCGGAACTCACATACGTCATATAACCTGCCTTGCCTACCCTATAAGGTTCCATCCAAAAAAGTTGCCAGAACTCCGTTCTGGGTGTTCTATGAGAAAAAAAAGTCCTGATGTAATGAATTACAATGCACATCCTATTTTCGGGCCAGTTGCCATACAGCATTAAAAGAACTTGACAGGCTTAGCCAAAAGAAGATAAGATTATGGGAAGATATGATAGCAGTCTTCCAATAATTTAAAGGTCTGTTGCAGGGTGTGGATTTATTCTTTTTTAAAAACATTTTATTAAGATGTAACGTAAAATATAACTACAAATACAAAGCAAATAGTAGGACACAATGGGGAGGAAAAAGGGAGAATAAAGTGAGGGAAAGGGAGGAAAAAGAAAAAAAGAGATTGACTTCTGACTTCCCCTGTTGCTGTAGAATAAAACAATAACATCAAGCCTCGACTTTTTCACAATAGTAAAAACTAGCCATTTCTGTAACAACAAATCAAACTAATCAGTGAAACCCAAAATCAAAGTTTCATCCTTTTCCACCTCAAGCACAAAGTCCAGAAACAGTCTCCAGGTAGAAACAGTCAATTTTACAATCTCTGCCAACTCCATCAGCTTCCATAGCCATTCATCTATAGTGGGAATCGAAACGTCCTTCCATTTTTGTGCATACAAAGTCTTGCTGCCATCAACCTATACAGGATCAAAGTTCCGAATCTTTTTTCAAAGTCTTTTTCCATTAAACCCAAAAGAAAAGTTTCTGGTTTTATGTTTATTTTTACTTTAAGAATTTTCTGTATCAAAATGTGAATCCTTCTCCAATATTTCTTTGCTTTATCATATGTCAACTATAAATGATAAAAAGTCCCTTCTTTATATTTACATTTCCAACATTCATTTGAAGTACCTTTATACATTCTAGATAACTTGTCTGGTGTTAAATACCAGCGATACATCATCTTGTAGAAATTTTCTTTTAAGTTGTAAATCAATGTAAATTTTAAACTTTTCATCCACATATTCTCCCATTGTTCAAACATCACATTATAACCAGAATTCCTTGCCCATTGTATCATACAATGTTTTATATGTTCATTCTCCAAATTCAATTTCAATAGCATTTTATAAGCCTTAGCAATAATATGTTCATCACTGCCACACAATAATGTTTCCAATTCATTCAATCTTTCAGTTATTGGTATGTAAATCAATGACAAACATAACCCTCTGATTCTAACTCTTCCCTTGATTTAAGAATAGGGTCACCTGAGTTGAAATGTATTATTTTACTGTAGGTCCACCTACACCACCTACACCTACACCTTCACAACCATTTCTTTTCTTTAAAAAGCTTCCTGTGTGGATACCCAAAGAGGTATGCGGAGAGTCATGTTTTGTACTTGTTCCATACTCGTAATATGGCACGTCTAACAAAGTGATTATTAAAATCAACATTAAGTTTAACTTTATCATACCATAAATAACCGTGCCATCCAAATCTTAGTTCATGACCTTCCAAATAGTAGTAGTAGTCTCTTATTCTAGAGGTTCACCCACTTTTAACCAGGCCAGGCAGCATGCATCAAAATACAGTTTCAAATCTCTTTCCTTAGCATCTTGCAATAAGTTATATCTAATTCTTGGTTTTTCCCTTGCCATATGAACTTGGAAATATCCCTTTGCCACTGTTTGAATGGGATATCAGTTGCAAGTATTGGTAATGTCTGGAACAGAAAAAGCATCTTTAGTAGAAGATTCATCTTGATTTCAGAGATCCTACCCAAAAATGATAGATGTAATTTATTCCATCATTGTAAATCTTTTTTGATATCATTCTAAAGAGGCACATAGTTATTTTGAAACAATTTTATATTTGTATTTGTCAACATAATCCCCAAATATTTCACCTTTTTCTCAACCTTAAAACCCAACTTTTAGTCAGTATATTATCCTGAGATGACATATGCTTAGTCAACATTGTTGTTTTCTGTTTATTTATTTTAAAGCCTGCTAAAGACCCAAATTCATTTAATTTCATCATCAAATATTCTATATTATTTTGGGTCATCAGCAAATGCCTTCAGTTTAGAAATGTCTTTCTTAATACATATGCCCTTTATTTTCTTGTTTTGCCTAATACCTCTATTCAAAACTTCCAACACCAAAATAAATAGCAAAGGAGACAAGGGACATCCTTGTCTCGTGCCCTTTTGAATTTCACATGAGTTTGTTAAATCACTATTAATAACAATTTTTGCTTGTTGTGATGTATAAAGAGCTTTAACTCCTTGAATAAAATTATATCCAAAGTCCTTTAAAATAATAATAATAATAATAATAATAATAATAATAATAATCAAACATCAAAAACATCTGCTAGACTATCCCACCTCCTTTACATGGATGATCTGAAGCTGTATGGAAAAACATCATCTGAAATAGAATCGCTGCTCAACACTGTCCGTATATATAGCCAAGATATTGTAATGGAGTTTGGCTTGGACAAATGTGCCACACTTACTATCAAACAAGGAAAAATAGTGAAAACTGAAGGAATCAAGATGCCCCACGAAAATAACATTAAGAATCTGGATGAGGAAGAGTACTACAAATACTTGGGTATCCTTCAAGCTGACAACATCAAGCACACTGAAGTCAAGAAAAAGATTAGAAGTGAATACATCAAGAGAGTGAAGAAGATCTTAAAGTCCAAACTCAATGGAGGAAATACCATAAAGGCAATCAACACCTGGGCAATCCCAGTCATTAGGTACACAGCTGGAATAGTGGACTGGACTCAAGCAGAACTAAAAGCAATGGATAGGCAGACCAGAAAAATAATGACAATGAATCATGCCCTTCATCCACGCAGTGACATTGATAGACTTTATCTACCAAGGCAAATAGGTGGGCGTGGAATGCTACAAGTACATCAGATGGTTGAAGAAGAAAAAATGGCTTTGGAAGAATATCTGAAGAACAATGATGAAGATGCACTGAAATTAGTATATCAGGAAGGCTTACGAACTACTGGAGAGACCAAACTGGCCTACAAGAAAGACCAAATGAAGAACAGAATAGAGGCATGGGAAGACAAAGCACTACATGGCCAATACATGAAAAAAATAGCTGGGAAAGCAGATAACAATAAAACCTGGCAATGGCTAAGAGCAGGAAAATTGAAGAAAGAGACCGAGGGACTAATTCTGGCTGCACAAGACCAAGCCTTAAGGACAAATGCATACAAAGTCAAAATTGAGAAGACAGCAACAGACAGTAAGTGCCGCCTATGCAAAGAAGCTGAAGAAACAGTGGACCACTTGGTAAGCTGTTGCAAGAAGATTGCACAGACTGATTACAAGCAGCGGCATGACAAAGTAGCAACAATGGTGCATTGGAAGATCTGCAAAAAATATCATTTGCCTGTAAGCAAAAACTGGTGGGATCATAAAATAGAGAAAGTCATAGAAAATGATAAAATTAAACTGCTCTGGGACTTCAGAATTCAAACAGACAAGCACCTGCAACATAACACCCCAGACTTAACAATTGTCGATAAGAAAGACAAAAAAGTCTGGATAGTGGACGTGGCAGTGCCTGGAGATAGCAGAATAGAAGAGAAAGAACTGGAGAAGATAACAAAATACAAAGACCTACAAATAGAAATAGAAAGACTGTGGCAAAAGCAAGCAAGGGTAGTACCAATAGTCGTAGGCTCCTTGGGTGCAATCCCAAAACAACTGGAGCACCACTTGAACACCATTGGCATTGACAAATTCGCTATTAGTCAATTGCAAAAGGCGGCCTTATTAGGAACTGCTTCCATCCTGCGACGATATCTGTAATACCATCAAACATCCACATCTGCCTATCCCAGGTCCTGGGTAAGGACTCGATAGGTAGACAAAATGCCAAATCCAGTCTGAACATCTGGCTGACTGTGCGATGATCGATAATAATAATAATATTATCCCCCAGTGAGGCACTACCTTGATGTGGTTGTGGGGCTTGTGTACTCTGAGGAAGATGAGAGCTATGCCAGAGGTTCAACCATACTGGACAGGTCTCATCAGAGAAGTCAGACAAAGAGTGTCTCTCCCATAAAAAATATGGTGAGACGTAAATTGCAGAATGCCATACCGGCTCGGACGTCGCCCAGGTTAACAAGGTCCGCGCTAGATATTGGAGTTCCTGGATATCTGGTGAAAAGTGGGTTACAGGACTCAGGACTGTTGGCTGAGCAACCAGGGCCAGCAGCTGCAGAACTACTGGAAGAAAAGGTGTTTACCCGTCGCAGATAAACAGTGATGGAAAACAAAGAAATAATGATCTGGTACTACAGATCAAGTCCAACAAGAAGAGGATATCTAAAACGAATGCACCAGTTCTGGAAAGAACAACATCCAGAATCAGAAATAATAGAACAGAGACTAGCAGATCAACGCCGATTTATAACACGAAATAAAGTATTTACAGAAACAGAATTGGACGAACTGCAAAGGTTTACCCAGGGCAAAGAAATCAAAGCCTTACAAGAAGTAATTCAGAATGTAGAGGCAAACCAGGGGGAGTTGGAAGTGAAAGAATCCAGTAGAGATATACAACTGTTCTCATTTGGAAACCAGGCACCTCTTCCTCAAGAAGAACAAAACCCTCTAACTAAAGAAATAAAAGAATTGAAACAAAGAATAACTGAGCATCTAGAACATCACAAAAACAACAGAATAAGGCTACCTGCATTGAAGCTTGTTCCAAAGAAACAGCTAGCACAAGCATTAAAAGATGCAAATATTGCAATATCAAGTATAAGCACCAATTCACTGCAAGAAACAAACCAACTAATGTACAGCACAGCTGCAGTTATAACAGAATACCTGGGATGCAAAATCAACAAAGAAGAAAAACAAACAGTGCACCAGAAAAATGGAAGTTTAGACTAGAAAATAAGATCAGCAAATTAAGATCACATGCAAGCAAGCTAGAAGAGATGAAAGAAAAGAAGCTGAAGAACAAGAAGACCAAAGAATACCTAATCAAGAAATACCACTTAGAAACAAGGAAGATCAAGGAAGCACTGGAAATAATAAAGCAACAAATAACAGCTATAGCCAGGAAAATCAGTAGATATGAAGCTCGAATTGCAAACTATAGGCAGAACCTCCAATTTCAATCCAATCAGAAACGTTTCTACCAATCCATCAATGGAGAAACTGCAAGGAATCAGTCAGTACCTGACAAGGAAGAAACAGTGCAGTTCTGGAAGCAGATATGGGATAACCCAAAGAAATACAACAAGGATGCGGCTTGGTTAAAAGAGGTGGATGCAAATAAAACAGAAGTTGAAATGAAAGAACTAGTAATAACAACAAAAATGGTAGAAAAAAGAGCAAAGAAAATCAAAAATTGGTCAGCACCAGGTGAAGATGAACTGCATGGGTTTTGGTTGAAACATCTAACTGTTATACACCCACTCATTGCCAAACAGTTCAACAATATACTACAAGGAGGAGAAATTGAAAAGTGGCTAACAACTGGGAAAACCTACCTAATAATGAAAAATCCAGCAAAAGGGGCAACACCAGGTAACTACAGGCCAATTACCTTCTTACCAACAACTTTCAAATTACTAACTGGTGTAGTAGCTGATGCAGTGCAACAGCATCTAGTTGAAAACAATCTCTTTCCACCTGAGCAGAAAGGAAACCGCCCCAATAGCAGAGGAACAAAAGATCAACTCCTAATAGACAAAATGATCTTGGAAAACTGCAAGAGAAGGAAGACCAACCTGAATGTGGCATGGATTGACTACAAAAAGGCATTTGACTCTCTGCCACATGATTGGATAATAAAGTGCCTAGAAATAACAGGAGTCAGTAGAAACATCAGAAAATTTGTGCAAAGATCGATGGCACAATGGAAGACACAGTTGCAGATCAATGGTGAGAGGCTGGGAGAGGTTAATATCAAGAGAGGAATATTTCAAGGAGATTCATTATCACCATTACTATTTGTTATTGCACTGTTTCCTCTGTCAACAATACTGAATAACTCAGGACATGGCTATCAAACATCAAAAACATCTGCCAGACTATCCCACCTCCTTTACATGGATGATCTGAAGCTGTATGGAAAAACATCATCTGAAATAGAATCGTTGCTCAACACTGTCCGTATATATAGCCAAGATATTGTAATGGAGTTTGGCTTGGACAAATGTGCCACACTTACTATCAAACAAGGAAAATAGTGAAAACTGAAGGAATCAAGATGCCCCATGAAAATAACATTAAGAATCTGGATGAGGAAGAGTACTACAAATACTTGGGTATCCTTCAAGCTGACAACATCAAGCACACTGAAGTCAAGAAAAAGATTAGAGGTGAAGACATCAAGAGAGTGAAGAAGATCTTAAAATCCAAACGCAATGGAGGAAATACCATAAAGGCAATCAACACCTGGGCAATCCCAGTCATTAGGTACACAGCTGGAATAGTGGACTGGACTCAAGCAGAACTAAAAGCAATGGATAGGCAGACCAGAAAAATAATGACAATGAATCATGCCCTTCATCCACGCAGTGACATTGATAGACTTTATCTACCAAGGCAAATAGGTGGGCGTGGAATGCTACAAGTACATCAGATGGTTCAAGAAGAAAAAATGGCTTTGGAAGAATATCTGAAGAACAATGATGAAGATGCCCTGAAATTAGTATATCAGGAAGGCTTACTAACTACTGGAGAGACCAAACTGGCCTACAAGAAAGACCAAATGAAGAACAGAATAGAGGCATGGGAAGAGAAAGCACTACATGGCCAGACCTGGCAATGGCTAAGAGCAGGAAAATTGAAGAAAGAGACCAAGGGACTAATTCTGGCTGCACAAGACCAAGCCTTAAGGACAAATGCATATAAAGTCAAAATTGAGACGACAGCAACAGACAGTAAGTGCCGCCTATGCAAAGAAGCTGAAGAAACAGTGGACACTGGTAAGCTGTTGCAAGAAATTGCACAAACTGATAAAGAGCGGCATGACAAAGTAGCAACAATGGAGCATTGGAAGATCTGCAACAAAAATATCATTTGCCTGTAAGCAAAAACTGGTGGGATCATTAAAATAGCGAAAGTATAGAAAATGATAAAATTACACCGCTCTGGGACTTCAGAATTCAAACAGACAAGCACCTGCAACATAACACCCCAGACTAAACAATTGTCGATAAGAAAGACAAAAAAGTCTGGATAGTGGACGTGGCAGTGCCTGGAGACAGCAGAATAGACGAGAAAGAACTGGAGAAGATAACAAAATACAAAGACTACAAATAGAAATAGAAAGACTGTGGCAAAAGCAAGCAAGGGTAGTACCAATAGTAATAGGCTCCTTGGGTGCAATCCCAAAACAACTGGAGCACCACTTGAACACCATTGGAATTGACAAATTCGCTATTAGTCAATTGCAAAAGGCGGCCTTATTAGGAACTGCTTCCATCCTGCGACGATATCTATAATACCATCAAACATCCACATCTGCCTATCTCAGGTCCTGGGTAAGGACTCGATAGGTAGACAAAATGCCAAATCCAGTCTGAACATTTGGCTGACTGTGCGATGATCAATAATAATAATAATAATAATAATAATAATAATAATAATAATAATAATAATAATGCCAGAGGTTCAACCATACTGGACAGGTCTCATCAGAGGAGTCAGACAAAGAGTGTCTCTCCCATAAAAAATATGGTGAGAAGTAAATTTCAGAAGGCCATACCAGCTCGGATGTCGCCCGGGTTAACAAGGTCCGCGCTAGATATTGGAGTTCCTGGATATCTGGTGAAAAATGGGTTACAGGACTCAGGACTGTTTGCTGAGCAACCAGGGCCAGCAGCTGCAGAACTACTGGAAGAAAAGGTGTTTACCCGTCGCAGATACACAGTGATGGAAAACAAAGAAATAATGATCTGTTACTACAGATCAAGTCCAACAAGAAGAGGATATCTAAAACGAATGCACCAGTTCTGGAAAGAACAACATCAGAATCAGAAATAACAGAACAGAGACTAGCAGATCAACGCCGATTTATAATACGAAATAAAGTATTTACAGAAACAGAATTGGACGAACTGCAAAGGTTTACCCAGGGCAAAGAAATCAAACCCTTACAAGAAGTAATTCAGAATGTAGAGGCAAACCAGGGGGAGTTGGCCGTGAAAGAATCCAGTAGAGATATACAACTGTTCTCATTTGGAAACCAGGCACCTCTTCCTCAGGAAGAACAAAACCCTCTAACTAAAGAAATAAAAGAATTGAAACAAAGAATAATTGAGCATCTAGAACAGCACAAAAACAACAGAATAAGGCTGCCTGCATTGAAGGATTGTTTCAAAGAAACAGCTAGCACAAGCATTAAAAGATGCCAAATACTGCAATAGCAAGTATAAGCACCAATTCATTGCAAGAAACAAACCAACTAATGTACAGCACAGCTGCAGTTATAACAGAATACCTGGGATGCAAAATCAACAAAGAAGAAAAACAAACAAACAGTGAACCAGAAAAATGGAAGGTTAGACTAGAAAATAAGATCAGCAAGTTAAGATCACATGCAAGCAAGCTAGAACAGATGAAAGAAAAGAAGCTGAAGAACAAGACGACCAAAGAATACCTACTCAAGAAATACCACTTAGAAACAAGGAAGATCAAGGAAGCACTGGAAATAATAAAGAAACAAATAACAGCTATAGCCAGGAAAATCAGTAGATATGAAGCTTTTATTGCAAACTATAGGCAGAACCTCCAATTTCAATCCAATCAGAAACGTTTCTACCAATCCATCAATGGAGAAACTGCAAGGAATCAGGCAGTACCTGACAAGGAAGAAACAGTGCAGTTCTGGAAGCAGATATGGGATAACCCAAAGAAATACAACAAGGATGCGGCTTGGTTAAAAGAGGTGGATGCAAATAAAACAGAAGTTGAAATGAAAGAACTAGTAATAACAACAAAAATGGTAGAAAAAAGAGCAAAGAAAATCAAAAATTGGTCAGCACCAGGTGAAGATGAACTGCATGGGTTTTGGTTGAAACATCTAACTGTTATACACCACACTCATTGCCAAACAGTTCAACAATATACTACAAGGAGGAGAAATTGAAAAGTGGCTAACAACTGGGAAAACATACCTAATAATGAAAAATCCAGCAAAAGGGGCAACACCAGGTAACTACAGGCCAATTACCTGCTTACCAACAACTTTCAAATTACTAACTGGTGTAGTAGCTGATGCAGTGCAACAGCATCTAGTTGAAAACAATCTCTTTCCACCTGAGCAGAAAGGAAACCGCCCCAATAGCAGAGGAACAAAAGATCAACTCCTAATAGACAAAATGATCTTGGAAAACTGCAAGAGAAGGAAGACCAACCTGAATGTGGCATGGATTGACTACAAAAAGGCATTTGCATTTGACTCTCTTCGCACATGATGGATAATAAAGTGCCTAGAATAACAGGAGTCTGTAGAAACTCAGAAAATTTTGCAAAGATTCGATGGCACAATGGAAGACACAGTTGCAGATCAATGGTGAGAAGCTGGGAGAGGTTAATATCAAGAGAGGGATATTTCAAGGAGATTCATTATCACCATTACTATTTGTTATTGCACTGTTTCCTCTGTCAACAATACTGAATAACTCAGGACATGGCTATCAAACATCAAAAACATCTGCCAGACTATCCCACCTCCTTTACATGGATGATCTGAAGCTGTATGGAAAAACATCATCTGAAATAGAATCGCTGCTCAACACTGTCCGTATATATAGCCAAGATATTGTAATGGAGTTTGGCTTGGACAAATGTGCCACACTTACTATCAAACAAGGAAAATAGTGAAAACTGAAGGAATCAAGATGCCCCACGAAAATAACATTAAGAGTCTGGATGAGGAAGAGTACTACAAATACTTGGGTATCCTTCAAGCTGACAACATCAAGCACACTGAAGTCAAGAAAAAGATTAGAGGTGAATACATCAAGAGAGTGAAGAAGATCTTAAAATCCAAACTCAATGGAGGAAATACCATAAAGGCAATCAACACCTGGGCAATCCCAGTCATTAGGTACACAGCTGGAATAGTGGACTGGACTCAAGCAGAACTAAAAGCAATGGATAGGCAGACCAGAAAAATAATGACAATGAATCATGCCCTTCATCCACGCAGTGACATTGATAGACTTTATCTACCAAGGCAAATAGGTGGGCGTGGAATGCTACAAGTACATCAGATGGTTGAAGAAGAAAAAATGGCTTTGGAAGAATATCTGAAGAACAATGATGAAGATGCACTGAAATTAGTATATCAGGAAGGCTTACTGACTACTGGAGAGACCAAACTGGCCTACAAGAAAGACCAAATGAAGAACAGAATAGAGGCATGGGAAGACAAAGCACTACATGGCCAATACATAAAAAAATAGCTGGGAAAGCAGATAATAACAAGACCTGGCAATGGCTAAGAGCAGGAAAATTGAAGAAAGAGACCGAGGGACTAATTCTGGCTGCACAAGACCAAGCCTTAAGGACAAATGCATATAAAGTCAAAATTGAGAAGACAGCAACAGACAGTAAGTGCCGCCTATGCAAAGAAGCTGAAGAAACAGTGGACCACCTGGTAAGCTGTTGCAAGAAGATTGCACAGACTGACTACAAGCAGCGGCATGACAAAGTAGCAACAATGGTGCATTGGAAGATCTGCAAAAAATATCATTTGCCTGTAAGCAAAAACTGGTGGGATCATAAAATAGAGAAAGTCATAGAAAATGATAAAATTAAACTGCTCTGGGACTTCAGAATTCAAACAGACAAGCACCTGCAACATAACACCCCAGACTTAACAATTGTCGATAAGAAAGACAAAAAAGTCTGGATAGTGGACGTGGCAGTGCCTGGAGATAGCAGAATAAAAGAGAAAGAACTGGAGAAGATAACAAAATACAAAGACCTACAAATAGAAATAGAAAGACTTTGGCAAAAGCAAGCAAGGGTAATACCAATAGTCATAGGCTCCTTGGGTGCAATCCCAAAACAACTGGAGCACCACTTGAACACCATTGGCATTGACAAATTCGCTATTAGTCAATTGCAAAAGGCGGCCTTATTAGGAACTGCTTCCATCCTGCGACGATATCTATAATACCATCAAACATCCACATCTGCCTATCCCAGGTCCTGGGTAAGGACTCGATAGGTAGACAAAATGCCAAATCCAGTCTGAACATCTGGCTGACTGTGCGATGATCGATAATAATAATAATAATAATAATAATAATAATAATAATAATAATAATAATATAATAATAATGCCAGAGGTTCAACCATACTGGACAGGTCTCATCAGAGGAGTCAGACAAAGAGTGTCTCTCCCATAAAAAATATGGTGAGAGTAAATTTCAGAAGGCCATACCAGCTCGGATGTCGCCCGGGTTAACAAGGTCCGCGCTAGATATTGGAGTTCCTGGATATCTGGTGAAAAATGGGTTACAGGACTCAGGACTGTTGGCTGAGCAACCAGGGCCAGCAGCTGCAGAACTACTGGAAGAAAAGGTGTTTACCCGTCGCAGATACACAGTGATGGAAAACAAAGAAATAATGATCTGTTACTACAGATCAAGTCCTACAAGACGAGGATATCTAAAACGAATGCACCAGTTCTGGAAAGAACAACATCCAGAATCAGAAATAACAGAACAGAGACTAGCAGATCAACGCCGATTTATAACACGAAATAAAGTATTACAGAAACAGAATTGGACGAACTGCAAAGGTTTACCCAGGGCAAAGAAATCAAACCCTTACAAGAAGTAATTCAGAATGTAGAGGCAAACCAGGGGGAGTTGGCAGTGAAGAATCCTAGTAGAGATATACAACTGTTCTCATTTGGAAACCAGGCACCTCTTCCTCAGGAAGAACAAAACCCTCTAACTAAAGAAATAAAAGAATTGAAACAAAGAATAACTGAGCATCTAGAACAGCACAAAAACAACAGAATAAGGCTGCCTGCATTGAAGCTTGTTTCAAAGAAACAGCTAGCACAAGCATTAAAAGATGCAAATACTGCAATAGCAAGTATAAGCACCAATTCACTGCAAGAAACAAACCAACTAATGTACAGCACAGCTGCAGTTATAACTGAATACCTGGGATGCAAAATCAACAAAGAAGAAAAACAAACAAACAGTGCACCACAAAAATGGAAGGTTTAGACTAGAAAATAAGATCAGCAAGTTAAGATCACATGCAAGCAAGCTAGAACAGATGAAAGAAAAGAAGCTGAAGAACAAGAAGACCAAAGAATACCTAATCAAGAAATACCACTTAGAAACAAGGAAGATCAAGGAAGCACTGGAAATAATAAAGCAACAAATAACAGCTATAGCCAGGAAAATCAGTAGATATGAAGCTCGAATTGCAAACTATAGGCAGAACCTCCAATTTCAATCCAATCAGAAACGTTTCTACCAATCCATCAATGGAGAAACTGCAAGGAATCAGTCAGTACCTGACAAGGAAGAAACAGTGCAGTTCTGGAAGCAGATATGGGATAACCCAAAGAAATACAACAAGGATGCGGCTTGGTTAAAAGAGGTGGATGCAAATAAAACAGAAGTTGAAATGAAAGAACTAGTAATAACAACAAAAATGGTAGAAAAAAGAGCAAGAAAATCAAAAATTGGTCAGCACCAGGTGAAGATGAACTGCATGGGTTTTGGTTGAAACATCTAACTGTTATACACCCACTCATTGCCAAGCAGTTCAACAATATACTACAAGGAGGAGAAATTGAAAAGTGGCTAACAACTGGGAAAACCTACCTAATAATGAAAAATCCAGCAAAAGGGGCAACACCAGGTAACTACAGGCCAATTACCTGCTTACCAACAACTTTCAAATTACTAACTGGTGTGGTAGCTGATGCAGTACAACAGCATCTAGTTGAAAACAATCTCTTTCCACCTGAGCAGAAAGGAAACCGCCCCAATAGCAGAGGAACAAAAGATCAACTCCTAATAGACAAAATGATCTTGGAAAACTGCAAGAGAAGGAAGACCAACCTGAATGTGGCATGGATTGACTACAAAAAGGCATTTGACTCTCTGCCACATGATTGGATAATCAAGTGCCTAGAAATAACAGGAGTCAGTAGAAACATCAGAAAATTTGTGCAAAGATCGATGGCACAATGGAAGACACAGTTGCAGATCAATGGTGAGAGGCTGGGAGAGGTTAATATCAAGAGAGGAATATTTCAAGGAGATTCATTATCACCATTACTATTTGTTATTGCACTGTTTCCTCTGTCAACAATACTGAATAACTCAGGACATGGCTATCAAACATCAAAAACATCTGCCAGACTATCCCACCTCCTTTATATGGATGATCTGAAGCTGTATGGAAAAACATCATCTGAAATAGAATCGCTGCTCAACACTGTCCGTATATATAGCCAAGATATTGTAATGGAGTTTGGCTTGGACAAATGTGCCACACTTACTATCAAACAAGGAAAAATAGTGAAAACTGAAGGAATCAAGATGCCCCACGAAAATAACATTAAGATCTGGATGAGGAAGAGTACTACAAATACTTGGGTATCCTTCAAGCTGACAACATCAAGCACACTGAAGTCAAGAAAAAGATTAGAAGTGAATACATCAAGAGAGTGAAGAAGATCTTAAAGTCCAAACTCAATGGAGGAAATACCATAAAGGCAATCAACACTGGGCAATCCCAGTCATTAGGTACACAGCTGGAATAGTGGACTGGACTCAAGCAGAACTAAAAGCAATGGATAGGCAGACCAGAAAAATAATGACAATGAATCATGCCCTTCATCCACGCAGTGACATTGATAGACTTTATCTACCAAGGCAAATAGGTGGGCGTGGAATGCTACAAGTACATCAGATGGTTGAAGAAGAAAAAATGGCTTTGGAAGAATATCTGAAGAACAATGATGAAGATGCACTGAAATTAGTATATCAGGAAGGCTTACTGACTACTGGAGAGACCAAACTGGCCTACAAGAAAGACCAAATGAAGAACAGAATAGAGGCATGGGAAGACAAAGCACTACATGGCCAATACATTAAAAAAATAGCTGGGAAAGCAGATAATAATAAAACCTGGCAATGGCTAAGAGCAGGAAAATTGAAGAAAGAGACCGAGGGACTAATTCTGGCTGCACAAGACCAAGCCTTAAGGACAAATGCATACAAAGTCAAAATTGAGAAGACAGCAACAGACAGTAAGTGCCGCCTATGCAAAGAAGCTGAAGAAACAGTGGACCACTTGGTAAGCTGTTGCAAGAAGATTGCACAGACTGATTACAAGCAGCGGCATGACAAAGTAGCAACAATGGTGCATTGGAAGATCTGCAAAAAATATCATTTGCCTGTAAGCAAAAACTGGTGGGATCATAAAATAGAGAAAGTCATAGAAAATGATAAAATTAAACTGCTCTGGGACTTCAGAATTCAAACAGACAAGCACCTGCAACATAACACCCCAGACTTAACAATTGTCGATAAGAAAGACAAAAAAGTCTGGATAGTGGACGTGGCAGTGCCTGGAGATAGCAGAATAGAAGAGAAAGAACTGGAGAAGATAACAAAATACAAAGACCTACAAATAGAAATAGAAAGACTGTGGCAAAAGCAAGCAAGGGTAGTACCAATAGTCATAGGCTCCTTGGGTGCAATCCCAAAACAACTGGAGCACCACTTGAACACCATTGGCATTGACAAATTCGCTATTAGTCAATTGCAAAAGGCGGCCTTATTAGGAACTGCTTCCATCCTGCGACGATACCTGTAATACCATCAAACATCCACATCTGCCTATCCCAGGTCCTGGGTAAGGACTCGATAGGTAGACAAAATGCCAAATCCAGTCTGAACATCTGGCTGACTGTGCGATTATCCATATAATAATAATAATAAAGTTGAAAGGAACCTTGGAGGTCATCGAGTCCAACCCCCTGCTCAGGCAGGAACCCTACACTATTTCAGACAAATGGCTGTCCAGTCTCTTCTTAAAAATTTCCAGTGTTGGAGCATTCACCGCTTCTGGAGGCAGGTTGTTCCACTGATTAATTATTCTAACTGTCAGGAAGTTCTCCTTAGTTCTAGGTTGCTTCTCTCCTCGATTAGTTTCCATCCATTGCTTCTTGTCCTGCCTTCAGGCGCTTTGGAAAATAGCTTGATTCCCTCTTCTCTGTGGCAGCCCCTGAGATATTGGAACACTGTTATCATGTCCCCCTTCGTCCTTCTCTTCATTAAACTAGACATAACCAATTCCATCAACCTTTCCTTATATGTTTTAACCTCCAGTCCCCTAATCATCTTTGTTGCTCTTCTCTGTTATCTTTCTATTTCTTCCAACACTTTAAACATAAACATGAAATTGAGTGAATTTATTCTTCATAATGTATAAGGACAGGACAAGACAGTGAGCGGAAGATTCACACAGAGAGAATTCAAATCAAAATAAGAAAAATTTCCTGACTGCAAAAGCTATTTTAGCAATGAAACAGCACTGGAAGTTTTCAAACCAAGTGGATAGCTAATTGTATGTGATTACTCCCTTGGATTAGAGATTGGGCCAAAAGACCTTTAAGGTCCATTCCAGCCATATATGATTCCACAATTCATGCCTATTTCTATTAAACTGTCTATTATCCAACAATAGGTTTTCCAACTGATGCTTAGTAATAATTACTGTAGTTGTATAAAGAGTTTTAAAGAAGTTGTATTATTTTTTTTAAAAAATCCAAAGATAATGGGTCTCTGACCGCACCAGGAACCATTGGAGTTTTAATTAGGATATTCAATAAGATTTAAATCCTGAACTCACAGAAAGCTTGCCCCACGGCATCCAAATGCAGTGTTCTCTCTCATGACTTGTCCTGGAGATGGAATTTGGGAATATTTGTATTTCTGCAGGCCAAGTGGAAATACAAAGTGTTAATATCAAGACAATCCAAAATTATTTGGAGATTAGAAAGAGAAAACTGGAGTTATTAGACACTGTATCCATGATGAATTGAAACAGTAAATTCTGACTCAAAGACTCTTTTTTGATATAAGAAGGAAGATGGCAGAAGAAAAAAGAAGATATTGTGATAGAAGCTCCTTGTGAAAATAGTAATAACAAACTTGTAGACACCATAACAATGATAGGAGGACACTGAACTGCATCTTGAGTCAACCTGGACATGCTTTAAAAACTAACTGCGGTGGTGCTTTGACTGCACTTCTGATTTTTCTTGGAGTGGAGGCACAGAGGTTAGAGGACATTTCCTTTCATCATTCTGTCCTTTATTTATTTTCACTCATTGCTTTGCAGTAATTACAGTCCAGGTTCAGTTTGTGAGACCATTCAGATAACCCTTTTAATAAATAATAAGTGTACCATTTATTGATTTAGATATTGGCTGGTTGGGAAACACAGACTATGCAATGCAATGAACATAATGTCACTCATTTTTCATTTTATGCTGCATCCTTCCTGCATCCTATCTTGGCTACTTGCTCTTGCATAAACAGTCGAAGACTTTATTTTCTTCTCCCTGGCTATATTACTATAAATCAGAAGAACTTTACTAAAATCAATGGAGTTTATAAATTGAACCCCTTAATAGACCAGGAAAATAAAAAGATATTGGTAAACACACCAACCCAAGAAAGAGTCCACCCTCTACTGGAGTCAAACACAATTCTCAGCAATTTTGACAGAGCCAGAATCTCAACCATAATATCAGAAGAATTATTGTGTTGGTTCAGGTGATCTTTATTATCCCTTCCAATTCTATGTATTCTATACAGATATAGATGAACACAAGTGCTTTCTGAAAAATCCACCGGTGAACAGATACTGTATTTTGCTGAATTTCTCCAATGAGATGAAAAACTCTTCCATGTTTTTATGGCTGTTGAATTTACCTTAAACAAAAGTACCAGCCAATATTCTTCCCACCCAAGACTTCTGCACGCCCTCCCACCCATCTCTGTACATGACAGCATCAACCATGGTATTTGCAGCCCAAAACAAAGATTTATTCTCCTCTTTATTGAATAAAGTCTTGTGGGTATTTAGAAAAAAAGAGAATTGTAACAGAAATGTGGAAGAAAATATTCTGTGATTATTTCATAAAGTATCCTCTTCTGTGCATGTCTGGGTAGGTAAAATAAGAATGATTGAGGAAATAAAAGAAACTAGCAAATTTCCTTAGAAAATGATATCCTAAGAATTGTTTTTTACTCTAGATCAGGGGTGTCAAGCTCGCAATGTCACATGATATGTCTTGATGTATTGCGACTTTTTTTCCATGAGGTGGGTGCGGTTTTGGCAGTTTGACACCCCTGCTCTAGATGGTTGATTTAGTTTTTCGGACAACATACAATATGATATATCTATCATTTCTTTTTAATCTATTTGCTCCTTACCAATGAGATCCTATCAATTGATAATTGATAAGATTAAATCCATTTCTCATCAAACTAATAGCTATATTACGCTCTTTATATTAATGGTATTTAAAAGGCAATACCCCTTCTCTGGATTAAGCTAAGTCACAATCAATTTACCTGACATATGGTGAGCATTCATTGGGTCTCTTTAAAAAGCTACACTGTGGTACCATGATCCTGGCCCAATCAAAGGTTGGCTTTGATGCATAGATGTCTACAGATCATATTTAATGTTTTCTGGAAGAAGAGATCAATTGGCGAGTTGATAGAAAGAGAGTCAGGCTGTGTAATATACATAGGCAGGAGAGAGAGTTCCATTTTTTGTGGGAAATATTTTTAAAAAATGATGCTATGCCTACTTTAAGCCTGCTTAAAGCACTACAGTTCCTGTGTTTAAGTACTGTGTTAACTTGCACTGCTGAAAATAGCTAGGGGGGACAAGAAACAAGAGGTTTGCAGTTACATGCAGCCATGAAACCATATATATAAAAGGTATAGATGTAGTCTCCTTTCTGATGCACAAAGTTTCATCCTTCGTATAAATTTATCTTCTCTAATTTTTCTTCTTTTGTTAATCTCTGCTTGACTTCTAGAGTTTCTGCTAATAGCATTCTGTCTAAGGCCCTCAGACTTTTAATTTTCAAACTCTTCTCTGCTTGCCTACAGAGCAGACCTGCAAGAGTGAATCTTGCCTCCCCTGTTGTCTAGAGCAAGTGTAAAGTCTAAGATTTGAAAGTTTAATTCAAATAGGCTTATTAGCCCATGTTTGATCCATTGGCTTCACACTACACTGAAAAAAACTATTTTATAGCAATAATCCATCATTTAATACTCCTCTACAAAAAAGATACAGCACACACTTCTGTTTTTCTATTTTCCATATATGAAAATAAATTAGAAAATTATATTTGCTTATCAGGTAGCATTATTTTACCAATAAAACTCTTATAACTAATAACACAATCCTGCATCTACCTCCTTGAAAGTAAATCCCACTGGATTCAGTGTTTAATGTTTAAAAGACTGCAGCATATCTTTATTATTTGATTATTTAATGCTACCTATTTTGAAATAACATCTGGAAACTTCAGAAGCACAAACATCAGTGCAATCAGCTTACAGAAACAGACCTTAAAAGTTGTAATGACATGATAAATGTCTTGGTGATGCATCCCCACCATGTAGTCATGCCCTGGAGATAGATACTCTGTGCCAACAAGGGAAAAAAAGGGAAACCTCAAGGATAAGCCTATTAATACTGTTTGTGTTTTCACTGACTGTTTTGGAATGACTTCTTTGAGCAAGATAGATATTGCCTCAATTTTTTATATGGGGTAATTACAGTAGAATATGGATTTGTTTGTCAGTTTAATTAAGCAGGGCAAAACAGAATGTAGAGAATTAACTTTCAGCAAACTTCACCACAGCATAGATGAATTATAAATAAATAAATAAATAAATAAATAAATAAATAAATAAATAAATAAATAAATAAATCTAAAGGCAGAACTGAATGATTTCCAGATTTTTATTTTCAATTCAAAGTTAGTAGATTTCGAGATAGTGTTCCTGCCCCTTCACAAATCCCACTTAATTCCACCCCTCTGCATGGTTCTCCTGTTTTGTCTATAGTTCTTTAACCTTATTGTTCCATCAGGAGTGAACATCTTATACCTATGTTTTATCTTTTCAATAATTGTTACCCAAGTTATCACGAGGAAGGATAAAAATAATATATAAGCCTGGGTAAAATCTAACATTTGGGTTTCCCTTGTAGATAATGCTAATTGTAGTCCAGCAGGGTTTTTTAAAAAAACAAATTAACCACTCAACTATGGTTCATGGTCTTCTAAATATGCTGCTCCAGATGAAAAAGGTTTGTTTCAGGACTGGTCTACAACCAGAAAAATGTCTATTACTTCTAGTTTAGACTTTAGAGAATTAATTTCCAGAAAATAATGGGACCGCTCTCAGAACAGCTGGATTAGCATGGTTGGGAAAAATATTTTATTTTCAGAATAGTAGATGTTGCAGAAACTTATCAATATACATGCCATAGCAAATTCGTTATTGTTCCAACAAAAATTGAAAAAAGTGTATAAGCTTTTGAATTTTCCATTTTTTTAATCAAGAAATATATTTTACCTAATACGTATTCGTGATTTTATGTTCAAGTAACAGATGAGGAGTTCTGCTGATTTAATATTTTTTTCTTTTACCCCTTGCACTGAGTTGGAGTTGGGGCAACTGAATGGAGGTGAGCATTTACTGGCTGGATGCCTTTCTTGATGCCTTATGCAGAGTTTACAGCAGACTCATTGTGCTCAGAGAGAGAAATATCTGCCCCTACCTAGGATCAAACTCAAAGCCTACTGATTGTGAGGTGAGAGCTCCAGCTCCAGGCCACCACAGTTCTTCTGCTGATTTAGTACAATATAGGTATAAAATCATAAGCTGGTTAGGTTATTTGCTGTCAGTATCAAAGGACCACTAATTATGTTAGGAAACGTAAGAACATATCAATAGCTTAACTGGATCAAGCTGAGACAATTTAAGACTAGCAATTGGTTTCTTGTAATGGGTCAAGCAACTGCTTTTTGGATGTTCTCAATCAGGAGATGGAGACTTAGTTCTACCCTTGTGTCTTTTCCTATTTGCAACTGGTCTTGGAATCCTGATATCCTCAGTCTGGAGATAAACTGAGTCCAAAAATTAGAAACATCCATCCATCCATCTATCTATCTATCTATCTATCTATCTATCTATCTATCTATCCTAGATGTTTTGGGATCACACAGCTCAGTCTGATTTCTAGTGATTACATAAAGTTTAAAACCATTCAGAAGAGGATAATTAGTGCAGGCAAGTACCAACTCAGTCAAAAGGAATGTTTTAACCCCCAATGCCCACTTAAAAAATAGTCTTAACTATTTGTAGAAGACAATTTTCTGCTGAAGAGGAAAAATAAGCTACAAAAACAAAACAGGCAAACAAACAACATACCTCCATAAGAACATAAGAATGGTTATGCTCTAGTTCCTATGTATTCATTTCGATGAAGAAGATATTTTCTGCCAAGTTTTGGATTTTATTTTAATATTTTACCTGTATCTGTATTTTAGTTATATTGATGTTGCCATTACATTTTGTATTCCTTTTCTTGCTTATCAAAGAGATAGAAGGCAGAGCAAGCTTGAAGCATAACCAAAACAGTAATTTTCTTCTCTTTTCTTATTTTTTTTTTACAACTGATATGTTTCCAGGAAAGATGATTAGGGACAGATGCAAAATTCAGTCTATACAATCATAATGATTCTCAAAGAACCTTGATTTAGAAATTGTATCTTTGGAATTTCACACCTTGATTCACAAAGTTAAAAAATTAATTACCATGAATATGAAGGAATAGAATATGAACATTGGATGAAAATGATCATCTAACAGTGGGTTTTTTAAAGTGAATATAGAAAAAATAATGTGGAAATTGAACTAGGCAGAATTACTGAAAATATGACAGCAAGAAAAAGTAAAATTGACAGAAGTGGTTACTCTTATTCTGATTTGTGGTGGCAATTAACAGACTAGTAATATTTTTATATTATTTATATATATTATTTTTACTAAACATTTCACCATTCATTTAGTATTTTGATACTGTCTTTTTAATTAAAGAATCAAAACTCTCCAGTTTAATGACAGTTGTTCATTAAATAGCAGGTGTTCACTTGAGATGGCTGAAACACAAAAGACAGCTCCCCTGGGATTAAACAAAATGCCAGCTAAAAGTTCTTTATACAGGTGGACCCATATCTTATTCCTTGGCTTTACCCAAAGAATGGAACTTATCTGGCAGCCAAAAACAGCAAGATTTTTTTTTCAGAAAGTTGATTTTTCAAGTTATTTCAGTATATCAAATACC
Source organism: Crotalus tigris (assembly GCF_016545835.1). Classification (NCBI taxonomy): domain Eukaryota; kingdom Metazoa; phylum Chordata; class Lepidosauria; order Squamata; family Viperidae; genus Crotalus; species Crotalus tigris. Next base: position 4,884,566 of record NW_024096460.1, on the reverse strand, counting down.
AGAAGTAAAAGCATTGCTCAAATAGTTTGGCAGATAAATGGAAGGAAATATGGAGACTGTAATATTTTCCATTAGAAATTATGGAGGAATGTTATTCAGAGCCCTAACAAAAAAATTGGTGTGGGGAAATTGTAAGCATCTTTCTGTGAATCAACTATTTATTTCTAAAATAAATTTCAGTAATAAGGATTTGATTATCATTGTGGTACAAAAGGATTCCATTTCCAGAAAGATACATGCATTAATTTTTACATACGTTGTCTTTTATATACATCTATCCTCTTTGTATTTTTTGAGACGCTATAAAACCTATATGTGAATACACTTCACCTCTCTTATGACATATTTAGACATTACCATCAAAAACAGGTCAGATGAAGCAATTTTCTTTGCAGTATTTTTAAACATTTCAATTAAAAGTGGCTTACCAGATGTAAAATAGAATATGACTACTAACATTCATTTTTATAACCTATTTTTTTCTGGAGATTGAGAAGTGAGTGAAGAGCTTCTAACCATCCAAGTACAAGTGAAGAAACAAGGGGGGGAAATGTTATCATTGAAGGACACATTTTTAAATTATTTTAATAGAATATTATATTGTGCTTTTTCTCCAAATACATTTTGCTCTCTTGACGATAAAGATGTAAATCTGTGTGATAAACACCTATAAAATAAATAGAACTGAGAAGTGTATCTTAAAAAAGAATGTTTCAAGTGGCGTAAGGAAGAAAAAGAATCAATAGAAATGCAGTTATTACAGTGAATCAAATTCCAAAATTATAAAGAGAGCTCTCTTATAGAAAAACAATAACATTCAAAGACATATATAAGAAAAGGAATGCAGGGTTACATCGTGCAGTTCCACATGCAAAAGTAAGTACAATATGAAAAGTCTGTTCATATATGTACTGGCCTGGTACTCAAGATACAGTTTTTAGCCAAGATACTGACACTAGCACAAATAAAAACAAATGAAATGGAACATAGATTAAGTTCAGCTTCCAGAATGTGCTTGGGAGCATTGAAAGGTCTACAGTGCCTTGCAAGAACATACTATATGAGGGATGGCCTCAAAATTGCCTCAAATTATCATGTTAAGGCAATTTTGATGGTGCTTGTATCTATGTTTCTATGATTGTGTGTATGTGTTTATGTGTGTGTGCGTGCTTCAGAGTACAGGTAGTCCTCAACTCACAACAGTTCATTTAGTGACCGTTCAAAGTTACAACAGCTCTGAAAAAAGTGACTTATAACTGTTTTCACAGTTACGACCTTTGCAGCATCCCCATGATCATGGGATCAAAATTCAGATACTTGGCAACTGGTTCATACTTATGACCAACACTGTGTCCCAAGGTCATGAGATCCCCTTTTGCAACCTTCTGACAAGCAAAGTCAGTGGGGAATCCAGATTCAATTAACGGCCAGGTTACTAACATATCAAATGCAGTGATTCTCTTAACAGCTGAGGCAATAAAGGTTGTAAAATGGGGCAAAACTCACTTAATAAATATCTCACTTAACAACAGAAATTTTAGACTCAGTTGCGGTCATAAGTTGAGGACTATGTGTATTCATGTGTGTTTTCAGGTTTTTTAAGTATAAAATGGAAAAGAAGCCTGAAACATAGCCTGAAATCATTCCTAGAAAACTGGCGATTCAAAAGGTTTAAAAAATGAATGGGGAATATAATTTATAATCTTTGCTGCTTTGTTGTTTCATCTGGTTATTAGCCACCTAGAGTCTCTAGAGCAGAGCAGGATGCCAGTTCAGCAAATAAATAAATAAATAAATACAGTAAGTATTTGTTAATCATGGTAATACTGCTAAGCTTTTATTCCTCTAATAAGCTTTAGCAGCTCTGCAGTTTTAATGCAAATGAGCCCCTGAGACTCAAAGGATCAAAATAAATATTTGTTTTTTATTCAATGAGGCTGTTATATTTTATCTGCCCTGACCCTCCTCTTGCCTTATGCATAGCAGATGCATGCAAAAAGGCGTCCTTAGAAAAGAATGGGCTTCTTTACACAAATACACACACATTTGCCTGTAATTTCCTTTATATCTTTAAACATTTCCATTTTCAGCAATACATCTGCAGTATGCCAGTCCTTGGTAGTAAAATTAAATGCAGGAATTAATAAAGGATTGTTCACAGAGAGAGAGAGAGAGGGTATAATGGTTTATCTGGGCAGAAGGACCTGCAATTGTTCAAACACAGTACAACTGCTTTTGCTTTGGCCATCTGCTGCTTAAAGAGAAAAACAAAACCCTACAATTGACAGATACTTGCTTTGCTTGAGAAAGCAGAACTGCCAAATGTTAAACACACCACTTGGTAACTTATTGGGTCCATAAAGTGCATTGTAAGTTGATTGGCATGCTTATTGACAAATGTGTTTTGGTGCTACTGAAGTTAAATTTTACTTGTTTATCAGAGATAAGCTGCAAACATTACTAGGGATATGAATGTTGCTGAGTTGAGAGCATTTTCTTACTGTAGATCTGAAGAAGGTATGTCACTGACAGATCAGTTGTATAAAAAACATTTGTTATTCAGATCATGATGGGGTAGAGAAAATGGCTGTTGTCATCCTTCCATTAAGTTTGAGCTTTAAATAGCTGTCCCTACTGATACAGAAGCTATCAATGCCAATATGAATTGATAATCATTTTCCTGTTTGAAATAGCCTGAGCTAAGACGGATTAACCCACCGCAACCACACAAATGTCATGCTAGAAACTTCGCTATGTCCCAAGCCAAAACCTAATTTGTATCATTTGAAATTATTAAATTAAAGGGAATAATCAACATATTTACTGGTAGGATGGATGGTGCAAAATCAAATAATAAGTACATAGATATGACTACAAAAAAGGTGTTAAAGGACAAAGTCTTCTGACTAGCTTTCAAGATTCCCCCCACCCAAAAAAAGAAGGCATTGGGAATTCCCAGTTTGCAATTAAAGAACTCAGCCAAAGTGAATATGACAAAATTAAACACATGATTTTAAATCTGATGTTGTCCACCTTCATGCCATTCTTGGGAAATGTCCATGTTGAAGCCTCTATACTTGGGAAATGCTATATACTATAAAGGTAGGGAAGGATATAAAATTGGAGGCTATTATTGATATAGTTGCTAGTATGGTTTTATTGGAGGCATTTCAGTTGTGAGGCAATCTGAGAAAGGTTCATCCAGCCTGCATTTTTCTTTCCTCTGCTAACCATTTTTATTAGTTCTATCGAAGCCAAAGGATATTGACTGGGTAGTTCAGGCAATTCTTCATGCCTCACTGAGTAACCCTATTAAGGGAAATGAATAATTGACTATTATACAAGAACTACAAACCAATAGATTAGGGCTTCCTTCATATAAACATCCCCTCAAACATTTTTGAACAAATAGTTATGCAAGGATTTACAAATATCTGCTGTGAACTCCGTGCGGCGTCAGGAAGGGCATCCAGCCAGTAAACGCCTAGCTGCATCCAGTTGCCCTCACTGTCCCGAATTACAGGGATGACAGGGTTGTAAAAAGATAGACTTTATTCATGCAAGGATTTAGACTGAAAAGTCATTCCTTTATATACACTCACATATTCTCTTACATTCATCCCTTCTCTTACATTCATCTACACGTTTCCATTTCAGACATAAATGTTCACACCTTCTTGTACAAATCCCACATGGCAACTGGACTTACAAATAGTCTCCATTGTACGGTTGTATTGTGGGGGGGGGCAGAGATTTCTAGAAGAGCCTGTGACAATATTGGGGGAAGAGCAATGTCTGTCCTGAAAATGCAACAATTAAGATTCGGCTTTAAAATAGTCTCACCAGCTATAATGGAAGGTATTTTTAATTAAAGATGGATCATGAGTTGCATGAATTTCCAACACTGACCTGATCCAAACCTGACCTGAATTGCATTAATTTCCAATATTGGCCTGATCCAATATTGGTCCTGAGTTCCATGAATTTCTAACACTGAGCTGAACTCAAATTCATAAACACGATGCTGAAATACAAAGCTTAGTGACTTTGCTCTCATTAGCAAAAGAAAACCCCAAATGCCAATCTTGTAAACCTTTTAATAGAATGGAACGAGATATTGTAGATTCTTAACATAATGTGACCTGACTGATTTCAGAAGAATCTGTACAGAGGATTTGGATTTAGGCTTCTTCAAATTCTGGAGGATTTTGAAAAAGACAAAGAGAAAAGAAGTCTTGTTTTTGAATTGACTTAAATGATATTGTCATCATGGTTAACCCTTTCTTGGTGCATAACCCTGTAGAGGAAGAAGAGAAGAGACTATTATAAAATGACAGATGTAAAGTGTTTTGAAGTACACTCCAAAATTAAAATTGTTTTAAAATATGTCTTGTTGGTTGGTGTGTTTAATATTACCTTCCTGAAAGAAATTCAAGATAGTATCTCTACTTCTCATCTTCCTCACCACAAACAATAGACTGTTCCTGCAGCAATTGCTAAAAATAACTTTGGCTGACTGATAGAAGCTACCTCAGAGCAGCTGATGATTTTCCATATGATATAGAACAGTGGTGGTGAACCTATGGCACTGGTGCCAGAGGCGGCACTCAGAGCCCTCTATGGGCACACGTGCCGTTGCCCCAGCCTTGCCTCCCCCCGCGACCTCCTCACCAGCAGTCCCCCTGGAGGAGAGTCACCCCCAAGCGTGGCCCACGCGAAGCAGCGCAGCCAAGGACATGGCAGCCAGCCAGCAAAGAGAAGACTCTGCCTTCACGCCTCATCGGGTACAGTTGATGCTGCAGTGCGTGGGAAGAGGGCGTGGCTGCATGGCGCTGCTGGGCTGCCTGAGCGATCTGCGGCGGGCCCTGCAGGCGGTGAGTGGCCCTGCGGGCAGACGGGATGGGCGGGGTGGGGCGGGGCAGGGGGTGGAGTGGGGGCAGGGTCAGTTTTTGGGCACTTGGTCTCTAAAAGTTCGCCATCACTGATATAGAATTTTACTTGGGCATTGTAAGCTGGAGATTCTTTTTCAGATGAAATACCAAGTATGTTTGGAACTATTAGCTTTCTACTGAAGTTATGTGTCCAACATAAGTGCTGATTTGTTTGAGACATCTATACATGTACACAAAGGCATCCATATTATGGTGGAGCAATATAGTCTGCAAAAGGAAACAACTTCCTTCCTTCCTTCCCTCCCTCCCTCCTCCCTCAGGCTTCAGATTCTACATCCTATATTCAGACTTCTGTATCATTATACACACACACACACACACACACACACACACACACACATATATATATATAATTGCTAATATCATAGACACACACTTCATCTGCATATTCTTTTATACCAGATGAAAAGTATTCTTCTCTCTCCCCAGAGTTTCTAATGGAATTCTTCTGAAGTAGACTCCGTCCTTTATACTGAACTGGGGGGGGGGGAGTGTAGGGAGGGACTAAAATTTGCAATTCTAAAACTGTCACTTTCAAAGAAGCATTTGAAACTGCTACCATGTTTGCCTCATGTAGATCAGTATCAAATTAAATTTCCCTCTTGTAGCTGTTGTATTGGGAACATAATGCAGGGAGTGTTGTTTTGCTTCATCACCATCTTTCTAACTGTGACATCCTTTTCAGTTTAAATTATACAAAAGCGAATCGTTATTAAGGCCTTCTGTTTACCAACTTTAAAAGATTTAATTTATCCCAATAAACCTTGTGAAGCAGGCCTTTTGGATTTCACAATGACATATAATTTACTTGGAACAAATGCTTTAGGGCCACATAAAGACTATTCATCAAGCCAATCTGAATCTGAGGCATCCTAGAAAAAAAGAGTCTTTTGTCTAATTGTTTCCCATCACAAACAACATGTGGGAAAGAGATTTAGGCAATATTTTCAAACACTGCAAGCAACGCAATTATTGTCATTGCCAATGCTAGAGATAGCTTTGCAATCATGGTTGTATTTTATCTTTAATCACCCATTCACTAGAACCAATTACAAGCTCGCCATTGATGAGATGTTTAATAATATTAAATACAAAAACCTCAGATTTCAATAACAGTGAATTTGCCACAGAAGCCAACAAAAGCCAGGAAATTGGAAGGCAAAGTCTTCTATGTGACACCTTTGTAGAGGAGAATTTGAGTGAGTCAGGCACAAACAAAAGAAATGTTGGTTTTACAACAAGAGATTCTCCATAATTCTTTATTTTCATTTCAGATTGTTGCAAAACACTGACCTTTTTAAGGTCAGCAATCCCCAGACTGACCCATGCCTGGAATTAACTGACTTGACTGTTTCTTTTCAAGATGAGAGAAAGAGAGGAAGGAGGGAGGAAGAGAGGAAGGGCTGTATGAGCCCTGGTGGCACAGTGGTTAGAATGCAGTATTGCAGGTTAAATCTGCATTCCACTGCCAGGAGTTCAATCCTGACTGGCTCAAGGTTGACTCATCCTTCCATCCTTCCGATATTGGTAAAATGAGGATCCAGATCGTTGGGGACAATGTGCTTATTCTGTACACTGCTTAGAGAGTGCTGTAAAGCCCTCTGAAGTGGTATATAAGTCTAAGTGTTGTTGCTATTGCTATCAGGATGGGGAGGGTGCTAACACCATTAAAATCATTTACAGAAATTATGTTACTTGTTCTTTGCCAGAGCTTTTAAAAAACTAATCCATAGTTAAAATAATTACAAATACAGATAATACAAGACGGCCTGGACTAAAAAAGGCCCCAACAACATACCACATGGCTGTAGTGATATAAAGGGAATGGCCTTGGGAGACAGGAGGAAGAGCTGCAGATCAGATAATGATAGCAGAAGCAGCAGCTTAGCCTGCAGAAGCAATGGAGACACGACAAACATCTCAGAAGGGACCTCCCTGTTTCTTGGACTGTAATGGTGTGGGGGCTATCCAGAGTTTGTTATAAGCTGGACAGCTATATGAATGCAATAAATGAATAAATAAATGTACTTTCAGACTGCAAAGATTCTGTGAGTGTAACTGTTGTGTCCTGAGCCTGCTGAAGTATTCAGCAGGCTCAGAAATGTTGCAAGCGGTCCCAGGCAAACCAAAAGCTGCCCGGGATCAGACTACCTGGTGCCAGCCTTGAGCGCATGCGCAAGGCGTGAAATAGCCAGATTCTTATTGGTTGTTGCTGTCCGGGTTCAGGACGCTATAAAAGACCTGTGTGTCTTTTGCTGTTTGCTGGTTGTAAGGAGAAGATCAATAAAGAAGCTTGTTGTTCACAATGTGCCTTCGTGTGATGCCTGAATCTCCAATACATAAAAGTAACCTTACAATAAAAGTTAAAGTGAATACTTGTAAGAGATGAACAGACTGAGCCTGAGAGAGAGGTTCAAACACATCATCGGGCATGAGTCCCTGCATGCCCATAAGAGATCTAAGTCCATCCCACCTTGAATGCCTTTCTTATCTCTCGCTAATTTCCCTTGATTGTTAGTAGTTCAGATTCTTGCAGAGAGTTTAAGCTTCAAAAAATCTTTATACTAATTTGGACTGCCTGATTCTCCTAATTCCCCCAGTGCTAGACAATAGTTCTGGTTGTCTGACCAATCTTGCAAGACTGACAGAGGCCTTTCTAGACAACATTTATCCGAAGCCTGGAATCAAAACCAGGGTTTAGGGGCTTTGGGGGAAAGTCATTGCCCTCAGAATCACTGGGTATGGGGGCTTCTACCACCATATCATAATAATCTAGTCAAGATGGCATGCTGAACACCATTCCAACATATGGATTTGTTCTGGAGCTGTTATGGATTCAATAGCTGATGTCAATAATGAATCTGTTAATTTCAATATCGTCAATAAGAATACGTTAATTTTAAAGCTGTATAAATGAATGATTACCTGCTTACTTTCCAAACAAGGCCCAACTGCTATTATTAAAAGTCATTACGGCTAATTTGGAATTATAGAATCATAATAATTGTGGCCTTAATTCAAAAGACAGTTGAAAGGTTTAGGGGCTGAAAAAGAACCTGAATGGTGGGCTGTATACATACACACATACAGCCTGCACACATAAAACCATTTTTCTCCTTTTAGTGAACTTTGATCTCTGCCTGAAAGGTCAGCCATCTGCATTTTATTCCAATTTCTCTGTATCCCCCATTTACCTAATTAATGCATCATTTCTCAGCCAGGCACTTTATAAAGGTCCATAGGAAAGCATGGTGGCATAAGAGAGCTGTCAGTCTTTGGTTATGGTCCTGTAGCTCTAATTCAAGAATTAAATAACTGTCTTTTCTAAAAGTCATTACATGATTTATTGGAATATGGGTGGAAACAGCCCTTGGGGTTTGTGCTCCAATTCTGGTTTTAAAAGAGTGGCTGCTAGCTATGACTATTTGATTTCCTCATAACTAACTGAATAGCACTGCCTGTTTCTATGATAATTAAATGTTTGAAATTCATTTTCTTATGGGTTACAGGCATTCCGTTAAGTTTTTTTTTTACTTCAGCCCTAAGATGATGCCTAGTTTTGATTGGGGGTGGAGGGGTGGAGATGAAGTTGTTGTACTGTGAACAGGCTAAATTAAACACTTTTCATGAGGTTTAGAATCATCTTATTCAGCGAAACAGTAAGGCTGATCTTTTTCCTGTTGTCCAAAGTGCTTCAGCAAAAAAACTGGAACCTGAAAATTACAATGGTGGTAAATCATACTGCATGAATGAAAAGTAATCTGTTATTTCTCTAGGGTGTTTTAGCCTGTCTTTAAACATGAGGCTAATATCCAGAATATAAAAGACCCTTAAGATATTTAGACATAAATATATGTCAGACCAATGAATTCATTGTTCCTGATATCTTTAAGCATCCCCTATTATTTGTATCTTCTGCTGTGATTTAAAATTCACATCTTTCTGAGATGCAAATATGGAATGATGCATAAAAGAGTTGTCCTAAATAGTAGGTTAATGTAAAATGATCTTAGGCAGATATTTCTGAAGATGCAAATTAGATAGGAAGTAAACTTCACTGAACACGATGACTTTCTCTTGAATAAATATAGATAGGCTATGTTTAGTAATAAAAACTGATTAGTATCTCTAGTTGCACACTGTGTCCTCCCATTGTGTATTTTGTAATATGGAATTAAGGAAAAGAGTTTCTTGGTTTAAAAAAAATGAGGTGCCACAAATCCATCAGGTACATGAATAATATTCAGTATAAAATGCAAGTATTTTAAATACAGAACTTTGAGCAAGAAATAATAATACATAATAATTCTGTGAAGATAAATATAAAGTACTTTAACCAATGCTATGTTGGAAATGCAAACAGAAGGTTGTTAAGACTAAAGCTTTCCCAGTTACCAACCCCCTTCCCCCCCAAAAAAAACCATTCACATAAACATTCAGCAAAATGATTGCCTTTTCAGGGAATTATGTCATTTAAAATGAATTTGGGTTAAAGTAGCTTTAACTTCATCTGTGCATGCTAGATAACTCTATTTACAATTGTATGTCAGTACGGACTACCTACAGATAGTCTAGGGAAGGGATTAGGCCTGGGCCACAAACCGGTACCAGTCATGGCCTGTTAGGAACCAGGCCGCAGAGCTGGAAGTTAGTGGTGGGCGAGCAAAATTGTATATGCGCAGGATCTAGGCTACACGCTCCTTCCCTCCTCCCCCACCCCCTATCCATGGAAAAATTGTCCACTAGTCCCTGGTGCCAAAAAGTTTGGGGACCACTGACCACTGTTCTAAGGAATATACATTAGTTAAGATGAAAAGCCCTACTACAATACCACTTCTGCAATTTATACTTTTTCTGTCTTTCCTTTTTATTACATTTTTATCTGGCTGCAATTCAAAGATTCTCAGGGGCTTTCATGATATGCATTGTATATCCAAGGTACATTAAACATAACACATACTTCACTCAAAACTAATAAATCACCTCAACAGTTGGAAAAAATGGTTAGGGTTAGTGAACTAAAGGCAAATAATAAAAAATAATAATAAAAGATGGTACGAGTCATGAACTGATATGAAATTTGTTCCAGAAGAGCTTAGTTCTTAATATCCTTAGACATCTTTCATCTGAACTCTTGCAACCTGCTCTTCATGGGGCTGCTCTTGAAGAGCATTCGGTAGTTTCGGTTGGTCCAGAATACAGCAGCATGGATGGTGTTGGCTATACCACAATGCATCCACGTAAGACTGCTGCTTGTAATCTACACTGGCTCCCACCAGACTTCCTAATGCAAACTGGGGTCAGGTTATACATGGGACCACTTCTCCCTGTTGGTCTCTGTCCATTCTGCCAGATTCATTGTTCCAACAATGAAGTAATGTCACTTGGTAGGTCCTCTGCAGTGTGCCTTTATTATTATGGCAAATATCAAGTTCTACTTTAGTTCTACTTTCTTCAGATTAAAAATTAAAATTGTGATTTTAGCTATTTGGGGACAGGGGAAAAGATATTTCAAACATGGTCATATCATTATAACATCATATATTATATGAAGTACAACACATTACAATGATTCTGAGTCTTAAAAACAATATATATACAGTATATTGTTATTTACCCATCTTTTATCTTGTATCTTTCATTTTGACTGATTGGGTAAATACAACTTAATAAATACTTAACTTAATACAACTTAATAAATACTTAACTTAATACAACTTAAAATGTATAGAGAAGAAAATATAGACAGCTAAAATGCAGCAAACACCGGAAATTAATCTGCATTGCTGTTTAAAAATAGCACGGCATTTGAGCTGCTTTTTATTTGATGGAATCAACAATTAAAACCTGTAGCACGTCTCTTGGAAAAAGGTCAGGAATGTGTTTCAAGTGAGAGCATTTAAATAAATGAGATCATAATGTTTAGAAATGCAGTTTCTGTGAACTGCCTAATCCATCAGCTTTGCCAAAATCTACTTTATATCAATAGGATCTTATACATGATAGGATCCACTGCCTAGTCTCACAATTATTTGAAAATAGATTGATTTTCACTCTCATTTCCAAGTTTTGTAACTGCACTAGAAATATTTATTAAGCAAAAAAGCAAATTACCACTTTGCTGTTTTACTTGTATATGATTTAGAGTGAAATTCAGCTTTCTATGCAAATTGAAACATTAGACTCCAGTATGTTATTTCTAACTTGTAAATTATTATAGGAGGAGTAGGAACTCAGAATGCTTTGTTGAAGCAAAGAACATGAAAGTATTAACTTTATGTTCTACAGACAAACTTTGATTGGATTGATGGTTGAATCTTTCTACATCATAGTGGATATCATCTACCATTCTGTCTCGGGCATTAAGATAGTGTAGCTGTTGCAGAAAAGTTGTATAGATTACATTGCTCTGTCCACAAACAAATGAAAAATGACCATGGAGTTTGGTGAGAACAATCAGGAGACTGAAATTTATCTTAGTCAAAATACACAAGTATGTTGCATTATATCATTAAGGGGAAGCCCAAGCCTATTCTGGATGCTTATAACTGGCTATTATCCTGCTCAAAAAAAGTTGCTCATGACCTTTTTCTAAATTTGTTTAACATCAGTAGATTCTATAACAACCAAATCATTTCTTCATTTCATAATCAAAGCAACCACAATTTAAAAAGCATGTATTTGATCGAAGCATCATGACAGAAGCCACATGGAGACATAGTTTTGTGCTGACTGTTGCTTTGCTTTAAAAGTTTTATTATTAGGCTTAATTTGTGTGTTAAGCCTGTTTTATAAAAGACCAATTTTCTAGCAACTGGATAGAAAGTTTACAGTCTCCTTGTGAGTTATTCCACTCCTATTTGGATTACCACAATGCGTTTTACATGAGGCTGCCCTTGAAGATATTTGGAAACTTCAGCTGGTACAAAATACCTCAGCTCCATGAGTTGCATTAGTTATCAGTATGCTTCTCGATTCAGTTCAAGGTATCAGTGTATTTGAAATCCCTCTTGATTCAAGACCAAATTATTTGCAGTGATATCTACCCGTCCTTTAGATTGGTCAAGAGAAACATGCAGTAGAGTGCCATCTTGTGGGAAGAGAGCTTTTTTCTGCCATGTCATCTATCCAGTGGAACACCACCTCACCAGACTTGTCTCAACTTGTTTTGCCATGAAGCCTGGAGCCCAGATAGTGTGCCTGACCCTGTTTCTTGATTATATTGAATGTGGAGTATTATGAGTATTGTTAGCTGTTATTTTATGCTATTAATGTTATTTCCAAATTTGATAGTTTTTAACTCTGTTTTTATTCTGTTTTAAGTGCAGGCCCCACAGAGTCATGTATGTGAGAGGAGCAGCCATATAAATTAAATACTACCAAATTTTAGTAAATTGGCCACAAATTAGGATTTAGGATCTGCATTCGGTTGCCGCTTCTATCTTAGAATCAAACAGTAGCTCACATTAAAGCTTTCAGGAAAGTATTTTAATTTCAAGTGTTTGAGGATCTTATTTTTATTGTGAGGGGGCAGGAAGGAATTTTCTCCTTTTATCATTGACCATGATTCTAACAGTAATGCCTTTCCCATACGTAGCAACAGAATTTAGGGGAAAAAATCCCTTTTGTGACAATAGGTGTATTTTATATGTATACAATGCTATAATATTGGTCTGTGGAAACTCAGATGACTCCTAGAAGACAGCAAAGAGCTATAGAAATCTTTTTGCTTCCACCTAGTGCTTGCCTGGATTTTCGCAGATCAGAAGTGGACATTCTAGTTATGTATGAGAGATAAGCATCAATAAATTTTATGGCTATGTTAGGAACAATTATAAGTCATATACGTATAGCAAAGGAAAATGTGTAGCAACATGATTCTTTGCCCTATCATGGTTTAAACTTAGAAGATTGGGTTTTTTTCTGGTTAGAACCTGTTAATCCATCTTACTCCAAGGTTTTCAACATCTTATAACATCTGTACATCTTGTAAAGGCACATCATCTTTTGATTCAGGAATAAAATTCTTTAAGTTGTTGATGATTTTAAATTAACAATGTTGCAAGCTAAACATTTTTTCCAAATAGATGTTCACCAAGCTCCTAACTCCCGATAACATTGAGTTTGATATACAAATTGCTACAAGGACAGATGACACAAGAGGAAATAAAAATTAAACCTATGTTTGGTAAAGTTTAGGGTACCTCAAGCTTCCATCTTAGAACCAGTAGTCTTCAATATCTTCATAAATTCATACTTAGATGAAGGAATAGAAGGGGAACTCATCAAGTTTGCAGATGACACTAAGATGGCAGGAATAGCCAACACCCTAGAAGACAAGTTCAGGATCCAAAAAGATCTTAACAGAGACTTGAACAATTGGCCCTATCCAACAACATGAAATTTAATGAGAATAAAAGCAAAGTTTTATGCTTAGGCAGGAAAAACCATAGGTACAAGTACAGATTAGGCAAAACCTGGATCAAAAACAGTAACTATGAGAGGAACCTTGGAGTCCTAGTGGATGATCACTTAAACATGAGTTAGCAGTGTGCGGCAGCAGCCAAAAAAAACTAATACAATCCTAGGTTATATAAACAAAGGCATAGAATCAAAGTCATTACCACTTTATAAATCCTTAGTAAGATCACACCTGGAATACTGTGTCCAGTTTTGGTCACCACATTACGAAAAGATGTTGAGACTTTGGAAAAAGTGCAAAGAAGAGCAACTAAAATGATTAAAGGCCTGGAGACTAAAACATATGAAGAACAGTTGCAGGATTTGGGTTTGGCTAGTCTAGAAAAAAGAAGGATTAGAGGGGACATGATAGCAGTATTCCAATATTTGAGAGATTAGCACAGTGAGGAGGGGGTCAACTTATTTTCCAAAGCACCAGAGGGCAGGACAAGAAAAGATGGAAACTAATCAAGGAGAGAAGCAACCTGGATTTAAAGAGAAACTTCCTAACAGTAAGGACAATTAACCACTGGAACAACTTGCCTTCAGAAGTTGTAGGTGCTTCATCACTGGAGGTTTTTAAGAAAAACTAGACAGCCACCTATCTGAAATGGTATAGGGTCTTCTGCTTGAACAGGAGGTTGGACTAGAAGACCATACAAGGTCCCTTCCAGCTCTATTCTGATTAAAGTTCAAGAACTGTATAGTGTATTGTAGTATAAAACTAGAGACAACTTGTTTTCCTGTAGAAAATGCAATAAGTGGAATATATCTACTGATATGTTAGACTCAATCCTAGAATGCAAGCATAAAAGTTTCCTAGTTTACTTATTAGTACCATATGTAATTGGATGGAAACAGCTAGACTCAAAAATTTGTCTTACCATAATGACTCTAATTTTTTAAAGATCGAAAATGACTCTGACTAGAAAATACCATTAAACTACCAACTTGGTTAAAATTTAAAGGGTAATTCTCATATAATGCTTTTATTTAATAGCCCAATTTACAAAATGTCTAAAATTAATGCAGATCTTTTCAGGACAAAATCAGCTGTAACTGCACCAACTAATTTTTGCTCATTTGAACTGAATTATTAATAAGTGAGAAATATACCATATGTTCCCCAAAGAGCTAGATACATTTATTTCAGATAAAATTGCTGTGTTTGGTGGAATATAAGAGGTTTAAATGCTTTTGGAGAAATGGGTTACTTATATACTGATTTAATAGAGTATAAATCAGGCTGCATAATTAGGGGCACAGCTGGCTCCTAACCTAAAGCCAGCAGCTTTTGTTGGTTAAGTTCCTTTATCACCTGCATGGCTTTAATCAACAATAATTTGTTCTTCTCGTAGAGTAATAAGAGTTAATCAGTAATTTTTCTATTTGTACTACTGTGACAGGGTTTTATGGCAGGCTTAGATTAAACTGGTTATATTTTTATTTTTAAAATATTTGTCTTGCCTTCATCTCCTAAATCACTTCATCCATTTTTTTTGTACTCTGATCTTAAAGAATTTAACAATATGAAGTCTTGACAATGTAATCTTTATCTATAAGCATTTCTGTATAGGAAACTTTCAACCTATTAAGTGAGCCTATTTCCCAAACTCATGAATACCTTAGTTAAGAAACATTGTGGACTCCTATAACTTATGTATAAAATTGTCCAGCATGCTTTGATAGCATGCTTTCTTTCTATATTTTTATATGTGATAGGAGTCAAGTATACATAGACCTTAATGATACTGTATATAACTATAATAAGGTGCTGTAAATCATTGCTTAGTTATATCACCAAATACTTCATTTTGCATGTAGTGGGAATCACTATTACAGTAGAAGACAGATATCTGAATATACATCAGGAAAGTATAAAAGTCATATAAAAACTTGAGGGCAATAAAGCTTGTTCTATTCTTAAGAGTTCTATACTTTTATCACTTTTACCTTGGGCTTTTCTAAATCTTGCCTTTCCCCAATTTTGTGGTACACATCTGATTGGTGAGACTTGGTTCCATGAAGCTTTGGATTTCTTCCTTATGAGACCCTTTTTTGCTGACTGATGCCCAACATTTGTTATTAGTAGCCCTGGTGCTGAGTATTAAGCAACTAGTCCTATGCTTGCTCAACACCAAAAATAATCTCATTGCTTTAAAAGCACAGGAGGAAGATGACATTCTGAACCTGTGTCTGAAACTAATGATAAATAAACAATATTCGTTATGTATTTGTAAGTTGTCCATCGATAAACTGAAAGCAGTGCATATTGGTTTCTCTTCTACTTTTACACTTACAGCAACAGTTCAATCCAAGAGTTAAATAGGGCTACTAGATCTTGATTGGAAAAATCTAATTGCCACTACTTGCAGCAAAGGTAATTTTCCATAACATCTACCAGCCGTTTGTATTTTTTGCAGGAATAGATCTCTCCAGTCCTGTCCAACATAGAGATGGGAGTTGTACTGGACGGTATATATTTGATTCTCAAATCAGAATATATCTTACATATCATGGAACAGGTTTAGTTCTGCAATAGTGGCAAATGTCTGTAGTTCAGGTGTAGGATGAGGGTAAAGGTTCGTTCTCTGAGCTTGTGGGTTGATTTCTGAACATTTCATTACCAGGCTAGGTAACATCTTCAATGGTGTTTAAGAGGTCAATGTCAATGTTCTTCTGTTTATAAGGGCTTCAGGTGTGGGTGTGTCAAGTGAGGGTCTTGTGATGGATCTTGTCAGGTTTAGTTCTGGCCAACAATATTTTGTAAAAATCAGTATAGATATGTTTGCCAGCCATCTTTACTGAATCAGCATTAATGTCTTACTCACTTCTAGAATAATGTACAATTGCACCAGTCTTTGTCTACATTTATGTTTACATTGTGGAAATTAAATAATTAAAATCTCAACTTCCCCCATGCCCAGTTTTTGGATGACCTCACTACATAAACATATCTGCCCTAATATGGTACTATTTGATATACAAGTCAATTTTAGAGGTTTTACTGGTTTTTTGGAAGGACGAATGGTAAATTGTAGTACTGTGCAAACATAAAAGCTGATGAAGATCACACATTCAACAGCTAGGTTGGGGGTTGGGAATTGGCAGAGAAAATCTGATACTAATAAACCCCAGAAATTTAAATAAGAACTTTTTTTATTTTTGAGGGTGAAAATAGGAAACCCTTGAGGATTTGGGGAATTTTAAATATTGTGAGCATTTTGCTAATTACAAAATGCTTGCCTTGATCAGCTTGATCTGTCACAAAATACACATTTATTATAAGGCAAATATATTATAATGCTCTTCCTCACCTCCTCTAGCTTTCGTTATATGCAATATTTACATTTGCTCTATTTACATATTTATGCATAGATAGGCAAAATCCAAATTATATAATGGCTGCAAACACTCAGCATTTTTAAATTATTTTCTACGAATATTAAAAGGACATTCACAGATCTCAGAGGTGTTATTATAAATTAAGATGGTGCTGCAGAAGGAGACTTTGTTCAGCAGCATTTCAGTTTCCCATTTTAAAATATGTAATTTTTAAAAATGCATAGTAAAGTAATGAGAGTCCAGGAGTCTGGCAGGCAGGAAAGGAGTATTCACAGTTATGTTGGTGCCTAAAGGTCCTAAATTATCTACCACTGAGCTAAAATGAGAAAAAATGCTTGTCAGATGAAGAAATGGTGTTTAGCAGAAACTCAAGGATATGTCCATTGCAGAGTTTGAAAATTACCAGTAAATCTTTATGTCCCAAACATGAAGATGCTGGTTTAATGGCTTAAAAAAAAGGTTCACAAACTTTTCAGGTCACTTTATAATATACATTAGGTTTAGTGGACTGGGCAGATCCCTATATTAATGAAAAAAATAGCATTCTATAAGCTTCTAATAACTTGGTATCAGTCTTCTATATGAATAAGGTAGGAAAAATTCATTCAGTTTGCTTTCAAAATTCCATCGTATTATGTCAGCAGCCAAAGCATTGAAGGTATGTACGATTCACTTGTACTACTATATTGCCTTAAATACAGCCCAGTATAACTTCTTCTTCCCATTCTTCAAACCAGGAAAAATCTCAGTGCCACTAACTGATAAACAATGTGGAATCCAATCCAGTCTTCAAAATTCTAAATCCAATATTGTAATAATCCTTTTATTTATTAATTATTTATTAGATTGATTTTTCTCACCTTTAACATTCTAATAAGTAACTCAATGTGGCAAACATATCTAATACTCCTTCCTCCATCTATTTTCCCCACAACAACAACTCTGTGAGCTGGGTTGATCGACAGAAAGTAACTGGCCCTAAGTCTTGCATCCAGCTTTCATGCTTAAAGTGGGACTAGAACTCGAAGTGTCCTGAATTCTAGTCTGGCGCCTTAACCGCTTGATCAAACTGGTTAATGTTATAAAATCTTTCTTAGCAAATATTTCTGAGCATTTCTTGATATATAATTTCAAAAATCGGCTATAAGTAGTAAAAATCAGTGATAAGTAGTAACAGGAGTCAAAATCAGAAATGGGATTACTGTATTTTTCCATGTATAAGATGCTATTTTTTCCTGTAAATCAGATGCATCTTATACAAGTGCAGTATCTTATACACAGAAAAATAATGGTAACCTCCGCAGCCCAGGGCATGCCTGTGTGGGTTGCCATGCCGCCTGGTGCAGGTGTCAAGCCCAGTGGGCTTGCCACTAACGGGAAGGGGAGGGGGCAAGATCGTTGGCTTGCTGAACTTCTGGATTTGCCAGCTCAGCTGTTCGCCACTCCGCCGAACAGCTGATCGGTGCGGAGAAACTCGCGTGCCAGAGCATCTTAAACAAGGTTGCGTCTTATAGACGGAAAAATACAGTACTGTATTTTCCGGTGTATAAGGTGACCCGGCGTATAAGACGACCCCTGACTTCGGCGCCGAGTTGCATGCCTAGAAAGTCATCTTATACACCGGAAACTACCGTAATTTCTGGCGTATAAGATGACCCCGACTTCAGCGCCGATTTCAACGCTTTAAAAAATCATCTTATACGCCAGAAAATATGGTATATTTTTCTGATGTCTGGAGTTCTATTGGAATTATGTCTGAATTCAAATTGTGTATACCTTTAAGCCATATATGATTCATGACTGAATTGCTCATTTGGCAACAATTGAGCAATTGGCAACTCCCGGTTCACCCAGTCATCTTCTGGGTCTCTTTACTTACTGTAATATATTTTAGAAAAAAATGCTTTTACTTTGCCAGACTTATCTTCATTTATACTGTTCAAATGCTGGCTCCTGATGTTTGTGTGCTTCTACATATGATGGTTATTTTATCTTTATTAAAATTGTGCAAGCAAACTAGGGAACAGAAGATATTAAAGGATAATAGGTTGTAAGTAGATTAAGTAAGTTACACATACATAGTTCAAAACCTGCTGGTTTTATCCCAGGGGTAATATAGGTAGTTCTCCACTTATGGCTTAGCAACCATTCAGAGTTATAAGAGAGCTCTCAAAAAAGATACATATGACCCAGTTTTGAAGTTCCAACAGCTGTGCCTCCCCAAGGTCACATGATCACAATTTAGATGCTTGGCAGTGTCCCATTTTATAGCTCTTGCAGCATCCCAGGATCACATCATTAAAATTTGTGAGAAATAAACCAGAGTTTACTTCCAATTTCCAGCAAAAAGAGCCATTGGATACAATGGATTTGCTTAGGTTGTAATGACCCATTTAACAACCAGTCTGATTTACAACTGTAATTTCAGGTTCCTTTATGGTCATGGATATTTAGTATTTTTCCACTGAAGCATAGGTTTGGGGAAGATATATTTGCTTGTTGATCTAAAAATAAACGTTGTGTATTGCTGATGTATCCTCTTCTTCCAGTGAGATGACTAAATTGGTGATTCAGTCTTACCTGAATGCAAGTAATGAAATGAAATCTTTCACTACAATGAGGCAACATTCAGTTAGAGAACTGAAGAAAACCATATCTTCAAAAACAAGGACTGGAGGGAGGAATGAGTGGGTCAAGGATGTCTGAAGAGTGCAGTCAAAAATTCAGGATGGTGGCCATGATGAAGTTTTTCCTGTTTCTTATGTCAATCAGATTATTATTATTATTGATCATCGCACAGTCAGCCAGATGTTCAGACTGGATTTGGCATTTTGTCTACCTATCGAGTCCTTACCCAGGACCTGGGATAGGCAGATGTGGATGTTTGATGGTATTACAGATATCGTCGCAGGATGGAAGCAGTTCCTAATAAGGCCGCCTTTTGCAATTGACTAATAGCGAATTTGTCAATGCCAATGGTGTTCAAGTGGTGCTCCAGTTGTTTTGGGATTGCACCCAAGGAGCCTATGACTATTGGCACTACCCTTGCTTGCTTTTGCCACAGTCTTTCTATTTCTATTTGTAGGTCTTTGTATTTTGTTATCTTCTCCAGTTCTTTCTCTTCTATTCTGCTATCTCCAGGCACTGCCACGTCCACTATCCAGACTTTTTTGTCTTTCTTATCGACAATTGTTAAGTCTGGGGTGTTATGTTGCAGGTGCTTGTCTGTTTGAATTCTGAAGTCCCAGAGCAGTTTAATTTTATCATTTTCTATGACTTTCTCTATTTTATGATCCCACCAGTTTTTGCTTACAGGCAAATGATATTTTTTGCAGATCTTCCAATGCACCATTGTTGCTACTTTGTCATGCCGCTGCTTGTAATCAGTCTGTGCAATCTTCTTGCAACAGCTTACCAAGTGGTCCACTGTTTCTTCAGCTTCTTTGCATAGGCGGCACTTACTGTCTGTTGCTGTCTTCTCAATTTTGACTTTGTATGCATTTGTCCTTAAGGCTTGGTCTTGTGCAGCCAGAATTAGTCCCTCGGTCTCTTTCTTCAATTTTCCTGCTCTTAGCCATTGCCAGGTCTTTATTATCTGCTTTCCCAGCTATTTTTTTCATGTATTGGCCATGTAGTGCTTTGTCTTCCCATGCCTCTATTCTGTTCTTCATTTGGTCTTTCTTGTAGGCCAGTTTGGTCTCTCCAGTAGTTAGTAAGCCTTCCTGATATACTAATTTCAGTGCATCTTCATCATTGTTCTTCAGATATTCTTCCAAAGCCATTTTTTCTTCTTCAACCATCTGATGTACTTGTAGCATTCCACGCCCACCTATTTGCCTTGGTAGATAAAGTCTATCAATGTCACTGCGTGGATGAAGGGCATGATTCATTGTCATTATTTTTCTGGTCTGCCTATCCATTGCTTTTAGTTCTGCTTGAGTCCAGTCCACTATTCCAGCTGTGTACCTAATGACTGGGATTGCCCAGGTGTTGATTGCCTTTATGGTATTTCCTCCATTGAGTTTGGATTTTAAGATCTTCTTCACTCTCTTGATGTATTCACCTCTAATCTTTTTCTTGACTTCAGTGTGCTTGATGTTGTCAGCTTGAAGGATACCCAAGTATTTGTAGTACTCTTCCTCATCCAGACTCTTAATGTTATTTTCGTGGGGCATCTTGATTCCTTCAGTTTTCACTATTTTTCCTTGTTTGATAGTAAGTGTGGCACATTTGTCCAAGCCAAACTCCATTACAATATCTTGGCTATATATACGGACAGTGTTGAGCAGCGATTCTATTTCAGATGATGTTTTTCCATACAGCTTCAGATCATCCATATAAAGGAGGTGGGATAGTCTGGCAGATGTTTTTGATGTTTGATAGCCATGTCCTGAGTTATTCAGTATTGTTGACAGAGGAAACAGTGCAATAACAAATAGTAATGGTGATAATGAATCTCCTTGAAATATTCCTCTCTTGATATTAACCTCTCCCAGCCTCTCACCATTGATCTGCAACTGTTTCTTCCATTGTGCCATCGATCTTTGCACAAATTTTCTGATGTTTCTACTGACTCCTGTTATTTCTAGGCACTTTATTATCCAATCATGTGGCAGAGAGTCAAATGCCTTTTTGTAGTCAATCCATGCCACATTCAGGTTGGTCTTCCTTCTCTTGCAGTTTTCCAAGATCATTTTGTCTATTAGGAGTTGATCTTTTGTTCCTCTGCTATTGGGGCGGTTTCCTTTCTGCTCAGGTGGAAAGAGATTGTTTTCAACTAGATGCTGTTGTACTGCATCAGCTACCACACCAGTTAGTAATTTGAAAGTTGTTGGTAAGCAGGTAATTGGCCTGTAGTTACCTGGTGTTGCCCCTTTTGCTGGATTTTTCATTATTAGGTAGGTTTTCCCAGTTGTTAGCCACTTTTCAATTTCTCCTCCTTGTAGTATATTGTTGAACTGTTTGGCAATGAGTGGGTGTATAACAGTTAGATGTTTCAACCAAAACCCATGCAGTTCATCTTCACCTGGTGCTGACCAATTTTTGATTTTCTTTGCTCTTTTTTCTACCATTTTTGTTGTTATTACTAGTTCTTTCATTTCAACTTCTGTTTTATTTGCATCCACCTCTTTTAACCAAGCCGCATCCTTGTTGTATTTCTTTGGGTTATCCCATATCTGCTTCCAGAACTGCACTGTTTCTTCCTTGTCAGGTACTGACTGATTCCTTGCAGTTTCTCCATTGATGGATTGGTAGAAACGTTTCTGATTGGATTGAAATTGGAGGTTCTGCCTATAGTTTGCAATTCGAGCTTCATATCTACTGATTTTCCTGGCTATAGCTGTTATTTGTTGCTTTATTATTTCCAGTGCTTCCTTGATCTTCCTTGTTTCTAAGTGGTATTTCTTGATTAGGTATTCTTTGGTCTTGTTGTTCTTCAGCTTTTTTTCTTTCATCTGTTCTAGCTTGCTTGCATGTGATCTTAACTTGCTGATCTTATTTTCTAGTCTAACCTTCCATTTTTCTGGTGCACTGTTTGTTTGTTTTTCTTTTTTGTTGATTTTGCATCCCAGGTATTCTGTTATAACTGTAGCTGTGCTGTACATTAGTTGGTTTGTTTCTTGCAGTGAATTGGTGCTTATACTTGATATTGCAGTATTTGCATCTTTTAATGCTTGTGCTAGCTGTTTCTTTGGAACAAGCTTCAATGCAGGTAGCCTTATTCTGTTGTTTTTGTGGTGTTCTAGATGCTCAGTTATTCTTTGTTTCAATTCTTTTATTTCTTTAGTTAGAGGGTTTTGTTCTTCCTGAGGAAGAGGTGCCTGGTTTCCAAATGAGAACAGTTGTATATCTCTGCTGGATTCCTTCACTGCCAACTCCCCCTGGTATGCCACTAAATTCTGAATTACTTCTGGTAAGGCTTTGATTGCTTTGCCCTGGGTAAACCTTTGCTGTTCGTCCAATTCTGTTTCTGTGAATACTTTATTTCGTATTATAAATTGGCATTGATCTGCTAGTCTCTGTTCTGTTATTTCTGATTCTGGATGTTGTTCTTTCCAGAACTGATGCATTCGTTTTAGATATCCTCTTCTTGTTGGACTTGATCTGTAGTAACAGATTATTATTTCTTTGGTTTCAATCACTGTGTATCTGCGACGGGTAAACACCTTTTCTTCCAGTAGTTCTGCAGCTGCTGGCCCTGGTTGCTCAGCCAACAGTCCTGAGTCCTGTAACCCATTTTTCACCAGATATCCAGGAACTCCGATATCTAGCGCGGACCTTGTTAACCCGGGCGACGTCCGAGCCGGTATGGCATTCTGCAATTTATATCTCACCATATTTTTTATGGGAGAGACACTCTTTGTCTGACTCCTCTGATGAGACCTGTCCAGTATGGTTGAACCTCTGGCATAGCTCTCATCTTCCTCAAAGTACACAAGCCCCACAACCACGTCAAGGTAGTGCCTCACTGGGGGTCAAGGTAGTGCCTCACTGGGGGATTATTATTATTATCATCATCATCATCCCATCCTTTGCTAAGCACATTGGGCTACAAGTATATTGCACAATTTTGGGTCTACAGATGCAATCTCTGTATCCTTCCATTTAAGGTTAATGTTTTTCAGATCTTCCTGAAATTTTTGATGCCAGGTTTTCTTTGGCCTTCCTTTTCTTCTACAACCATCTGGTGGTATCCAATTGATTGTGATCTTGGCTAGATATTACTCACTCATGCAGAGCACATGTCCAGCAAAGCACATTCTACATTCTAGTCACTATCTCAGAGAGTCTTCAAGAACTACATCTTTATAGAATTTCCTCGTTTGTGACATGGTCCCAATATGAGATATGAAGAATCCTTCTGAGACAATGTTGTTGGAAGACATTGATCTTATGAATAATTCTTGTTATAGATTTTCAGATCTCACCTGCATGGATGGCAGTTGGTGTGATAATGGCATTAAGTAATCTGATCTTGGTTGCTGTGTTTATAATGGATGTGGTCCACATTTAATGTATATGTTGGAAGACTGCAGTTGCTTTACCTATTCGGCATTTCACATCTGCTTCTGTTTCCCCATCTGTATCCATGATGCTTCCAAGGTAGTTCAATTGGTCCACAAATTTCAAGGCCTATCCTCCTAATGTTGTTCGCAAGTAAAGCCATGTCATAGCAAAATCCAGGTCACAATGTGTCCACAACCTGTTCATCAGATGCACAATGAAAATTAAAAAATGAGTGAATCTTTAAACATCATCACCATGGATACTATATTAACATTTTTTTTTAATCACACCCTGCAAATATCTCAAGAAGTTCAGAGGAAAAGCTGTAAAATTGGCATTTCTGATCCCAACCACTACAATCTGCAATAACTGTGCCATCCTTGCCAAAGGTAGAACAAGTCCTGTGAACAAATCCATAGAAAACCCTGTTTTAAAGAAAAGCACTACTGAGAGAATTATCAGTTTACAAGCAGGTTTGTCTTCAAATTTCTTTTTAACAAAGAAAAAAATCTTTAAAATGTACAGATGCACATGACATCACTGTAATCACTCAAGAGCAGTTCTTTGGTCATTCAAGATTGCTTAATAATGATCCATAGCATGAAGATCAGTACTACAACAAAAACTGCAGACAGCTTGCATTTCATGTCAATTTCCTCACCCATTAACCTATTTGCAAACTGATAAGAGTACTGAAACTTTTGAACTTTGGTGTTGGAGAAGATTCCTGAGCTTACTATGGACAGCCAAGAGAACAGATAAATGAATCATTGAACAAATGAACCCAGAGCTCTCATTCAAGGCAGAACTGATCAGAGGAGGCTTAAATAATCCTACTTTTGGCAAATTATGTGAAGACCATTCTCCCTGGAGAAGGCTCTAAAGCTGGGAAGGTGGAAGGAAAGACAAAAAGAGGATAACCAGCATCAAGGTGAAGGAACATAGTTGCAGTAATGATGACTGCATTATTGGAAAAGCTTGAAGGACCACAATGGGGTTAGATCATAATGGAAAAGATTTGTCTATCTTTTTAACAATCAACTTGATAAGTTATGTAGTTAATCAATCATGTGAACTAGAATGCAATAATAAACTCATACTAGTATTCCAATTTGGAAAAGGGAAAAACATACAAGCAAACTACATATATTAAAAATCCAGTATAATTCAAACATCAGTTTTAAGGACCAGTTATAGATGACTTTACCTATTCTATATAGAATAGGTAAAGGAGAAGAAATGGGCTTAAAAATGCCAACAAAGATTTGTGTAAACTTTTTAAAAGGTGATATAAGTACATGCTAGAATGAATAAGGTACTGGAAATTCTGAGAAATAGACTAGATTTGTGGCAGGTTTGTGTGCTTCTCTTATCCAGTCCATCTAGAAGGGTCAGAACTGAATATAAGTTCTAAGCCCACAGGTCTTCTTCTATTCAGAATATGTTTTATGCTGCTGAACTATCACAACCCGCTTTTAATAGATATGCTACTGAATTATGAGGTTATGTACTGAAATATACTAGCTTCTATGCAAGACTTCCATAAAAAAGGAATTTAATCAATTCAGTATTATGGTAATAAATATATAAAACAGAAAAGCTAGAAGATTAAAGCTAATTGCAGGACATGTCTGGTATTTTGGCTTAATACAGTGCATTAAATGAGACTTTGTATCCTAGCTAATTAATTGTGAAGGTCATAAAGTACATTTTAAGTATATTTAAATGCACTTGGACAAGTATCAGCAAACAATCAAAGGGTAGTTTTATGACGGCACATAATTTAGCAGTGATGCTTTGTATTTGCCCGTTTCGTGTAATAGGCTTGAAATAAGCACCACTCACTGTCAAGCACAATGCAAAGCCTGAATTGACAATGCAGCAGAGAATTTATTTTTTTTCCTCCTTTTTTTCTTCACAGCTGAAGTTATTATCACAACTGCTGGAGAATTTGTGAGATTGGGAGATAAGAATCATAATGATCCATTGGGGACTCGTCAATCACTGCAAACTGCTACCAGAATCGAAATTACATCTGCATTTGAATTAGCAACATTACTCGCCAATTTAGTTCAGAGTGAACATTTTTCCATTGAAGATGGAATTAAATTAGAAAATGAGTGAGTCTTTAATTTCCAGATTATAAATCACTGAAAATAATTCAGCTTCTGTACCTTAAGGCCAATTACATTATCCTAAGCGACATTTTATCTCACAACCTTCCAAGTGATTTCATGATGAGGAACCATCATACAAATCAGTTTTGCTCTAGTAGCAAGAAATATATCTACACAGAGTTACACATAAAATAGCAGGAAGGGATTTAATGTGGAAGCTTACTTTACATGAATTGTGGATATCTTATGATAGATTTTTCTTACAGTGAGCTATAGACCAGGGATGGTCAATTTGGGATGCCCAGCTTTAAATCCAAAATTTAAAAAGGATTGTATAAGATATAGCCATTTGTTTCTCCTCCAATCTTCAGATAATTTTTAAATCTATATTTAGAGAAAAAATAAAAAAACTGATCAACTGTAAGAAATTTATTTTGATTAAAATAAAAACAGAAACTTGTTTGAAGGCTTCTCTAGCACAAATACAAAAAATAGTTGCCATAAGGAAATAGACAATACTGAAATTAGGAATGATAGAACAGATTATATATATAAAATAAACCAGAATAAAATTGATATTGTTTTTTAAAGTTTTTTACACAAATTAAGGTACATTTCAGGATATAAAAATATTAATATTTAACACTTTTATAAATCATGATTTTACTTAAAATGATTTTTGCCTCATTTACCACCTAATAAACAAATTATTATTATTGATTTTTGCAAAAATATTTGAATAACAATTTTACCTGTTTTAATTTGTTTAAATTGTTTTGCATAATAAAAAATAATAGGATTTGATAAGTGGATAAAGGGACAAATCCAATCTAATCATCTGACTGACTGGCAATGAAGCAGAATAACAATATATTACATTTATATGTGGGCCAACTCTCAGTGAGTCTGGGCAACATATGAACAAGTAGTGTGTTGCATCCTCAAGGCCAAGCTATTGTTGTGCCCGAAATCAAGAACAAGCTAATATGCTTATATGCTCTATAATACCTATCCTCTTAAAAAAGATCCCTAGAATTTTCCTTCACCTCTTATGAGAGACAAAATCGTTCATCTGTCTATGTCATCTTAGTAGACATGTGGCAGAGGAGGTACCTCTATAGTCCAATACCTCATCCGAATTGGTATCTTTAGTATCCTCTTCTTGAAGAAGCATCTCTCTTCTATTTAATGGCAAACCCAACTTGATTAACTAACAGTAGAAGAGAGGAGAAATGAAGACCTATAAATGACAATATTAGCTGCTTTTAGCAACAGCCCCAACAACAGTTACTCAAGGCAGAAATAGAAACCATCATTGCTGCCATTACTCTCACTTTACCATATTTTCCCTCCTCTCCTCTCCTCTCCTCTCCTCTCCTCTCCTCTCCTCTCCTCTCATCTCATCTCATCTCTCTTCCTTCTATAAGTATAGCACTATACCAGTGGTGGCAAACCTTTTAGAGACCGAGTGCCCAAAATGCAACCCAAAACCCACTTATGCATCACCGGGTGCCGGGTGGGCATGGCCACCAAGCTTTCAGCCACTAACTTGTTGCTCGCTTGCTGTCTGCTCCGACTTGTGCTCATTCTCTCGCTGTCTGCAGCAAATGCTTCCGCCAAAAGTTGCTCCTTTTATAGCCTCTCGCCTATTCCCAGACTGCACATGTGCAGAGAGGAGGAGGGAGCAGCTCAGCCCAGCAATGGCTCACATGCCACCAGAGATGGCTATGCGTGCCGCCTGTGGCACGTGTGGCATAGACTCGCCACCATGGCACTATACTATCCAGAACTGTTGCTGTGAGGGGCAGACAGTAAAACAACAATGAGTACTCATTATTATTATATAACTTTCTTTTATTGCATCCTCATGGTTCTATTTTTGAAAAGTGAATTAAACTTAAACATATGGCATCATGTTGTCCAGGCTTGCCTCTCATTTGTTAGAAAATTAATCCAACTGCTGAAAGTTAACTTTTGTATAGTCAACTTTTAGTTAACAACTTCCATAAGAACATAATCATGTTTTTTGTAGTTGTCCAAGGTCAATGTAGCCCAAATTCTTCATAGATTCAATGCTGGTGTTACAAGAGCCTGCAACTCAGCCCTATTTCTGCCCCTTCTAAAAACATCCTTTTAGCATTCATAAGAATATCATTTTGCCTGTTGGATCTGCAATATTATTCCAGATTCAAGTCCATTCTCTCTTTATTCTCTTCTTACTCTAGCTTATAGATTTTTTAGGAAGCACAATTAGAAATAAATTTTCACTGGGCAAAACTGATTAATTTCATTGTGAAATATGTAGACCAAGACCATGATTTTAAAAAGTCTGATTGGAGGAGAGGTAAATCATGCTTTATTAGGCCACTGAATGTTTTTAATTGCATAGAACATGCAAGCATCAAGACATGAATTTAAGATTGTGCCTTTATTATGATAGTCCTTATAACTTAATCAGCCAGTGTCTTAAACTTTAAAAGAGCTAATTTTAACTCTTTAGGGAGCCTAACAAAAATTCCATGGATGAAAATCCTAAAGGGGAAAACAACTCTAGAAACATGGGAAACTATGAAAAATATGATCAAAAAAGCCACTGGGCACAATATTACTGAAAAAGAAAAACAAGAAATCCAAAAAAAACCAGCTGTTACAGGTTCCGACTAATGAAGCACTTCAAAGAACTTTCAGGCATGTTTCCTAAAGTCTTTATTTGCAGAGCTACAATTTTGCCAGTCACCATGATGGACGGGTTGATGCCAGAATCTAATTTCCTGTCGCTGGCATCAACCTTTTCTTGCTAAACCCCTCCCTTGTCTTGCAGTCACAAGTCACATTATCCAATTAGTGTGAAGGTTAAGAGTTTACTTCCTCTTTCTTTCCCGGGCTTTTTCTCCCCCCCACTCTAAGCTGTGTATTAACCCAGTAATTACCAGACAGTTTTGCATATTGTCAAAGCAAGAATATACAGTATTTGCAGCATTGACATCCGGCCCCCCTTACAAGAAAGACAGATCCTGTAGGTAAACAAAAGCATATGTTAAGGGTTATCTTTCGGTTTGCTGGGGTGTTTCACATGAAACCTTTCGATCAATCTCTCAGCGTTCACTTCACTAGATTTCACCCAGGTGGCTTCAGGCAATGGGTATCCCTTCCATTGTACTAAGTACTGTAATTTCCCTCTAAAGATTCTGGAGTCAAGAATACGTTTCACTTCATAGTGGGTCTGCCCTGCCACTACGAGGGGTCCAGGTGCCTTCTCAGGAGGAGGTCTCAAAGTGGAGCCCCGATAAGGCTTCAACAAACTACAATGGAAAACTGGGTGAATTTTCCCTAACAATTTAGGGAGTTTTAGTTGTACTGTGACTGGGTTCATGACCTTTACTATGGGGAAAGGCCCCAAGAATTTTGGTCCCAATTTCTTGCTGGGCAATTTGAGGCGTAGATATTTAGTTGACAGATAGACCTTTTCCCCAACTTGGAATGTTCTTTGGGGAGCCCTCTTTTTATCAGCCTGCTTTTTATAGGTTTCAAAAGTCTTTTTTAAAGCAGTTTTTGTGTTTTTCCAAACTTCTTCCCACCCTCTCACCCATTGATCAAGTGTCTGTGAAGCGGAGGGCAACTGAGGATATTCAGGTATTGTGTTGAATTCTTTCCCTGTGGCTACTTTGAAAGGCATGTAGCCGGTGCTGCTGTGCACGGAATTATTGTACGCCACCTACGCAAAAGGGAGGAGATCAGTCCAGTTCGTCTGTTGGTAAGAAATGTAGCATCTAAGATATTGCTCCACCATTTTGTTAGCGGCTTCAGCAGCCCCAT
Source organism: Crotalus tigris (assembly GCF_016545835.1). Lineage (NCBI taxonomy): Eukaryota > Metazoa > Chordata > Lepidosauria > Squamata > Viperidae > Crotalus > Crotalus tigris. The sequence goes on along the minus strand of NW_024096460.1, from coordinate 4,854,868 downwards.
TGGTGGCTGGATGAAAAGCAGATGATAACCCTTGAGATGATCCAATCAATGTAAGGAAATTTCTCCAAAACTTCGCTGTGAATTGCACCCCCCTGTCTGAGATTATTCGCTTAGGGGCACCATGCAGCCGGTAGATATGTTTCAGGAACAATTTGGCCAGGCGTTGGGCAGATGGGAGTCCTTTGCAGGCGATGAAATGAGCCTGTTTCGAGAACAGGTCTATCACAGTCCAGATGACAGTATTTCCCTTACTTTCAGGTAGGTCCACTATAAAGTCCATAGCTATTTCTTCCCAGGGTTGAGAAGGGTCTGCCATGGGTTGCAGTAACCCAGGAGTTTTCCCCGGGATTCTTTTCATTGTGGCACATACAGTACAACTTTTTACATAGTTTTCCACATCCTTTTTCAGCCCCGGCCACCAGAATTGCCGGCGGGTGAGGTGTAGGGTTTTCAAATATCCAAAGTGTCCAGCCTGCTTTACATCGTGGCTGTGGTTGAGAGCATTTAGATGGAGCGCTTCTGGCAAATATAACTTCCCCCCTTTGTAAGCCAAGCCATCCCTGCATGTTAGGGACGCTTGATTATCTTTGAACCATTGGTCAGTGAGGAGCTCTCGTTTTATTTTCTTCACTCCAGGGTCATCCGGATTGGGGACCCTGCGAGGTGTAAGTTGAGCGACAGTTTGTGGATTGGGAATAATTGCCTCGTTAACCTGCTCTCGTTCACTTTTGTACTGGGGTAACCGGGATAGCGCATCAGCTAGAAAGTTCTTTCCTCCTGGTATGTACTTTAGAGTGAAGTTGAAGCGGTTAAAGTACTGTGCCCACCGTACTTGCTTTGGTGACAATTTGCGAGGAGTTTTCAGTGCCTCTAGGTTCTTGTGATCTGTCCATACCTCAAATGGCACCTTGCTCCCTTCTAGATAGTGTCGCCAATTCAATAGCGCCCACCTAATTGCGAAGGCCTCTTTCTCCCAGATTGCCCATCTTCGCTCGCTCTCAGTGAATTTCTTAGAGGTGTAGGCACAGGGTTGCAGGATCCCATTTTTGTTCTTTTGAAGTAACACTGCTCCAACCGCCACATCGCTGGCGTCGGCTTGAATCACAAAGGGTTCCCCTGGGCAGGGGTGCTTTAGAACCGGTTCAGCGGCAAATAGTCTCTTTAAATTCTCAAAAGCTGTTTGACAGCTCATTGTCCATGCTAGTGGTTGGCCCGGTCGTGGCTTCCCTCCTCCTTTGCCTGTTTTGAGTAGTTCTGTAAGAGGAAGGGCAATCTCAGCAAAAGAAGGGATGAATTGACGATAAAAGTTGGCAAAACCCAGAAAGCTCTGGAGCTGTTTGTGAGTCCTTGGGGGCTGCCATTCGATTATAGTTTTCACCTTGGCCGGATCCATTTCAATACCCTCATTGGAAATTCAGTAGCCAAGATAGTCTAATTGGGTTTGGTGAAATTCACATTTTGACAATTTGACATAAAGCTTGGTGTTCAATAGTTTCTTTAACACTTCTCTCACTAGCTTTATGTGATCAGTCATATTTGTGCTGTATATCAGGATATCATCAAGATACACCAAAACCCCTTTGTACAAGTGATCATGTAGAACCTCATTGATCAACTGCATAAATACAGCTGGGGCCCCCTGTAGTCCAAATGGCATGACTTTGAACTGATAGCTCCCCATTGAACAGTTGAAGGCAGTTTTCCACTCGTCTCCCTCTTTTATTCTCACCTGGTAGTATGCCTCTCTTAGGTCTAACTTAGTGAAGACACTCCCCTTAGCCAGATGGGTCAATAAATCCTTTAGAAGGGGGAGGGGGTATTTATTTTCCACATTTACAGCATTGAGTCCCTTGTAGTCTACGCATTGACGAAGAGACCCATCTTTTTTCTCTTTGAACAACACAGGGGCTCCCACGGAAGATTTGGCCTGTTCAATAAACCCCCTCACTAGGTTCTTGTTCACATATCGCTGCATCTCCTCCATTTCGAGGGGGGACATAGCATACATCCTCGGACGTGGGAGTTTGGCTCCGGGCACCAGTTCGATGGAGCAGTCATTGGGTCTGTGAGGGGGTAGGGCATCACATTCTTTTTCACTGAACACCTCCGCCAGATCCAAGTATTCTTTGGGGATGATTGGTTCACCTGGAGTCAGTGAGGCGGCCATGTGCGCTCGCTCATTGGGTGGCCTAAGATGCCCAGTAACATCTGTTGAATCAATGGGGGGATCAGGCCCTATAGGTAGTCTCACAATTCTCATTCCTTTCTCCCACCAGATAAATGGCTTCCATTTGTCCAACCAGGCTAGTCCTAGGATCACTGCCTCGGTCATTTTTGGAGCCACCAGGAAACGAATAAACTCCCAGTGTGCACCTATTTCTAGGCGTAAGGGCTCAGTTAATTGTGTAATAAGAGTCCCTCCCATCAGGGAGCCATCGGCTTGCTCAAATCTCATCGGTTTGGAAAGCTGTTTTGCCCTTATGCCCATTTTCATGGCAAACGCCAGACTAATAATGCAACGGGTACATCCCGAATCAATTAGTACGTTTAAGTCTATTTGTGCCCCAGACTTAGGGATTATAAGTTTGGGGGCCAGTGAAAAAGGCAGGATTTGTCGACTCACCATTGGGTCGTTTTCTCCTTCATCGTCGCTATCAAAGAAGGGAAGAGCAGGGGCAGGTCCACCTGGAGTCTTGGCATCCTCCTGTGTGTGAGGTGTAACCTGGGCAACTGGTTCTTGCATGAGTCGATTGGATTTTTCTCTTGTTAGCCGCTGAGCAGGTTTCTTTTGCATTGCCGGTCCTGGCTTGCAGTCGAGGGTAGGGGACTGGACAGGTGGCCGCTCGGTGTCCTCCTTGTCCACACCAGAAACACTCGAAGGAAGGCATGCAGGTGGCCTGGGTCTCTCAGCCCTTGCAGTAGTTGAAGGCTTTCGTGGGGGTGATTGCTGTCCAGGTAGCTCTGGTTGCTGTTCGGGTTCCTGTGGGGGAGGCTTTTTATAGCGAGAGAGCTTAACATCTAACTTCACGGCTGTCTGGTACCACTCCTGCAGCCGATCAGGTATTTCTCGATAGATGCAGGCCTGAGAGAGGTGATCGTCTAATCCCTCAATGAAGAAATGGATGAGGGACTGCTCAGGCCACCCCTCTATTCGACCTGCTATCTTGCGGAATTCTCGCACGTACTCCAGGGCAGGCCTCCCAGCTTGTTTTATTTTGTGAATTTGTCCTGCTGCTTTGAGGCCAATGGAGGGGTCCTCAAATCGTTCTCTCAGACTTAAAAGAAAGAGGTGGGGATCTTCCAATTTGGGGGCTTGCTCGCTATATAAATGGTTCAGCCATTCAGATGCTTCTCCTTCTAGGTTGGATGCAATAACATCGACCATGGCCCCTGGTTCCAGGTACAGATAGGCCCAGCATTTCAAGTGAAAACGCACTTGGTTGAGAAAAGAAATCAGCTTCTCTGGGTCCCCATCAAAGGTTGCATTGAAGGGTGGTGCGAACACAGGCTGCTGTGGCCCCCACTGGGGCTGGTTCCACGGCTGCTGGGCCCTCTGCTGCTGGCCAGTGGGTTGGATGGTGCCCCCTGCTGCTGATGATCATTCATCTGCTGGGGAAACCCATCTACCCATTGCTGCAGATGCCTCAGACTGGAACTCACCCTCTCTTCAGGGTTGGGGTCTCTGGCCGGCAAAGGCAGGGTCTGACAGGCTTCCTGCTGGGCTCCCCACTGCTCTTGTGGCCACCCCAGTTGCTGTAGGCCCCAACCTGGCTGCAGATTTATGCCCAGGGGTTGCACGTTTGGGGGCTGTGGCCAACCTCCTTGCTGTGGCTGTTCTCCCCCCAGCTGCTGATTTCCTGGCTTCTGTACCACCCCAAGACATTGCAAGGCCTCTATTAGCTGTGGTAAGTTCAGAGGACATGGATCAGCCACTTGCTGGGAAACCCAATTTCCCCTTTGCTGCAGAAGATTCAGACTGGGATTCTCTCTCTCAGGGCTGGAGTCCATGGCAGGAACATTTGCAATAGAAGGGCCTGTAGGTTTCACTTTGTAGGAACTGATTTCTGGTTTTCATTTCTAAGTTTTGAAATCTTTCCAACGACTCACCCATAACTGTGTTATCTGTCCATTCTGCTTTTGAAGTCTTCGCTCTTAGCTGGGAAATCTGCCAAATTTCTCTCTCCCCCGGCTTGCTGGCTGTCATTTCCCCCCCCGGGGAAACTGTTGCAGCTACGGGGCTGGTCTCAGGCAATCTTTCTTTCTCCATAATGAGATCTTCCCCGAAACTTTGCCAGCTCCTCTCAGGCATAGAGGCAGCTGATGGAGTTTGGGATGCAGATCGTTTGAAAAGAGTGTTGGATTCTGGCATGATGTCACAGGTTCCGACTAATGAAGCACTTCAAAGAACTTTCAGGCATGTTTCCTAAAGTCTTTATTTGCAGAGCTACAATTTTGCCGGTCACCATGATGGACGGGTTGATGCCAGAATCTAATTTCCTATCGCTGGCATCAACCTTTTCTTGCTAAACCCCTCCCTTGTCTTGCAGTCACAAGTCACATTATCCAATTAGTGTGAAGGTCAAGAGTTTACTTCCTCTTTCTTTCCCGGGCTTTTTCTCCCCCCCCCCACTCTAAGCTGTGTATTAACCCAGTAATTACCAGACAGTTTTGCATATTGTCAAAGCAAGAATATACAGTATTTGCAGCATTGACACCAGCACACCATTTGATGTGCAATATGGTTGCACAAAGATCTCTCTGATAAATTGAAAGAAAAAAAGGACAAGTACAAAAAATGGAAACAGGGACACATAACTAGGGCTGAGTATCAGCAGATAGCCTGTATCTGCAAAGATGAAGTCAGGATAGCAAAGTTCAGAATAAACAAAGACTGGCAACAAAAGTCAAAGATATTTTTTTAAAAAAAGTTTATTTAAACATATAAATAACAAAAAAGTCAAGGAAACAGTAAGTCCATTTAAGAGAGAAGATGGCAAGTAAGTAATAGGCAGTAGAGAGAAAACAGAATTGCTTCACTTATTCTTTGCATCAGTCTTCACACAAAAAGTTACAGTTAGTTACAAAAAACTAACTGTAAAAGACAGACTAGAAATAAAAATTAAAATAAACAAGAAAATGGTGGAGAACACCTATCTGATCTTGATGAATATAAATCATCAGGACCTGATGGATTACATCCCAGAATTCTGAAGGAGCTGGCAGATATTATCTCAGAACCATTGTACCATTGTACCAAAAATCCTAGCACACTGGGGAATTACCTGAAGATTGGAAAAGAGCTGAAGTGCTTCCCATCATCAAAAAGGTGGGGAAAAACCAGACGCAGGAAACTACAGACCATTTAGCTAATACCTGGAAAGATACTGGAAAAGATAATAAGAAAAACAGATCTGCAAATATCTAGAAACAAATAAAGTTATAACTAAAAGCCAGCATGGATTTGTTAAAAACAGATCATGCCAAACCAATCTTATTTCATTCTTTGACAAAGTGACTGAAGTAGTAGACCAGCAAAATTCTGTGGACATAATATATTTAGATTTCAGCAAGACATTCAACAAAGTAGACCACAACCTATTCTTGGTAAGTGAGAAAAATATGGGATAGATAGCATCACTACCAGATAGATTTGTAACTGGCTCACAAACTGTACTCAGTGAGTCATCCTTAATGGTATTACATCTATATGGAGGGACGTAAGCAATGGGCTACCACAAGGTTCCATCTTAGGCCCAATATTCTTCAATATTTGGGCCCTATCCAACAACATGAAATTTAATGTGGAGAAAAGCAAGGTTTTACACTTGGGAAAAACCAAAGGTACAAATACAGATTAGGCAAAACCTGGCTCAAAGTAACTTTGAGAGGTACCTTGGAGTCCTAGTAGATGGTCACTTAAATATGAGCAGAGTATGCAGCAGCAGCCAAAAAAACTAATACAATCCTTGGTTGTATAAATAGATGCATAGAATCAAAACCACATAAAGTATAGTACCGCTTTATAAAGCCTTAGTAAGGCCACACCTGGAATACAGCATCCAGTTTTAGTCACCACATTACAAAAAAGATGTTGAGACTTTGGAAAAAGTGCAAAGAAGAACAACTAAAATTATTAAAGGTCTGGAGACTAAAACATTTGAAGAACAGTTGCAGGATTTGAGTTTGGCTAGTCTAGAGAAAAGAAGGATTGGGGGGGGGGCATGGTAGCAGTATTCCAGTATTTGAGAGGTTAGCACAAAGAGGGGGATCAACTTATCTTCCAAAGCACCAAAGGGAAAGACAAGAAACAATGGAAACTAATCAAGGAGAGAAGCAACCTGGAATTAAAGAGAAACTTCCTAACAGTGAGGACAATTAACCAGTGGAACAGCTTGTCATAGAAATTGTGGTTGCTTCATCACTGGAGGATTTTAAGAAGAGACAGGACAGCCACTTGTCTGAAATGGTGTAGGGTCTTTTGCTCGAAGAGGGGGTTGGACCAGAAGACTTCCAAGGTCCCTTCCAGCTCTATTTCTGGTTGACTAACTCACATTGATGATGTTACTAGTTGGGCAATGAAAAGTCTGCAAGCAAACAACCAAGCACAGAGAGCACCAAGGACTCTATAGTTCCAAAAAGAAATGGTAGAACTGTGCAAGGCTTTGGTTTAAATGTAAAAGGTGTTTGGAACAGGTGTGGGTAAGCATGTACCCACCCACCAGCAAGTTCTTAAATCCAAACAGTCTCTTCTCAAGTTTCTGTTGGCAGAGATGGCAGCTGTGCAATCCCAAGAGACACCAAATTCAAGGAGTTCCCAGTGCTAGATCAGTATCCTCACACTTTCTGAAGTCCTCTTTTCTTTTATTAGTGCTGCCCAACCCTAATGAACATTTAATGTTAGATTTCCATTTCTATTTCCAGATATTCTGCCCTAGGTTAATAAGCCTGTAGAGTGGAGACATAAAAGGGAAAGAACTTTCCCACATGAAGATATTTCTCTACACATCTAAATAACCACTTTTAATATAATATTTTCAGTTCCTTTAAAAAAATAATACTATAATTTAACATGTTTTCAAGTCCTCAGAATGTTCTAAAGCTGCTAAATGGATTTCCGAAGAACTTCAATCAGAAGGAGCAAAGATTTCCTTCCCTTTAACCCAGACAGTTTGATCAACTGGCCTTTCATTTTGAAAGACTATATTGCAATGAGCTGATCCCATTTCCCTCCGTCAGGCATAACTTCATATCTCTCGTTATCTGACTTTTTAATCATGCTGTAAGATAGTGTTATTCTATTTATTTAATTTCTGAAAATGTAGCAAAATAATGATAAATGCAAGAGTGCCACATTTAATGGAAAGTGGAAGTGGAACACTAACTTGCCGCTTCTAATGGTATTATAGTAGTCACCTCTTCTGCTTTCAACATATTTAATTATGTATGAGTCTCTCTCTCTCTCTTTAGAGAAAAATAAAAGCTACGCTCAAATAATGTGAAATGTCTACAGGAAAGGAGATTTGAAGATGATAAATGTTATTTAGAATCTCCATGATATGATTCATATTGTGATGTGATTGGAAACAATATTAAAACCTACCCAGGCTATTATACCTAAATTTTTGTTTCCATTCATGCAATATTGCTGCTGCTTAATATGATTTCTATTTACTTTGTTCCATTGTTAGAGTTTTATTGAGGTTGTGTTGGTTTTATCAAGCCAATCTTGACTGGAAATGGAGGTCAGAAAATCCAAAGCACAGGCAAAAAAAGAGCAACTTCTATTATACAATTTCTATGCCATGAAATTAAAGTGAAACCATTCACTCTAAAATAAACTCTTTCTTTGCTGTCCTTCTACTATAATATATTATTTAACACAGCCTAATATTTAAAAACTTCACAATTTCTCATAATCTAATTTATGCCTCTTTCCTATAAAGTAGCATTAAAGCTGTTCCTTTAAAAAATTAAATAAATTTAATGAATTCATTGAAGAGCTTCAAAACTGGTTATTACTACCATTAATAAAGAAATGAATTTGAAAGGTTATTGTAATGATAATTTAACTACATTCAGTAGTGCTATTATTGGTCAAGACAGTAACGTATACAAATCCATTAACATGTTCCTTCCTTGTCACTGCTAAAGGACAGCTTTATTGGGATGAAGTTTAGCAAAACAAGATAGCTGAAATGCTTTATAAATCATGCATTTTTCTCCTCATAGTGACTTATGAGCAATAAAGGGGAGTTATATATATTGGGGACAGGGAGACCAAATATTCAAGCTAGTACCCACTAGATAGATTCCTATAAAATTTCCAAATCTTTGATTAAATATCAAGGGAAGATTTCACCAGGAAACTCTTTACTATGTTTTTTTTTCTCTAAATGATACTTTCTGAGCTGAAATTCAGACAGCTAAGACATAGCAGAGTCATATTATAGATATGTAAAGAAGAAAAACAAAATGAATTACAATAATAAGATAAGAATCTTCTTCATTTAAAGATGAAGTGGTTCAAATCCATGAATAAATTTTGGGGTTAAAAGCTGTCTCAAATTGCTGTTACTCCTCCTCCTCCTCCTCCTGGTTCTTTTGCTTCTATTAGACAATAAAAACCAAAGCTTACAGACTTCAGAGCTCAAATGATAAAGGAAGATTTCAGAAGATTTCACTGTATTATAAATCAACATTGAACTGTTAACCTCTGTTCTCTTACTTCTGATTCTGGATGTTGTTGTTTTTTCCAGAACTGATGCTTTCTTTTCACATATCCTCTTTTCATTCAACTTGATTTGAAATAGCAAATCATTATTTCTTTGCTTTCAGTCTTTGTATATGTTTGTGTCAGCATTGCTTCCAGTAGTTCTGCATACACTAACCCTGATTGCTCAGCCACGTTCAGAGTCCTTCTTGTCAGCAGATGTCCAGGAACCTTAACACCTTGTGTGATCCTCTTTGATTCAGGTCACAACCAACCTGGTATAGGTTTTTATAAGTTATGTCTCACTGTATTCTTTATGGGAGAATACATCTGGTTCTTCTGACGAGTATAGATGAACCTCTAACATAGCTCTCATCTTTTTCAGAGTATGCAATCTACACAGCAACATCAAGGTAGTGCCTCACTGGTGGTTATTAGGGTTCATCACATCATCAGCCAGATGTTTAGAATATTAGTAGTAGCAGTAATCTGCAGTTAGATTCACAGTATAATACTGACAAAAGCTTAATAATTCAAGTTCTAACTAAGAACCTAAGAATTAATAAGGTAATGTCTAAGGGGGTAGGCAGTTTATTTCCAAGCAAGGTAGGGGGTTTTTTGGTTTGGTTTTGGGTTTTGTTTTTTTTTTTTTTTGTAAAACTGGGCTGTTCAGGTCTGATAAATTCAGTACTTCCAAATATCAAAGGAGTACTTAAGGTATTGCTTCAAGGCAGAGGTGGGATTCAGCTGGTTCACACCAGTTTGGTAGAACCGGTAGCTAATTTTGTGTTGCCCAGGTCCAGAATGGACTTCCAGAAGCGGCATCCACACATAGAACTGGTTATTCACATATTTGAATCCCACCACTGCTTCAAGGGTGCAGCAATCACAATTAGTACAACAGCATAAGCATCCCATTTTAATCTACAGGTCCCTGTATTTCATAATTTTTTTCAGATTACTTTATCTAAATCCTAGCATCACCTATCATCAACGAACCAGGCTTTCTTCTTTTCAATGATTGTTATATCAGGCATGTTATGAATAAGGGGCTTGTCTGTTTGAATTTAAAGTCCCGTGCTCCAAAACTGAAACAAAAAGGAACCATCAGGATGATCACAGGAATGAAAGTAAATTCTGCAAAGAGAAAATAATAAAGCCTTTGGAGAGTAATTTTTAAATGCATGAAAAGATATCACACAGAAAAAAAGGCAAGCATATATAATTGCACAATGTATGATATGGAATAGTGAATTCAAACTACTGGAAGACAGATGCTTGTTGAATGTAAAAAATTTTTTTACAGAATATGTTCAAGCAAAGGTTAGAAAGCCATTAATTGAGAATACTTTAATTTGGATTCCTACACAAAGCAGGGGATTTGATTTATTCACTGAAATGGCCCTTTCCAACAATTATTTTCATTTGGTCATGGAAGCACATCACTTGGCTGCAAGCTCTAGGAAAACATACAAAACATACAAACTAATTCTGCCAGAGTTTGAAAAATTATAAGAAACACCTGATCTTTTGAACTAAAGACTGGCTAAGATCTCATGGCTGTGGCCACTATAGCAATTAGTGGTTAGCAGTTGTTTTATATACTTTTCATTTGCCCCATTCTCTTTCTGATTATTTTTATCAACTATTGGAAGAACAGCTTTAATGTCCATCTTGAATCCAATTTTCTTTGGTAGCGTTTGACATATTGGAATCTAGTTCTATTTACACAATAGAAGTATCTGATTTGATTGAGAATGTCATGACGTATCGTATGGACCACCACAGTCAATCGACTGAAGGGAACCAAATCTGAAGACACTGAGATGAAAAAGAAAGTGGCATTGAATAAAAGTCATCAAAACAACATAGATATTCATTGAAGTATAACCATATGAATATTATTTTATCAGTAGTGTTATTAGATATATATTTTTGGAAGGAGATACATTTTGAATTTTAAATTAGCATAACTTCATGCAGAGCACATTTGAGCTTCCTGTTAAGCAGAAAACCTGCATATTTTCTCCAGTGAAGCATGAGACAAATATAAAATTGTCACTAATAGTCTTTACTTTCTTAGTGTTCACAATCTGTCTTAGATGCAGCAACTAATATGTGCCCTATGTGAACATGCCAATAGAACTCTTAATATCAGTTTCCAAATCAGTTATCAGGATTGGGACTATGATAAAATCCCAGTAAAATGAGAAAAATAAACTATTTCTAACTAAGTATATTTTGTATCTCTTTAGGTTAGACTCTTGCACCGCAACCAGACTGGCTTTGATATATCACCCTATGCTATTTTCAGGTTAATCTGGTTTGAGCTTAACATATTGAGAGAACCAATATCAGTGGACATGAAGTGTGGTTTATAGTTTATACTTATGTGTGCATCCAACCAAATAATCACAGTTAAGATGTAAAGTTTGAACCCACTCATGGAGTTCAACTGGTATTATTTCACATAGGGAGATTGAATTTTCAGGCTAATACTATAGTTTTTGGAACAATTTCTTGCATATCATTTGATTCAGGCAATGGCAAACCTATTAACAATCCCTCCCTCTCTCTCTCTCTCTCTCTCTCTCTCTCTCTCTCTCTCTCTCTCTCTCTCTCCCCCTCCCCCCCTCTCCCTTCCTCCCCCATTTTTTCAAGACCCTTTTTCTTAAGTTTCTAAGTGTTGTTATTGGAAACATGATTGAAATCTGACCAAAAAAGCACCACATTTTATAATAATATCCTGCAGCAAAAGTATGGCACTGATAACTAAACAATACTTTATCACCTTTGCCTTTTTCAACAGCTCCCATTAATACTGAGATCAGAATGTGAGGCCTTTTATTCCCTTGATGACCAGCTACTGACAGGGCTGGCTCAGGAAATGACACTGAAAAATATTTGCCATGACACAGTCACAAATCACTACTGGACAAGTTTAAAACTCAATATTCTCTAAACTTGCATCTGTTACTTTCTTGTTAGAACATATAAAGTACAGTGATTACTTTCTAGATTCCAAAGTATTGAAATATTGATGGGGAATGATACAAAGAAATTTGCTGCATTTACTAAACCCCAATTGTCAAAAGAGGTTTTTTTTTTTTAAAGTAACTTTTATGACAGAATTATTGGGACAAATAAAGTTACATTCTGGATTTTTTTAACATAATCATTACCCACAGTTTTTAAACATATATTTATTGCCGCATTTTTTTCTCAGAAATCAATGTGATGTTTAAGTAAGATCATATACTTCTTACTCCTAGTAAGGAATAATCCCACCCTACCCAAAACTCAGTGGAATTTAAGTATGATGTTTCAGCACTTATCTTAAGGTATTATCCTTTACATTTATAGAAGTTTATATTCTGCCTTTCTACTATAGAATACTGGATAGCTTTTACTGAAAGATTCTGAAGATGGACAATGTCATTTTCAATTTTGTCATCATATTCTCATTAAAGCCAAGCAAAATAAAAGGATTAACAAGCTATATTATTTTTGTATTATATATGTCTATCAACCTTCTGCTAATGCTACTCACTACCTGATATGTCCATAACTGCATATTAAATAGCATTGGTCCATCCCTGTGCAAATGTACTTATCACTGTCTGTCTGAAATATAAGAAAATATTGCGATAATAAGTCAAGTTTCATGTTTTCCACATAGAAACATGTTTTAAAAGTTTTTATCTGAAGGGGAAGCCTCTAACTCGGTGTTTCTCAACCTTGACAATTTTAAGGCATGTGGACTTCAACTCCCAGAATTCCACAGCCAGCATTGCTGGCTGTGGAATTCTGGGAATTGAAGTCCACATGCTTTAAAATTGTCAAGGTTGAGAAACACTGCTCTAACTGATACATTTAGCTGCACTTACATTCCAACAGGACTGAAAAGTAAATCAAGTATATTTTATTCCTCTTACAGGCAGCTTCATTCTAAACTCTTCCTCCGAGGTAGGCAACTACAAAATGCTCCTTTCATCTGATGTTCCTTTTCTTTCTTGAGAATAAGATTTTAGCCACAAAAAATCCTTTAATATGGTGGACATCAGTGGACATCAGTCATGTTTTCATTCCCCCTGATTAACTGTAACGTCTCTTTTGATGATTATTCTTTGGACATTCAAAAGTTTTCAGGTTGCCTTCAGAAAAATATTCCATCTGGATCTCTGTTCCCATGCTCCCCACTCCCTCAAAGCTAACGTGTCTTATTGATTGATTGATTGATTGATTGATTTCTGATGTGCTCAGCCCTTCTACTGTTCAAAGACTTATCCAATTTATCAGCAGGCAAGTTTATAGATGTGTTTCAAGCTATTCCACAAAATTAGTTTACTCTGCATATAAGTCATATTTTAATTATAAAGTTTCCTGTGGCATTAGAATGACTACCTGCCTGCTCTGCTGTGGTGCACCATTGCTAAAATGAAGAAGCTTTAAACAAATAAAATCAGAAGAAAGGAATAACAGCAAATGGATTAACTTTCTAAGAAGACTAATCTAAACCAAAACTCATGCTGGTTTTCATTTTAAATCACAGGAATAATCCATGTACATTAGTGTGTGTGTATATAAAACACCAGCCTGAAGATGACGAATGGGACTTCGTCGAAATGTGGCCAAGACACTTCCAATTTTAGGGGGAGAAAACCCGAATAACCAAAAACCTACATACAAACATCCCCGAAAACCTCAGAATACACACAGACACACACACACACACACACACATATATATATATGTCTTAGTCTACAAGAAATCCAATGGCTCCCTAGGACACATCATCTACCAAAAGAAAACACACACAAACCGCTATCTGCCCTCACTCTCACACCACCACCAGCACAGATCAACTTCATAGCCAAGACACTCATCTCCAGAATAAAACGGTTAGCTGACGAACAACACCTAAAAACCGAACTACACATTCTCACTAATGTACTAACATCCAACGGATTCCAAAGAAATAAGATTACCAACCTAATCCAAAAAGAAACCACCACTAAAATCCAAGACAGAGAACAAGAAAACGGCAAAGCCCTCCTCCCATACATAAAAGGCACCACAGACAGAATCAGCAAGATCCTCCACAAACACAACATCAAGACAGCATTCTGCACAAACAGAAAAATATCCACCATCCTAAGAAACCCCAAAGACAAAATTGAGTTAGAAAATCAAGGAGTATATGAAATCCCATGCACCACTTGCCCCATCACATACATCAGACAAATCAACAGAAGAATAAGTGCATGCATTGAAGAACACAAGAACTCAGTCAAGAAAGAGGAACCAACATCTTCCCTGATCCAACACCTTAAAGCCACAGGACATGAAATTCACTTTAAAAAGACCAGAACTATCGCCAAAACTGAACACTTAATAACAGAATAATCAGAGAAGCCATCGAGATAGAAAAACGCCCACATAGCATAAATAAACAAGATGATACCTCCCATCTACCAGCCATTTGGAAACCCACCCTTATTGACAAACAAGTCCCTAATACAAAGAATGACACAGACCCACACTCATGAAAACTACACAGGATGAAACCACCACACATCCACGCAAAAAGCAAACCCACATCGATGATGAGGCACGACCACAAACCAGAAGCCAGACCACAGCTGCATCATTAGTCACTTTAAACCCCTCCAATCCAAGCAAATTGACACCCACCATGAAGATGAGGCACGACCACAAACACGAAGCCAAACAACAGCAACGCAGCTCACCATCTTACATCCCTCTGCAACTCAGACTAACCTGAGCACAACAAAGCCCCCACCCAAACAGAACACTCCCCCATCCAATCAGAGCACAGCCAACCCCCCATCCAATCAGAGCACAGTCAAGCCCCTAACCAATCAGAACACACCTCCACCCAGTCAGAACACAGCCAAGCTCCCACCCAATCAGTTCATAGCCCCACTGGCAGTTAAAAGGAAGAAACAGCTACAATCACACATTTCTCCTAGAAGCACGAAGCCGAAAACACGAGCCTGAAGATGACGAATGGGACTTCATCGAAATGTCGCCAAGACACTTCCAATTTTACGTGGGAGAAAATCTGAATAACCAAAGACCTACACACACACACACACACACACACACACACACATATATACACATACATACATATATATTAAAGTCAATAAATATCGATCACCAAGAGGGAAAGTAGTAAAAATTTTAATGAACCAAGCTAACTGGGAAGAAGCCTTTATACGATGTTAGCAGCCTGTATCCGGCTTCTAGAACGTGTCATCGGACCCAGCTGATCATGCCGTATCTCAGATACCCCACCAACGTCAATGTGTGGTGCTTTCCCATGCCTCCTCCGTACTCTGCTGTAAGTATTCTCCTCGTTAATTCTGGGGCTAGAGGGAGTTCTTTTCCCTTTGCTTGCCGATGGTGATTGTCTCCCTCCCCCCTCATCCTTCTGTGTATGACGCCATTCTTTGGGGGGGTGCAGTATATGACATCTCAGGAAGCATTGCCAGTATGAGTGGGGAGAAGGGGAAAGTAAGTGTTGGAAGAGATAGCAGCCGTGAGATTGGCAAATGTGCTGACGAGGGGGAGGGACTGGAGAACAGAGGCCAAGGCGAGATATTTAGAGTGAAGCTCCGTGGTAGGAAGGAGGACAATGGGAATGCGAATGACGGACATGGAGAGGGGGAAGGTGGGAGAAAGCTCACTGAGATGGAGTGCCCCAGTGAGGGGTGTGAGAAGAGAAAACAGTTTAGGGATGTGGAGCTTACAATTGATCAAAAAATGAAGGTGAAGAATCCCCCTGGCTTACGGCCATACGAGGAGGGGGGAATGGACAATAACACACATACAGGCAAGAGAAGTAAGGAACATGCAGTTAGTAATACGGAAGCTACAACCAAAATGCAGATTGGTCGGCTGGGACCAGTGACGAGATCTAGGAGCTGGGCGCAAACGGCGTCTCATCTATAAATGAACTTCCCCATTGACTAGAATGTACCCTGACGATGTTGGCAGCTGCCAACGAAAGCTTGGTGTTTAATTGAATTAAAACTTTTATAGTTTTGTAAATTTCCTGGTGCTTATGCTTTTTAGCTATTTGATATGAATACACCCAGGAATCGCTCTTTTGTTTTTAATATTGTTACTAATACAGATTTCTCTCTCCCATATTTGGGTTAACAGGGTGTAGCATTCAGCACTCTAGATATATATATATATATATATGTAGGTCTTTGGTTATTTGGTTATTTGCACTTCAGTTCCACAACTTCTCTCCCTCCCCTCCTTGTCCATGAAACTTGAGTGCAAACAAGGGGAGGCGGGACAGCTAAGGAAATTACGGTCAGTCAGGACGAATGGCCCTATCACACGGTCAATGAGTAAGAAACTAGGTTATCAAGGCTTATAAGAGATCTCTCTCCCTCCAACACTTCACTCTGAAGATGCTGACAGTGGATCAGCGAAAGATAAGTTTGTTTTAGTATTCTAAATAGTTGCTTTTATTGTTTTTAAATTTTTAACAATAAACAGCTGGTTTATATTCCTCCTGGGGGGATATATATATATATATATATATATATATATATATATATATATATATATATATATATATATATATATATATATATATATATATATTTTTTTTCTGAGGTTTTCACGGGTGTTTGTATGTAGGTCTTTGGTTGTTCGGGTTTTCCCCCGTGTAAAATTGGAAGTGTCTTGGCGACGTTTCGACGAAGTCCCATTCGTCATCTTCAGGCTGGTGCTTTCAGCTTCTTATTGCTTTGAGCAGCACTGTGTGGTTTTAGCTGTTTCGTCCTTTTAACTGCCAGTGAGGGTATGAACTGATTGGATGGGAGCTTGGCTGTGTTCTGATTGGGTGGAGGTGTGTTCTGAATGGTTAGGGGCTTGGCTGTGCTCTGATTGGCTGGGGGAGTGTTCTGTGTGGTTGTGCTCAGGTTAGTCTGAGTTGCAGAGGGGTTTTAAGATTTTGGGGTTAGGGAGTGCGTTTGTCAATAAGGCAGGTTTCCAATGGCTGGTAGGGCGGGAGGTAATCATCTCGCTTGTTACATGCTGTGTGGGCGTTTTTCTATCTCGATAGCTTCTCTGATTATTCTGTATTAAAAATGTTCACTTTTGGCAATTGTTCTGGTATTTTTAAAGTCAATTTCATGTCCTGTAGCTTTAAGGTGTTGGACCAGGGAAGATGTTGGTTCCTCTTTTTTGATTGAGTTCTTATGTTCTTCAATGCGTGCACTTATTCTTCTGTTGGTTTGTCCGATGTATGTGGTGGGACAAGTGGTGCATGGGATTTCGTATACTCCTTGATTTTCTAATTCAATTTTATCTTTGGGGTTTCTAAGGATGGGGGATATTTTTCTGTTTGTGCAGAATGCTGTTTTGATGTTGTGTTTATGGAGGATCTTACTGATTCTGTCTGTGGTGCCTTTTATGTATGGGAGGAGGGCTTTGCCGTTTTCTTGTTTTTTGTCTTGGATTTTGGTGGGGGTTTCTTTTTGGATTAGGTTTGTAATCTTATTTCTATGGAATCCATTGGATGTTAGTACATTGTTGAGAGTGTGTAGTTCGGGCTTTAGGTGTTGTTCGTCAGCTAAGCGTTTTGTTCTGGAGATGAGTGTCTTGGCTACAGAGTTGATCTGGGCTGGGTGGTGGTGTGAGAGAGCGTGCAGATAGCGGTTTGTGTGTGTTTTCTTCTGGTAGATGGTGTGTCCTAGGGAGCCATTGGATGTCTTGTAGACTAAGACATCCAGGAAGGGAAGTTGGTTGTTAGCTTCTGTTTCCATGGTGAACTGTATTTTGGGGTGTAGGCTGTTGAGGTGTGTGAGGAAGTTTTCCAGTTTTTCTTTCCCATGTGGCCAGATTATGAAGGTGTCGTCTACATATCTGAGCCAGAGTTTGGGTTTGTGATCCGATTTTTCTAGAGCTTGGTTTTCAAAGTGTTCCATGTAGTGTTTGTATTTTTGTCCGTTATAGATGAAGTATGTGTTGGATAGGCAGTGGTTGGTCAGATCTAAGATGTGTTTGGGGGGGGTATATTTGTTTTGAATAGCTGTCAAGGCTTCTTTGATAGGCACTTGGGTGAAGAGGGATATGACATCGAAGCTCACTAGTAGGTCACTGGGCTGTAAGTTTTGTTTCTTTATGATCTCTATAAACTGGAATGAGTTTTTTTACGTGTGAGGTGATGGATTCTGCATAGGGCTGTAGTTGTTTGGCGAGAAATTTGGCTAGTTTTTGTAGAGGTGAGCCTATGGAGCTGACTATAGGTCTGAGTGGGGTTCCTTCTTTGTGTATCTTGGGGAGACCATAGAGTTTAGGGCATCTGGATGATTTCTCTCTGGGAATGATTCTTTGCTGGATCTCTTCGCTAATGGGGGAGGCTTTTATCTTGGTTCTGGTGGTTTTTTCCCGGTAGGTGGTGGGATCTGTATTTAGGGGTTTGTATGTGGAGTCTTGGAGTAGGTTGGTTAATTTGGTTTGGTAGTCAGATGTGTTCATAACCACCGTGGCGTTGCCCTTGTCTGCTGGTAGGATTATTATGCTGGTGTCTTCTTTCAGGTTACGTAGTGCTGTCTGTTCCTCTTTGGGTAAGTTGCTTTTGGGTTGCTTGCTGGTGCAGAGGATGTTGGTGATTTTGAGTCTGATTTTGTTAGCGTCATCGGGGTTGATTTTGGTCAGGCTGGTTTCAACTTCACATATAATGGTTTCAGTGGGGATGTGTTTGGGAGCGTCTGCAAAGTTGAATCCTTTGGAAAGGACATTGGTTTCGGCTTTGGTGAGGATCCTATCTGAGATGTTATGCACTGTTTGTTTCATGTGTGGCTGTGAGGTCAGGAGGGGTTTGTTTCTGAGTTCTTGTAGTCTTCGGAGTTGTTGGTGTGGTGTATCTGTTCTTGCGGGTGGTCTTGTTTTCGGCTCTCCCGACGGCGAGTTGTTGGGATTTGTCCCAAAGTGCGGGGTGGATCTTGTTGCTGAGTTTGAGGTGGAGTGTGAGGAGATCTTTGTTAATTCGGTCTAGGAGGAATCTTTTTGTGTGAAGTTCATTTCTGATTAGGGACAATTCTGTTCTTTTCAGGATCCGTTTGGTGGCTGCAGAGTTGGAGTGGAATTTCAGTTGAAAAACATGTGGGGATTAGATTTTGATCTCGGCAGTTGCGTAGGAATGCGAGGTCACATAAAATGGAAGCTCTTTGGACTTCAAGTTTTTCATAGGTCCTGGTCAGATGGTGGATTTCCTCCCCGTAGAGGTTCGATATTTGTTTTCTGAGGTTTTCGCGGGTATTTGTATATAGGTCTTTGGTTGTTCGGGTTTTCTCACGCGTAAAATTGGAAGTGTCTTGGCAACGTTTCGACGAAGTCACATTCGTCATCTTCAGGCTGGTGTTTTTAGCTTCTTGCTTTGAGCAGCAATGTGTGGTTTTAGCTGTTTCTTCCTTTTAACTGCAAGTGAGGGTATGAAATGATTGGATGGGAGCTTGGCTGTGTTCTGATTGGGTGGAGGTGTGTTCCTGAAATGGTTAATGGCTTGGCTGTGCTCTGATTGGCTGGGGGAGTGTTTCTGTTTGGTTGTGCTTCAGGTTAGTCTGAGTTGCAGAGGGGTTTAAGATTTGGGTTTAGGGAGTCGTTTGTCAATAAGGGCGGGTTTCCAAATGGCTGGTAGGCGGGAGGTATCATCTCGCTTGTTCATGCTGTGTGTGCGTTTTTCTATCTCGATGGCTTCTCTGATTATTCTGTTATTAAAATGTTCACTTTTGGCAATGGTTCTGGTATTTTTAAAGTCAATTTCATGTCCTGTGTCTTTAAGGTGTTTGACCAGGGAAGATGTTGGTTCCTCTTTTTTGACTGAGTTCTTATGTTCTTCAATGCGTGCACTTATTCTTCTGTTTGGTTTTAATTCGGTCTAGGAGGACTCTTTTTGTGTGAAGTTCATTTCTGATTAGGGCCAATTCTGTTCTTTTCAGGATCCGTTTGGTGGCTGCAGAGTTGGAGTGGAATTTCAGTTGGAAACATGTGGGGATTAGATTTTTGATCTCGGCAGTTACGTAGGAATGCGAGGTCACATAAAATGGAAGCTCTTTGGACTTCAAGTTTTTCATAGGTCCTGGTCAGATGGTGGATTTCCTCCCCGTAGAGGTTCGATATTTGTTTTCTGAGGTTTTCGCGGGTATTTGTATGTAGGTGTTTGGTTGTTCGGGTTTTCTCCCACGTAAAATTGGAAGTGTCTTGGCGACGTTTCGACGAAGTCCCATTCGTCATCTTCAGGCTGGTGCTTTCAGCTTCGTGCCTCGAGCTGCAGTGTGTGGTCTTGGCTGTTTCGTCCTTTTAACTGCCAGTGGAGGTATGAACTGATTGGGTGGGAGCTTGGCTGTGTTCTGATTGGGTGGAGGTGTGTTTTGATTGGTTAGGGGCTTGGCTGTGCTCTGATTGGCTGGGGAGTTGGCTGTGCTCTGATTGGCTGTGCTCTGATTGGCTGGGGGAGCGTTCTGTTTGGTTGTGCTCAGGTTAGTCTGAGTTGCAGAGGGATTCAAGATTTTGGGCTGCCCTGCCATTCCTTGGCTTCGTGTTCGTGGTCGTGCTTCCTCTTCATGGAGGGTGTCAGTTTGCTTCATGTATGGATTGATGGGGTTTAAAGTGGCTAATGATGCAGCTGTGGTCTGACTTCTGGTTTGTGGTCGTGCCTCATAGTCAGTGTGGCTTTGGGTTTGTTTTTTGCGTGGATGTTTGGTGGTGACATCCTGTGTGGTTTTTGTGAGTGTGGGTCTGGTATCATTTTTTGTGTTAGGGAGTCGTTTGTCAATAAGGGCGGGTTTACAAATGGCTGGTAAGCGGGAGGTATCATCTCGCTTGTTCATGCTGTGTGGGCGTTTTTCTATCTCGATGGCTTCTCTGATTATTCTGTTATTAAAATGTTCACTTTTGGCAATGGTTCGGGTATTTTTAAAGTCAATTTCATGTCCTGTAGCTTTAAGGTGTTGGACCAGGGAAGATGTTGGTTCCTCTTTTTTGATTGAGTTCTTATGTTCTTCAATGCGTGCACTTATTCTTCTGTTGGTTTGTCAGATGTATGTGGTGGGACAAGTGGTGCATGGGATTTCGTATACTCTTTGATTTTCTAAGTCAATTTTATCTTTGGGGTTTCTAAGGATGGTGGATATTTTTCTGTTTGTGCAGAATGCTGTTTTGATGTTGTGTTTATGGAGGATCTTACTGATTCTGTCTGTGGTGCCTTTTATGTATGGGAGGAGGGCTTTGCCGATTTTCTGTTCTTTGTCTTGGATTTTTAGTGGGGGTTTCTGTTTGATTAGGTTGTAATCTTAATTTCTACATTTCCACTTTAACCCCTCACAATCCATACTGAAGCAAACTGCACCTCACATGAAGAGGAAGCACGACCACGACGCGAAGCCAAAAAATAGCAAGGCAGCTCAAATCTCAAACCCCTCTGCAACTCAGACTAACCTGAGCACAACCAAACAGAACACTCCCCCAGCCAATCAGAGCACAGCCAAGCCCCTAACCATTCAGAACACACCTCACCCAATCAGAACACAGCCAAGCTCCCACCCAATCAGTTCATACCCCCACTGGCAGTGAAAAGGAAGAAACAGCTAAGACCACACATTGCTGCTCAAAGCACGAAGCTGAAAACACCAGCCTGAAGATGACGAATGGGACTTCGTCGAAACGTCGCCAAGACACTTCCAATTTTACGTGGGAGAAAACCCGAACAACCAAAGACCTACATATATATATATATACATATACATATACATATACATACATACATACATACATACATACATATATATATATATATATATATATATATATATATATTCAATATATATTCAATATATATTGGATCCTAAGTAATTTCCCCTTCTTTCCCTCTTTCCAACAAGATCAAGTGTAGTATCAGTTTAATATCCGATCTGTCTTCTATCAGTATGCTATATCCTCCTTTGGCAGAAGGGTAGCCTCAAAAATATAATTGCCTTGTTCATTGCCTAATTCTGAACATCCATAATAAAAGTTGCAATGAAATATTGAGAAGAGTTCTCAAAGACTTGAGGGGGAAAAAATCTTTCATTTTACTCAGTTATTATTCTTGTTATTCTTTGAAATAAAACAAATATAATGGCAGAAGATACTTTTTTGAGCTTGTACAGAAGAGAATTGAAACAAGTTGATACTAAAAATAAATATATATATATTTGTCACACATGTCTCACTAAACTGAATGTCTTTATTAAAAGTAATGATGCAGCTGATTAGATACTTTGGCATTGCTGCAGATGAAATATCATTCATTGTCCATATGAATGTTTATAAATACTACATCATAAGATAAAGTGAATGAAAATGTTGAGGCATAATGATTTGTCGAGGAACCTTGTTACCTTGAGGAAAAATGTATCAGAAGGATGTATCAGTAGACCTAAGCCACCTTAAGAAAAGTCAGAGGACAGTTCCAGACTACTTTTAGGATTGTGCAATAAAAATATTTCTATTGACGTTGTGCAAGAAAGCAAACATTTTAAAAATAGTAAACATTATAGGCATACGTGCCACAATCTCATTATTTATTCATTTGTCTGTAACCCTGTTTTCTAGTTTTATGAAAATGAAATTCATTATTCTATTCTTCTGCCTGTCCAACCAAATTCTGTCCTGTCTTTTCTACAGAATGTTATATTCAGATAGACAGAAGAAAGCCAATGTTAACAGATACCCACGCACACACATTATAATCTAATCAAGCAAATGGAAATATATATGTCCGAAATGGTGTAGGGTTTCCTGCCCGAGCAGGGGGTTGGACTAGATGACCTCCAAGGTCCCTTCCAACTTTACTAATATGAACGTTATATATTTAAAAGACAAGAAAATGATCACCAGGAAATATAAGCAATAAAGTTTTAATAAATAAAACCAAGCTTTCGATGGCCTAAAATTGCCATCATCGTCAGGGTATAAACTGGATGATGGGAGAGCTTGCTTATAAATGTAACCACGTCTGGACACGGCTCCTGGACCTCGTGATAGGTCCCGGCCGACCAATCCGTGCCTCATCTGCAGAATCAATTAGTTTGTGTTTGCATCCTTTACTTACATGTGTAAGTAAAGTAGATCAGCTCCTGATCTACTGGCGGCTCTTTCACCCTCATGTCTCCTCTATGCTGTGACCAGTGTTTGGAAGTAAGGGCAGCACATACTCCGATCAGAATATGGAATGGCTGCCGCCCCAAGGACCGTACAAACCCCCCCACTCCTGACGTGGCAGCGGAGATAGAGAGCGAGGGGGAGACAACATCTTTGCTGTTGTGCCTGCCTGAACCATCGTAATGAAATTATACCCCCGAAGGACGCGCAGGAGATAGATACCCACAGCCGTCCCACCGTAGGAGTAACAACGCGCTCCCAGAAGCAGCACAACAGAGGCATGAGGGTGAAAGAGCCACCAGTAGATCAGGAGCTGCTCCGGACCTTGCAGAAGGGGAGGAGGGGGGAGGCCGCTTAGGTGGAATACCGAAACGTGTGTCCCTAAAAACATCTGTTACTCCTGCGACTGAACAACAAAGGCTATGGGCTGACTCATATGACGTGCTGGGGGCTGGTGTGAGGGACGAGAGGACGAATCCCATCAGGGATGAGGGTTGTATGAATGTTGGAGGGGTGGAAGGAAAAGGCATGTTGAACAACGAGAATATATGCAGAATCCCCAGGGCAAAACCTCGTCGTAGAGAAAGTGGAAATGGCCACAATATACATCAAAGGGATGGAGGTGGAAAGTGCCCCAAGGAGCATAAGAGGGTGAACCAACTTAGGGACAAGAGGTGTGCTCCGACCTGGGGAAACATGGGACGCCCTCCTGATTTACGAACACAGGAAATAGGGGAGGTGGGTGGTAATATACATGTAAGTAAAGGATGCAAGCACAAACTAATTGATTCTGCAGATGAGGCAAGGATTGGTCGGCCAGGACCTATCACGAGGTCCAGGAGCCATGTGCAGACGTGGTTACATTTATAAGCAAGCTGTCCCATCATCCGGTTTATACCCTGACGATGATGGCAGTTTTAGGCCATCAAAAGCTTGGTTTTATTTATTAAAACTTTATTGTTTATATTTCCTGGTGATCATTTTCTTGTCTTTTAAATAGGTACACACCCAGGAATCACTCTTCTATTTTTAGTGTTGTTTTTAATATATATATATATATCTGTGTGTGTGTGTATATATGTATGTGTGTGTGTATATATATATATATATATATATATATATATATATATATATATATACACACACACACACACACACACACACACACACACACACACAGTGTATGTATGTTTTCTGAGGTTTTCGCGGGTGTTTGTATGTAGGTCTTTGGTTTTTCGCGGGTGTTTGTATGTAGGTCTTTGGTTATTCGGGTTTTCTCCCACATCAAATTGGAAGTGTCTTGGTGACGTTTCAACAAGTCTCATTCATCATCTTCAGGCTGGTGTTTTCAGCTTCGTGCTTCTAGGAGCAATGTGTGATCGTAAAATCTTCCTTTTAACTGCCAGTGGGGGTATGAACTGATTGGATGAGAGCTTGGCTATGTTCTGATTGAGTGGAAGTGTGTTCTGATTGGTTAGGAGCTTGGCTGTGCTCTGATTGGATGGGGGGTTGGCTGTGCTCTGATTGGATGGGGGAGTGTTCTGTTTGGGTGGGGGCTTTGTTGTGCTCAGGTTAGTCTGAGTTGCAGGGGGATGTGAGATGGTGAGCTGCATTGCTATTGTTTGGCTTCGTGGTCGTGGTCGTGCCTCATCTTCATGGTGGATGTCAGTATGCTTCATGTCTGGATTGGAAGGGTTTAAAATGGCTAATGATGCAGCTCCTCCATTAGACCCTCAAGGCCTCTGGCAGAGCCAGGTCTTCAGTCCCTTACAGAAGGTTAGAAGTGTAGGAACCGACCTCATTTCAGATGATAATTATAAATATAAAAAGAGATTAAAATGATAAAAAAATTAAGAACAAACTAAAAGATTATGGGCTTGGAGTGGTTTATGTTAGAAATTATAAGTAGGATTAAATCTCCTAATCATCCAATGGCAAGCAATTTCAATATCAAGGTATTTTCATATACCAGTTCTATGGTTTCTTATATAATTGTTCCTGGTCATCCACATAGTCCAGAGATTTCTTTTGGGAGTAATGGTGAAGATAATAATAATAATATTAAACAATATCTGCCTATCCCAGATCCTTAGTGAGGACCTAATACGTGGATAAAAATGCAAAATTTATTGTAAACATTTAGCTGATTATGAGACCAACCATAATTATAAAATATTTTTCTGAATTTTCTATCTTTCATTCATAGTGAAAAGAAGGGAAAGCCAGTAGAGCAACTTTATATTAAAGTCCAGTCCTGAACAAACATTGATCAATATTTGATGTAGGCAGGTAAAGGACTATGTTCTCCCAAAGTGGTCAGACAAACATAAAATCATAAGGAAGAAGAAGAAGAAGAAGAAGAAGAAGAAGAAGAAGAAGAAGAAGAAGAAGAAGAAGAAGAAGAAGAAGAAGAAGAAGAAGAAGAAGAAGAAGAAGAAGAAGAAGAAGAAGGAAGAAGAAGAAGAAGAAGAAGAAGAAGAAGAAGAAGAAGAAGAAGAAGAAGAAGAAGAAGAAGAAGAAGAAGAAGAAGAAGAAGAAGAAGAAGAAGAAGAAGAAGAAGAAATAAAATGCAAAATAAAATATCAAAGAAATAATTACAACATTCACGTTCAGCTTTCATCTAAATAACCTGTATGGTTGACCTCAGTGCAAATGAGCATGGTTTCAAACCAAAAGTAGAAATAGAGGTACTTTAGACAAGTAAAAGAAATTGGTTACATGGTCTTCCTATGGTTAATATGAGTTGCTGTTATCTATTCAATTACTCAAGTGTAACATTAGATTTGAAATCATATTTTAAATAAAAATATTATATAACATATGTGTCAGTGATGGGATTCAGCCAGTTCGCACCAGTTCGGCAGAACCAGTAGCTAATTTTTTGTTGCCCAGGCCCAGAATGGACTTCTGGAAGCAGCATCCACACAGAGAACTGGTTGTTCACATATTTGAATCCCACCACTGATATGTGTGTGGGATGTGTGTGTGTGTGTGTGTGTGTGTGTGTGTGTGTAAACGTATATAGTATATTTCAAAATAGAAAACTTTTTTAAGTGTCAAAGGAAAAAGGGAGCTTTGAACTCCCCATTTTATTATGAAATATAATTACTTTGCAATGAAATGAAGTAATTTGTCACCCGCTGTGCAATTCACATTTCCATATAGATCCTGCACACCTCTCTATGGTCCACCACTGCCTTGATTCCTTTCTCAACTTGGAAACTTTATAAGCTGCATTTGCATTAAGCTGTTCCTGATATGCTCCAATAAGTGTGCTTTAGACACAATGTTAACATAAGGCCAAATCTGTAATACGGCATGGACAATTAAGTGCACAATTTTTGTATAAATGCAAAATCCCTCACTGTGAATTATTTAATTAATGCTCTACGGTTCATTTAATAGCACTCTTTCAAAGGCCATTTCACTCACAGAAAACTAATTTCATTCTTCGGGTTGATTTAATTAGATTGTATGATATATGGTATTGTTAATTCAGTGTCTCTCTTACTCGGTGTCTAGGCCGTTGCTCCTATTGTCGGCAATCTGTCAGCCCCATTTTTAACAGTATTGAAAAATTCAAGCTTTATTATTGCTCACTCACTCTTTCTCTCCCATCAGGAGGAAAGTAATGAGCTTTTCTTCTTATAGAGCAAGCAGAGAGCGTGGTGCCCTCAGTGCTTCAGGCATCAAGCAGTATTAACAGTCTGATTCATGAGTTAAGTTTCTAACTGCCCATGGCTATTAGCACTCAGTCCTTTGGCTGTCATTTAGTTAAAAAGACTCTTCGGTTAATTCACTCTTTTAATGAGACGGTGCTATTCAACTAATGTATTTTACTGTATGAAAGGTCACACCAGGAAGCAAAACAGATTGGAGGGAATGTAGCGGGAAGCCTGGCTGTCAAGAAACAGATCAAGCCTTGCAGGCATTTAGCAGTCACTGCGTCTGTAATAGGGTACGGAACTGATGGGGCAGTGTTCACCTCAACAGTTAGGCACCATAAATCAAGGCTAAATAGAAAGCAGATTAATCAGAGCTACAAACAAAAAAAAAAGCACGTGTTTCATTACCCATATAATCACTAACATGATTGCCAGACAAGCTAAGGCACTGTACATAGGGGCTGACAAAATATAGTTCAATAGAACACCAGAATTGAGCTTGGTAGAGCTGCATTTATACTAAATCCCATCTTTTTTTTTGTTAAGTCACCTCTCTGGATATCACT
Source organism: Crotalus tigris (assembly GCF_016545835.1). Lineage (NCBI taxonomy): Eukaryota > Metazoa > Chordata > Lepidosauria > Squamata > Viperidae > Crotalus > Crotalus tigris. Next base: position 4,827,734 of record NW_024096460.1, on the reverse strand, counting down.
GACTGAAAAAGAAAGGCAGGGAAGATGCAGAAGGAAGAGAATGACAGATAATTCTAACTGGGGTGTACTTAGAGGTGTTCTGTTTGGCAATATTTCATTCAAGCAAATGCCAGGGTTATGTTTCTCTGCATGAACTTGGAAAAGGGTCACATGAAGCAACCACATGGATGATCTCCCGTTTTGGCATTTTAAAGTGAATATATATATATATATATATATATATATATATATATATATATATATGTTAGTCAAATAGTAATGATCACCAAGAGAGTATCTATAAAAATAGAATTTTAATCCACCGAGCTTTCGTCAAACACAATTGACATCGTCAGGGTTAAAAGGTAAGTGCCGGGGGAGAGTCTGATATACAGCTGTTTAGTGTCTGCTTCCGGCTCCTGGAGCGTGTCATAGGCCCCAGCTGATCGGGTTGGGTCTCCAGCCTACATCCCACATTACTAATCTGCATTCTGTCATAAGTTGTTTCAGAGTTGGGAGTCCAGATCTTTTTTGCCTTCCTTGCTCATAGCCTCCCCCCCACCACCATCCCACACACGACTTCCCTCTACGAGTGGGGGTGGGCAATTATCACTTTCAGTATCCTTACAAGCCTCACGGCTATTTTGGTCTTGTTTATCCGTCTCCCGGAATTGTGCCCTAGATTCATAACCCCCGCCCATATTGTTCCTCCTCCCCTCCTTCTTCCCCTGGGTTCCCCGGTACGGTCCGCTGTTCGTTCCCACACGCTCTGTCTTGCGCACCGTCAAGATGTTTTTTGTCGTTGTCCTATTGTCAGTGGCTCGTTGTTCCATCCGTTGACGGTGGGCAACGTTACCGTCCGTCCTTGGTTCTCCATTCCCACTCCATACGGTGCTCTTCCCCTTTAATTGTAGTCGCTGGTTCATCCCATAACTTTGCGCTGGGGGTGTCGAAGGGGGGTGCATTCTCCTGCTGGATTGCGATCGAGTTGTCATGCTGTGTCTGGTAGCCTCCTCATGGGGGGGTTCATCGTCATTCTCCTCATCTCTACCGGACCTGGTTGTATTCCGTTTTTCTTCCAGTTTCTCGAATCCCCATCCATTTCCATTCCATCTCCATGCTGTTCCGTTCTCTACGGATCGTGGCGAATCCGTCCGCAGTTGTCTGCCAGGACTGGTCTGTAGTTGTTCCAAGAAGGGGGGGGCCATCAGTGGGGGCTGCATTAATGTGATTATATGAGGAGGGGGGTCGAGCGATGTCTTCTGGATAGTAAGTCTTTGAATTAAGTCCCCTCTCCCGGTTAATGCGGCTACCAGCATTCCATATTTTCAGAGCCTGGTGTGCTGCACACAAATCCACACGCCTATTGATGGATTCAGTTTCTGAGAACCATGCCTCTTTTAATAAGCGGCCTCTTTTTGTGATATCATTAGCCAAGATTTGGGCATTCTCAAAATCAAAACGATGGCCGTATTCTACTGCATGAGCCCAAATCTGGGAGTGTTGTTCACCCCGTCTAATGGCTAGCCTATGCTCATGTAGGCGGGTCTTAAGTCTTTTCGAGGTCTCGCCTATGTAATTACTCTGGCAATCCGCACAGTTGATTTTATAAACTATGGCTGATCTCTCGGCGGTGGGGAGCTGATCTTTGGGGCGCATCACCTTAGCTCGTATGGTTTGGGTGGGTTTGTGGGCTACCTGTATGTTGTGGGGTGCCAGAAGCCTGGCTGTAGCCTCTGACACGTTTCTGATGTACGGTAGTGACACGCGTGTGACCCGTGTCTGGAGGTCCTCTCTTGATTGTCCATTATGTAGTCCGGGTGCCATACTGTGTCGCTTAATAAACCTCGGGGGATACCCATTCATTCGGCATATGCGGAATAGATGTTTTCTTTCTTCTGCCTTAGCTTCCATGGTGCTGCAGTGCGACTGTACCCGTTTGAACAAGGTCTTAATACAGCTGGCTTTATGGGAGGCCGGATGATTACTATGGAAATGGAGGATGCGGTCCGTATGAGTGGGCTTCCGATAGACCTTGGTGTTTAGAGTATATTAAATTCAATATATCCGGACATTAAGTTTACGTTGGAGGAGGAGGTCCGGGGCTCGATAGCCTTCTTGGACGTACTGGTCCAACGTTCCCCAGATGGAACTCTAAAGCCAGCTGTATTAAGACCTTGTTCAAACGGGTACAGTCGCACTGCAGCACCATGGAAGCTAAGGCAGAAGAAAGAAAACATCTATTCCGCATATGCCGAATGAATGGGTATCCCCCGAGGTTTATTAAGCGACACAGTATGGCACCCGGACTACATAATGGACAATCAAGAGAGGACCTCCAGACACGGGTCACACGCGTGTCACTACCATACATCAGAAACGTGTCAGAGGCTACAGCCAGGCTTCTGGCACCCCACAACATACAGGTAGCCCACAAACCCACCCAAACCATACGAGCTAAGGTGATGCGCCCCAAAGATCAGCTCCCCACCGCCGAGAGATCAGCCATAGTTTATAAAATCAACTGTGCGGATTGCCAGAGTAATTACATAGGCGAGACCTCGAAAAGACTTAAGACCCGCCTACATGAGCATAGGCTAGCCATTAGACGGGGTGAACAACACTCCCAGATTTGGGCTCATGCAGTAGAATACGGCCATCGTTTTGATTTTGAGAATGCCCAAATCTTGGCTAATGATATCACAAAAAGAGGCCGCTTATTAAAAGAGGCATGGTTCTCAGAAACTGAATCCATCAATAGGCGTGTGGATTTGTGTGCAGCACACCAGGCTCTGAAAATATGGAATGCTGGTAGCCGCATTAACCGGGAGAGGGGACTTAATTCAAAGACTTACTATCCAGAAGACATCGCTCGACCCCCCTCCTCATATAATCACATTAATGCAGCCCCCACTGATGGCCCCCCCTTCTTGGAACAACTACAGACCAGTCCTGGCAGACAACTGCGGACGGATTCGCCACGATCCGTAGAGAACGGAACAGCATGGAGATGGAATGGAAATGGATGGGGATTCGAGAAACTGGAAGAAAAACGGAATACAACCAGGTCCGGTAGAGATGAGGAGAACGACGATGAACCCCCCCATGAGGAGGCTACCAGACACAGCATGACAACTCGATCGCAATCCAGCAGGAGAATGCACCCCCCTTCGACACCCCCAGCGCAAAGTTATGGGATGAAACAGCGACTACAATTAAAGGGGAAGAGCACCGTATGGAGTGGGAATGGAGAACCAAGGACGGACGGTAACGTTGCCCACCGGCAACGGATGGAACAACGAGCCACTGACAATAGGACAACGACAAAAAACATCTTGACGGTGCGCAAGACAGAGCGTGTGGGAACGAACAGCGGACCGTACAGGGGAACCCAGGGGAAGAAGGAGGGGAGGAGGAACAATATGGGCGGGGGTTATGAATCTAGGGCACAATTCCGGGAGACGGATAAACAATACCAAAATAGCCGTGAGGCTTGTAAGGATACTGAAAGTGATAATTGCCCACCCCCACTCGTAGAGGGAAGTCGTGTGTGGGATGGTGGTGGGGGGGAGGCTATGAGCAAGGAAGGCAAAAAGATCTGGACTCCCAACTCTGAAACAACTTATGACAGAATGCAGACTAGTAATGTGGGATGTAGGCTGGAGACCCAACCCGATCAGCTGGGGCCTATGACACGCTCCAGGAGCCGGAAGCAGACACTAAACAGCTGTATATAAGACTCTCCCCCGGCACTTACCTTTTAACCCTGACGATGTCAATTGTGTTTGACGAAAGCTCGGTGGATTAAAATTCTATTTTTATAGATACTCTCTTGGTGATCATTACTATTTGACTAACATGAATATTCCCAAGAGTCATGTTTTTGTTTTTATTTCCAATCATATATATATATATATATATATATATATATATATATATATATATGAAAGGGAAATATGAGACCACTCCCCCAAAACAAAAGAAGGCCCGAATCATGAAGTCATATGTTCCTAATCTCAAATTTATTTATTTTTTAATTGTTTTCATATTGGGTGAATAAGTCAATGTTGGAAACTTTCAATAGCTTAAAGTTTAATATTTTTTCATGGCTGTGACATCAGACATCTCTAGACACAAGACTTCTTTATGCCCACAGTGAGCACATCATCAGTTGTTAGAAGTTTTACAATTTTATCTCAGATATAAAATTATAAAGCTTTTGAGTGGCAACACAGAACACTATGCTCTCTGCTCAACTCTGCTAAGAGCCTTGCCTGAAACATTACTTGATGAAACAAACTTATTTGCTAACAAAAACTAAACATTGATTTGGGGGGGGCGGGGTACTTGAAAATATTCATCAATCCAACAAAGTGCTTCATATATAGGACTGGATTGAAAGTTCTCTTAAGAGAAACTTCACTTTCAAATTAGAGTGAAAGAGAAACAAACAAAAATCCTATCAATTTTAGAAAGATTTAGGCAAACCTTTATCGAGGTGTAATAAAACATACTACAGTTGCTAGGTAAATATGGTCAACCCAAGTTTGACTTCAGATGACCACATGGACATGGCCACCCCAATTTCTCCCTTTAACATTTACCTTACCTTAAAGATTATCCTTGATGGAGTGAAATCTGACTTTATCCCATGGAGTGAAGTCTGACTAGCCAATAAATGGACAATGTCAAGCCAGCCCTGGAGGAAAAAGGTCTTCTGGACTAATGATCATTAGTTAACATTCAGGCAGAGAACAATCACACTCAGGGGATGTGGATATTGGGCACATGCCTGTTGAGTTCACTTCAAAAGAATTCAACTCTCTTTGTTCCTTTCCCATATTTTAAAATTGTTATCCTATTATCATAGAATTGGTCAAGATTTTCAGCTAGTTTGGAATTGAAGTCAAGTTCTAGAATCTCTTAATCTCTGACATATAACCATTAAGGGTTTCATATATCCATAGAAAAAACATTAGCATTAATCTGTCTCCCAAGGCAGAAAAACTTCCTATACATAATATTAAAAACTGTGTCATTGTACCTAATGAAGAGGCCAGGCCTGGGAAGGCAAGTCTAGCATTCTAGAGCTGGTTTTATTCTACATACTCTTATTATTTCTTCCCAATATCTGAACTTGTATGAATGGCATTCTTTCTCTCTTTGATATAATGCAGATGTTCATGGGTTAGTTTGCTTAATCTGTTTATGATCTCTCCCTTGGAACTATCCCTGACATTGCTGTATTCTTTAATTCATTTATTTCACTGATTATATTATGGAGCCAAGCATCTTGGCACATCCAAAAAGTGTGGTTCTAGATTTCCATGAATTTGATTTTATCTTTTTTTATGATTGGCTACCTCAAGTTCTATTATGGGAAGAAAACAACAAGTCGAAGGTTGGAAATAATATATTTGCACATGGATTATAGCCTAGAAAAATGTATTAGGGATCAATTGTGCATATAGATTAGAATACATCAGTTTTTATACTTTTGAATAATATATATATATATTGAATCATTTGTATGAAATATTAAGTCTGCGTGATAAGACTCAAATGAATCATTAGATGCATATCAGAACCACTATGTGCATGCCAAATCTGTTAGAACTCATCATGAGTGTTTAACCTTGCTAACTTTAAGACTTGTGGAATTCAATTCCCAGAGCATGGCTAGCTGGGGAATTCTGGGAGTTGAAGTCCAGAAGTCTTAAAGTTGCTCAGATTGAACACCCCAATCTACATAATTAGATATTTCTTTATTTGTTTTAAAAAAAATAGTATAAATGCAGGAGGATGGCAAGGTATAGCTAAGACAAAACTAATTTTTTTTTTAGAAACAGTAATTTCCTCAAACTACAGTAAACATATCACACTGATTTAGATTTCCTGAGCAACTTCCAAACCGGCAAAGTGTATGTTTAATTACCAAACATCTGTTGCAAAGACCATTCCTTGCTTTTGTAGCACTAATACCACTATATGAATTTTAAAACCTGTCAGCAAGGGATCACCAAAGCTTTGGGAGCAGGGAGCAGTTCACTTTAACCCTTGAACCAGATAATCTAACTGTAATCTGTTCAAAACTAATCAAACATTTACAGAACTGCAGTAGCACTGAGCAAAACAATTCATCATCTTCATGCGCTCATTATAATGCAACATCTCAATCTACCTATGTAAATGAGGCCTGGGATCAGGCATTGGGTCCATGTATAGAAATTATAAACAAATATTCATCCATTATGCTGCTGAATTTTAACAGCTGAAGTACTAACAGTAGCTGAACTCCAAGCCCTGAGTATCAATTATTTATGAACCTTAAAACTGACAAGACTGTCTAGGTGAATTAGCTGCGTATGTCAAGCTTTGTTATAAATCCCAGCCTACTGTAAAAGGCATATACAAGGAATGTATGTACAAGGCTGACAATATATCAACAGGACGGTGTTAATAATTTAGGTGAATGGGCTAGGGAGAAAGCATCAAAGAGCTGGGCTCAATGAAGGGCTTCAGATTACCAGTAAAAAAAGATTTTCCCAAAACAGGGAATCAAATAAAGTATTTCCTTTATTGTTCTACTGAATTTTCAGGGTGGTTTTTTTTTAAAAAAAGAAGATAAGCTAGATATCATTTGAAATTGCTTCTGAATATCATTATAATTTTTTCTTCTTTTCCTTCCTTCCTTCCTTCCTTCCTTCCTTCCTTCCTTCCTTCCTTCCTTGGATGGGCGGATGGATGGATGGATGGCAACAGAGGGTGAATAGAAAGAAATATAGAAAGATAAGGAAAAGAGAAAGATATACAGATGCCTGTTAAATTCTGCTTTGAGTTTAATTTAATTGCATCTATTTTCCATATTAGATTAATTTAATTAATATGATTTTAAATGAGGGCAAATCTATCAATATTTCCTGACAGTATAAGCTGCTGGGCCGAAGTATAACACTGCAATAACTTTTTTTTCCAAAGTTTAGTCAGCCTCATAAGTATCCTAAATATTTTCATTTCCTCTTTTTCTACAATGTGTTAATTGAAATGAATCAATCTATCAATTGATCATCTGTAACACTTTAAAAAGCCGTTGGGTACATTCATTCCTAATAAAACACATTAGATCAGTTTCTTCTCTTTTTAAAAAAACTGGAATGGCAGTCTGTTTTGCTATTGATTGTTTTAGATTTCACAAACTTTGTATGTCAGCAATTAAATTCAAGAATCATTTTGAAATAATAACCATTAAAGAAAAATACAGAATTTAACGGGTGAATGTGAAACTTGGTAAATTTTTCCCCCTGTCTTTATCCAGGGCAAATTCAGTGATAGAGAATGCAGAAGTGTTACAGTGGCAATGATCTGGGTTTTTTTCTTTGCAGAATCATTAAAAATGCTTTAAAGAAATAATATTTCTGCACTTTATGAATGTTAAAGAAGTCTTCCTTTCAAATTTGCCAAAAGAGATGCCTCCACACGTAAAAGGAAGTCCCTATGTTAGAGATTCTGTCTTGCATAGAATAGCATGAGTATGTGAGCAGTAAAGCTGGGCTTTGGTTGCAACCAAAACATGTCAGAACTGACTGGTATTGTCCTTAACCTTTAGCAGGAAATTATCAGTGTGGTACAAGTTCAAGCTTGTACCTGAATGCTAACCTGAATGTCAGTGGACCATCTGCTCATATGGCACATGGACAATTGCAACTTGAAATGTAAGATCAGTAAATGGGAACAAGCATTTTATATATTCTTATGTATTGTGAATAAAAGGCTAAAATATACACTATGTGTTGTGTCCTGAGCCTGCAAAAGCAGGTTCGGGATGTTGCATTGGTCCCGGGCATTCCAAAAGCTGCCTGGGACCAGACAGAGCGGCGCCGGCCTTGTGCACATGCGCAAGGCGCGAAAAAGCTCTGTTCCTAATGGTTGACACTGTCTGGGCTTCTGGCCGTATAAAAAGGCCTAAGTGCCTTTTGCTTTTGCTTGGTTGTTGTAGAAGAAGAATAAAGTGTTTGTTCAGCATTGCCATGTGTCTTCATCATTCGCACGCGAACGAAGTATACAACACTATGCAAGTGTGAATTGCTATTATCTAAGGTTGGTAATGGGAATGTAGGAATCCATACATCGGTGTTAGCAGCAAACTAAAATACTAGCATATAGCAAGTCTAATGATATTATCACACAAATACTAACCATAAATCCTTGCATCCCAATATCTGATGTAAGTATGTAATTGTGACATTTGCGTGATGATCATGCCCATTTCTTCATTTGCATCTTTTCTTCGTAGATGTGCATGGTGATGGTTGCATGTTGCATTCTCCTAAATAGCAATGCTTGTTTTAGGAAAAAAATATATGCAGGATTCTATAAGAACATGATCTAGAGGAGAAAGCATTAGATTCGAAATTTGTTAGGTCATTTAATGATGCAAAAATGAGCCATATAGTAACTGTTTGGCAAGTATTGGAAAAAAACATGTTTTGTATATGTGATTAAAATATGCATCTATTAATATGTATACATAACAGAAACATCACTGGAGATTTATAAGAAAAGACACTAGACAATCACCTGTTCAAGATGGTGTAGGTTCTTCTGCTTAGCAGGAGGCTGGACTAGAAGACCTCCAGGGTCCCTTCCAGCTCTATTTTGTTCTAATAAAGGAATGTAAAGTATGATCAATCTGAGTGACCATTTGATTGCTTATGGTGAAAAATAGAAAAATTGATGAAGGATAGCAGGATGATGGACATGGAGGAATAGGGAAAAGGTTAAAACGAGAGTGAAAAAATGACCAGATGAAGATAAAGTTCAAAGTCTGTAGGAAACTATATTAGAAGGTAGATTAATTCCTCAATGACTAAAAGGAAAGTACATGAAACAAAAAGAAGATGTAGAAGCAGTTTGGAAAATAAGGGCAATGATAATCAGCTTCAGAAGTGCATGTAATTATACTAATGGAGAATATGAAAAAGAAAAAAATAGATTTGATATGTTTAATGATGAAATGAAAGAGAGAAAATGCAGGTAGCAGAATTTTTGTTAAAAATTGGAGTAAATGGAATTCAATATAATATAGAATAGACTGAATACCATCTCTTTGGCTGGGAAAAACACCTATTAGTACATCTCAATTTTATCCAGGTTATGCTTCAGTTCATTAGCTCTTCTGATTTACTTAATATGCTGTCTCTTAAGTGAGCATCCATTACTAATACATCAGGTGACATAATCTGATTGGTGACCTCATTCATATATAAGTAAAACTCAACTGAAAAGCAAGATGATCAGATCAGAGCTACATGCACAGCATGTGCTCAACAGTCCATAAAATTGTTCAGTATTCACCAATATTTTGATATATTTCAATTTCAGATCTGATCTTTGGTTTAGATATCTATTTCTCCAATTGATAGCTCCAGAAGTCAAGACTTTATTATTACTATTTTTCATTCATATTTTTCTTTCTACCATCATTTTTTTTCCTCTTCCAAAGAACACATTGATCTTTAAAAGACAAGAAGACCAGGTATTGACAGGATTCATTCTGAATTACAGATGCTTCACCTTAGAAATAACTTCTTCTTTCATCCTTTTAAGACAACTCATCATCTTAAAGGAAGTGAGTGATGAATCTGACTCCGAATAGCATGGTGAAATGCTCATGATTATTTTTCTCAGAGACTTGGCAAAAGCCCGCTGCATTTAAAGTTCACCTGTACTAGTGCTATTTATAGCTCAGGTTGCCCACTGGATAGGATGTGCTTAATTAGCTTGGATGATCAGCCTCAAATGCCAGTCTCTCTATACCTTACCCAGCCTCACCTTTTTTCCTTAGTGTTGTTTCATCCTTCCTTATCTCCTTTTTGTAAATAATAAAAGTGCCTCTTGTTTGGATGTCTTCTATTTAGATCTTCACAATTACAGAATTTTCCTTACTCCTAAAGCTAACTGAAGAAATATTTTACCTTCTCCTACAAAATGGAGGATGAATAGTAAGTCAGGCATTAACATGGATTATGCTGTCCTGGAAATCTTAGTGATACAATTTTAATTTTTGTACTATTATTCCATCTAACTAGGTATGGCAAAAAAAAAAAGCTCCACAATTTATTTATTTATTTACGAGACTTATATACCGCTTTAAGTGCAAGCACTCTCTAAGCGGTGTACATCAGTAAGCAATGTATATATATATTTACATTGCCCCCAACAATCTGGGTCCTCATTTTACCTACCCCGGAAGGATGGAAGGCTGAGTCAACCTTGAGCTTGACTCAGCCTTCCATCCTTTAATGAGATTTAATGCTAAGTTCATTGTCACTGAAGTCCACATATAAACAGTGCTAATATTAGAATCTCATTTCTGAGGTGTATAGTTACAGTTCTTCAGTTTTAAGTATTCTATTTTGAATGGGCTCTTCATTTTTAAAAGTTTCCTTTCTACTTTTTGCAGTGAAAACCTGCTTAGATGCAGTGGTGACAAATTTATCACTACATCCAATTAGGAAAGAACAGTATATGTCTATGGTCCATATAGGAACATGCTCCCATCCAATTATGATTCAGTATTCAAAATAATGGGATAGATCAGTACTTTTCATTCAAAGCCATAAATATAATCAAACAAAATATGCCCCCAGAATTTTTTTCAGAATTTTGGATTTGGCTTCTACCACATATATTCATTTACTGGGCCAGTTAATAAAAGAAATAAAGTATAAAGTTCCCTGCCTATAGGGTACAATGAGAAGTAAACCAGGAGGTGGTCAACTGAACATTTTGCTCAGGACTCTTAATTTATTAGAAGCAAATTCCACATTTCATGTGGAAAGGACTTGATTTTGAAGTTCTTAATTCTTCTTTTTTCAGAGTACTAGTTTGGCTTACAAATTTCAAAATCCTTCAGTCTAGCTTCTAAGTCTGCTATAAGTAACTGCATTACATTTGCCTGTTCCCTTCTGCGGCCAATTCTATCCTTCAGAAGCAGGATGTTATAGGTCCAAAGGCAGTGGTGGGATTCAAATATGTGAACAACAGGTTCACTGTGTGGATACCGCTTCCGGAAGTTTGTTAGGCCTGGGCAACAAAAAATTAGCTACCAGTTCTACCAGACTGGTGCAAACTGGCTGAATCCCACCATTGTTCAAAGATGGATTTCAGGACAGTCTTTCTTATCAGTAAATCCTTCAGCCATGCAGAAGTGCCTTCTATACTACAGGATGGTAGAGAAAGAAAGATGATTCTATAGGAGATAAGCTTTCCAAATGTACATTCATAACATGTGAATAGGGTTTATTATTGATATCCTTCAGTTCAGTTATATTTTTGTAGGTCTTCCCTTTGAAAGATGTTGATTTTTTTTTTAAGTTGGGAAAGTTTTGTAAATGGATCACATTTATTACAAAGCCCTGGTAACACAGTGGTTAGAATGCAGTATTGCAGGCAAACTCTCCCACAGCCTGGAGTTTGATCTTGACCGACTCAAGGTTGAATCAGTCTTCCATCCTTCCGAGGTTGGTAAAATGAGGAATCAGATGGGGGGGGGCAATATGCAAATAATTCTGACATTGTACACTGCCCAGAGAGTGCTGTAAAGAGCTATGAGGAGTATATAAGTCTAAATGCTATTGCTATTATTACTTTCCTGCTTTCATATAACAGATCACTTAAATAGGATTGCATAGCTCCATTGGAATTATATTTCTGCCTCATTTGTCATCTTTTTATAACTGTTGAACAACAAGACAGTGAGAGAGTCCCAAAGCCTAAAAATACAAAATAGTAAAATAAAAGAATGATTGTATAAGTAAAATATTTGCACAATAAATATTGTTTGCATACCCTACATACTGCATTTTGATGTGTGTCAAAACAATTAATAGGGGAAAACACTGCAGCTCTCTGCTATTATTAAATGTAGAGGGTTTTTGCGGGGGAGGGTCTAATATAAGCCCTACCCCAAAAATAAGCCCAGGGAGTGGGTGTGTCCAGTACAAGAGGCAGCAAGCCCGTGGGGTCAGCCGCAGCCTGCCAGTCCCTTGACACAATGCAGGTAAGTCTGAGCACAGAGGCAGCGCTGGGGAGTGGTAGGTGATCCGTACATGCTGCATGGCCACTTTGCTCGTGAAATGCTCATGTGGTGGCACCGGCAATAGGCAGAGACAGGCACGGGTGGGTAGCAGGCAATCCAGACATGCTGAGCATACCTGGATCGCAAGAGGCTCTTAACAAATTTGCAAATACTAAAAAAAAAAAAAACCCAGAGAAAACAATTATACCTCTATCTAATCAGCCTAATGTACACAATAATTGTTTTAAGATACAAGACACATCAAGAAGATAGATTTAGGTTTAACACTGGGGAAAGGTAGTTAGCATTTTAAAAAATCCACTGACTGCTTAGGGAATCTTAAAACAATTTAAATATATGTCAATACAATTCAACAACAAAAGTGCGTATAGTCCAGACCATGGTTTTCCCAGTTGCAATGTATGGCTGTGAAAGTTGGACCATAAGAAAGGCTGAGCGCCAAAGAATTGAGGCCTTTGAACTATGGTGCTGGAGAAGACTCCTGCGAGTCCCTTGGACTGCAAGGCGTTCAAACCGGTCAGTCCTAGAAGAGATCAACCCCGACTGCTCTTTAGAAGGCCAGATCCTGAAGTTGAAACTCAAATACTTTGGCCACCTAATGAGAAGGAAGGACTCACTGGAGAAGGGCCTAATGCTGGGAAAGATTGAGGGCAATAGAAGAATGGGACGACAGAGAATGAGATGGCTGGATGGAGTCACTGAAGCAGTAGGTATGAACTTAAATAGACTCCAGAAGATGGTAGAGGACAGGAAGACCTGGAGGAACATTGTCCATGGGGTCGCAATGGGTCGGACACGACTTCGCAATTAACAACAACAACAATACAATTCTAGTAATCCATAATCGTGATATAAAGTAACAGTTAAATAATCTTATACATGTCTGCTTCAAACAAATATAATTAAATTCCAATTGGCTTACTCCCCAGGTAAAATAGAAATCTAAGTTGCAATTTCAAATTATGGGTTTATAAGCTGTCCTATCTCTTTATAGATTGAATCACGAAAAAGAGGCAGCGCTAACATGTACTGTGAGTCTGCTGATAAAAAAAAACTATTGTAATTTTTACTTACTACATCGTAAGAACTAATATCTTGGAAGCAGCTGGCAATAGTTAATAGGTTTGCTCTTGCTCCCCAGTCAGCAAATAGTTAATACTGCAGGGCGCTATTGTCACCAACAAATCAATCTGCTCCTGGCTCCATAAAATGTTAAGAAGTTCATTTGTTTAAAGCACCATGAAATAGTTGCCTTCAGGATCTCATCCTTTAATTTCCTGCACTGAGACTGAGGTGCAGGACACCAATACTGAAAGATAAGATTAACACATTTGATGCTGAAGATCTTTTTTTTTCACACGGTGCTAACGTCAAATACTTACTTCATCATTATCTGGAAAGTGAACTCTGTTTCCTCCACAGTTCAAGGCAGAGTTCATGGGGATGAAGGAGAGCAACATTGTCACATTAAGCCGCACATATTCATATTGTTAAGCAAGGATATCAAACTGCCTTGCAAATGTGTCTGTGTATTTGTGTCTTATCAGAAGAGATAACTATTTTTCAATCAATTTTCAGCTATTTATCTCTAGTTGAAGTAATTGGACTGGAATGACATTGTACAGGCATAGTACTGATCATATTAACCATTCTTTCCTCTGAACCTGAAGTAGACAATCTGCTTTTTTTAGTCATTGGAACCCCATCTAACTGAACCACCAATTTTGGCAGTGTGATGGTCAAAGATCAATCTCCAATTTGAGGATCAAAACAATTTACAAAATGTAAAATAGGCTTAAAAGGGTTTTTTTTTTTAATCCCTTTCCAGGCATCTCAAAATACTGGAGCTCTTTTGCTTTCAAAATCTAAATATTTTCCATTTATGTGATCTGAATGTATCTGTTTAGTTAAGGTGCTGGCCTAGAAACCAGGAGTCTGTGAGTTCTAGTTCCATCTTAGGGACAAAATCCAGGTGGATGATTTGGGGCAAGTCACTGTCTCTTAGTCCAACCCACCTCACACAATTGTTGTTGCGAGGAAAATAGAAAGAAGACAGAGTGTTAGATATGTTCAATGCCTTGGGTTACCTCTAAAGTAATAAAGACAGGATAAAAATCTAATAAAAAATTAAATAAATAAACAAACAAATATTATTAGTATATATACAACAATGTGAAATCACAGCTGCCAGTTTTTTTAGCTAGTATTGATCTTCCTATGCATCAAATTCTTCCCAAGAACTTAGGACATTGTAATGTACTGCCATAGTATATGCATGGATCCAAACAGTGTGGCCTTTTGTAATTGATATGAGGGAAATTTTGTCAATACCTAGATTTTTAAGATTTTTTGGCACCCAGTATTATAGTAACCCCTGGGACTATGGCCATTGCCAATTTATGCCATAATCTTTCAACTTCAGTCTGTGAGTTCTAGTCCTATCTTAGGGACAAAAGCTAGGTGGATGATTTTGGGCAAATCATTTTCTCTTAGTCCAACCAACCTCACACAGTTGTTGTTGCAAGGAAATAGAAGGAAGCAGGAGATTTTGATATTTGCCACATCAGTTACCCACACTTTCTTCTTCTTCTTCTTCTTCTTCTTCTTCTTCTTCTTCTTCTTCTTCTTCTTCTTCTTCTTCTTCTTCTTCTTCTTCTTCTTCTTCTTCTTCTTCTTCTTCTTCTTCTTCTTCTTCTTCTTCTTCTTCTTCTTCTTCTTCTTCTTCTTCTTCTTTTTCTTCTTTCTCTTTCTCTCTCTCTCCTTCCTTCCTTCTTTTTTTTTTCTTTCTTTCTTTTCAGTTAAATCTGATTTGTTATCTCCCAAAACTTTATCACTCTGTGTTTAAAAATCCCACAAAATTTTAATTTGCTCATTTTGACTACTTTTTCAACTTTATGTTCCCACTATTTTTTCCTTTACTGGCACATGATAATTTTACAGTTATTCCAGTGAATCATTTTGGCAATTCTGTTAAGTTATTGTTCATAATCAGTTTGTGTTAGTTTCCTTCTTGTGTTAAATCCTTCCTCTTAGCTGAGTATATGATCTACTATTTGATCTACTTCTTTGATCAATCTGCACTTTGAATCATTTTATGATTTTTCAATTCTAGCCTTGATTGCATTAGTTTGAATAACTTGCTCTTGAACAGCCAAAATCAGGACTTCAATTTCTTTTTTTAATGTTCTAGATATAAATAATTGCCAGGTTTTATCTTTAACCACTTTTCCTTCAGTCTTTTGTAGAAATTGACTATATAATGCTTTTCCTTGCCAGCATTGTTCTCATGTTTTTATTACATTATTTTGATATTTGAGTTTTGTTTCCTGAGCAATGAGGAAATCATTGGACTTGCAAAATTTGATAAATCATCCTCTGGTTTTATTTTGGTTCCCTGAATCACATAGTCCAACTACATTTTCCTTTTCAGTATTTCCAGTATTCTTGTCTCTAGACAGAAACAGCACATCTTGTCTATCAGTTGAATGAACTTGATCACAAGGTTGGTCAAACCCTCTTCCTCTGCATCAGTGTTGGAGAATAAAATTGGATAATTATCCATTAAAATGTTATTAATGGATATCTGATATTATTTTATCAGGGTATTGCACCCAAGTACTATCCTATATACACATAAAGGAATATATTTTTTCTTTGTTTTTCATGTTCTAAGTATAAACAGCATGACCTTCTGAATGAAAGTGTTGAAATCCAATATACTTCAATTTGCTAATGTTAATGGGTAGTTAATTCATTTCATCTTTCAATGTACTGCACTTTCGCATGTTTATGCTTCTTTTCATTCCTGTTCTTACACTGTATTTGCAGATTCAGATTTCCTTTTCTTGTAAAACAGCATCAACAATTGACGGTTTTAATCTAGTCACATCACAAACATGATGTGGCCAGCACTCTGAAAGATCCTCTGCTTTTCCTCCATAGCATATTGAGTACTATCTAATCTTCCAGCATTAAATCATCAATCATTTTATCTTCTCTATGAATGTGGTATTTTTGATATACCATTGTCTTCTCCCAGCATTGTTATTGTTAACGTAAACATTTGCCTATAGCAGGGGTGTCAAACTGCCAGCCCATGGGCTGGATGTGTCATGCCAAAATCGTGCCCACCCCGCCAATGGGAAAAAGTTGCAATATGTCGCAACATGTCACGTGACGTTGCGAGTTTGACACCCCTGGCCTATATCATCTTCCTCTATCACTACTGTTAAATATTCTGTTTGATGCGACATTGAAGAGGCAGTAGGTGAAAAACAACTCTATTTTTAAGTCAAAACCGAAAACTGAACAACCAATGCTCCACCCATACTTATACACTCAGTCTAAAGGCGGCAGCCAATAGGAACACAGTATTCTCCCACTTAAATGCATACTACGTAATCTGCAGACAGAAACTCTGGCTTGTTGGCCACGTGGCCAGCTAACCGTTTCTTCATTCTCAGTTTTTACTCAATACATTACAACTACCAAATATAGATGCCTGTTGCTTTAGCTGGACAATTGGGATGATTATCATGCAGGGAATATATACTTACGATATATACCCTGGCATGTTTTTGTTCATCTTTCTGAGAATATCCAGATGCTCCATCACCATAATGGGACAATATAGCAGGACTTAAGCTTAAGAGGTTCCCTAATTTTTTTTTTAAAAAAAATCTCTACAACAATTAGGATACATTGCAAAAATAAGTCGTTAAGCTTTTTGTCTGTGAATTTTTGAAATCTGTAACCAAACAATCTTCCCATTCAGTAAAAAGAATTGATTTTTTTCGGAGCTGCGAAATTCCCATAGTCTGTGCTGGGATGCTGTAGCTGTATCCCAAATTTCTTTGCGTTCCAGCCAGCAGTTGCATTCAAATGTTTATATGCTGGGACAGAAGTCTGCCTTCAATGGCAACATTCATTCTACTGGAAAAATATTCCTTCCATCACTCCCTTCTGTTCTTTTTATCCAGCCAATATGTAATTCGAAATGAGTGAACTGACAGTCAATAGAACAAGCAATTGACAGAAACAGAACAACTCAGGAGGAAAAAAAAAAAAGCATGCTTTAAGTTTCACTTCAATCCATAAGGACCGAGATTCTGTGAAACGAAAACTGCTGAAATTGTCAGCTATTTTGGGGGGAAGGGGAAGAACCTCTTCTGCAGGATAAGCCTAAGATATTTTCAGAGATGGCTATGTGGATGTATCATTCTGTACATCTACCAGTATATGCTCATAATTAAACTTAATGAAATCATATTTTAGGTAGTATCCAAGAAGTCACTGTAAAATTGACTTTATCCACATAGTTTAAGATCCAAGATGACTACCAATGGCCAAATATGGCACGTTTAATTTAAGCTCTGGCAGGCAAGGGTAGGCTCCACAGCAGCTATAATAAATTGCATACAAGTGCTACAGAACAATAACAAAAACTGTGAGCCATCCATTTCAGTACCATTTACAAGAAATCAATATCAATACTTAATGCAATACTAGTGAAAAATGAGCAAAGATACAGAAAGCATAATAAACCAGTAATGAAAGACCTTGCAGTGTTTCACTTTGGAAGAAAAAACTAACTGTCTATATTTTCATGTAGAAGGATATTTCACCAAGGAAATGTGCTAGAGGTTTGAGTGTTTTGCAGATCTAAGGGTAAAATAACCTCTTTATTAAATTAAAAAAAGTTTTTTAAATTATGGATTACTGGCTTAGTAGAATTCATATGTATGAAAGACAGTTGATCATATCTCATGTTCTGAACATCTTTCATTAGAGTATTAAAGTCACATACAAAGATGTCTGAACATTTTTCATTATGTGTGTGTGTGTGAGAGAGAGAGAGAGAGACACATCAATATTGTATTTGGAATGCTGGATTAAACTTTCTTTTGGAACTGAAAACAAACATATGAAACTTTTGCCATTGTTAATTGTTAAAATAGGACTATATGGTAAACATAGTACAGATCCGTCTAGTATGAGTCTTTATGCTACAATTCACGATGCGTTTCTCCCATACCATTTCAATCATAAACAAGTGAGAATTCCTGTTCTTTCTACAAGAGAAACAGTTGAAAACATACTATAGGAAAAATCAACAACAGCAACAACTTGAGTTGAAGCTGAATCACATAATTTTGCCATCATTTTAAACTCATTTAAATCAAGCTTGATCTCCAGAAAGTACCATTAATTTTTGCTGGAAACTTGGTAATTGTTGACCAAAATAAATAAGCTTACAATGTGTTTGTTTTCTCTACCGTATATCCTCCCAGAGGAGCCCTGTGCAGTATTAGAAAACACCAAAAACTATCTTAACTAAAATATTATAATAAAATCACCAATACTTTTAAATATAAACACAAAAATGCCAAAAGGCAATCTAGTCTTGGCATATATTACTGTATATAGACTGCTCTCCTATTAGCTGCTGGGTGTACATAGGCATATCTTTAATTGTCTTCTAAAAGAAGACAGCATGGGTATCAACTGTATCATAATTGAAGATTGCTCTGAGGGATAGAAAATATTTTTAAATGATTTGTAGTTCATGATCAAAAGACAATTGAATAAACAAAATGAAGGGACTTGTGATGTTCATGAGAAGATCTACCCTTATCTCTACCTTATGCTACTCCTGGAAATGCTTCTCTTTGTGGTCTGCCTCCTCTGCAATAACAATGGCCCTATTTTCTCATCTAATAGCCATTAAGATTTGTTTTTTACTAAGTGTAGAAATTTGGGTGGGTAAAGGCATGGAGGAAGGATAGCTGAGCCTGCTGTGGGGCATCCTGAAGGGAATGATTACAGCGCAGAATTTTTATTTATTGTTTTATTATTGTTTTATTTAACTGTTTTTAAGGTTGTTGTAAGCTTTACAATGGGCAGCCATATAAATCTTTTAAATAAACATCTACATATGCATATACATATACAAAAAAAAAGGCAGGAGTTCAGTACTACATAACAAAATATCTGCCCAATGAGAATTTCTGCTTTTTTCTTAATTATGCAGGAAATCACCACCTTCCTTTTCCAGCGGGTTTTTTTTTTTTTTTGGCTAGTTGCTGTAAAAAAGAATTGTGGTATTGTTTTATAGTTTATATAAAAGTTTATAAATTTCACTGAATTCTCCATGACGATTACCAGGACAAGCTGGTTGTGCATGAACAAAATTTTCCCCATACTCTAAAGCTGATAGAAATTATTGGATGTTTATTTGTTTTCCCTAACAATGGAGAAAACATATTTGGCAGCAGCTAACGCGACAACTGTATATACTATAGACATGTGTGTATGTGTGTACATATATTAAGAATGGGAAATTTTTTCAAAGGTCAAAAACCACTAATGTCCTCAAGAAGCAGGAGAACTACAAGTAACTACAAGAAGAAGGGTGGTCATGTCACAGGAAGGGTGGAGCTAATTTCTTTTGTCTTTTTATTTTTTATTTATTTTTGAAGAATTTTTTTTTAAGGGTGGAAATGGGAGCAGAAAGCTTCTGGGTAGCAAACTGCTGCCATTTCCATCCTTTAAAAGCGTCCCATACTTCCCCCAAATGGTGTCAAAATGGCTGAATTTCAGAGTGCAATTATGTATCATTTTCAGGGGTTAGCGAAAATAAGGATGGAAATTGAAGGCCTCTTTATGCTGCCAAATGTCTTCCATTGGCTGATTTTTGTGACAGTGGGATACAAGAGAGCCACAAAGGTGATGCTGGAAAGTTTCATATGGCTCACGTGTTGTCAATCTCCTATTTATAATACCCCTGGTTAAAGATTTCTCTTTTGTTAAAATTTGTCACCTTCTGTTTTTGAAAATGAATTGATTTGGTTTTAGAGTGTATTTCTCTAATACACTAAACTTATAGGGAATTAAAATGCTAATTTTAGTAGCTGTCTTTCAGTCAATGATAGTTCAGCATTTGATTTTCAAATTTTACAAATGTTCCCAGTAAAAATGTCACAGCCAGGCAAAAAAGCCATTATATTCTTTGATTTTTAAGCAGGATACATAATATACATAAGAAAAATGAGCATTTGCTTCACTTCTGATTGGCATGTTAAACAAAATGGTAAATGGTTTTATCATTGCCCCATCTTTTATTACTGTTGGCATTAGTACTTTTGATTATTAGCAAAGTGTAAATCTCAAGCCTGATCAAAAGTTACATTACTGCATATAAAAACAAAGAGGGAAAAAATATTACTTTTTTGAGTACCACATGAATAAAATCGTATTCTGCCTGAATTTAATGAAGCTTACTTCCAAAATGTTAATCTTAATGGCATAAAATGGTATAAAATGGCAAACATGTCCCAACACTTTTCCTTTAAAATATATCAGCCATTCAACTTATAAAGCTGATTCTACTTTATATTTGTATACTCATAATCAATGACTTATATCATATGAGCACATATATATGCATATGTATATATGTACATATATACTGTAAATAGATAGATAGATAGATAGATAGATAGATAGATAGATAGATAGATAGAGTATATATATGTGTGTGTGTGTGCAGTATATATACATATACATATATATTGTACATATACATATATACTGTACATATGATGTGTGTGTGTGTGTGTGTATACAACTGTAGATCAAACATAACAAATCTTATTTGTATTAAGAACAAGCTATTCAGCTTTTGGCATCACAATAGATCTGAATCAGATGGACCAGTTAGGTGACTTAGTTGAATCATTGAAGACTACAGCTAGAAATAATTATTTAGGCCATCTAAGACAATCACATCATCTGCCCAGTGCACAATTCTTCAGTGCAGGAGATCAGACTAAAGCACCCCAGGCTGATAGCTGTCTAGCCTCTGTTTTAATACAGCCAATGAAAGAGAATCCACCATCTCTCCAGGTAACAGGGGGAATTTAACAGTGCACTAATGAAGAGAAAGAAAATGGAGGTGAGACTATTTCATTCAAATTAGGCAAGAGTCTATTATGTCTGCAGTGGTTTCGATCTGTGTGAGACAAAGAAAAAAAAGTAATGTACCCATCCTATCCTCTGGAATATTAATCCAAAGATGAATGATCACTACTTAAAAGCTTCCTGTGTGTTATTATTAAGAACTTGAAAAGGCAATTGTCTGTATCACTCAACCATGTGATTAAGACACAAATTTGTTTTTGAAACCTGCAAGTTTCTTGCTCTTATGAAAAGTCTAAAAACATAAAGCTAAACGCTGATGGTATCTCATGGGACCATGCAGCATTTTTTTAATTCCGCATTTTATTTTTTAAAAAAGCTAATAAAAGAAAATGGGAGGTGTATATATATTCAATTGTTCTAATTATTTGGAATGTCTCTAGTCAATATATTACATTCTAATATTCTATAGGGTTACTCAGATGATATATAAGACAACAAGTAGAAAGGGGAAGTCTAATACAGTAGCAACTATGGCTAAAGTTGCTGCTGTTTATTATTTTCTAGAGCAAAGTGGCTTGTGAACAAAATGGTCTGAATGATTCGCAGAAAATCTTATATGATTGCTTCATCCTAAACCTCCTTGTAATTTAAGACCACTTACTGCATCACTAAAAGGCTAGTGTCAGTTGGCTTAGTAGTCCAAGAAGCATGATAAATGTGATACAAGTGTTGTGTGTATGACACAATCTGATGAAAATGGGAAAGCAAGACTGTGAGCCCAGGAAAACGGAAGAAGGAAGGAAGGAAGGAAGGAAGGAAGGAAGGAAGGAAGGAAGGAAGGAAGGAAGGAAGGAAGGAAGGAAGGAAGGAAGGAAGTTGTATTTAACATGTTTCAGCCTGAAATGTTTCTTCCTTAGTAATTCAGTGTATATTTTTGTCACCAAAAAATATCACTTGCTCTATAATCTTATGTATGCTGGATTATATGGACACTGGAGTACTAAAACCATAGTTTCAATGTGTCAAGAATTGGCCTTCTAAATCCATCCCAATCAGAAGGATTCTTCAAGTATATGAATGTGAAAGTATATTGTGTTCCTTCAGTGTTGTGTTAGATAGGTAAATAGACAGATTGATGGACCAGCAGATAGACACTTGTAGTTGCTTAAAATAAGTTTTCAGTTCTTTTTATTTCAACAGAGAAGGTGAGATTCAAAAAGGCATGGTGGGGAGGGGAAAGATTTAATACCCAGTAGATGGTGCTGTAATCAAATTCTATAACGTTCTACACTAGATCGGAATATATCTTGGTAAAAGTCATTAGCTTCGAAAGTAAAATTCACCCAAATTGTTTCAATATGTTTTAATGTCTTTATTTAATGCCATCACACTGCCTATGACATTCTAAAATTTGGTTATATTGAATCCATTAACAAGAATATTTGTGGGGATTTTATGAGCTTTAATATATTTTTCTTGGTGACCCTGTTCTTTCATGATGGTTAACTATGTTACAGAAAGAATAGCCATCTAATTCAATTAAATAAAAGGAAGATCATTTTTATCACCCTCCCCTCGAAGAAAAGGCTTACTAATTCTTAACACATGACAAAAGAAAAAAAAGAAAATAATTGAACAGAAATAAATGGTATTAAAACTTTTTGAATGAGACAAGATTAAATTTCTCTTTAAAAATATCAAGGAGGTGTGGATTTGAATACTAAATTTTGTAATAAGAGAGGACAGGGAGCACCATTCTTTTAAACAAAATAGAGAGTGGAAATGAATGGAAGCAATTGAAGAATTGTTTGCTTTATGGTGATGCCTTTCTCGCATTCTGTGATATGGATAAAAGCCTTGGCTTTGTTGTTCACTATTTTTAATATTTTGTAAAAAATGACAAAATGTATCAAGGGAGAAATCTGAATTTGTCTATTTTAAAAAGCATCTGTAACATAAAATTTTATTACATTTACAAATTGCTTTGATAAATAGAACTGTTTTAAAATTATTGTTTTGAATCTGAGCCTGGTTATTTGCACTGATGTTACCTAGCTGGATAATTAAACTTCTTCAAGGAAATGATCAGGCTTAACACTCCACAGTTCAAACCTGAGCTACGTATATTCTTTTCTATTAGGTTTGGTTTCTTAAAAAACCTCTCATAAGCATTTCCCTCTCTTTTTTTAAACTAAATTATAGTGTGTTTATTTCAGTATGAGTAGTTTAATTAAAGACAAATCTGAATCCCATCTCTTGGGATTAATATCTGAATTAGAATGTTCCAACAGGATTATTTCAATTTTAAATATACCATTTTACTCATTTTTGGGGGGTTTGGGTTGTGCTTGTGGCTTATAATAGGTTAACTCTCATGAGAGATTAATTGTTTATAGTAAATTAACTGTTATTATAATAAGCTATAGTTTTTCCATGGGGGGATATTTTGCCTTGCTGGGGAAGCAATAATGTTTTGTGACTGCCTATCCAGATTTCATTGTAATATTGGAATACATATATATATATATATATATATATATATATATATATATATATATATATATATATATATATATATATATATACTGACCTTTGAGGCAATGTTGAATGCTGGAGAAGTCTCTTCCTAGAGCAAACAGAATGTGTCTGGCTCAAGGTCATTGGGCTGGCTTCATGCCTAAGGCAGAACTAGAACTGCCAATCACCTGGTTTCTATCCTGGTATCTTAACTCTATACCAAAGTGGCTCCAGCGTATGTCTCTGTGTGTGGATATACGGTACATATAATATTGGATTCAGATGATTCCCAGCCCTTCTGTATTCATTGCTGCTGGGGGAGAGAAAATTTTCATCAGCTCTCCCTTGATCCTGAAACCCTCCATGCCATCTATTTGGACCCTATTTCTCCTTGCATCCGTTCACTTCCTTTCTATGAACACATTTGAGATTAATACCATCAGACACAAATGCAGTGCTTATGGGGGCATTTAAACTGTACGAGTTAAAGGCAGAATTGAATCAATAAAGTTATATAAATTATTGCCACATGTGCACTGATACACATCAGATCACAATATCCTCAACTGCAAAACCTCTATTTCATTTAGAATTGCAATACAATTTTTTTTCTATCTGAAGAGCCAAGAAGATCTTAAATTATTACTATTCTGCATTTCAGATAGATATAGTCTATATCAATATAAAAGAACAGGAAGCAAATATGGCAGGCTGCATAATAATCTTACTGTCATATCCTAATGAAAACAATTAAAAAACCTCATCCTCCTAGGTTTGTCGGGGTGAAGGTGGATAACTTTTTCAGACTTCACAATGCAATTGTAATTCACAATAATGCTCATACCCCAGCTCTTGGAACTAAGATTAAAATCCAGGATTGAATGGCAGATGATCAACAATGCAATATCCTTTTTGTTGGTTACATTTTTATTACAATGACCTGCATAATACAGACAGTGATTTAACCAGACACATGGCTTGAAAGCAGAAGACTGAAAGCCCATAGTAAGCATCTGTTGTAGCCTGTATAATCCTTCATTCTTTAAAGGAAGAACAAAAATGTTGATGCTGTATTATGCAATATATATATATATATATATATATATATATATATATATATATATATATATATATATATAGAGAGAGAGAGAGAGAGAGAGAGAGAGAGAGAGAGAGCATATTTAAAAATAATATTTAAAAATATTAACCTAACGGTGAAAATATAGTTCATGAATTTATTTAGATTTAATTATTTATAAAGTTACTTTATTATTTATTTGTTTGTTTATGAAGGGACTTTGGATACCACCATTCAAAGTAAAATAATTAAAATACATTTAGCAATGATTTGTGGTTATTTAAAATTTTTGTTTTTAAGCTATTCCACACACTTGGGCCTAATGGTCAATCCTGCCTGAATCCTGTACTAGCAAGTGTTAGTCATCTCCCCAACATTTGATTTTGAATAAACAAGGAACATTTGGACAGGTACATTGTGATGGCACCTGACACCAATGCAACTGAAAATATGTTATTGCTAGATTTCTGCCAATCTGGTTTAATTAAATTGCATGAGACAAAATCTTACTGCTCCATATAAATAGAAATAGCAATAGCACTTATATGTATACCACTTGATAGCCTTTACAGCCCTCTCTAAGCAATTTACAGAGTCAACAATCTGGGTCTTCAGTTTATCAACCTTGGAAGGATGGAAGGCTGAATCAACCTTGAATCAGTTAGGATCGAACTCCTGGCAATGAGCAGAATCAGCCTGCAATACTGCATTCTAACCACTGTACCATCTACGGCTCTTAAATGGGACTAAATGGCTATATGCTACAGGTAAAGATGTATGAGAAGCTTATAGTTTCTACATAAGCTAGAAACTATAAAACTATAAGCTATATAGTTTCTAGTTTATACATAGTTTTAAAATATATGCTTTTCACACACCAATTTACCATTCAACTACTCAACTGAAGAAGTTTGGGGGAAAAAATAAATCTATTTTTCATATATAAAAATGAGAATAACAGTTTTCAGTTGCATAGTAGGCTGGTCTTCACTGATTTCTGCAGAGGAATCAATATCTTACCTTTGTACATTTTCTTGACTCTTTTGACCCCTCCCTTGGATGCCTAGATCACTGTTTCCCATACAGTTGTGAGAAGATGGTTCTTAGAATAATAAAAGAAGGGGGAAAATTGCCTATCAAAATCTGGGAATGAAACTAATAAATTCCCTTTCAAATCATCTTTTCCAGAAGGAACTCTACGTATGTTCTGAAATCTAAGTTTCTATTCAAGCAAGAAATAGATAACTTTTTCTGTCAAACTGACTTTATGGATCTTCATGCATATGATTTATAACAGTTGCTTTCTTTTGTTCTTCCTGTTTTTCCCTTTTCCCAAATAAACACAATTGTATATAATGTCTTATTAATGACATTGCACAGTTCCACGTGATTACTTTTGAGCAGCAGCACTTATAATTTCCCCTCATCTGCTCCAAATTGCCATTGCTGAATTCAGTGCCGGCTCTAGCCCATATTGACTGATGGCACCACCTGCTACCAATGTGAGGATTAGCATTTTTGGAATGACTCAGAAGGAAGGGTGGCATAGAAGTGACCCCCTCACTTTTGGCGCCCTATGCCAGGGCCTTCTTAGCCTTAACCTAAAGCCAAATTGCCATTCAGTGCAATTATTTAGCCCAGCAACAGCTCTCTTTCAATGCCACAAATGTGAAACTCGTTCAAGCAGTTCTTTGCAAAAGTATTTCACAATGATGTTCACTCAGGGCATCATGATTAGATACTACTTGATCCTGTGTGATACAGGGACATCCACCATGGTCATTAAGCAGATCACCCAAAGTCATTAAGTGATACATGTGACTGCACTTTGCAGTTTTACCATTGACCTTTCTACTGTATTGACTCTGCTTGTCAAAAGTCATCTGTGAAGCATGGAAATAGTAAATACAGAGAAATAAAAACTGCAAATGTTTGACAGTTGCAAAGTGACTCCAATTTGATCACATGACAATGGGGATGCTGAAATGTGAATCTGAGACCCAGTCATAAAGTTACTTTTTCAGTACCATTCTAAATTTGAATGGTCACTAAACAGAGCAATGGGGTGTGAAAATGATGTGTGAAAAGTGAGGACTATTTTTTCAAAAATCTATGTCTGGTCACTTCTAATAGCAATACCTATTAAGTACAACTTTATTTTTAGACAGTTCTTGTAAACTGTCTTTTAAAATGGACTCTTAGAACATTAGAACAAGATCCACTTAGAAAAACTTAATTCAACAGCAAGAAATGTCGTAATATTGAAAAATCAAACCAACCAACAATACTATGGCACAATACGGGAAAGCCACATCAGCAGAATTTCTACTGTATGTTAAAAACTAAACTAATGCAGGAAATGTTGACAATCAGTATTTTAAAATAAATCTATGTATTTTTCTTTCAAGGAATGGAAGAAATAGCCTTTATCTTTCATAATTTGTTGTTGCTGTAGTAACAGCCCTGATATAACCTGATATGTGCTGAAGAGCTAGCATATTTGGTT
Organism: Crotalus tigris; assembly: GCF_016545835.1. Lineage (NCBI taxonomy): Eukaryota > Metazoa > Chordata > Lepidosauria > Squamata > Viperidae > Crotalus > Crotalus tigris. The sequence goes on along the minus strand of NW_024096460.1, from coordinate 4,800,635 downwards.
TTATTGTTTTGTCAAAATAGTAAGGGTATCAATATATCTCCATAATTCAGTGTAATACAACAAAGCAGTTTCTCGCCAGATCTACTGAAGATTGCATTACACTTTTGAGATCAGAGGTAATGATGACAAAGTGATCTGTGTTCGATTTCGGCATTAATATCTGGCTTGAATAAAGCTTGAAATATGCTCTCCAAGCTAAGAGCCTTTAATATTAAGATCTTTAACTATAATTTATGTGACAGAATATGGGGTTTAGCATAATAAAATAGAATAGGCACCTAGAATGAAGATGACTTAAAGACAATCGAAAACAAGGTAAAAATGGTAAATTATACACAACAGTAAATTTATCTTTATGGTATTACTTCATTTATTTTTTATTTGGTAGAACATGTAATTTTTTACTTTGCTACATTTGGAGTTGGACATTCCTCAAAAAGAATATCCAGATAAAAAAGCTTGGACTTTTTCACAAAGACAGTTTTGCTCTTTCATTTTTCTGATTTGGTTTATGATACAGGTAGCTTGCAATTTATTGGCAATCCTATGATGGGCTTGGTGAACACCAGATAGAATTGATTCTATGTTCCAACCACATGGCTTAGTGCAACAATTGTACAAATTTGAACACACAAGCATGTTGCAAAAGGTGAACCAAAATGACCACATCAGGGTCGTAAAGTCAGGTAGATACTGCCTGACATTAGACACATTAAGCATGTCCTACTTGTGGCAAAGAGACAATAATTTAGAATTTTAGACAGCCTTTGCTCGATTTGAAATATTCTGTTTATATCAAGAGAATGTTATTCTCTTGTAATCTCAATTTTTCTCAAGCCTGGCCTGTGTTTGGCTTTTGAAAAGTGTGTTTGCAGCAATGCACCAATAACTGGGACCAAGCCAAAGATTAAATTTGATTTTGTTAATTAATATTAAAATATAATTAAAATTAAACATGCAATATGGTTATTCTTCAGTCATGGATTTAATAATTGCTCTCTGCTATCACAAATGCATGAGACGCCAGGATCAAATGCTATATCTATGATTTAAAGTAAGTTCAGCTAGTTTAATGAACCACATCTGGTCTTTGAAATTTGCTGGTCAAAGGATAACTGAGGAATAAGTAGGAAAGGACATGTTGACCCTTTTGTAAACTCACTCACTCCTGACTTTGTTGGGTTTCATCCTAAATAAGTTATATATTCATATAACATATTTAGGATGAAACTAAATATGTTATTTCACATTTCACATAATAATAATAACAACAACAACAACATCTGCCTATTCCAGGTCCTTGGTAAGGACTCGATAGGTAGATAAAAATGCCAAATCCAGTCTGAACATCTGGCTGACTGTGCGATGATCAATAATAATAATAATAATACCCCCAGTGAGGCACTACCTTGACGTGGTTGTGGGGTTTGTGTACTCTGAGGAAGATGAAAGCTATGCCAGAGTTTCAACCATACTGGACAGGTCTCATCAGAGGAGTCAGACAAAGAGTGTCTCTCCCATAAAAATATGGTGAGACGTAAATTTCAGAATGCCATACCGGCTCAGACGTCGCCCGGGTTAACAAGGTCCATGCTAGATATTGGAGTTCCTGGATATCTGGTGAAAAATGGGTTACAGGACTCAGGACTGTTGGCTGAGTAACCAGGGCCAGCAGCTGCAGAACTACTGGAAGAAAAGGTGTTTACCCGTCGCAGATACACAGTGATGGAAAACAAAGAAATAATGATCTATTACTACAGATCAAGTCCAACAAGAAGAGGATATCTAAAACGAATGCACCAGTTCTGGAAAGAACAACATCCAGAATCAGAAATAACAGAACAGAGACTAGCAGATCAATGCCGATTTATAATAAGAAATAAAGTATTCACAGAAACAGAATTGGACGAACTGCAAAGGTTTACCCAGGGCAAAGCAATCAAAGCCTTACCAGAAGTAATTCAGAATTTAGTGGCAAACCAGGGGGAGTTGGCAGTGAAAGAATCCAGCAGAGATATACAATTATTCTCATTTGGAAACCAGGCACTTCTTCCTCAGGAAGAACAAAACCCTCTAACTAAAGAAATAAAAGAATTGAAACAAAGAATAACTGAGCATTTAGAACAGCACAAAAACAATAGAATAAGGCTGCCTGCATTGAAGCTTGTTCCAAAGAAACAGCTAGCACAAGCATTAAAAGATGCAAATACTGCAATATCAAGTATAAGCACCAATTCACTGCAAGAAACAAACCAACTAATGTACAGCACAGCTGCAGTTATAACAGAATACCTGGGATGCAAAATCAACAAAGAAGAAAAACAAACAAACAGTGCACCAGAAAAATGGAAGGTTAGACTAGAAAATAAGATCAGCAAGTTAAGATCACATGCAAGCAAGCTAGAACAGATGAAAGAAAAGAAGCTAAAGAACAAGAAGACCAAAGAATACCTTATCAAGAAATACCACTTAGAAACAAGGAAGATCAAGGAAGCACTGGAAATAATAAAGCAACAAATAATAGCTATAGCCAGGAAAATCACTAGATACGAAGCTCAAATTGCAAACTATAGGCAGAACCTCCAATTTCAATCCAGTCAGAAACGTTTCTACCAATCCATCAATGGAGAAACTGCAATGAATCAGTCAGTACCTGACAAGGAAGAAACAGTGCAGTTCTGGAAGCAGATATGGGATAACCCAAAGAAATACAACAAGGATGCGGCTTGATTAAAAGAGGTGGATGTAAATAAAACAGAGGTTGAAATGAAAGAACTAGTAATAACAACAAAAATGGTAGAAAAAAGAGCAAGGAAAATCAAAAATTGGTCAGCACCAGGTGAAGATGAACTGCATGGGTTTTGGTTGAAACATCTAACTGTTATACACCCACTCATTGCCAAGCAGTTCAACAATATACTACAAGGAGGAGAAACTGAAAAGTAGCTAACAACTGGGAAAACCTACCTAATAATGAAAAATCCAGCAAAAGGGGCAACACCAGGCAACTACAGGCCAATTACCTGTTTACCAACAACTTTCAAATTACTAACTGGTGTGGTAGCTGATGCAGTACAACAGTATCTAGTTGAAAACAATCTCTTTCCACCTGAGCTGAAAGGAAACCGCCTCAATAGCAGAGGAACAAAAGATCAACTCCTAATAGACAAAATGATCTTGGAAAACTGCAAGAAAAGGAAGACCAACCTGAATGTGGCATGGATTGACTACAAAAAGGCATTTGACTCTCTGCCACATGACTGGATAATCAAGTGCCTAGAAATAACAGGAGTCAGTAGAAACATCAGAAAATTTGTGCAAAGATCGATGGCACAATGGAAGAAACAGTTGCAGATCAATGGTGAGAGACTGGGAGAGGTTAATATCAAGAGAGGAATATTTCAAGGAGATTCATTATCACCATTACTATTTGTTATTGCACTGTTTCCTCTGTCAACAATACTGAATAACTCAGGACATGGCTATCAAACATCAAAAACATCTGCCAGACTATCCCACCTCCTTTACATGGATGATCTGAAGCTGTATGGAAAAAACATCATCTGAAATAGAATCGCTGCTCAACACTGTCCGTATATATAGCCAAGATATTGTTATGGAGTTTGGCTTGGACAAATGTGCCACACTTACTATCAAACAAGGAAAAGTAGTGAAAACTGAAGGAATCAAGATGCCCCACGAAAATAACATTAAGAGTCTGGATGAGGAAGATTACTACAAATACTTGGGTATCCTTCAAGCTGACAACATCAAGCACACTGAAGTCAAGAAAAAGATTAGAGGTGAATACATCAAGAGAGTGAAGAAGATCTTAAAATCCAAACTCAATGGAGGAAATACCATAAAGGCAATCAACACCTGGGCAATCCCAGTCATTAGGTACACAGCTGGAATAGTGGAATGGACTCAAGCAGAACTAAAAGCAATGGATAGGCAGACCAGAAAAATAATGACAATGAATCACGCCCTTCATCCACGCAGTGACATTGATAGACTTTATCTACCAAGGCCAATAGGTGGGCGTGGAATGCTACAAGTACATCAGATGGGTGAAGAAGAAAAAATGGCTTTGGAAGAATATCTGAAGAACAATGATGAAGATGCACTGAAATTAGTATATCAGGAAGGCTTACTAACTACTGGAGAGACCAAACTGGCCTACAAGAACGACCAAATGAAGAACAGAATAGAGGCATGGGAAGACAAAGCACTACATGGCCAATACATTAAAAAAATAGCTGGGAAAGCAGATAATAACAAGACCTGGCAATAGCTAAGAGCAGGAAAATTGAAGAAAGAGACCGAGGGACTAATTCTGGCTGCACAAGACCAAGCCTTAAGGACAAATTCATACAAAGTCAAAATTGAGAAGACAGCAACAGACAGTAATTGCCGCCTATGCAAAGAAGCTGAAGAAACAGTGGACCACTTGGTAAGCTGTTGCAAGAAGATTGCACAGACTGATTACAAGCAGCGGCATGACAAAGTAGCAACAATGGTGCATTGGAAGATCTGCAAAAAATATCATTTGCCTGTAAGCAAAAACTGGTGGGATCATAAAATAGAGAAAGTCATAGAAAATGGTAAAATTAAACTGCTCTGGGTCTTCAGAATTCAAACAGACAAGCACTTGCAACATAACACCCCAGATGTAACAATTGTCAATAAGAAAGACAAAAAAAGTCTGGATAATGGACATGACAGTGCCTGGAGAGAGCAGAATAGACGAGAAAAAACTGGAGAAGATAACAAAATACAAAGACCTACAAATAGAAATAGAAAGACTGTGGCAAAAGCAAGCAAGGGTAGTACCAATAGTAATAGGCTCCTTGGGTGCAATCCCAAAACAACTGGAGCACCAGTTGAACACCATTGGCATTGACAAATTCGCTATTAGTCAATTGCGAAAGGCAGCCTTATTAGGAACTGCTTCCATCCTGCGACGATACCTGTAACACCATCAAACATCCACATCTGCCTATCCCAGGTCCTGGGTAAGGACTCGATAGGTAGACAAAATGCCAAATCCAGTCTGAACATCTGGCTGACTGTGCGATGATCCATAATAATAATAATGTAGTTGGAAGGGACCTCCACCCCCCTGCTCAGGCAGGAAACTCTATAACATTTCAGACAAATGGCTGTCCAGTCTCTTCTTAAAAAGTTCCAGTGTTGGAGCATTCACAACTTCTGGAGGCAGGTTGTTCCGTTTCACAGTAGTAGCTCAGGTGCGAACTTGAATGGATGATGGGCTGAGGAAATCAGTAAACATTTTCCCTCCTAGTCATTCGTTGGTGAAGGGAGAAGGTTAAAAAAAAAAGTTAAGATGACATCTTGCCTGTGCAATCATAAGCCCACATGGCTTCAATTTTATTTTTGTTTCTTTTTATCTCACTTTTATTACTTGTATAAATAATTCAAGATAACAAACATATATAATACTCCTTCCTCTCCCTGTTTTCCCCACAACACCATAGTTGCACTATACTTACAACTAATCTCAGCTATTACAATGCATCTGAAGTGAGGCTACATTTGTAAAATGTCCAGAAATTATAACTGCAGCATCCAAACTGCCAATCAATATAATTTACAAGGGTCATACGATGCCTAGACAGACTATCAGGAACAATTAAGATGCCGGAGTTAACTTTTTCAAAATCTAAGCATCTTAAAGCCAGATTATCTTCACAGCCATCTGTTTCACTGGCAATAGGGATATTTTCCTGAAAATATCCCTATTGCCAGAGAGGCCCAGCTAGTAGATAAAGGGCCTTTTCTGTGTGACACCCAAGATATGGCTTCTCAGCCTTTGGGCTAACACCAAGTAATATGGAATGTACTCTATGTTTGGATCCATTTTGCAGTATTGTGAAGATGCAGACAGTCCTTCTCTTTTTCACCAAGGTTTTAATTGTCAATTATTGTAGTGATTTATATTCACTGTGGTTTTGGTTTTAATTGACATAAACAGTGTTCCATTTTTATACTGTATTTTTATTATTACCATTATTATCACAAGCCTTCTTAAATGTTGGAATAAACAGAAAAGTGGCCTGTGGATTCAGTCATAAATAATAAAACATAATTCTCAGCTTCAGAGAACTTTGGTAAACTATGCATTATTTCAGTTCAATTTGAGATCTATATTTGATGTGGAAATTTATTATTATTATTTTTACACAAGTGAATTGTCTGTGTTTCTAAACAAAAGAGCTAAACAAAAGAGAGATTCCTGTTAGTTTTTCTGAACCTCCTGATTGAGGGGGGACTCGTTAATAAGAAGAGACTATTGATCAACAGTTTCTATCTCCTTTTATATGACCATTAACTGGCTACATTCATTAATGTGGGCAATATTTCAGTGTCTTATTTACTATTAGTCCTATATCTAAAGGAAAAAATTTCAGTGCCCATAGAATTTCATTTATATGTTTATTTACTTTTATTTAAGAAATAGGATCACCAACAAACTTCTGAATTGTAATTCTGGGCAAATAATATAGAATTAAAAGCACAGAACAGAATAACGCATAACCATTAACCATCACCAGTGCCCAACAATTCAATTAACTGAGGTCACCAACTGTGATGTGTTTGACATGGCTCACCCAACATCCTGGCCCAATGGTCAGGAGCAAAACCAGGCTTTCAAGGTCTTTAAAATATCAACAGGGTTGTCTGAATCTTGGGAGAATGCTGTTCAAATGGGAAAGTGATGAAAAAAGCATGCTTCCTGAGATGTACCAGATATTATTATTTCATTAAAGGGACTCAAAGCATGCCCAATTTGTTAGATGCCAAGGAACGGGCACAAAGTAACTGGAGATGGATGGTCCCCAATGACCCCCCCCCCATGCATCATTCCAAAGAGTCAGAGAGCTTACCTTGAGGAAAACAGGCAAGAATAACCACAAAAGTAAAGAACGCTGAAACATTCCTTCCATTCTGAGAAAGAAGAGATTCAGACAGGCTTCTCCCTGATAATAGGTAGGAGAGGTAAAGCAAAATCAGGGCTGCAAGATTCTATTACAATAGCTTATCTCTATAAGTTCAATAATTCTAATTTCTCTATTGAGTCAGTTTCCTTCTAGGCTGACAGCCATGAAGGGCTTTAGAGGTGATAAGCAACATTTTGAATTGTATTTGAAAACCTAAAGGAAGCTAGTGCAGCTGACAAAGTAATGATGGCCTATCACCCTGTATTCTGAACCAACTGTGGCTTCATTCTAGAGTTTTTCAGGCAGGAGGTGACTAATATGGAGTTTATTAAGGTAGGAGATGACTAAAGCATGAGCGACAGTGAGCAGGGCAGCTGAAAGATAAACAGAACCCCCAAATTGAGCAATAAATCTCCCAGGGCTAAAAATAGAAAATCCCCAAATCTAGAGGAACCTAAAATTCACAGTCATTCAATGCTGTTTGGGTTAAGCTGTAGGCTCCACTTCGGATCTAGGACAACTCGCCACAGCCAACCCGCCCCAGCTGACTCACCCTGGTCTTCTCACCCGGGGCAAGTCAGCTAGCGTGGGACAATCAGGATGAATCGGCTGGGGCAAGTCAGCTACAGTGCGTTGTCCTAGATCCGAAGTGGAGCCCACACGGTAACCCAAACAGTATTGAATAACTATGAATTTTAGGCTCCTCTGGATGTTTATTAAAAGTAAAATGGAATGTTTCTTTTCTATCACTGACATTCTACTTTGCTACTCTAAGATTTAAATATTCCCTCACTCCAAATGTTAAATATTACCAATAAGCAACCATTATATAAAAGATAAACATTTGCAAACATTTATCAGTACAGGCACTGAAAGTATAGGGACAAAATGCACAGCATCAAAATAAAGTTGTAGGTTTCTCTGTGTTGCCTGTGGAATTCTAGGAATTGAAGTTCAGACATCTGAAAGTTGCTAAGGTTGAGAAACTTTACATTACATGAAGGCCTCCATCATCAGACAGAAATATTATTAGAGGTATCTAAAGAAAACCCTACACTTTTTTACATATATTGTAAATTACCATCAAGGAGAAGAAGTTAGAAGATCCATCATTCCATCTACAGAAAACTGCACAGAAACAGGATTTCCAGTATTTTTCTTTACAGAAAGCTTTATAGTGAAGAGCTCCTTGAGTGATCTAATATCTATAATGATAGACTGAAGATGCGATGGATAAAGCAAACAAAGGAAGGAAAGGCAGAAAAAATCCATGCACCTTTTTCTTGGCTGATAAGAGTAAGTTGGGCTTAGGATATACTGTACAGTAGCAGTAGATCTCTCCTTCCACATCACTCCATTTCTCCTCAAACCTCTGCCATGGGGTTTATGGGTCACAAGAATAACAGAACAGAAAATTAAAAAAAATATTTTATACAACACATAATTCATGTGGGCAAATTAATGACCCAAAACCATGGTGATATTATCTAATAACTTAGCTGGGTTTTAAAGGTGATTAAATATATTTATGAAGGAGAATAGATCTATCAACAGCTATTAACCATAATTGTTAAATGAACTTCCAGATTCAGGGACAATATGTCTCTATCATTTATAATGGTGGGCAACAGTGAAGTGGAACTCTTGTCTTTATGTCCTACTTTCCAGTTGCACCTGGTCAGATTGGAGAGATATTTGATCTGATCCAGCAAGGCTCTTATGTTTTTTACAGCATTAGTGAGGCAAGTAATTGTCAATTTTGAGGAGAGAGAAATACAAGACAAATTGATCAAAAGTTAAATAGACATTTTGATTTTTTACAGATGTTCACTGATCAAGACTCAAGGGTTCGTACAAGGAAATCTGCTTGAACATTACATAAAGCTTACTAGTAAATGGTATTGTGCTTGTAATTATCCCAGACAAGATCACCATATGTACATGTTGCTAGATTACATGCTCTGAGAATTATGCTATATTAACTAACTTAAATTATTTGTTTGCTATACCTAGAGTAAATAAACCTGCATCTCACCATCTTACCAAAACGTTAGATCTGTCATGTGAAAACTGAATGGTCTTAAATCCATTATAAATCCACTTTGCCACTTTGGTAAAGTATTAATAAATTAACAAAGGATAGCATGAGTCAATCTGGAGTCAGATGGTATCCAACCTGGAAAGACCAAACTACCCTACAAAAAAGATCAAATGAAGAATTGAAAAAAGATACATTTATGAAGACACAATATCTTCATAAATGATGTAGATGAGAGAATAGAAGGGGAACTCATCAGATTTGCAGATCACACTAAGTGAGCAGGAATAGTCAACATTCCAGCAGACAAGCCCAGGATCCAAAATGATCTCGACAGACTTGAACAATGGGCCCTATCCAACAAAATAAAATTTAATGTGGAGGAAAGCAGGGTTTTACACTTAGGTGGAAAAAAACAAAGGTGCAAGTACATATTAGGAAAAACCTGGCTCAAAACCAGTAATTGTGAGAGGAACCTTGGAGTTCTAGTGGACGATCACTTAAATATAAGTTAGCAGTTTGCAGCAACAGTCAAAAAAGCTAACACAATCCTCGGTTGTATAAACAGAGCCATAGAATCAAAATCACATGAAATATTAGTACCCTTTATAAAACTTTAGTAAGACCACACTTGTAATGCTGCATCCAGTTTTGGTCACCACATTACAAAACAGATGTTGAGACTTTGGAAAAAGTACAGAGAAGAGCAACTAGGATTCTTAAAGGTCTGGAGACAAAAACATATGAAGAACAGTTGCCAAATTTGGGTAAAAAAGAAGGATTAGGGGGGACTTGATAGCAGTACTCCAGTATTTGAGGGGCTGCCACAATGAAGAGGGAGTGAACTTATTTTCCAAAGCTCCAGAAGGCAAGACAAGAAACAATGGGTGGAAACTAATCAAGGAGAGAAGCAACTTGGAATTAAGGAAAAACTTCCTAACAGTGAGAACAATTAACCAGCCAAACAGCTTGCCTTCAGAAGTGGGTGCTTCATTACTGGAGGTTTTTAAGAAGAGACTGGACAGACACTTGTCTGAAATGGTACAGAATCTCCTGCTTGAGTAAGACCTTCAAGATCCTTCTAGCTTTATTCTGATTGAAATTGAAATTAAAAGACAAAGTATTAAATGGCCATTATATTAAAAAAATAGCAGGCAAAACTAATAACAACAAGAACCAGCAGAAAAGTTGAAGAAAGACAAAGGAGCTAATTCTGGCTGCACAAGACCAAACCTTAATAATAAAAAAATAGCAATAGCACTTAGACCACAGGTCGGCAACCTGCGGCTCCAGAGCCGCATGCAGCTCTTTGAGCTTTCCCCTGTGGCTCCCAGCCTCCTCTGCCTTTGCAGAGAGAGACAGAGACAGAGAGAGGCAATTGCGCTTCCCTGCTTCTCTCTCTCTCTCTCTCTCTCTCTCTCTCTCTCTCTCTCTCTCTCTCTGTGTGGTTTTTTTTGGTGTGTGTGTGTATGTGTAAAAGAGAGTGCACTCACAGTGTTCTCCGAGGAGCTGAAAAGCTTACTGGGCGGAGCTCCTCCCTTTGCTGCGTCTCTGCAGGAAGCAGGAAGCAGGAAGGGCAGGAGAGAGCTAGCTAACCCAGCTAGGCTGACTCAGGAATTCTGGGAGTTGAAGTCCATGAGTCATAAAAGAGACGAGGTTGCTTACCCCTGAGCTTGTTGGACAACAGCTTGAAGCTTGCCAGGTGAGCAGCAGATAGGAAGGGGGGAGAAAGAGAGGGAGAGAAAGAGAAAAAGAGAGAGAGAGAGAGAGAGAGAGAGACCCTTTTGACATCTAAAATGAGGATAACACTGCAAATATCCTTTTTTTACCTGTGTGTGTATGTAATTTTATTCTCTTAAAGCATTCTCCTGGTGATCATTGTTTTAATAGTATGGATATTCCCAAGAGTCATATTTTTACTTTTATTTTTAATGTCATATTTTTACTTTTATTTTTAATATACACACATACACATACATACATGCACACACACAAACACACACACACCTATAATAAAGGTAAAAAAGGATATATGCAGTGTTATCTTCATTTTAGATATCAAAAGGGTTTTGCGGCTCCCGGTGTTTTGTTTTTGGTGGGAAATGGGTCCAAGTGGCTCTTTGAGTGTTTTGGTTTGCCTACCCCTGACTTAGACCTTTATACCGCTTCATAGTGCTTTACAGCCCTTGATAAGCGGTTTACAGAGTCAGCATATTGTCCCCAACAATCTGGGTCCTCATTTTACCAACCTTGGAAGGATAAAAGGCTAAATCAGCCTTGAGCTGGTCAGAATCGAACTCCTGGATTGAGCAATGAGTTGGCCTGCTGTATTGCATTCTAACCACTGCACCACCATGGCTCTAAATACACACAAAGCCAGAATTGAGAAGATAATAACAAACAGCAAATGCCACCTCCCCAAAGGACTTGAAGTGGACCTCCTAGCCTGGAAAGCTTGCAAAGGACTGGGACGGGTTCAAAGACTAAAAAAAGGGTTGGTATAACTCATTCTTTGTTGTTTTTTTCTTTGCAAAGTCATTTAAGTAGAAAAGCCCACCAGAAAGCCACCATAAGGTCTGTTGAGCATCTACTTCAGAGATAAGAAAGTCTGCATCTATAAATGTGGCTTGTATTCCTTGTCTGGCATATGCAAAATGTCTGCAGTCTCATAAAATGTTATCCTTTTTCTTTATCTTGTTAGCATAATGTGGGGCTTCATTAAGCAGCCAGATGAATCATACAGTAATTGGATGTAATGAATTTAATTTTGTAATTTCTTCTCCCTAATGAAACAAGGACATATTTTATAAACAGGCAAAGTATTGTTTTGAGTTATGGACATTAAGCTAGCATTTGACCAGAAATGCATAACTGCTGACTGACAGCTCTTTTTTATTTGACCTCTCACTTTTTTTATTTTTATTTACAAGGGCAAAGAATAAAGCCATCATAGAGTAAAATATGCCTCTGTTCAGAGAACAGGAACTCAATTCCATTTGGCTTTCCTTTCGTTCCAATTGTCGTTCAGCAATCATTCTCCTAGCTTATGGAAGAAAGAAAAATTAAGATGTTTAAGAATTCTTGGTTTTCTTTTCTGTCCCCATTGTTTTTTTTTCTTTTTGATATGTCTGTCTGTCTGTCTTTTGGAAGGCTGTTCAGGGCCCAGGGAAAGGGTTGTATGTAAATTTGCATGTTAATGGTCACCATGTTGATTTTTTGACATCCATGAGGATACCCATGTAAAGCCAAAATGAATGGTCCTAATAATTAATAATTCCTGGGCGAAAAAAAGGAAATACAGGTAATCCTTGACTTACAACAATTCATTTAGTGACCATTCAAAATTACAATGGCACTGAAAAAAGTGACTTAAGACTGTTTTTCACATTCACAACCTTTACAGCATCCCCAGGGTCACGTGTTCAGAATTCAGATGCTTAGCAGCTGGTTCATATTTAAGACAGTTGCAGAGTCCCAGGATCATGTGATCACCTTTTACAAACTTCTGACAAGCAAAGTCAAAGGGAAAGCCAGATTCACTTAACAACCTTGTTACTAACTTAACAACTGCAATGATTCACTTACCAACTGTGGAAGAAAGGTCGTAAAATGGGGCAAAACTCACGTAACAAAAGTCTCACTTAGCAACATAAATTTTGGGCTCAGTTGAGGTCATAAGTCAAGGACTACCTTTATCCCTCTAAGGGATATGTTATCTACCAGGGAATCACAAGAGTCAAAATAGTCAGAAGAAAATGTATGATATGAATTGAACATATAAATGTTGATAATTATGCTATTTAAACAAAATCAACAATAGCTGGAGAGATGGATAAATGACATCCATGAGTTCTAAACTAAATACATAGCTACTCTATTTAGATATATAAATTAAATGCACTGTTATCCAATATATTCTTTCTAACTATATTTTTGCTATATCTACATCTTTAAAAAGCTTTCTGTCCTAAAGTAACTGTTGAGTAGGCATTTTGCTGCATTTTTTTTAAAGTCAAGAATACTTTGCAAAATTAGGAACCATCTAAAATTTAATGTGTCTACTTTATCATCTGCCTAATAGTATGGAGATGAAGTTGGATCAGATTATACCAGAATTTATTAAATCCTATCTCACTGGACCCTAAAAAAAAAGTAAGTTGCTTTAAGCCAACACAATTTAGTAACAATTCAACTCACTATGATGACTCGTGGATGAAAATCTCAAAGACACACTGCAACCCTACATATTTGTTCTGCAGGTTGGTCTGCTGACTTTTGGATCACCTTCTACAATGATCCTTCCACCTCCTTTATTTGTTATAGGAAGTATAATGATAAAACCGTATTTGAGGTATCAATAACTAGGGCCTAATTAGTGTCAAGCCAGCGGGTTTTAATTGCATAACTGAAATGCACCTAGATGAGTTCTTTCTATTGTAACTTGACTACACGTCTCAATGCTGATTAATAGGAGCGAAGCTGAAAACTAAAATGCAGTTAATTTATTGTAAGTTTTATTAGGCATATAAAAGGATGCCAGGAATGACTAGCTATTCGTTGCTAGAGAAACATTGCATCTATGACTCATGCCAGATTCCTTGCAGATTAAGCTTGTTAATTTTACTTACCACAAACATTCTTCCCAGTACTGCTGAAGCAAGGTCCATGAGCTCTGGTCTAAAATGGATGTATGAAAAGAACCAGCCCCCACCCTTACCCCCACAGACAACAGTTCATTAACTACTTTGTCCTTTTAATTCATTTAATTACACATGAGGGAATATCCGAAAGAGAAAGACGGAGGGAGGGACGGGGGGGGGGAGAGAGAGAGAGAGAGAGATACCATTTACAGACTGTCTCTTTAGTTGCTTTTCTGCAATGACACCAAGCCTATGCTTTTGTGGTCTTTTCCCGTCTTTTCCCGTTGTTGTTGTCTTATTAGGGTTCTTTTGTTCAGAGAGATGAACTAAAGCCATTTTCAGCAGCCAGCAAGATGAAACAGTTTCAATAAGGACACAATGTACTTGTTTAAATTACCTTTCAAAATGCTCAAAACCATTAAGGGGGAGGTACTGCGAATTTAAAAAAAGCAGGATATTTTTTTCTTTATAGTTATAATGTTTTGCCCTAATAACAGCTTTTATTTTATTATAATCCATTAGTTGACAATATTATTCTGTGGAATATTCGGCAGCAATTTTGTTATTACATCACACGTGGAGCACTCACTCGCAGGGTTTGAAACTCCAAATCTTCATCTAATACGCTTTCAATTTTGTTAAAATCTGTATTTAACTGGTTTCACTGAGAAACATCTTGAGGAGAAGATGCTTTTAATTCACCACTGATTAGCTTAACATCTGTGCCCATCTAGGAACCACAGGATATCTCTCTCTCTCTCTCTCTCTCTCTCTCTCTCTCTCTCTCTCTCTCTCTCTCTCTCTCTCTCTCTCTCTCTCTCATTCTTTTTTGGCTATGCTATCCTTGTGATGATCTTGTAGAGTTCATTTTATTTAATATTTTCACTTTCATAGAATGAAAAAACCTAAACCTGATCTTCCTACGGCTTCAGAACCATTAGCTTTTCTGCCAAATGGAATATTTTAAAACTTGGTTAGTTAAAATAAGAGTCTAAGTATGACATTCTCCCCTCCCTCAACAACCTTTTTTTAGTTGTTTGCCTTGCTTTTAAGATTTTAAGGCTAAGAGCAGAGACTTTTTATCAATATGTGTAACTGTGGAAACTTTTTCTTGTTTGGGGATTTCTTTGCCTTTAATGCTCAAGAACAGAATACAAATGATTTCAATAAATTGTTCAATGAGAGAAACAACTTCCCATTTAAAAAGACACCAACTGCAGCTATCAGATTTTATGAAGAATAATTGACTTTCCTGATTAGCAATAACCTGTTAACATAATTATACAGTATTTTTGAAATTTCTCTTCAAAATAAGACATTCAATGAAAAAGATTTATTCATTTTATATGACATCATTAAGGGTTTTAAAATTATTTCTTCATGTTTTAGTCAATGTATTGTACATAAGGTGGAGGAGTTGAAGGGGGAGGAATTGTTTTGTGCCTTCTAAGCTAATCTTCTGGATATCTTTGGACACTAAAGCTGGCCAGGTTCACTTAGAAGGGAACATTTTAAACTCCACAAACTTCTTCTGTTTAGGGCAGTGGTTCTCAACCTGTGGGTCGGGACCCCATTTGGGGTCGAATGACCATTTCACGCGGGTCGCCAAACAAGGCTGTCTGCCATTTTTCCCCCTTTTCTTTGGCCACGTCTCTGGCACCTGGTGATGTATAAGTGGTTGGGGGTCACCACAACATGGGGAACTGTATTATGGGGTCACGGCATTAGAAAGGTTGAGAACCACTGGTTTAGGGGAATTAAAATCCAGGAAGGCTCCAGCAGTTCTTGGAATATTCCATCCATGGAATGCTTGATTTTCCTTATCCTACCACATGGCTATGCTGGAAATGAATAGAAAGAAGTTTGAAAAATTGAAACAAATATTGATAATGAAGAAGGAAGCAATTTAAAAGTAACAAAGTATTTATAAAATTATTACATCTATCTATCTATCTATCTATCTATCTATCTATCTATCTAATCTTAGACTCTGAACTAGTAGCAACTGATTAGGAAAGCTGTGGTACAAAATGTAGGATAAACAGAAATTGGAACTTCTACAATAAAACACTATTTCTATCTCTTTGGCTAATACTGGTATGATAACTTGCTTATAACTACTAATGATGAAACTTTTCTCGGACAGTTATATAAGTGCAAGTTGCCACACTTCAAAATAACATTACAGAGACAGAAAGGACATTCCCCCCCCCAAAAAAAAGGGAGGCTGTCAAAATTATTCTCTGAGAAAATGTCATTTTTTTTGGTAGGCAGAAAAGCCCAAAGATAAGTAGGTGAACTAGATACTATTGCATTAAGTGATGCATTGTATTGAGACAGTGAATGGGGCAATAATTTTTTTTTCTCTCTCTCATAGTAGTGGAACCCTGGGTTATTCAATGGGTCTAGTGGAGTTTAGTGGAGTCCACTAGCCTAAGTGGAGAAGATATAGAAATAATTTTCGAAGTAGTAACACATTCATATTCATGCCAGTTTTTAATTAAAGTTTCTGTAATATTCATTCAATTACCTAAGGGAGAAAACTCTTTTCCTGAATTATTTGACTGATTTCATTACTGATATTTTTTTTTCCCCATTGGCTGCCATGCCTCAAATATTTGGAGAGTCCTGAAAACTTTTGTGGGATTCAGCAGCGATTCAAGAGTCTCTAGCAATCATAGCAACTCAATGTGGGGATTAGACCCCTTTTCCATGTCTCAATCAAACTGATCAAGAGGGAAAAGACTAAGAGTTGGATACGAGCTCTAGTCAATGCCTCTCAGAGGAAGAGGCGATATCTGAAGTCCTTAAAGGCGGCTGCTTTATCTACTGCTTAAGAGTCCTAGAACTTAGATCTAACACACATGGTAATTATTTTTCTATCTCCAACCTTCCTTTCGGAGAAAAGTTATTGAGACAGTGGTGGGGCTGTAGCTGCCAAGAGCTCTGGAGAATATGGATTAAATGGCTCCTTGGCAGCCCTGGCTTCAGAGCTGAGCATGGTCACTCTTATGACGTGGGGTCTGGAGGATCTCAGGGTTTTGATGAGAAAAAAACAGGCTCAGACTCCACCCAGAGATAATGTAATGGCTGTTGATTTAAAGGCTGGCTGATTCCAGGACTGCATCCTCTATGGCTCTTGGTGGGATTGAGCCTTCCCAAAAATATCAGGCTCACAGTACAGGTAGTCCTCAATGTATGACCACAAGTGGTCATACATTGACACAACCTTTCTTGCCTCAGTTGTTAAGTGAATCACTGCAGTTGATAAGTTGGTAACTCAGTTGTTAAGTGAATCTGGCTCCCCCATTGCTCATCAGAAGGCCAAAAAAGGGGGTCCACATGACCTTGGGACACAGCAACGGTCATAAGTATGAATTTTGGTCACATGATCATGTGGATGCTGCAGTGGCTGTGACTGTGAAAAATTGTCATTTTTTTCAGTGCCATTGTAATTTTGAATACTCACTAAATGAACTGTTGTAAGTCGAAGACTAGCTATACACTATAGAAATAATTTGCCATTAACTGTTGTTTTTTTTAACTTTGTACTGTAGTCTCTACTATTCCCTGGTGAAACCCTATTCAGAAATTAACCAGGCCTGATCCCATTTTGCTTCCGATCCCATTTTGCTTCCGATTTCTCATCCAGGTGAGAAATCCAGAATTTAAACATTAAAATTTTATACAGGTGAGACACGGGGAAGGTTAAAAAAAAGACTAACAGTGGGCTGACAACATTTCACCAGCTGCACTGAGAAGGTTTGAAGAGCTTGTCTCTCTCCAACTGTAGGAACAGCCTGGAATTGCTCTTTCCTCGTTCCTTTCAAAAGTGGCATTTTCCAACTCCTGCCAACCTGCAGTTTCTCCAGTCCAGTTTAATTCGATCTCAGCCATGTCTATGCTCTTTGTACATTGCTGCCAGGAACCAGGTCACTGGTTAGTGCCCTCCCAGGCCACTTTCAGAAGGTCTGTGGCTGAGGAGCTTATTGACTATAATCAAATAATGCATGGCTTCTTATGAATTTTTTGATTGTAGTATGTTTTAGGATAAAGGCCACTAGCTTCTAGACTAAAAATCAAAGTATTCTAGTTGCCTAAGAAACACAATCAGTCTTAAGGTTGCCATAACTGAAACCTCTAGCAGAATATCCCCAATCTTCATTTTTTTTTCCTATGAATACATGAAAATGTGGATTTCTGTAGCGAAAGGAAGGGAATTGATTTGTCCCAATCAATTGGTGGTTTGGGTAGTAGTGATTTGCATGTCCTATTTTTTTCATAGAGATAATGCTGTTGCTCTTATTAGATTTTTATTCCACTTTTAAGTTTGGTCAATTCAAAGTGGTGAACATACCTAATACTCCTGCCTCCTATTTTCCCCAGACAAACTGTTAGCATGTTTATGATTAATTGTGATACACTTTTAATGCTGAGATAATTAGGCTAAAATTCCAACAAATAATAACATAACAAGGTTGAGCAGCTTTTTATCTACATATTTAACAGGACATTTCAGCATAATCAACTGTTCTTTTACTCACTATATCTAACCAGAATCAGAATCAGAATAGAGCTGGAAGGGACCTTGGAGGCCTTCTAGTCCAGCCCCTGCTCAAGCAGGAGATCCTACACCAGTGATGGCAGAGACCAAGTGCCCAAACTGCAATGCAAAACCCACTTATGTATTGCTGGGTGCTGGGGTGGGCGTGGCCCACTGGGTGGGCATGGCTATGGTGCTCATGGCAGACTGGGTGGGCGTGGCCAGGGTGGGCATGGCCACCTCAATGTTGCTCCTGGGGAGGGATGCCTGTGGGGGCCGAGCAGGGTTGGGGGAGATCCAGGGGGTATCTGGCAGGTGGGGCAATGGGCAGGAGGCTCATCCTGCGGGGTGAGGTGAGGCAAGGGAGGGGCAGGGCAGAGGTGCCATTGCCTCACTAATGCCACGAGGCTGGGCAGCCGGTGTGTGAACTCTGCTGCCTCGTTGAGGCCTGCTGAGGCCAGCGAGCAACCGAGGCAGCTCCAGACACCTGGCCACCCCCTACTCTGCTTTGTGGCTGGCTGGCCTGACAATGGAGAGATCGTTGCTGGTGCCATCAGCACCGCCATCGGCGCTGCCATTGCCGCTGTTGCCGCCATTGCCACCACCACCATTGTTCAACAAATGGTCTATTTTAATCCAAGATATGATTTCAGACTTCTCTAATTTGGTGGTCTTCAACTAAATTGGATTATGAGTCCATCAAACTGTATATGTATCAACTTGTACCAGTAGTCCTCAACTTACAACAATTCTTTCAGTGACCCTTTGAAGTTACAACAGCAATGAAAAAGTAACTTATGACCATTTTTCACACTTACAACCAGGGCTTTTTTTTGTCATAGAACGCCCAGAACAGAGTTCCCTACAGGAACCTTGTAGGGTAGGCAAGGCGGGTTGTATGACGTGTGTGAGTTCTGGCACCTTTTTTTTTTTTACAAAAAAAGCACTGCTTACAACCATTGCGTCATCCCCATGATCACATGATCAGAATTCAGCCACTTGGCAACTGGCATGTATTTATGACGATTTCAGTGTGTCCTGGAGTTAGGTGATCCCCTTTTGTGACCTTCTGATAAGCAAAGTCAATGGGGAAGCCAGATTCACTTAACAGCTGGGTTACTAACTTAATAACTCCAGTGACTCACTTAACAACCATGGCAAGAAAAGTTGTAAAATGGGGCAAAATTCATTGAACAACTATCTTGCTTAGCAACAGAAATGTTGGGCTAAATTGTGGTCGTAAGGCGAGGACTACTATAATTTGGTTGCAATGCCAATTTGGCATATCTAAGGTACCAGTGTTTTGTTGGTCTAACTTAAGCAGTTTTTTTAAAAGGCTTTGTTTTGTTCTTAACATAACAGGTTTTAGAATAAATCACAGCAATTTCTAATTACATTTCATTATTGATAATCAGAAAATTATAATGTCAAAGAGAAGTTATATTTGAAAATGATACAGACATCCAAAACATGATTTTTTTCATAATATTTTATTAGAGAATATTTTATTATTTCTATTGCTCTAATAGACAACTGATATTTTTTTTCTTTCACTATGTTTGTGTGTTTTGTACTTTAAGGGAACCTAGCAAATTACACTTGGGATCTAAACATTACATATGGCAGCTAAACAAAAAGATTTCAATACCTTCATACATTTTTGCCTTTTAACTAAATTTGTATTTTCCTCTGAAAGGCTTTGCTCATGCAGATATATAGAGAACTAGAATAAATAGGTCTTTTGATATTCTTTTGGCTAAGGTCAGCCTTTTACTGAACCAAAACGAAGTCCATTTGGGGCACTGTTGCATCTATGTATTTGACCACTGAAGGCCATGTGTAGCCATTAGAAATAAAAGCAAAATCAATAGGGTTTCATTAAAACAGCAAGCAATCAGAGCTACGGTACTTGCTTAATTACAGTTTCAGTAGCATTTGCTTTAATTGGAAAGAATAAAAGAAGTGAAGTGGAGTGAATGAAGAAATTAGCATATCTATCACTGTTGTCACAATGTACCATGGCCTTAAAGCGCTGTTTGCTCTTTAGTATCTCCGGAGCATTGTGGAACTCTAGGGGGGGGAAATAGGGAAAGCCAATTAGCAAATAATCAGATTGCACCTTTGTGAAATTCTAATTAAAGTTTCTTATAATGTTGAGAATGTGCTTTTAAACCTCTTTATTAGATATAATTTAGAACATATTTGTTCATTATAATGGTGGGACATAATGCATAGAGGACATAATAGGAAAGCCAGCTCTTTATCGTTCTGGGTTTGCTATGCATCTCCGATAAGGAATGCCTTTCATATCTGTAAAGTTAGGCTAATAACTCTGCAGCCTACAAAATTACAAGAATAATTATTTATTACGGTCTGAGACTAGGACCCTACAAAGATGCTATCGGAGATAAACAACGCCTGACCCATGAAAAAGGAAAAAAAAAGAAGCAAAGAAAATCATAAGCATATTATATGTGCATGTATAAAAAGCTGTGACACAGCAGTTTGGTGTCTTGGTGAAATATTTATTTTAAAATCATTTATTTGTTCATTAGCTTAGAGCCATGGAATTAGAGGGATTCTTGCAGACAATACAGTTCAATAGCTGCTTAATGCACACACTGCAGTATAGAAAATTAACTATTTAAAATTAAGTATTTATTCTCCATATTTTTCTTATGTAGAGATTTCAAGTTTCTTCTAAATTCAAAATATATGCTTTAATGAAAGTTAAGCATATTTGGGTTCTGTGTTTCCAACACAAAAACATGTAGTCCTTTTATAGAAAAATATAATTCAGTCCTAGTTTTTTTTTCTTTTGAGTTCATTAATCTCACACACATTTGACTTTGGGTTAACCTTCCTGATGCTGTGTTTCATTTTGCCTCACAATACTGTCTTGTTTAGCATTTAGGAATGTCACCTGTTTAATTAATATTACTTATCGAGGAATATAGGAGGCAATTCACTCCTTGCTCCTAAGACAAAAAGTGTTTAAAAAGACAGGGTAATTATCAAAATTCCATGAAGCCTAAAAAACACAGAGTAGCTTTTTCATCAGAACTATGCCAATGAGATAGACTAGAACAGGGGTAGGCAACCTTGGCTCTTTTATGACTTGTGGACTTCAACTCCCAGAATTCCTGAGCCTGTTTGTTTACACAGAATTATTTTCGGGGTCGTGGGAAGACATGAGGTATGGCTTACATGGGGGATGGCTGCCCATGAGGTACCTTTTTTATTTATGGATGAATGAAAATGGAATAATATCCTTAACATAATTTAAGCCATACCTCATGTCCTAAAAGTCCCTACCTCCCCCAACAAAAATTCTTGGCACCATTTCTAAATGTCAATAGAAAGACGCCATCTTGATTTCATAAGGCAAGGAACCATGACCTGAAGGTCCACCTTTGGCCTCATATCCCCTTAACATCTCATGGAATGTCAACATCATCATATCTTCTCATCCAGTTAGGCTGGATGGGCAAATCCTTCTCAGAGCACCCAAATTTGAATGTAGCCAAGACCCAAGTCAGATATTACTTTCTAAGTAATAACCAGCATCTTGAATTGAGCTCCGAAGCAAAGTGGTTATTGTTAATTCAGTAAATTTTGAGGTTCAGCAGCAAAAAACTATTCTTTTGAGGATCAACTATTGAATTAGTAGTATGTCATATTTCCTTTTGTTTTTATTACCAGATTTTTTTCTGCCTGAATGGTAGAAAATGCATGTATATATATCATCAATGTAATATGAGTATGCCCTCCCATAGACCCAACAAATAGCCTCAACTAAAGCTTGCTCCACATGACAGCCGGGCTCATAATCAAATGTATGAAGTATACTTCAACCACCTAAGCAGTTAAAAACAATTTCTATTGAAAATATGCATTTGTAATGGCAAATGGAAAAGATTTCCTGTAATAGCAGTAACAGACCCATTTTCTAATAAGAACACACAATACAGTTTGATGACTGAAGCATCTGTATATAGTTAGATTCAGCATTTCTGTACTGCAAGCTGCCAATTTATTTCAGCACTGAAAAGCTTGATTTATTGTTTGTAGCATTACCATCTGTTGTAGTTATTACAGAAATTATATAAAATCCTGTTAGTAAACACTTTGCCCCATTGTCTGTTGTTTTGATAATCACCCATAATAACATCTAGCATCAATATGGTCTTTAAACCCAATTTGGGAGTTAATGGAATAAGAGGAGGCAGTCAGTATATGCACTGGGGTAATGTCATTAGGAATGTTTGTGAAGAACAAATTAAATCAGTTGTAAATTGCACTCTCAAGTCAGCCAGAAAACCAGTCTTGTTCAGGAGAAGGGATTTGTATTTTAACCTCGTGCAGAAAATGCACTTAAGCAGATTAAAATAAAATAGGGACTTCGTCGATGGATGTAAATGGTAATTACTGCAGCTCTAATGGCTTCCTGTTGGCTATGTCATGCAGTGGGCACAGCTATTTTAAAGTTAACCAGTGCTTGAGGTCATACTTTTACAGATTCAGCCATTAAACAGGGCTAGACATGTCACTAAATGGTTGATTATTCAAATGATGGAACTGCTCCAAATTTATCTATGTCCTATTTTGAACACAGGATTTTTTTTTAAAGGGACAGTTCAAATAAATGCAGATGAAAATATTTCAAGGAGAAGTTAATGGCAGAATTATCTGGAGTTCTTATTTGCACAGCCTGGCAGATGACCATTGTTTTACACATGTAAAACTACATGCCCTGCACAGGTAGGATCCCTTTCTATAGGCTTTTGGCAGAAATGCCTTCTCTGTGTTTAAAGTCCAAATAAATTATAGCAGAATAATTATTATCAGGGATTATGCAGGTATGCTTGTGATATAATATGAATCTATATATACATAAGATAGAAACACAGAGATACATATTCTGAGAGAGAGAAAGGTGGAGGCACAGTGAATTCATTTGCAGTTGCATTTGAAAACAATAGGTTTTGAGCTTTTCTGTAACCCCTTTGAAAAATTTTGTACTGTTGCCAAATTAGTTTTTGTAAGGGCCCAAATAGGGCAGCTAGAAGATCTTGATTTTTTACTTCTACCTGACAAAGTTTAGACAAGTAGTAAGTCTTTTTGACTCTCACTTGAGTGTTTTGGAAGGTCTACCTTCTAGAAATCCAGTGGTGATGTTTTCATTTCTTTCTTATTTTCTGAAGTTAGATTAGAATAGAATTTATTGGCCAAGTGTGATTGGAAACACAGGTAGTGTGAGATTCAGATATGTGAACAACTGGTTCTCTGTGTGGATGCTGCTTCAGGAAGTCCATTCTGGGCCTGAGCAACAAAACATTAGCTACAAGTTCTGCCGAACTGGTGCGAACCGGCTGAGTCCCACCACTGCACACAAGCAATATATTAAAATGGCAAGTTCAAAAAAAAAGAAAATCAATCCATAAATCAATAAACAAACATCACCTGGCATGAAGTTCTCTAACCTAGTAAAATCTATGCAGTAGGGACATTCAGAGAAGAGATTTGCAGATGTCAATCCTGGCAAAGTACAGCTGAAGAAAAACAGTCTTTGCCATTTCAAGTAATAAAAAGACATAAAGGTCAAAGGTGAGACCATCAGTTGGTTCCAGGAACGGACTGGGAGTCTTTATACTTTGGCTCTAATGTGCTGGTGTCATCAGTCCCACTTAATAATACATTCCAAAATAAAATGTTCAGTCTTTCTGTTGCACTTAATGTGCTTTTGACCAAATGCTGCCTATAAGAGATAATATTCATTCCGCTGTTTAGCAAAAGAAAATTGATTTTGCTATGTATGCTACCTTGTTCCCTTGTCGTTACCTGGAAGATTCTGGCAATAATGAAAGTGCTGGTAAGTTACTTATGTTTTTCCTAATCTGTACACCCAATTAACTGATTTCAGTTAGATGACAGATGAAGAGGGAAAAAGAGAAAGAGAGACAATAAGGAGGAGGAGGAGGAGGAGGAGGATAGATATGGCATACAATACAACAAAGTAACAATATCAAGACAGAAATACTAAAAACATTGGTGTTATTATTTCAAAAAGGCTGGCTGACAGCATTGGACATCATGAACAGTGGAACCACCTTGGTTGTTCACCATTCCCTTGAAGTTCCCAGGCCTGTTGACACAACCAACTTTGAGGGATTTCCTGAAGGATGGCAGGAAGGACCAATTTAAGATGAGATACTGATGATTGTTCTTTTATCTTTTATGTCTCTTAAACTGTGTATCTTAGAGTAGATCCCATATAATCTGGAGACTGTTTTGAGACTGATTTATAAATGAAAATGTTAGAAGGGAAAGAAAGTGGTTGAATTTATATCTCCAATGGGAAATTGTCAGGGGAAGAAAGGACAAGTGAACACAAAAAGGAGATAACATAAAAAAGAGTAAGGATAGCAGGATGATATTGGTAATGGACCCAAATGAGTGCATTTTCACTTTCAGAAGAAGTTACAGAAGGCAGGAAGATATCTTTTTGGAACTGTAGCAGCCGTCTATACACTAGCAAGATAGTGGTTGTCATTTCCAGTGGAATGAAAATCAGAAAAAAGAGCTAAATTGGCTGCAAGACTGGGTAAGTATTGTTGGAATGAAGTAGGTTATGGGGAGGTCAGTAGTGGCATGTTGACTAAACCCAGAGTCCCATAATAATGAGCATAGGAGATATGATGGTAGGGCCTAGCCAACTATTACAGAAGAAGAACAATGTGTTCTTCTTTCATTGCCTTTGAATTGTTGCTCATAGTGTCTTAGTAGTGGCAGCATCACTGGTACTTTTCAGTAGTATTGAAAGAAGAGTGTTCAAACCAGTGACGACTGCAGGACTTGGCTCTTTTATTATTATTTTTAAACTTTATTTAAATCTCTGAGTCAGGGTATTGGTTGGTTTGGAGTAAGGTATCATCAACTTAAATTTTCACTCTAGTCCATACCCAATGTCTGGATGAGTATGAAGTTTTGGGTGAGAAGAAGTAAATTGAGAATTCATCCCAGGAAACAGAGTCTCTCGTTTATTTATTGTTCCAATGTCAGCTTTGAATAGATGTTCTTCCACTGGTAGCATTGATCCACAACTTGGTAATGGAAGAAATAGAAATTGAACCTGTAGCAATCGAATGAGTAAATAAGATAAAATAAAATCCTGCTGAATCTGCAGTTCCTGCATATACAAACCATGGCCAGAGTACTCATTGAGCAGCTGAGGTTGGTGTATGAATTGAACCCACTCTAGATCAGGAGGCCCTAGTTGCAATGATTCATACCCTTATCAGCACTTGGTATTTATCATATGTCACATTCACAGGACATTTCAATAAAAATAGAAGAGATAAAAATACAAACTATGAAATAGAAAGTCTAAAATATTATAAATGCATGTCTAGATTACAGATATAATTTTTGTTTATTTGTCACAACCAATAAATCAACAAAATCTCCTTTATAGGCTCTATTTTGGAACTCTTGTCACTAAATGTTGGATAGTTTGGGGGTTTTGGCCCCACTGTCACAATTTGGAGATGGCATTTTGCTCCACTTATAGAGAGCATCTACACATCCACTATGGCCAGTGTGAATTTGGTTCAGTGACATCCATATTACACTCAGCTGGTCAAACCCAGGTTGTTTATCCAAGGTGCAAGACAAACTTTGACATTGTGGGGAAAAATTTTCTATTGAATGTTATTTCCACATTTCTTTAAATATTTTAGCAGTAGAAATAGCTGGATGTCTAGATCTCAACCTGTTCCACTCCAGGCAGGCTACATTACATTACTACATTACTCAATATTGGCAGCTAGAGTCACCACTTGGTTATTGTAATGGATGGGACTGTCTCTGAAAACAACTCAGGAACTACACTTGGTACAAACTGCAGCAGATGAGAGCTACTAGTCATTAGCTGCTTACCAGTTGATTTCTGAGATCAAAAGTTCTGGTTTTGACCTGCAAAGCCCAGTATAGCTTGGCTCCAGGATACCTTAGGAACTATCTCCTTAGTTGAAATTTAATAAATATGAAGCAAATGTATAAATATGTTTAATTCATTTAATTTAATCTGATTTAAAAATATCCTGGTCCTATCCACTCCTTTGTGCTCACACACTTGTGTTTGTTGAAATGCAGCCACTAGTTTGCTATCAAAACCAAAGTACAATTAGGTGTGATAATGATTTTCAGGAATGTTTTATTCTGTTAAATCACAGAATAGATGTAAAGCATCAAGACTTAAAACATTAACTTCTAAAAAGTAAACGAAGGTTGAACAAATGGGGAGAACCTGAAAACTGAAGCCCACATCATTTACATGATATGGACCTATTTACTGCAGCTCTTTCATTCTGGGGGAGATGGGAAGAGAAAACTGGCTCTGCCAGTTAGTTTGTGCTCCAAGGGGGAACCAACACAGTGGAGGAAGGTGCTCGACTAACACCTCCCTACCCATCCTTTTCCCCCACTCTCCTTCTTTTAACTGGGCTGTAGTGTTTGTTAAAACACTATGGCTGTAGTGTTTTGGTTTCCAAAGTTTTTTTTCTCTCTCTTTTATGATTGCATGCCTCCCTGAGTTACCTTGAGGTAAGAGGGTGGCCTATGAATTTTATAATTAAATAAATAAAATAATAAATAAAAACCCATCCAACAAAATTGGGTGTAAGCTGCAAGAGAATGCCTATCCCTGGCTTAGAAAATTTGTTTGCTATGGCATAACTACTTTCAGTTTCAATTATAAGCTTGCAGGTTTGTATTTCTTGGCCAAAAAGTAGTTTTGCCAAACTTGCACCGTCCATTTTTCAATAACATGCCCTGCCATCACAGTTGGGTAATTTCCTTGTTCAAAAAGCTGAGAGCTAAATTCCTGCAATGATGTGAATTATCAACTGATAGAAATATTTTCTTCTTACCTTTCACCCTTTTCTGAAATTGTGCTTTTGAGTTCTGCACTCTGTACCCTCTGGTCAAACCTATCACAGCTATTATAGTCTGTAAAATTCATTGCTCTATAATGATATAGCTGAAGCTAACCACAAATGCAAAAGAGTATTGTTCAGTAGTGCTATTGGAGATTTTACTCATAAGAATCATTTAAGTTAATAGCACTCCAAGGTTTCACTTGCCCATTGCCCTGCAGGTAATATGAGCTGGTGGCACTAGTTTTAATGAGTCTTCCCTATTCTCAATGCTGAACATTCAACTAAAGCTGTAGGATTTCTTATTTTTTGAATTTGGTTTTTGAATAAGGTAGATTTACTTTCTGATCACTATCAGATATCCCAAAACACCAAATGAAAAAGTTGACACTCACAGATGATCAACTTGCCATTAATTTCAGACAATGAGAAGGATTAAATCTTTTATATTGTTTTCTTTCCAAAAATGCATGCCTAGTTTGTTTAAATGAATCCAGTCAGTATTTGTTAAACATTTTTTCATCTCCATTTGGAAGTATGAGTTGAAATTGGCATTGCACAAATCTCTTGAGCCAGGAAGACAAAACTTGGAAGGGTGTAGATTTCTATTACTTGAATAGAAAGGTTTGATTTCAAAAGAGGAAGAGGTAGACTAACAGCTACTGTTGACATTAGGCCTACATTTAAATTAATTGTAGATTGTTATTTCTTCTACTGCTACTTATATTTCTTGATCTTCTTTATTATTTGCATGCACCTCTATTAGAAATAATACTGGAAAGTGTAATCTGTCAATAAGAGGCTAATAGAAGAATGATGAAAAACTAAAAATAACACTGAGTTTTACAAATATTTGGTGTAAGTCGGACATGTAAAAAAAAATTGCCCTGCCAATTTTTGAAAGTTGGAACTCAGAAACAATCAATCATAAATGCTAAGGATATAATAGATCTGACCTGAACAAATCAAAAAACCCAAAAGAAGAGAATGAATGCAGCCAATGAGGGGCCTGGGAGCAGAACATCTTTGAAAAAGTGAGACTTGCAGAAAACATAAGAAAACAGGCTATCCTGTTCTTGCACCTGCATCTTATGTATATTCTTACCTATTTGTAGGTGTTTTATTATTTCTGCTCGTAATACTTATATCTACTATGTAATCTCTGCAAATATTAACAAATAACAAGTTAAATGCATTTAAATGTATTATTTGCTTGGGTCTTGCCATATAGCTTTCAGGAAATAGGTGTTTACTGCTGAAGGTAAAGTGGCAGACATAATGACTGGATATGTTTGGAAAGGTAAATTATGGCCCTTAAAGGAATTGATGAGATGGTAAAATAAATTATGGAGCCTAGCAAATCATAAATATTAGATCAGGGGTCCCCAAACGCCGGGCTGTGGCCCTCTACTGAGCCATGAACCATTCAGAACTAGGCCGTAGAAGCAGCACGCACACTTGCTGGATGCTCACACAGAACCATCCCTTATTCCCACCACCACCACCGGTTCACAAAGCTGGAAAGGTTGGGGAACTCTGCTTTAGATGTTAATAGGGTTTAATATTGTAATATGTTCCGGAGTTGAGATTGGTCCATCTTCAATGTGTCATTGCAGTTTTGCTGAGATATACATTTTTATTTGACCACTCTTGGTTCTACAGTGTGAAAACCCTGAGAGAAGAGTTGTCTAAAAGCCTTTCTTCCCAGGGGCAAATTTACTTTCCATGTTGACACTGCCGATACTAGGAACACAGTGTAAACTGGGTCAGTTGAGGAAGGTGTCAATAAAGGCCTTACGCCTCTTTGAACAAATTGCCACAATATGGGGAATTCTTTCAGCCTTAACCATAGACAGAGGAGGAAATGGTTGAATAAGTGTCCAAAATTCAATATACTGTTTGTATACATACATACATACATACATACATACATACATACATACATACATACAATAGATATATATTAGGAGACATAAGTATATGTATATTACAATATACATATAATAGGACACCTCAATGCTGATTTTACTAATAAGGATAGCTGTAACATTCATTATGCTGATTTCACTAGATGGGGTAAATGTTTTATGTTCCCATGTCCTGTGAACCAAAGCTTTGATTCACATTCACAAGCTTTGGTTCACAAGACATGGGAGCATACAACATTTACCCCATCTAGTGAAATCAGAATAATCAGAATAACTATCATTAGTAAAACCAGCATTAAGGTCTCCTAATATATTTAGATTAATTTTAGAAACCAAATAAAATAGACTGGTTGCTCAGTTGTCCTCTGGTGTGAGAGTTCTCTGTTTCAAAATGTTCCTGTATAGTAAAGCTCATGATATTAGTTTCTCTTTGGATTATAATTTTTGAGATGGTTGTTACAAATGACCACAGCTCCATACATCTATACCTGTGTTCTAAAATTCTTGACACTTTTCTGGATAATATATATGGTCTCAAAGGGCATATATAGCTTAAAGGAGAGGCTATTCTTTCTATTAAAAAATGAAAAAGCAAAATACTAATATCTAAAGCTTGAGATAAGGTGCTATATTAAACCGTAAAAACATCTTGAAAATTAAATTACACACTGCTGAGTAGTAGGGCAAACTACCTACCAGGAACAAAATCAATAATGGATTTGGCTGCAGACCAAACACACAACAAGCAGTTCCTTGAGTTCACCTTTGCTATAAATTGTTATTCACTGAGGAGCAATAATTATATTCTCCACAAGTGATGACATCAGGAAGCAACATTTGATATATATTTGTGTATCTGCATCTCCAATTAATTTAAATTTTTCAACACAGAAAACAGATGCAAGTATATGCAGTCACAATAGAGCCATCACTAATACTGTCACACACAAAGAAAGAGAGAGATTAAAACTTTTATAAAGGTTCTGAATAAATGATACTGACATTTTGGCATTTTCTCACAAGACTCCAGAAATTGTGTTTTGAGCAAACCCTACAAGTTGCATTATATTTTGCTACTTATCTTTTCTAACTTATACATTCTAGAAGGTCCTAAATAGCATAATGGACAGAATATTTAAAAATTCTTTTAGATATGGTATACAGATAGACCATGACTTACAACCATTCATTTAGTGATTGTTCGAACTTATGATAGTGCTGAAAAAAATGATTTATAACCGGTCCTTGAACTTATGATTGCTGCAGTGTCCCTGCAGTCACATGATCAAAATTTGTGCTCTTGGCAACCAGCATGGATCTCTGATGCTTACAACCTTTCAGGGTCACATAATTGTTGCTGGTTAGTCTCCTCAATCAGCTTCCAACAAACAAAGTCAATGGGATAAGCCAGATGTACTGACTGCATGCTTAATGACTATGGCAAAACTCACTTAACAGCCAAACAATCGAAGTTCTGGTCCCAACTGTGGTTGTACATCAAGAACTTCCTCTATAGGTAAAGGGTGTCAACTGACTTGCAACTCATGAATTAATCAGATTAGGGTCAACATCCAGCTCGAGAATCCAAACTCCAGGTTCATTCCATTTCTGAAAATCTTACTGTTTATTGAATGCACAGCATGGTAATGTTGTAGAAAAGTAACTTTGAGATTCTCAGACACCAATTCATGGAATTATTTCTCCGGCAAAACTCCCACCCTCTCACGTAATCCCTGTAAACAATTTCACTTTGTTATGGGAACCGTCTACTTCCTCTCCACACCTGCTGCAGTGTCCTTGGAAAGGTTTCAGGCTTCCATGGTCTTCAGCAGAATTATAGAGGTTTTGTTTCTCCATCTAACCAATTCTAAAACAACACCTCCTCCCCCTTACTCTAATGGCAAGTTGAAATGAAGAGGTACATAGCTGCCAAAGTTCCATTATTGATAATTAGTGTACCTTAAATTCAGTTAATTTTTTTAAGGAATCATATCAAAATAATGCTATTGGATCACATGCAGTCTACGGGATTCCCTTCTTGCCCTGTTTTTTTCCACCTCGTCCTTCAAGACTTCAGCTGAAATAAAAGATTTGTCCTATATACAGTATATTGCTTACATACTGCTTATATAAATGTTTATGTGTTGTTTTATAAATGTTGAGACCTACTTGCAGCAAATTCAATTTCAGTTCTATTAACTTGGACTGCTGGACTAACCCATCTAAATGGTGCTCTAATGATTTTAGACTTGTTCTTTCCCTACTTGTAATTTACACAAAAAGAAGAACTTTCAGATTTATTATCTCAAGTGCAGTTAGGTCTATATAAATGAGTGTTAAAAAGCATACATAAGATTTTAGTAGAGTTTCAAGAAATATGTGACTCATATCATTTGATATAGGAGAAAGGGAAAGAAGTTCGACATACAGTGTTCCCAGAATACTTTGTTTGGTATTAATGTGCCAAGCAACAGTTTTCAAAGAACGCACACTAGCAAATATCTCTTTCTGCAATCCTTGGAAGAGTCAAAAGTGAAAACCTTTTCAATTTTTACAACCATGCCTCTGTGGTGGATGGAGTCATTTGGCAGACTTCTGAGGCAATTTGTCTAGGATCGAGCTATTTCCCCCAGCATCTTGAAAAATCAACATTTCTTTATGTTCCGAAGGCTCACCGACAAAATGAACAAAAGGCAACCCTAAAGAAAACCTGTCGCTAAATATTAAGCAAAATCCAATTCAGACTTGGAGGAGGAAAAAAAAGCACACAATGTGCAATCTCCTTTAGATAGCTTTAGAGGTGCCTTTTCCATTTGCAAGAATGTGCATTTCTGTTTTTCTATGTAAAATGTTTGTTAACATTTATGTCTTATGTCAAGTGCTTCAGTTATCCAGCA
Organism: Crotalus tigris; assembly: GCF_016545835.1. Taxonomy (NCBI): domain Eukaryota; kingdom Metazoa; phylum Chordata; class Lepidosauria; order Squamata; family Viperidae; genus Crotalus; species Crotalus tigris. The sequence goes on along the minus strand of NW_024096460.1, from coordinate 4,768,691 downwards.
TTTCCTTCTTTTTCCAAGTATTTATATTTATTCATAAACCACTTTGTCCTGGTTTTTTGCATTTCATTAAAAATATATAATACATGAAAGGTATACAAACTGGTATACTGCAGATGTTTTGGACTTGATCCTCAAACAAAGGCCTAGCAAAAATATACTGTGTGGGAGCTCTAATCCAAAGCCAGTGGAAGGCATCCAGAATGCCAATCCCTCATATTTGATCATTTTCTTTATTTAAGTACCTAAGATAAACCTGTCCTATGAGAACCAATTTGCTGTAGTGGTTAAGGCATTGGGCTAAATATGAAGATATCATGAGTACAAGTCCTGCATTAGGCAAAAAGCTAGCTGGGGGACCTTGGGCCAGTCATTCTTTCTCAACCCTAAGGAGAAAGCAATGGCCAATCATTTCCAAAGCTATTGTCAAGAAAACTGCAGAGAGTAGTCCTTGCAGTCACCAGGAATCAACATTGACTCAAAGGCAAAGACAAAACAAAAAACATGATAGGCTTTTATATATCTTTATTCTGAAAAAGTAATAATTGGGGACCAAGAAAATGTGGTGCTAAAATAATGAGGGTAAACAACAATGGTATAACTAGCAAATGTTTGAAGACATCAATGTGTGATCATAGTAGATAGATATAGACAAACTGGAATACTTAAGATAAATACAACTCCTGCACACTTCTGTCATTGGCTACAATCCATGGGATTGATGGGGATCAAAGACCATAACTTAAGGAGAACATCAGATTACCAATTACACCTTAAGCTTGCTAAAGAAACCAATATTACCCTTCCTCATATTATGTCAAATGTGATCCCATTTATTGATACAAAAAGAGCCACTGCTCACTTTTGACCTTTCCAAATGTAAATGTGATTTAAATCAGTGAAACCCCTGAAAAAGAAAAGGGAAATTTCTCTTATTCGCTTGAAGTGTCTCTGCAACATGAATTCTTCTTCATTAGCTTTTGACATTTTTTCCAGAATTTACTCCAGAATTTTTTTGAGCAATCCCTCAAGCACTTAAGCAAGAAGTGTAGCCTAACCTATTATATACTAAATGTCCCAAGATAAACATTAAAACTGTAGCTTATGAGAAATATTATTGTAAATTTCAAGTTAAGGGTCTAGTAAAAAATTAAATGAGCATATTTTGAATTATTTTAGATCATGAGCACAAAAACAATTTACAAGAACTTATTTTACAAAAATAATTTAAAAGGACCTATTTTCACAAACAACTGTAAGAGCAAAAACTTAACTTTTGTAAAAAAAAAAATCTTTTTGTGTGGCATTAATACTCAGCTCCTTCTATATGTTATCTATATTTTTCTTGTTGACATTCAACCAATTCAGAGCTAAAAATCTATCTTACATTTTTTTTTCTCTCCAGGTCATAAATCATAAAAAGGTTATATTTTATGAAAGCTGAAGCTGAGAAGTAAACAGCATATTTGTATCAAAAGAGTTTCATCTATTAAACAGCAATGACAGGACCCTCTGGGCCAAAATCTAGTTTTCTTACTTAAAAAGCTTAGTTCTTTTGTAGACTCCTGCAGGGACCTATAACAGTTGGAATTGGGTTTTTTTATGCCTCTGAGGCCTGCAAATGAATGTTACAGTTTTCCATTATTTTCTTTTTCTTCTGAGAAAACTAGGCTACCGACTTATTGCCTAAAATCTACACCCTGAGATTGTTCTGTTGTAAAAACCTGTTTTCTACCTTAAGTTCAGCATTTCTCAGCATCTCCAAAATTTCTTTGGCTTTACCATGCATTTGAGCATCAACCAAAAAATCAGAATACAGGATCAATGATTGGATGATTTGCCATTTAATTGTAACTAGTTTGATTTTTCCGTTGACATTTTCATTAGGTAATCTATTATATTTAAGTAGGAAAATGGAGACTATATGGATAAAAAGACTATCTTGAGAAAATATTTGGGTATAGTAAATTGTGGTTCAATATTCTTGGATTATAATAATGTAAGTCTCAATCAACACAGCTATTGGGTAAGAATCAAATCACTACATGTCACTAGGTTGCCTATTTACACATATATTGTAAAATAGATGTGTTTCTACAGTATATGCACTTCCCATCATTCCAAATAATACTTGACTTCAACTGATGTTATATGGCCTGGGCAATACAACATCTTCTGGTATTTTGGATTGCCTGATATAAACCACTGGCATTATCATCAGAAAGTTCATGATAATAAACCTTATTAAAGGAATAGAAACTACATTAAAATAGTTTCCATTCATGATCATGTGAGATATGCAGAAAAACTTAATAGACATTTGTGCAAAAGGAATGCAACAATAAAGCGGCATTCAGAATCTAGAGGGTTTGATATAAAGTCTATCATAAAAACAAAATGCTTTGTTTGCAGTCAATTATATGGTTTATCATAAAAGCTCATTCTTTCCCCTTCTATCCATAAAATTCTGCCAAGAGTAGAAAAAGCAAGAAAAAATAGGAAATATGGGAAGTGGGAAGTCAGTCAAAAAACAAGACAGTTCTAATTCACCAATTTTAGCTGTCTGCAATAAATGTAATTTGCATAAGCCTTTCAGGCCTGTGGCAAATGATAAAGTATATTTCATGAGCAGAAAGCTAAATTTAGCCTGCATTATTAATATTAACCAAAAATCTCTGATGAAAGTGAGCCTGAGCAAGACTCATAATTACAACACAGAATTATGTATTACTTTATTTTATGTATTACTTTAAGCCAGCACGGAATCAGCAATTTAATGTAATAAACCTGTTATCTGAATCTCAAATAAAATTTTTCACATTTGAATTCCCCCCCCCCCCATGGACATGTATTAAAATCACATGCCTACATAGATATATTTGCTTCTCTACTCTTCCTTTCTGTGATGGAGATTTAAATCAGGGATGGAAAACTTTTGGGTGGCTGCTTCATAAACTCATATGAACTAGCTTGGGTTTTTCTTTTTTTCTGAATTTTGGAGAAGGAAATTGCAGGTTGTTGGATTATAATGCTGATGACATATTTTTATTAATTTTTTTTTTAGAGCTTGAGCTTCCATTTTCATGTTTTCTGAGTCTTATGAAGGCTGCTACCAATTTTCAACAATAATGATCAGAAAGGGCCCCAGGGGCTATTTTAAAAATGAGGTCAGAGACCACAATCCTTTCTAAGAAAGTATTAGGGAGGATGCATGAATGCAATTGATCCATGTCTACAGTGACATCTAATAAAATAAGCACATAGTGTAACAAAATCCCTTTCAGTTTTATTTCTAGGTGACATAAAAACAACCAAATGTTCAGTCAATTGGTCTGGCTTTCCAAAAATTATATATGATTTTCAGACTGTAAAGTAAAAACACTAGTGTGCGGAATCTTTTGAAACCATAAATGATTTTAGCCAAATTCTGAAAGATTTGACCAAGAAGGTGGATTGCTCTTCTATCTAAAACAGTACAGACAGATATTCCAGATCAAATGCTAAATCTTAAATGTGGTGCAAGAATTGAAAATAAAACTAAAAGAAGAAATTTCAAGCTGCCTTAAATTGGACACACAAACACAATATAACAAGGTCCATTTCAGTCCTATGAGTCCACAAACAAATAGAAGAAAAGATAATTGTCCAACTATTTTTGCAGCATAAAATTTTGAAAGGAATAAAGAAACGGAAACCGTGGACATAACTCAACCATTTTGACTGAGCAAAGCCCATAAAATGTACACAGGTTAATTCCTTCCTACCGCCATTTGAAAATAGTCTGCTTCATAGAAAATCCAAAATTCTAAACTAGAAAGATAACTTAAATGAAGAGCCAGTTTTTTAAATAAAAGCTAGATAGCCTTGGATATTCATGTGTTATACTTAAATTTTGGGGAGCTGGAGAGCCACACACATATATAGGACAGCAGGACACTTAGAAATGGTTGGGTTTGGAAGTTATTAAAGGTTTTCTTTATTTCTCAAATGTGATATGTCTATTATAAGGCTCATAGTACAGATGAAAACTGAAGGTTTTTACTAATCATGGTAAGATGAAACCCTGAGGTTTACAAAAGGGGAGTTCTTTGGCTAGCCCACTGTCAGATTTATGAGATAGTCCAGATAAGAAGCACATTTAGGCATAATTTTTATTGTCAGATTACAGTAACAGAATCCCATTTGTCAAATTTTCTTTGGCAAAACTAGGGAGGGTCCTTCCAAGTTGCTTTGGCCACTCTTCAGACTCAAATTTATCAGACCCTTATCTAGACCAACGGCCCCCAACCTTTTAGGCACCAAGAACCGGTTTTGTGGAGAAAGGTTTCTCTGTGGGCTGGAGACGTGTGTGGTTTTGCCTGCTGCCTGCATCCCACAGATGGGGCTTCGCTTGTTTGCGCAACCCGGTTTCTGGCATGCCACAGCCTGATGCCAGTCCATGGACCAGGGGTTGGGGACCTCTAATCTTGACTGTGGCTCTTCTTCCTGTGTCCCAAAATCCCACGTACCACTTCTTGGTAATACAGCAGAATTTGTTTTGTAATACAGCAGAATTTGTTTTCTCTCTGCTTTGGAAGAAAAATTCTAAACAAGCATCTCAAGTAAAAAAAATAAAGTATTTCCATGAAATATTAAGAATTTGAAAATGGTTTCAGTTGCTGTTTGGGGAACTTGGTATGCAATCTTCTTCATTAGAGATTTTTAAGAACCCCTCACCTATTATTAATTCTATGTCTATATTATTAGATGCTCATACCAGAGGTGTCTGTGTGTGTGTGTGTATTGCACAATAATTAAAGGTAAATTAAGAATCCAGCCCTTTGAATAATCTCAGCTCTAAAGTCCTTTGAATTTTCCAGAATATCTTGCAGGCTGCTGTTTAAAAGAAAGAAAATAATTCAGCCCATGTCCAACCTTTTAAAATCTCCACCACTATTAAAATTAGTTCACCTTAAGCTATTAAAAGATGATAGATCTGGCCCTTTCTGAATGGTGTAATTTATGATGTAGAATATCTGTATATCAAACTATTATTACCTCCAAAGAAGCGTTAGCAAATTCACCACCTCTAAACTAGCAGAACAATCACTAACAATTAACAAAATGATACATCTCAGTCACAGTAATTTTTACCTACCTCGAACGTATATTTGCTCTTTTGATGTCCTGTGTGAATAGGACTGTTTTATGTGAGTGATGACAGGCTAAACAATAGTTCAGAGTTGTAATATAGAACTCAATTTGCTGGAACTATCATCTGAAAGGCTTGGACAATTTATTGAATGCTGCAGATGAAAGAAAAGAAGGAGAGAAAGAAATTTTTTTTAAAACTGACCACTTCTAAAAATGAAGAAAATGGGGCAGTAAAGGGTATTGTAATATACTTTAATCTTCCTTAATGCAGAAAAAAAATATGGAATGTCATTAAAGGTGCCTTTGAAATAGATGTCTCCATATTGCTTGAACGCCAAAACCTAGTTAATGAATCTATTGTGAAGGCAAATAAACAGAATAGCAGTGGAGAAGAAGAGATCTATGCATTAGACCAGCTTATTCAGAAGATGAAAGAGGAGAAAAATTAAAGTTAAATCCAAATAAATACCAGATCTGTGAAAAATATTGCAGCTGTAAAAGAGATGGAGAGAGAAAGAGAGCATGGAAAGTTGGATGAGAAGGTGTGATATAGCTGAATTCACAATTGATCAGCTAGTCTGGGGTGATGGTTTGCATACAAAAGTGAAGTCAGACAAGATGAAAGCTTTTGGAGGGGCCCAGTAATTAACATTTTAAAAGGTTTTTAAGCAACAAAATAATCCTTCCACAATAATATCAATTTAATCATTTTATTTGAGAAATTAAATGGGCTGCAAGTGTTCATTTGTTAGAAGTGGTGTTGACGGCATTTCGAAGGAGTTATCAAACCCCGTTTCATAGTGTTAATAGTTTTCAGATGAATTCTACGTGTGGGAAAGATAAGTGAACCCAACAGAGATTCATCTGAAATGCCTCATGAAATAAATAACACTTGGGGCAACCTACTGCATATTCAAGTCTTTATCAAAGCATTTTACTCTTGAAAGCCCTTGCACAGATGCTCTGGCGTGCCACACATATATGGATTTCTGGAAGGGTAGGGACAATTGCTCAGATCAGAGCTCCATAGATAAGAGTGGAGATATACATGAAGAGTTTTCCATGGTGCTATAATAAATAGCACTGTTTCTGATTGCACAAAGCCTTATATTCATTGAAAGCCTGGGGAGCTTTCAATAGAAACAACTACTTGGATAGATCTGCAGCTACCACTTCCTTAACGAGAAATGAATCTTGCATGGATGCACAACCCTCTTTGCAGGCCACTATGATGAACAGAAGGTATACAGAATTAAATCCTACATACATACATACAATATAGTTTTAGGCTCAACTAATAGTAATTAAAAGCTAGCAGCTGTTCCTTTTGATATGCTGATAGTTAAGAGCTGTAAACCACTTTAAATGTATCTTAAGAATATGTTTTATTTTACATACTTTTAATTTTAGTCCAGAATTCCTGTAGAAGTTCCAACAGAAAGTCTTATGTTGGCTTCTCTGATACCAATCAGATTCAGACTGTTTAGTTAAAGTTCCACTTCAGGTGTTCACAGTTTTTTCACCTTGTCGTGATGAAAACCTCACAATCCCAAAGCTAAAATATAATCTAATATACAAGTCTATCTTGGATTATTAGATGTATTTATTTTAACAATTTTATGCATTCCATTTTCAGTCTCAAAAGGGATATTCTGCAACCAATACCATATTTCAAGTTAAAACGGCAAGAGAAAAAAAATGAAATACATTTTTAAGGCAAACAAATGTATAATATGTTGCACTTGCAATATATGTTACTGTATGACTGTTGATGATTCAAAATTATCCCATAATTTTCAGTTATCTCAAATATAAATACTTGCTTATTTTTCATGTAAAGAAAATACTGATAATCACATTTATATGACTGCATTTGAGATTCTGGGGTGGACAAAGATAGCGAAGCTGATTCTCAACTGAGCTCCTCACAAACTCTTAGCTAAGTAACATAGCAGCTCAGCTCTATGTTATTTTACCTACTCCTTAGTTCTCATTTTCTTTTAGCCTTCTAACTGCATTGTCCCACTGGATACATTTAAAACCTAAATCCCGACCCAAGCAATCCAACATTTATTAACCAGCAGGGCAAGGGTCAGAGTTTCTGAAAACTGAAAACCAAATGAGAAGCAAAATTATCAATAAAGTGACTGGGAAGCATCTAGGCTGCATCTAGAAGCTGCTCTCAAAAGCACCAAGGAATTTCATTTGGGATGATTAGTTTTCATGAACAATATCAATTTTGAACATCCTTCTTGAATTGAAGTATATACAGCCACCATTTCGATTTCCTTACTATTTACAGAGTTAATATGGGCTATATTATAATGGGTGATATTAACCCACTCAGCCTAACACACCTTACAAAGTTGTTGTCAGGAAAAATAGGAGAAGGACAGTGTGTGGGACATGTTTGCCACCATGACCTATTTGCAAAAATAATAAAGGTGGGATACCAACAAATAAATAATATCAAGGGTGTTCTTTCTTTCTATTTTCTGTGAGTTATGATACCATGCTTAGTTTAAATAATAATTACATCAAGATCAACCATCTGAGAGAAATTATGCTGAGGTTATAAAGTAGAAAATAAGAGCTCTGTCCTTGTGTTACAAATTGAGAGATTTTCTGGTGATGAAAAGATAACCCAGAAAACCAAGTACATCAATTTCTCAATAAGATAATCACTATGGTATCACTAGCTAAAGAGTTAAAGCACAGATGTCAAAGTCGTCATGTCATGTGATGTGTCACGACGTATCACAATGTTTTTCGCATTACCGGAGCTGGGGTGGATACGGCCTCCGCATGATACAACCAGCCCACGGACCAACAGTTTGAACCCCTGAGTTAAAGAGTTAAATAGCAAATATGATCAGCCATCGGAAAGTTGAACCACCAATCTGTTGAGCTCTTGTTTGAAGAAAAGAGTTCAGCCAGAAGCTGAAAAATATTTCTGATCATCAGGAACTTTTAGACAATTAGGAAGAGCAAATCCCTTGTAGCCGAGGGATCCAATATATCAAAGAAGTCATACAGAAAACTTTTTCTGAGGCATTTAAGATGTAGAATAAAAAATCAATGTTTATTTACATTATTGCTGTTTGAGGAAACCTTGTTTATTAGAATCCAACTTCTACTTAATTTTAGAACTACTTTGTAACTAAGTTGCTAAAAAATTGTAATTTAAGCCTGGTGAAGATTAGAATAAAAAGATATTATTTGCTTTTGGAAGACAAAATGGACATAAAAAATTAGGGAGTGCAATCATGTCTGTGCTTTTATTAAATATTAAATATTTCCAACCAGCATTTCTCCTCTTTACTACTTACAGCTTTTATTCATTACTAAGCAAGTATGTATAAAGTTCCCCCGATTTTACCAATATTCCTAAATTGATAGCTTTTAAATTTAGTCTCTCAATTTACTATTCCTATTTCCTTATACTTTCCAAGGACAAGCAACTTTTGGTTTCTTTTCAATGGCAGTTAACAATGATATTAGGAGTTTAAAATGAAAAAGGAATGTTTTGTCTATGAAATAAAGAGTTTTCCGGAGACCTGAAATTTCCTATGCTATTCTTTATGAATGTGGCAATAAGAGTAGGAAAGAGAGTTTGAAGAAAGGAGGAAAAATACTATGTGCATGCTGAAGTAAGAAACTTTAATATATGCCTGAAAAGATAACTCACACTTTTTTATATATAATAAAGGGATAGATGGCTTGTAGACACAAATTTAAGTTCATCAACTTTAACTTCCCCTGTTGGAATATCCATAAAATAGATGTAACATCCAATATAGCCATCTTGACTATAATGGAAACTAAAGCCACTTGAGGTATATTAATATTATTTTTGATTGTTTGTCTGATGTTGATTTTCTCTTATCTAATCTGTGCTCCAATATTTTTGTTTCCTTCCTGAGTTTTTTTTATTGTTTCCTCTGAATGGTGTGTAAATCTGGTTTCTCTCTCTGCATCTACTATGGGTGATTTCTCTAAATGCCAAGTTTCCCAAAATACCTTAGCATAGTTGTATTTGGCTTAATCAAAAATGGTAATAGTTCTCCAACTGAAACTGTAGTGGAATGTCCATGTGTTGTAAGATCATACTTTTTGGCTACTACCGGTAGTTGGTATTGGTGAGTGAATTAGTCTTAGAGCCTTCTGACTCCTGTTTTCTTCTTCTTCTTGGCTACTGGATCTTTTAATTTCCTTGAGAGATTCTAGTTGGTTTATACTCTACAGCAGTGTTTCCCAAACTTGACAATTTTAAGGCTTGAGGACTTCAACTCCCAGAATTTCACAGCCAGCAGTGCTGGCTGTGGAATTCTGGGAGTTGAAGTCCACATGCCTTAAAATTGTCAAGTTTGGGAAACACTGCTCTACAGTGATAGAAATTAATAAACTGAGAAACAAAAGAAAATTAAATATTCTGAGAATAAACTAGAAAAATGTTTCTATGAAAGGGAAGAAAACTTCCTAATAATTAAAAAATAAGGTTTGGCATAGTATTATTTATTTAAAGATTTAGATGACTGGCTATATCAGAACCAAAACTTCCTGAAATCAATAGATGTATTTAATTTCCTTCTCCTTCCATTCTTTAACTCAAACTGATTTTTCCCCAATCATTAACTCTTAGATTCAATAAAATAATATCATCCTAGATTTGTGAATGACTCAGTAATTACCCTGATTCAGACTAACTCCTGTGTGAATCTGTCTTAGATTAAATCATAAACTGGACAAAAGCTTAGCCACTCACAAGATGTATAGATATCTGCTTACACACACACACACACACACACACACACATACACACACACCACTGATTGAGAAATATCAAGATTTTTTTAAAATCAATTTGTATGCAAGTTTTGATTTCTATGAAAGAAATATAAAGTTATATTTCAATGCACTTTCCCATTAGTGAAACCAAAACATTGATAAAGTAAACAAATCATCCATCATTTCTACCAAGCTATGCATATATTGCTTTAAAATATGATCTAGATGAAAGATGTATGTTGCTTTTGGATATGTTTACGTGCAATGAATAATGCATAGACACACATATTTCCAAACCATTTTTTTTAACTTAACAGTTGCACCATTTAATGACTTGAATGTCCTAAGATGAAAGGCAAGTACTATCACCAAGAAAGCAATAGTGCACTCTTAATTCATTTACATAAATCTGGAGACAATATGAAATTGGCACACATTACACACACCAATAATATTATAAATTATAACAGTAATCGTAAAGCTATTAGCTGTGTGTCCTCTTTTTTCCTCCTTTCCAATGATTTTGCTCAAGATTTTGCTGATTTTTAAACTTGAATTTAAATTCAGTATCTGTGTTTCATCATACTTTTCATTGCAGGGAGCAGCACAGCAATACCCATACGAGATGTTAACATTGTTACTGAAGTGAGGATGATAATAGCACTTCCCAAAATTAAGAGTTTTTTGTAAAGTATAAACAAGAAATGGAAAAAAAAGTGTCACAGAACTTGTTTTATGGAGAAAATTAAACTCGTGGCTTTGAATAATACTAATATTTGGAAATAAACAATTCCTCATTTCTCAGTTATAAATTAATATCATTTATGTTGTAGTAAATACACTTCATACCTCCTGAATTATTATTATTTCCATCCATCAAACATGTCTGGAGTAAACTATTGTGTTTCCTTGCTCTAGCTTTTCACATACCCAAGCCAAAAGGTAGGATGAGTTCAAAGGTTTACCTGCAAGGCCATTTGGAATAATATATTAGTCTGTCAGACAACATCACACAGCTCCATCCCCAGTTAGACACTGACCTTGAAAGGCAGGCTCTGTAGAGGTGACCAGGGCATAGTCTGACCAGATAGGAGTTTGAGCCAGCTGGGCTTGAAGAAATGAACAGGATTCACATTGTTATAAGTTCAGCCATCTGATCCTGATTGGCTAAAACTCCTGGAATGTGACATATTGGTGGATGCTAGTGATGATGAATTCTTCCTTGAGTGAGGGGATTGTCCATCCTCCTCTTAAAAAGATGTGGTTCACTCCTTCCTTAAGAAGCCATTGATAGACCCAACCTTTTTGGACAATTTTCATCCAGTCTTCATTCATCACCAAAGATTTGGAGAAGTAGACATGTAGCAGCTTCAAAGGATCCTGAATAAAACAGGTTACCTTTCAATATGGATTCAGCCTGGATATAGAACCAAAATAGCATTTGTTGCAGTGTGGAATGAGCACTAGCAGAAATGAGAGAAATCAGTAACCCTACTCTTCTTCATCTCTTGGCAACTGTCAATAACATCATAATATTCTTCTTTGGGGGTTGGGTATAGGTATGAGGGCAATATACTATACTAGTTCCTTTGCTTTCTTTGATTCCAGTTTATGTTGATCTGGAGGAGAGACATGTTGCTTTCATTCCCTGCTTTGCAAGGTGCTACAGGTTCAGTACTTTTTCCACTCCTATTTAATATACAGAACCTGCCAGTGAGATAATCTAATGGCGTGGGGTGAGGTACCATCAGTATGCTGATTATATCTAGTTTTATATCTCTATCCTGGGCAGTTAAGTAGTCCTCTGAAGGTACTGTCTTGGTTTCAGAGGCTGTGGTGGTTTGGAAGGAAAACAACAGGCTCCAGCAAAACCCAAGCAAGTCCTGAACGGTAATGGGTGTTGAAGCCTTCTGGTTCTGAGGACTTTCCATTTCTTTTTTCTGGATGATGTTGCATTATCCCAAAGAGAACTTCTGTGCAACTGGGAAATCCTTATGGATTCACGGTTCCTCTTCAAAGAACAGGACAGCTGTAGCTATCAGTGCATTGTGCATCAGTGTTCCTGGACCAGGAAGCTCTGAGCATAGTCACCCACACCCTAATAACCTCTTATATAGATTACTGCAATGCAACTACTACATGGTGCTGCCTTGAAGAATATTTAAAAGCTTCAATTGCTGTAATATGAGGCTTTATGGGCAGGGAGGGGGGTAGATTATTTTATCCCATTCTATTATTTTTTATATACATTTCTAACACTCCTTTATATTTATATACATTTCTAACATTCCTTCCTCCTCCTGTTTTTCCCAGAACAACCATCCTTTGAAGTAAGTTGGGCTGAGAGACATTGACTAGCCCAAAATTACTTAGCCAGCTTTCATGCCTAAAGCAGGACTAGAATTCACAGTTTCTTCGTTTCTTGCCTGGTGCCTTAGCCACTAGGCCAGTGGTTCTCAACATTTTTAATGCCACGACCCCCAACCGGTCGTAAGTCGAGGACTACTCAACCGGTCATAAGTCAAGGACTATTCAACTGGTGCAGCACTGTTTGCAGAATGGGACTTTTGGCAGGCTCAGCAGGGCAGAGAGAGCCTGGACAATTCCTATTGGCTTTTGAAAGCCAATAGAATTAGACTCTATTCAAGAGAGTCTATTCTATTGGCTTTCAAAAGCCAATAGAATAAAAGGGAGTAGCACAGCTAAGGAAAAGGGGGGAAATGGCAGACTGCGTTGTTTGGCGACCCCCGTGAAATGGTCGTTCGACCCCAAATGGGGTCCCAACCCACAGGTTGAGAACCACTGCACTAGACCAAGTGAGGTTAATACATAACATAACTTAATACAGTTATGTGTACTCTGCAGTTAGCATCCATTACACATTTGCTTTGTGACTGGCATTAGTCGCCAGTTTGCTTCCAGGTTTTCCATTCAAGGTGCTGATAATGACTCAGAAAGCTCTGCATGGTATGGGATCAGATCTAACTGATGTATGCGAAAGACCCTGGGGGATTTGGAAAGAGATGCTGCCAAAGGAACAGTCAGATAAGAGACAGCATAGTCTGCGGCTGGATAATGGGTAGGAAGAGAGGCTCAGAAGAGACCCTTTTTAACTTCTTGGGCTGTAAAGGAGAGGTGGGGAAAAGAGAGGATTTTACTTTCATATTTCCAAGATTCTGTAAATGTAGCTTTACAATAAAGTAAAATTAGCCGGTCTGGTTGTGATTCCTTTCTGATTTACCCGATGATGCCTGATAACAATCTTGCAATTTCTTCAGTTGTATGGAATTACTTATCTGTCCATTAATTGCACAACAGCCCATGGTATCTTACGTACCATATAAATCATTTAGTGCTTGAGACAAAGGACAAAATTTAATGATCCATCTTCTGAATAGGGATCATGCATGGCTCTCCAAGATAGGTGACAATGAAGGCTAGGCAGCACTTCAAATCTGATCTCCAAGACTTTCAGGGAATGTGGGAGATCCAATTTAACTCAACTCTGCAATGCTTTCAGGTGTTAACAATTCATTCTATGCAATCCGAAAGAACTTTTAGAGACTATGTCCAAAGTGCTATCCAGTCACAGTGTAGCTCCACAAGTTAGGAAAAAGATGCTGATACTTATAAGTAATGTTTATATGTGTGTTTTTAGGGTGTTTATAAAGAATGATGGATAAACTTTAAATAATATAAGTATGACATTAGAAAATGTTTAGTTTTTTTTCTGAATAATTTATAAAGAGGAGAGAAGATTATGGAGATTGAATGAAAATTCTAGATAAGAAGTTTAAGTTTAATTATTTAAGGAGTATTTAAAAGAATATTTTGTTTTAATGGTATAATTAATGTTTATATGTGTACTTTTGAGTTTGATGACAAAGAAAGAGGGATAGATTTTATATAATATAAGTATGATATTACGGAGATTGAATGAAAATTCTAGATAGGTAGTGTATGTTTAGATACAATTTTTTTTGTTTTTTATATATTGGTCTTAAAGTATTTTATAATTTGTTTAATTATTGTAATTAATTGTTTATGGTTTACATGTGTTTAAAATTTTTTCTTTTAAGTTTTAATTAAGCCTGTATTCAGCTCTGGGAAGGTTGGGGGAGGGTTGGGGTGGGTTGGGAGGGTTTGGGGAGGGGAATTTTTTTTCTTCTGTAAAATTTCAAAAAACTTTCAATAAAAAAAAAAGAAAAAGATGCTGATAATTTGTTTCGAACAATACTATTAAGTATTGTGTATCTCTTATAATAAGGCATAAAGATTAAAAATATGCGGGGATATAGAGGTAACAGCTTCTTACCTGACATCACACATTTATATTAATGGTTTACAGCAGTGTCCCAAAACTCTTCACCTCATCAACTTCTTCATGTAGCTTCAGATTGTTCATTAACCCTCAAATATTTATTATACAAATATAATTTAATGAAGAGTACTTTAAATAATACTACTACAAATAATAATATTGACCCCTCTTAGGTAGTTCCATCAACTCCGATTCTTAGGTCAGGCTACCAACTATCTCTTCCAACTGTAGAGGTTAAAATATATTATTTATGGGTTTTGAAACAATGAAAATGCCATGTTATTCATGGTACTTTGGGAAGAAAAAGCTACATTATTGGGTTGCATTACATGATCTACATCAACCAATTTAAGATGACAACTTCTCAATAGTCCTGATAACTTATCTACAGCACCTGCCATTTTTATTCATTCTTTTGGTTATATATCATATAACATGAAAGTTTTCAGAAATAAATTTCTGAAAAATTCTAGTGTCATAATTCTTTGAGAATCATAGTTTGCCTCCTGTTTAGCAACTAATATTTAGTAGCTTATTTCTTACAAAGAGATTCAGGCTGCTCTCTTGGAAATTGGGGTCAGGCTATAAGGGTTTCTGATTTTTTTTTTACATATGATTCACTGGAAATCATACTGAACATCAATCATGTCTCATCTACCATGTATTATTTTTCTTGATCCCTCATGTCCTTCAGGTAGTAGCTGGGAAGGGAACAGAACTAGAATCCAAAAACTGAAGAAAGAATTAGTTAAATCTTTATCAGAGAAACATAAACTTGTTCTTGTTCAACATTGTTTCTTGCTGGATCACAGTTGTTGTACACCTATATACAACAATATCAGACAAGCTTCTGTTAACCATATCTGCTTCTGCTTCTTTTCAATAAGATGTGAATCAGGATACATATTTTTCTCCTTTCCATTGGCAAAATTTTAACACTTTAATAAGTGATATTTCAGCACGTATTTCTACCTTATAGCTAACTGCACTCATTCTTTTGCCTAATTCTGCTCTTCACCTTATTCCAATTGCAAAATTCAATTACCCCTCGATTAAATCTGTAAGAGCAAAATACACTCGTGATATAAATGGGTGCTATAAAACATCTGCCGGCACAAAGTGCAAACCTGAGGGAAATTGAAATAAGTTGGATTGCTTTTCCAGCTCTTGTTTATCTGTTTGCTTTGTTTTGTGGCTACATTAACCTTTTAGTCATTGACTTCCTGCACTCACATCTCAGCAATGACGCCAATATACGGGCACTGCATGGCTGGGTCAGTAGCAATCTATTCCAAAGTATTTTTAATAAGGTTGCCCCACTTTTGCCTCACAAACTAGCATAGGTCCTGATTATAGGAATGGATGATTCCATGCAAACAGAAGTGGATGATAGTTTTCTTGCAAAACAAACAAATTTCACAATGAATGATCAGAGATATTTTCTTAGAAAACTCACAAAACACAGGAGATGATCCATAAATCACCCATGCTTTTAGAAGAAATGTGTTTTAAATAAAATTGCAAGACACCGTGTGTAGCCCAAATGGAAACAAAAGCCTTAGTGGTCTTGGCACATTCTTGCAGGGAAAAAGCATGTGCCATTTCAGAAAATCAAAGCAAAGGAAAACATTGACAACAATTCTGTCATCTAATGCATTATTATGGAGTTTATGGATTTTATATATTATTTTCTCCGTAAAGTTAAGAATTTGATGTGATCTTTTCTGTTTAGGTATATTATCAGAATAGCTGCAAACCATTTTCTGCATCTTATTATGTTCAAGGTTGACATACCATTAGAGAAATGTGCAGCTGTCTTACTCTGCTATTCATTCCCTCATTACTATTTTATAAATATATGATTAACAGTTATTGCAGCTGCCTAATTCACATTTACTGCAAATATCCACCCCACAAATGAATGCTCAAAGCAAAGAGATGTGGTTTTAGAGTAATTTAAATTTTACAGTTCCATTTACCCTATTTTTTAATTTACTATATAATGACCCTATTAGAATAAAACACATCTGGAAGTTCTTTGGGGAACATTTAATTTTCTGTGGCTTCAGTACTAACAGAATTTGTACTATAAAGGCCACAGATGCTTTGAAGACTTTACAAATTTCTACATTTTATGCCAAGGAGATAGTTAATTGTACGGATGAGACATTTCTGAGAAACATTCAACAAGAAGAAAAGACTTACCTAGATAGAAAGGACTTTAATTTGAGAGCAATGTTATAATGTAGACTATTCCATTTGTGCTTTACTTACCTACTACTGTATAAGCAGCTGTTTCTGCCAGTGGAAAATTGGAAACTGTTTCCTATAGTTGGCAATAATTATGGTCATTAACTGTACTATCAGCTTCTTGTATTGATTAATAGGCTTGGGCAAAGCATTCAAATGAGCTACTTTACAATATGCTGAAGTGCAAATGAAGCCCTCTTTACAGTGCTTTGCCCAGCACTATTGATTAATATCTTTGGTTTTATCACTGATTTCTTTAGAATGCATCTTCAATCTAGAGCAACCTAATCTGAAATAAATTCTTCCAGAGTCAACTGCCTACAATTCCCAGAATCCTTGACCACATGATATGCTGCCTGGGAATATAGTTTGTTGGAAGGTAGGCAACATCTTGATGGACCCAGATTAATTTGGGCTTTCCAAACCCTGAGACAGTTTTCAAGGCATCTGAGAAAATCCTGAACAAGTAGAATGCATGATTATTTTGAGCAACTGTTTGGCACCAGAGGCATCCATGGCATCTATGCTCAAAAGGATTTAAAAAATCATACAAACAGTGGTGCACTATGTATATGTGCTCAATATCACATATCAAGGTAGTCCTTGACTTACAATCACAGTTAAGCTCAAAATTTCCATTGCTGAGTAAAATGTGTAGTTTTGCACTATTGCTACAAAGCAAAGCTAAGCTAAGTGAGATGAGCACCATTTTATGGCCTTTTTTGTCATGGTTGTTAAACAAATCACTGAAGTTGTTAAGCAAATTGTGCATTTATTAAGTGAATCTGGCTTCCTCCAGTGGCTTTGCTTGTCAGAAACTCCCTTAGAAGGTTCCAAATGACAATCCCATGAACCCAGGACCCTGCAATCCTTGTAAATACATGTCTGTTGCCAAGGAGCCAAAGTCTGATCACACGATGGTGGGGAATGCTACAATGGTCATAAGCATGAAAACTGGTCATAAGTCACCTTTTTAGCGCTGCTGTAATTTTGAATGGCCATTAAATGAATGATTGAAGATTAGGCTTCCTGAAGAAGCCACATCACACTTGCCCTTCTCCAAAAACCTTTCTGCATGAGTTTCTGGTTTGTAACAATAGCACAAAAGTACAAAGATTTCAATGCACGCATATGTTTGTGTGCCTGCAATGAATTGCAACATACTAAGGACTAAAGGCATCTTTCCTCAAAATTCATCTTAAAACAATTTCTGATTTTCACATTACATCAGCATGGTGTGAAATATCCTTTGATCTAAAATGACAAAATCTTAGTCTTAGTGATTTTTTTAATTACTCAATTCTTTTCTATCTGTTAAACAACCATGGAGAATTTAGAGCAGGGGTAGTCAACCTTGGCTTTTTTATGACTCGTGGACTTCAATTCCCAGGAATTCTGGGAGTTGAAGTCCACGAGTCATAAAAGAGCCAAGGTTGACTACCCCTGATTTAGAGCCTTATTTGAAGAGAGATATGAAGTGAACTCCATCTGCTTTTCATATTGATAGTCTGTACTCTGGTTACGGCAGAATCATCCTGAGAATTGGAGATTGATTTGAATATTAAACGCAGATCACTGCAGCACAGAAAGCTCCTTTACAAGAAATAATGGGAATCCATTCTTATTGATTAGTTAATTAATGTTCTACAACTAATCGAAACACAAATCTCATTAGGCACAGGTCAGTAGACTTCAGAAGAGAAGAGAAAATCATTTGGCAAACAGAGAGAGCTGTATAGTTTTCACTAAAAACAATGAGCTTAATCAGCGTGTGTTGTCCTTCAGCTGTACAATGTCAAAAAGCTATTGCTGTGCCCCTCTTCAACACTGCCTTTAAAAATCCTGTTAATAAGAATAGGCAGCCATTCAACAGTGACAGACTAACCTTCTTGATCTGTTAAACAAAAATAACACAGCTGATTTTCCTTACAACTGAACTGAAGAGGTACATCTGTTCAAGTCAGCTGGTTGGCATTGTGCAAATTTTGTCATGCTTTCTCTAACATGATAGATTTTGGATTTTTTTTTTAGTGAAAGATCTGCAGTTCTTATCAGATGATAATATAGATTATATTGATTTGTGAATGTAGAAAACTGAACATTAAATTAGATCACAAGTTCAACTATAGTAACTACAGTAATTGTTTTACAAACTCAGTGAGGGGGTTTTTTTAGATATGTCTGATCAGTAACCTAATAAAGAATACAAGTATAGATTTATAAATCTTTTTCACTTCATGTTCCTAGTAATATCTATCTATCTGTCTCTCTATCCAGCCATCCAGTTATTTCAAGTATTGTAAGCCATCTTTTAGATTGTAACCCCTTCCAAGATGGCTTCCAGAATAACCCAATATATATATATATATATATATATATATATATATATATATATATATATATATATGTAGGTCTTTAGGTCTTTGGTTGTTCGGGTTTTCTCCCACGTAAAATTGGAAGTGTCTTGGCAACGTTTCGACGAAGTCCATTCGTCATCTTCAGGCTGGTGTTTTTAGCTTCTTGCTTTGAGCAGCAATGTGTGGTTTTAGCTGTTTCTTCCTTTTAACTGCCAGTGAGGGTATGAACTGATTGGATGGGAGCTTGGCTGTGTTCTGATTGGGTGGAGGTGTGTTCTGAATGGTTAGGGGCTTGGCTGTGCTCTGATTGGCTGGGGGAGTGTTCTGTTTGGTTGTGCTCAGGTTAGTCTGAGTTGCAGAGGGGTTTAAGATTTTGAGGTTAGGGAGTCGTTTGTCAATAAGGGCAGGTTTCCAAATGGCTGGTAGGCGGGAGGTATCATCTCGCTTGTTCATGCTGTGTGGGCGTTTTTCTATCTCGATGGCTTCTCTGATTATTCTGTTATTAAAATGTTCACTTTTGGCAATGGTTCTGGTATTTTTAAAGTCAATTTCATGTCCTGTGGCTTTAAGGTGTTGGACCAGGGAAGATGTTGGTTCCTCTTTTTTGACTGAGTTCTTATGTTCTTCAATGCGTGCACTTATTCTTCTGTTGGTTTGTCCGATGTATGTGGTGGGACAAGTGGTGCATGGGATTTCGTATACTCCTTGATTTTCTAATTCAATTTTATCTTTGGGGTTTCTAAGGATGGTGGATATTTTTCTGTTTGTGCAGAATGCTGTTTTGATGTTGTGTTTATGGAGGATCTTACTGATTCTGTCTGTGGTGCCTTTTATGTATGGGAGGAGGGCTTTGCCGTTTTCTTGTTCTTTGTCTTGGATTTTAGTGGGGGTTTCTTTTTGGATTAGGTTTGTAATCTTATTTCTATGGAATCCATTGGATGTTAGTACATTGGTGAGAGTGTGTAGTTCGGGTTTTAGGTGTTGTTCGTCAGCTAAGCGTTTTGTTCTGGAGATGAGTGTCTTGGCTACAGAGTTGATCTGTGCTGGGTGGTGGTGTGAGAGAGCGTGCAGATAGCGGTTTGTGTGTGTTTTCTTCTGGTAGATGGTGTGTCCTAGGGAGCCATTGGATTTCTTGTAGACTAAGACATCCAGGAAGGGAAGTTGGTTGTTAGCTTCTGTTTCCATGGTGAACTGTATTTTGGGGTGTAGGCTGTTGAGGTGTGTGAGGAAGTTGTCCAGTTTTTCTTTCCCATGTGGCCAGATTATGAAGGTGTCGTCTACATATCTGAGCCAGAGTTTGGGTTTGTGATCCGATTTTTCTAGAGCTTGGGTTTCAAAGTGTTCCATGTAGAGGTTGGCAATGACAGGTGAGAGGGGTGATCCCATGGGTGCTCCTTCTGTTTGTTTGTATTTTTGTCCGTTATAGATGAAGTATGTGTTGGATAGGCAGTGGTTGGTCAGATCTAAGATGTGTTTGGGGGGGTTATATTTGTTTTGAATAGCTGTCAAGGCTTCTTTGATAGGCACTTGGGTGAAGAGGGATATGACATCGAAGCTCACTAGTAGGTCGCTGGGCTGTAAGTTTTGTTTCTTTATGATCTCTATAAACTGGAATGAGTTTTTTACGTGTGAGGTGATGGATTCTGCATAGGGCTGTAGTTGTTTGGCGAGAAATTTGGCTAGGTTTTGTAGAGGTGAGCCTATGGAGCTGACTATAGGTCTGAGTGGGGTTCCTTCTTTGTGTATCTTGGGGAGACCATAGAGTTTGGGGCATCTGGATGATTTCTCTCTGGGAATGATTCTTTGCTGGATCTCTTCGCTAATGGGGGAGGCTTTTATCTTGGTTCTGGTGGTTTTTTCCAGGTAGGTGGTGGGATCTGTATTTAGGGGTTTGTATGTGGAGTCTTGGAGTAGGTTGGTTAATTTGGTTTGGTAGTCAGATGTGTTCATAACCACCGTGGCGTTGCCCTTGTCTGCTGGTAGGATTATTATGCTGGTGTCTTCTTTCAGGTTACGTAGTGCTGTCTGTTCCTCTTTGGGGTAAGTTGCTTTTGGGTGGCTTGCTGGTGCAGAGGATGTTGGTGATTTTGAGTCTGATTTTGTTAGCGTCATCGGGGTTGATTTTGGTCAGGCTGGTTTCAACTCCACATATAATGGTTTCAGTGGGGATGTGTTTGGGAGCGACTGCAAAGTTGAATCCTTTGGAAAGGACATTGGTTTTGCCTACACCCCAAAATACAGTTCACCATGGAAACAGAAGCTAACAACCAACTTCCCTTCCTGGATGTCTTAGTCTACAAGAAATCCAATGGCTCCCTAGGACACACCATCTACCAGAAGAAAACACACACAAACCGCTATCTGCACGCTCTCTCACACCACCACCCAGCACAGATCAACTCTGTAGCCAAGACACTCATCTCCAGAACAAAACGCTTAGCTGACGAACAACACCTAAAACCCGAACTACACACTCTCACCAATGTACTAACATCCAATGGATTCCATAGAAATAAGATTACAAACCTAATCCAAAAAGAAACCCCCACCAAAATCCAAGACAAAGAACAAGAAAACGGCAAAGCCCTCCTCCCATACATAAAAGGCACCACAGACAGAATCAGTAAGATCCTTCATAAACACAACATCAAAACAGCATTCTGCACAAACAGAAAAATATCCACCATCCTTAGAAACCCCAAAGATAAAATTGAATTAGAAAATCAAGGAGTATACGAAATCCCATGCACCACTTGTCCCACCACATACATCGGACAAACCAACAGAAGAATAAGTGCACGCATTGAAGAACATAAGAACTCAGTCAAAAAAGAGGAACCAACATCTTCCCTGGTCCAACACCTTAAAGCCACAGGACACGAAATTGACTTTAAAAATACCAGAACCATTGCCAAAAGTGAACATTTTAATAACAGAATAATCAGAGAAGCCATCGCCCACACAGCATGAACAAGCGAGATGATACCTCCCGCCTACCAGCCATTTGGAAACCCGCCCTTATTGACAAACGACTCCCTAACCCCAAAATCTTAAACCCCTCTGCAACTCAGACTAACCTGAGCACAACCAAACAGAACACTCCCCCAGCCAATCAGAGCACAGCCAAGCCCCTAACCATTCAGAACACACCTCCACCCAATCAGAACACAGCCAAGCTCCCACCCAATCAGTTCATACCCTCACTGGCAGTTAAAAGGAAGAAACAGCTAAAACCACACATTGCTGCTCAAAGCAAGAAGCTAAAAACACCAGCCTGAAGATGACGAATGTGACTTCGTCGAAACGTTGCCAAGACACTTCCAATTTTACGCGGGAGAAAACCCGAACAACCAAAGACCTATATACAAATACCCGCGAAAACCTCAGAAAACAAATATCGAACCTCTACGGGGAGGAAATCCACCATCTGACCAGGACCTATGAAAAACTTGAAGTCCAAAGAGCTTCCATTTTATGTGACCTCGCATTCCTACGTAACTGCCGAGATCAAAATCTAATCCCCACATGTTTCCAACTGAAATTCCACTCCAACTCTGCAGCCACCAAACGGATCCTGAAAAGAACAGAATTGGCCCTAATCAGAAATGAACTTCACACAAAAAGATTCCTCCTAGACCGAATTAACAAAGATCTCCTCACACTCCACTCAAACTCAGCAACAAGATCCACCCCGCACTTTGGGACAAATCCAAACAACTCGCCGTCTGGAGAGCGAAAACAGACCACCCCTCAAGACAGATACACACACCAACAAACTCCGAAGACTACAAGAACGCCAGAAACAAACCCCTCCTCCCTCACAGCCACACATGAAACAAACAGTGCATAACATCTCAGATAGGATCCTCACCAAAGCCGAAACCAATGTCCTTTCCAAAGGATTCAACTTTGCAGTCGCTCCCAAACACATCCCCACTGAAAGCCATCGAGATAGAAAAACGCCCACACAGCATGAACAAGCGAGATGATACCTCCCGCCTACCAGCCATTTGGAAACCTGCCCTTATTGACAAACGACTCCCTAACCCCAAAATCTTAAACCCCTCTGCAACTCAGACTAACCTGAGCACAACCAAACAGAACACTCCCCCAGCCAATCAGAGCACAGCCAAGCCCCTAACCATTCAGAACACACCTCCACCCAATCAGAACACAGCCAAGCTCCCACCCAATCAGTTCATACCCTCACTGGCAGTTAAAAGGAAGAAACAGCTAAAACCACACATTGCTGCTCAAAGCAAGAAGCTAAAAACACCAGCCTGAAGATGACGAATGTGACTTCGTCGAAACGTTGCCAAGACACTTCCAATTTTACGCGGGAGAAAACCCGAACAACCAAAGACCTATATACAAATACCCGCGAAAACCTCAGAAAACAAATATATATATATATATATATATATTAAGAAAAAAACAGCAATAACACGCCTTCCTAAAATATGAAAAAACAGAAGCCATTGCATTCCTAGCTTTAAAAAAATTATTATAAAAATTTAACAAGCCTTTTCGCAACAGCTTGGATAGTTATGTTATCCAGAGAAGTGGGCTCACTGAAAAGAGGGTCGACTCCCTTGTATGTATTAATCTGATGCAGATAATAAGCTAATGCTAGTTAATTATTATTAGCTAATAAGTTGTCTATGCTAGATTTTAAAGTAGAAGCTATATGAATGTATGTTTTACTTATTCAATTTATGATGCTGCAACAATCAACAGATATTAAGCAGCAATTTCTAAAAATCTCTGAAATAAATGTTGTACATTATTCTAGAGTCACCTTTCCTACTATGATATGATCAACGTTGACCTCTGTCAGGCCCAGCTCAAGAACAACATAGGACAATTCAGCCAAATTTCAGTTCTTATTTGCTCACAGCCTATTGATAGAATCTTGCCAAACTAAACCTATAACACTCTTAACTCTAAGGGATATACCGTGAAAAATTCTAGGAAGCAGCTATCCTAAATCTCTTCCTCTGATTCCGAACCAGTTCCAGACTGTTTTCTCTTGTCTCAGTCTCCTCCTTGAAATATGCTCACTTCTTGCTGTTGTTTTATTGTAGTCCATCATATCCCTTCCCTTTTTGTAGACACAATCTACCATAGCTTCATAATCCTTTGAAGATGAATATTTATATAACCTGTAACCTTCATGATAGTCATTCTACACAAAATAATGAAACACAGTAATTTTCAAATTTGGATTATCTAATACAGAGGTGTCAAACTGCCAGTCCCGATATATTGTGCGACATCACGTGACATCACAAGTTTGACATGTTTGATCTAATATAAGGAGTATCTTTACTCCATAGTGTAGATCTCAATAGATTAATATCCATCCAATATATGCAGTGCAGAATATGTAGATATGGCAGAATCATGGTATACATATGAATGAACAGGCCATCTTTTTATATGGGGTTCAGATGTCATGAGTATTATATGAAAAGGAGAGAACATAGTAAAACATATTAGTTCACATCTAGAAGACAAAAATGTATTTCTATGGCACACATAAATAGAAGACGCAATAGCTGTGATCATCACAAGAGGGGGTACCTCAGAACTTCCGGTGGATCTGCGTTGGGCGATGGCGGCTACTTTGTAGCCGTCCTCCTGGGTAAGTGTAATGAACCGCTATGAACAGCAGACATCAGCTGTTCAGCGGTTCAAAATCCCCCTCCCGGGCAAAGGGGGGGGCAGAGGGTAGTCTGAATAGTGGTAGAGCCTCTTATGTACCCCCAATTTTTCTTTTTTGGGGGTGACAGAGTGCTCCCACGGAGTTCAGACTGTCTCCGCTTCCCAGCTGCTTTTGTCCTTGGGACAAAACAAGCCCTCGCAACCACCTCCGCGTTTAAAGTGATTTAGTGAGTTTTTTTTTAAGAAGCGGACAGAGTTGTTTAGAGGATTTATTTTTTTGCTTTCCTTGACTTTACATGTATTTTAAATTTAAAGGTTTATTCTTTTGTTATAGTCTTTCTTTTTATTTTTTGCTTTTTGCTGAAAGGGAAAGTAAAATGGCGATCGGCAGACTTTCTAGTGTTTTTTTTTCGGGAAGCTAGAATGGCGATCGGCTTTTTTACCTTCTCTTTTTTTTCTTTCTTTTTTTTAAGGACTGGATGGATTTTAGAGTATTATTAATTTTTGTTGTTTAATTTTCTAAACATTATTGTTTTGGTTTGATTTTTTGTTTTGCTTTTTGTATTTTTAAAAGGCAGGCATTTTGTTTCCCCCCCCCTTCTTTTTTTCACTTTAACGATTGGAGTGTATATTCTAATTTCTTTTATTGATTTATTTTTCGCCTTTTTCGATTTTATTTTAAATCCAAAGGTTCATTGTTTTGTTTACAGTCTTTTTTTTCTACTATTTGCTTTTTTGTTGAAAGAGAAAGTAAATGGCGATCGGGAGACCTTCTAGCGTTTTTCTCTTTTTTGGGGGGGGGGGAAGCTAGAGTGGCGATCGGCTTTTTTTACTTTCTCCTTTGTTTTTTCTCTTTTTAATGAATTGGATGGATTTTAGAAGTATTATTATTGTTTTGGTTTGATTTGTTGCTTTGTCTCTTGTATTTTTAAAGGGCAGGCATTCTGGTTTTGGTCTGATTTTTTGTTTTGCTTTTTGTATTTTTAAAAGGCAGGCATTTTGGTTTTTCTTCCCTTTTTTTTCTCACTTTAACGATTGGAGTGTATATCTTAACTTTTTGTTTTGGTTTGATTTGTGGTTTTGTCTCTTGTATTTTTAAAGGGCAGGCATTCTGGTTTTTTCCCTCCTCTTTTCCTTCTTTTTTTTCATTTTAATGATTGGAGTGTATATCTTAATTTTTTTTATTTTTTTTTCTTCTTTTCTAACTCCTTTTTTTTATTTTTTTATTTTTCTCATTATTTTAAAGATTTTCCTTTGAGGGAGTTATGATTTTCTTTTGAAGGAATTTTTGTAATTTTTAAGAAGGAGTAAAGTTTTTTTTTAAAGATGGCTCCAAAGCGTCCACTGAATTTCACAGTTCCTAAATCTTCTGTGGCCCAGCCAACAACTGTGAAGGATATGCAACAAATGATGGGAAATTTTACAATTCAAATTAGGGCAGAAATGAAAAAGATTTTGGAAGAAAATAATAAGATTTTGAGGCAAGACATAGTTTTGGCTCTAAAAGGAGTTGCTTCTGTTCTTGAAAAGTTGAATTCCCATGTGGAAGAAGTAGCTGAAAAAGTGGAATTAATGGAGGGGAAAATTGAAAGTATGGAAAAAGAAATGGAAAACGAGATTCTTATGCTTCAATATGGTCAAATGGAATACGCCTTAAGAATTAGGGGCTTGGAAGAGTCCTTGCAAGAAGATCTGAAAGAGATGGTTGCAAAGGACTTTGCTGTAATTTTGAATAAAGAAAAAGAAGGAATACTTAGTGAAATTGAAAAACTATTTAGAGTTAACTCTGCGGTGGCAGTACAAAAGAATTTGCCAAGAGATGTGGTAATTTACTTTGGGAAGAAATCTTTACGCAATGAAATTATACAAGCTTTTTATAAGAAGAGATTTCAAATTGCTTCACAAGATGTTATAATTTTAAAGGAGATCCCATCTAAAATTTTAAGAAGAAGAAAGGAGTTTGCCTTTTTAGCAAATGAACTTAAAATGAGACGAATTTCGTTTAGATGGGATGTTCCGATTGGAATGGTGGTGAATTACCTGGGAATATGTTACAGACTTAATACTGTTTCTCAAGCAAAAGATTTTTATACTTCAGTATTGGGGGTATGTTCATCTCCATCTATTAAGTTCAAGACTTTGGAAGAAATGGATGTAGAATTACAGTTTGAAGACTCTAAAATTGGGCAACCCCTGTTTAAGAGATCTCAACATGTTCAGATTGAGGAGCAGGAGACAACTTGTGTAGCACAAAACTGTAAAGAAAAGCAGCAACTGAAGAAGAGTAATGAAATTTCACACCTAGTGATTGCTGAATCTGTGGGAGAAGCAAGACCCATAAATCCTTTGGAGCAATCTTCAAGGATGGAAGGGTCATCTGAGATGAAAAAGGGGAAATTCCAGCCTGAGGGGCGTCAACAAGTTGAGAGGAAGGGGCAGAGGAAAATCTGTGCAACGTATAATTGTAAAGAAAAAGACCAACAGAATAAGGAGCTTAAGGAATCCCTACATGTACTGGCTTCTGAGTCGTTGGGAGACTCAGAAAATTTGGAGCAGCTTTTGAGGACAGATCCTAAAGCATTTGTTTTAAGCTTTATGACGAAAATGGACAATCGAGGCTGACAATAATAATATCAGTATGATAATGAATGGAGAATGAAAATGGACAATTGAGATTGATAAGGACTGGGGTTTTTGTGGTTGCAACTTGTTACTGATGAAGATTTGAATATCTATTGTGTTTATGGTGGATGGAATTTCCTATAGTGTTTTTTGAGGGTGGAATTTGCTATAAACTGTCTACTTTGGATGGAATCTGATAAGATTTAAATGAGTATAAAGGTGTCTTGTTTTTTTTTCCTTTTTTAAGTTTTAAGTAATGTATAAATTTGTGTTTTGGGGGAGTTTATGAAAATGATAATAATATTTATGATATTAGAAGGATTGGAGTATATTACAATGTGTTTAGTGTTTTGGGTGGGATTTTTAATGTTTAAAGTTTTAAGTAATGTTTAGATTTGTGTTTTTGATTGACTATAATTTGTTTGTTCTAATGTTTCAAGTTTTGATTGTTTAAATTTGTGTTTTGGAGGGACTATAACTCGTTTAACTAAATGTATTTAGATTTGCTTATGATTTATGCTGACTTTATATTGTAGTTATAGATGTTTAAAGAAAGCAGTGCTTAAAATTATGTCTTGGAAGAAACTTATGTAGAAGGATGGATAATATTATAATATTATAAGTAAGATTAGAAGATTTTTAGAGTATATTATAATGTGTTTATTATTATTTTCTAGAAATAATTCATTTAATTTAAGGTTCTTAGGATTGTTTAGGATTTATAGGTGTCTTAAGTTTTATATGTGTTTTAAGTTTTTTTTCTTTTTTTTCTTTTGAAACATTTTGGATAAGCCTGTAATCAACTCTGGGAGGTTCAGGGGAGGGTTAGGGAGGTTTGGGGAGTTGGGGGAGGGTATGGGTAGGTGGGCGGGTTTGGGGAGGGGATTTATTTTGTAAAATGTTAAAAATTCTCAATAAAAAAAAAAAAGAGGGGGTACCTCAAAATGGCCAATTTTACCTTCTATGCATACATGGTTGGCATTCATTTCATTTTTGTACCCAATCATTCATCAAACATCCTAAGGAGAATGCACTGCAGAAACAATAAGAAAATTCAGAATTTTCACCAGGAAAAATCTTGCCTATATTAGGGAAAGCTGTTCCATATGATATTTTTAAACAAGAAGCAAGATCGTAAAAGGAATCCATTTGCAAAAAAATTAAAATGACAAAGCACTGACTGATAGTACTCCAAATTAGCTTGAATCCAAAAATTTCCAGATAATTGAAATATAAATTATGCTATGCACTCTGGTATGAGTTGATTTCATAAAGAAAAAGTGTCATACTAATGCTGATGTATTCATTGTATTATTGAGGAATAAGGAAATATTGGAAAAGGTGATATTTTTAAACACTGTTTTTGCTCCCATTTTGGCTATGTTGGCTTTATAATTTGAAAGATATACATTTATCATGCTGAAATTAAGAAAATGTTATTAGTTGGCCTAATTATTTTATTGGGAGGAAAACCCTCTAGATAGCAAAACATATTTCTTGACTTCGGATTGTGCAAAGTGAGCCCTTTTCTAGTCTATAGCATTGCCCTATTCTAAGAAAGCCCCAAAGTCTTCCATAACAATAATATTCTCTCTCTCTCTTTCTCTCTCTCTCTCTCTCTCTCACACACACACACACACACAAATAAAATATAGAGCAGTCTATACAATTTAAGGCATACACGCACAAATCACATGTTGCATGTTTTACATTACAATTCCTGAAGCTATTGTTCAACTATATCTGTAGATAGAAAAGTAACAGTTTTCACATTTTCCTTTCATCTGTTTTCTGTTTCTATTTTCTGAGTAGATCCAAAGAACAATTTTAATTAATTTAATTAATACA
Organism: Crotalus tigris; assembly: GCF_016545835.1. Lineage (NCBI taxonomy): Eukaryota > Metazoa > Chordata > Lepidosauria > Squamata > Viperidae > Crotalus > Crotalus tigris. Next base: position 4,739,711 of record NW_024096460.1, on the reverse strand, counting down.
ACAATTTAATGAGTAATTATCAGATCATTCATCAAAAATTAAGAAATTGTTCTCAATAAATAATACTAGAAAGGCCAAAATGTACAAGCAAGAATCGCTCAACTAACACTTTGGAAGAGATTATCATCATTGTTTGGGGAATCTGGTTATGGCTTGCTGTGTCCAATCATAGGCATGCTGGTTCCTTTTTATTTTCAACAAACTTTCATTAAAATGTCTTCATGATATGGTTTCTCCTATATACTTCCTTAATTGTGGAGCATGAACATAACAGTGAGCAAATCCCACAATAGCATTAAGGATGTTGCCCTGTTAAGTAATGAAAAGACTGCAAGCAAAAAAACAAGCTCAGAAAACATAAAGGACTCTGCAGCTTAACCGTGAACTGCATAGTTTCTTCTATTCATTCCTTAACTATTGCTGAATGAGCAAAGCTAAAGATGAAGGACTTGTACTGATAGTGAAAAAATCACAGTTGCTAACTAATTGAAATATAAGTTAGGAAATTCCAAAATAATTCATTCCTTTCTTTCTTTCTTTCTTTCTTTCTTTCTTTCTTTCTTTCTTTCTTTCTTTCTTTCTTTCATATTTCCTAACAGGGAAAATATGATACAATTCTGGATATGGAATAGGACAAACTTTGCTCAGCAACAGAGGAAGAATCAATGAATGTACAGACTTCTCCATTGCTATCAAATGCCCATTTAACAAATCCTAGTTGTAAATTGGATTCTAACTGGTACTTGTCAAAGCTACCATGATTAATCATGTGCACAGTTATTAGGCTGCCTATCGCTGGTTTCAGAACAGGGCAGTACTGCTCTCAGTTATTAGCAAATTAATTCCAAACATATTAACAGTATGCCTGATCAGTTGTAGTGACATTTAATTCCAAAATAGAAGTATTTTGGCTGACCAAGGGCCACTCCATTCCTTAGGCAGTGGCTGCTATTCCATGTCTCCAACTGCATTCTAATAATTATCACCAAATACAGTCCCATTCACTGTTCTTTCACCTTCTTTTCTATTCTTCCTTCCACTATTTCCTCTCCAGTTAACACAGAGGTTGTTTTTTTTTTTCACAACAATCAATACACATGCCACACAGTCCATACATTCTCCTACCTGCTTAATTACTCTTCACACAATAAAAAAAGCTAAAAAGTCATCTATCCTTCTTCTTGAGGTAATTATAACTAGGACAGCCCTTTTGAAAATACTGGATACATCTTCATCCCCCCCCCCCCCCTTAGACTCTTTATCCAGTAAGTTCCCTCCAATATCTGGGTGGACTATATCTTGCTCAAAGCAACATAATCATATTCATCAAATTTGTCTCTTCAGTCAAATGGAAAGCAAAGTTTATTGCCTCACAAAGTGAGCATTTTCAATCCACTATGTCCTGCTGTTATTACAAGGTTATCTATCCCTGCTTCTACCGGGTGGATTTTCTTTTTCCTTTTTTGCTATTATGTAAAAGAGCTTATATCTGTGATACAGGTACAACACTGTTACCAGATAATTCTGAAATAGTAACTACAATGGTAAAGTAGAAAGTACTTGAAAGAGTGCAGAGAAGAGCAACAAAGATGATTAGGGAATTGGAGGCTAAAACATATAAAGAACGGTTGCTGGAATTGGGTATGCCTAGTTTAATGAAGAGAAGGATGAGGGGTGATATGATAGCAGTGTTCCAATATCTCAGGAGCTGCTACAAAGAAGAGGGAGTCAAGCTATTCTCCAAAGCATCTGAAGGCAGGACAAGAAGCAATGGATAGAAACTAACCAAAGAGAGAACTAAGGAACTAAGGAGAAATTTCCTGACAATGGAACCACCTTCCTCCAGAAGCTGCGAATGCTCCAACAATGGAAATTTTTAAGAAGAGATTGGGCAACCATTTGTCTGAAATGGTATAGGGTTTCCTTGACTGAGCAGAGGGTTGTACTAAAAGACCTCCAAGGTCCCTTCCAACTTTGTTATTCTGTTCTATTCAGTCATCAGAATCTTGTATTTTGAAACTGGATGTAACTCATCTAGTGAAAACCAATACATTTAGCAATTCTACTTCCTTAGTACAAGAAACCTGATAAATTAAAATAAGGTAGAAAAAGAAATAGAAGAAAATATTCCTCAAAACACCCCTAAATGAAATTTGCATTATGGACTGCCACTTTGATTAGGCTTTAGGGAAAAAAAGATAATTTTAAGTAATAGAACCTTATTCTTCAAAATCTCAAAACTGCAAGAATTTATTCTACTCACTTTTGTTTCACTTTGTACTTGACTCTCCTACCCATCTTATTTATATCCAAACACTTCCTCTGTGCCCAGCTCTACTCCATCACCTCAAATCCTTTAATCATTCACTTTCTTTATATTTGGGCTTTTAGAGGGAGCTCTTTTACCAGAATTGTCAACAACTCTCATTTCCATATTAGCAAATAGGGTATAATTAGATGTTATGATCATGATTATACTTTAGAGCTATGTTCATTTTTATGAAACATTTTAAGAACAGTTTCATTAACCTCCCCCTTTTTTAAATGGAACCATTGATTTTTACCTACCTGTTGAATCCCATGTAGTGTCCAGTATGTGAATGCTCCACTATATAAAATACATCAGTAACACCTCAGAATAGTGAAAGCTATGGACTATTCTCTTGATGTACTCATTTTACACGGAGAAGAACAAAAGCAGGCCAAAATCAGACCTACTTAAATGCTAAATGAGCCAAGCACTGATTGATCTCATTGCCAACATGTGTACTTTTTACACTGACCTACTTTCTTTCCTTGGGGTGCGATGGCTCAGCAGTTAAAGAAGCTGAGCTTGTCAGCAGGTTTGAGCCCTGAGATCTGCGTGATGGGATAAGCTTCCATTATCTGCCTCAGCTCCTGCCCATTTAGTAATTCGAAAGCATGCAAAATGCAAATAGATTAATAGGTACCACTTTGGTGGAAGGTAACAGCATTCTGTGCATCTTTGGCATACAGCCATGTGGACCACATGACCACGGGAATCATCTTTGCACATTGGCTCCTTCAGCCAAGAAAGAGAGATGAGCATCACACCCTGACAGGGAAACCTTTATCTTTTTACTTTTTTCCATCTCAGTGATGCAGGTGTGAGGAAGAGCCTCAAGGCAGGTGAAGCTGAAGAATATTATAAGAAGTCTAAGGATGAGCTTGGAAAGATTAACCTATATTTTTCCAGGGATTTTTTATATCACGGTGTTCATGCATCAATATTTTCCTGTATTGCCTGTTATATATTATTTTAGGATAATTTTACATGGTTCTAGTTTTAACTTGATTTTATTCATTTTATCTCTATTCATAATAATTTTACTTTTAAAATTTTAATACCACTACTAGAATAAAGAAGCCACTGTGCATTGCAGATTGTGGCAGATGACAAATTGCATCAGACCTCCAAGGCCTTTGAACTACTACTTGGAACAGACATTTCATGGCATGTCAGTCAGTTCTCTGGAGAACTTTCCCATTTTGATTAACTACTCAAATGCTTGAGATGAAGAGAGGAATATTTTGGTAAGGTTTAATAAGTTCAACAATGACAACATATAGTATGGAGCCGCCACCACTAACAGACACCTTCTTCTTCCTCAAGCAGCAGAACGTCCTTTGAGGTAGATCTTCACGTTTTCACTATTTCTTAGTTTTGGAGTTGCACTGCAATTCAGTGAGAATACCCACCAAAATATAACATGGCCTCCTTTCTAAATCACACAGCTGCACATTTTTCATGATACTTTTAGCCTTGGCAAAGAAGGCAAGAAAAAATCTGCTCTTTTTTTCAGGGAGCAAATATCCCATATATTCAGGTGTGTTTGGGACTCAAGCAGTTTTAAGTACATTTGAACTATACATCCAAGAGAGATTTACCTTAGAGAATTTTGGAAGGCCTATGAAAATGCCTTTTTTCCCCATATCAGATAGTTGGAATATGTTACTAGTTGGGAATTTGAAAAATTGTAATCTTGAAATATCTAGGAGAAACCAGGTTGGGAACACCAATTTAATTATTGATCTCTTTTAAAGTTTTTTTGGACATTCATGGTTTGTAAAAACACAACATTAAGGCCTTAATTATATCTTACTAGATACCTTCATTATCTATCTCCCTGATTCATCTGAGAGATCCATGCTTCCATAGCAGTCATTCCTACATTTATGTCCTATTCTTTGAAAGCAAAGCAAAATCTGAAATTATATGCAGCTGTGTACAGGTGGTCCTTGACTTATAAATGCAAATAAACCCAAAATTTCTGTTGTTAAATGGGACATTTGTTGAATTAATTTTGCCCCATTTTACAAACTTTTTTGCCAACGTTGTTAAGTGAATCTCTGCAGTTGTTAACAGAGTAATATGGTTGTTAGGTGAATCTGGCTTCCCCATTGATTTTGTTTGTCAAAAGGTTGCAAAAAGTGATCACATCACCTTGGGACACAGCAACAGCCATAAGTATGAGTCAGTTGCCAAGCATCTGAATTTTGATCACATGATCATGAGGATGCTACAAAGGTCATAAGTATGAAAAATGGTCATAAGTCACTTTTTTTAGTATCATCGTAACTTTCAACGATCACTAAATGAACAGTTGTAAATGGAGGACTACCTATATACACAGTAGTATAATACAGCAGTCTCATAAATCTGAACATTTTTGTTCAGGTTTTTTGTCAAATTTATGGATTGCATATTAATTCTGTAGGTAAATAGAACAGCCTAAAATAAATTGCAGATAATATAATATAAAAATATTAAAAGAAAATATAAGCATAAAATAATTGAAGTAAAAGCCTTAGTCCAAGTTATCTTAATGCAGAGGGCATCATACATTTTATCATATGAGGCTTTATAGGAAAGGTTTCCAATCAGACTTTTTTTCAAAGTTTGTCAAAATAGGACATGAGGGTGCTAGAGGAATGAGACTTTTAGTGAACAATGTGGAAATTATATTGATTCATTTCATAAGATATCTTTTCCTGAATAGAAATTCTCTAGTGAGAAAATGCATTTTCCCAGTGTATTAAAGGCAGCATGTTTTTGACCTTGAAATAAACTGTATGTCAAACATGTTGACATTTGAAAATAGTTTTATTCAACCTTCTTACTAGTTGCCAATTCTCTGTAATAGTTTCAGGATGCAGATGTGAGCACCACATAAATTTGCTGTATTTAAGTATTTCCAATAATTCAAAGAGAAAGGGATAAATAGAATACAAACTACTTTTATTAAAGTAATATTAATTAAATGAAATTTTTAGTACTTTAGCCAAAACTACTTAAATTCCTCAATTTATACAGAGCCATCCAAACATGGCAGATGCATGCTTGCTCAGTAATTCTGAGAGTTGAAGTCCACAAGTCATAAAGAAGCCATCATTCTCACCTCTGCTTTAAAAGAATGCATAGTCACACCTGGAATCAGAGAAAGTGAAGTCCTCTCACATCTCAAGACCCTAAGAAATGTATCTTAGGAGCATGAAACAGCAAATTCATCATTTTATCTCTGAAGAACATTGTTTTGAGTGCAAAACACTTAATTTCAAGTTCAAAACAGCAGCCATTTTGATTGTCTAAATCAAAATGTTTCGGGTATTTTGAAAGGGTTTTAAGCTTGAAAGTAGAAATTTCACACTCAAAATGAGTTTCAATTTCAGCATGGTTCAATTGGGAATATTTTTTTTTTGTACATCCTTAATAAATGGCTACTGTATCTTTAACGGAAAGCATACTCCCAATTTTCCCTTAAGTTTCAGGGAATATAAACATGAACACTCCTGAACCAGCATTCAGAAGGTCCTCCTCACCATGAGAGAAATGTACCTGCTTTATCTTTGGCTGCCAAGATAATTTGAGGTGGGGAGGGTGAAATCTTTTGGATTATCCCACATACAGTAATTGTAATGTTAACAAATGAAATTCAGCAATAGCGCTCTATTGAGATTATGCTCATCTACAAACAGGAATGAAAGTACCCAAAGTACAACAATCTCTTTAGACCATCTTTCAGCAGAGCTAAACTATAATTACAAGAAAACCATCACCAATCAGCAATTTGACAAAGGCACAAATATCCTACCATCAAGACAGATAATGGACTTTCAAACCAAACCAGAAAAGCTACAGTGGGGCAAAAAAGTATTTAGTCAGCCACCAATTGTGCAAGTTCTCCCACTTAAAAAGATGAGAGAGGCCTGTAATTGTCATCATAAGTAGACCTCAACTATGAGAGACAAAATGAGAAAACAAATCCAGACAATCACATTGTCTGATTTGGAAAGAATTTATTTGCAAATTATGGTGGAAAATAAGTATTTGGTCACTTACAAACAAGCAAGATTTCTGGCTCTCACAGACCTGTAACATCTTCTTTAAGAGGCTCCTCTGTCCTCCACTCATTACCTGTATTAATGGCACCTGTTTGAACTTGTTATCAGTATAAAAGACACCTGTCCACAACCTCAAACAGTCACACTCCAAACTCCACTATGGTGAAGACCAAAGAGCTGTCGAAGGACACCAGAAACAAAATTGTAGACCTGCACCAGGCTGGGAAGACTGAATCTGCAATAGGCAAGCAGCTTGGTGTGAAGAAATCAACTGTGGGAGCAATAATTAGAAAATGGAAGACATACAAGACCACTGATAATCTCCCTCGATCTGAGGCTCCAGGCAAGATCTCACCCCATGGGGTCAACATGATCACAAGAACGGTGAGCAAAAATCCCAGAACCACATGGGGGGACCTAGTGAATGACCTGCAGAGAGCTGGGACCAACGTAACAAAGGCAACCATCAGTAACACACTACGCCACCAGGAACTCAGATCCTGCAGTGCCAGACGTGACCCCCTGCTTAAGCCAGTACATGTCCGGGCCCGTCCGAAGTTTGCTAGAGAGCATTTGGATGATCCAGAAGAGGATTGGGAGAATGTCCTATGGTCAGATGAAACCAAAGTAGAACTGTTTGGTAGAAACACAACTCATTGTGTTTGGAGGAGAGAGAATGCTGAGTTGCATCCAAAGAACACATACCTACTGTGAAGCATGGGGGTGGCAATATCATGCTTTGGGGCTGTTTCTCTGCAAAGGGACCAGGACGACTGATCCGTGTACAGGAAAGAATGAATGGGGCCATGTATCGTGAGCTTGTGAGTGAAAACCTCCTTCCATCAGCAAGGGCATTGAAGATGAAACATGGCTGGGTCTTTCAGCATGACAATGATCCCAAACACACTGCCCGGGCAATGAAGGAGTGGCTTCGTAAGAAGCATTTCAAGGTCCTGGAGTGGCCTAGCCAATCTCCAGATCTCAACCCCATAGAAAACTTTTGGAGGGAGTTGAAAGTCCGTGTTGCCCAGCGACAGCCCCAAAACATCACTGCTCTAGAGGAGATCTGCATGGAGGAATGGGCCAACATACCAGCAACAGTGTGTGCCAACCTTGTGAAGACTTACAGAAAACGTTTGACCTCTGTCATTGCCAACAAAGGATATATAACAAAGTATTGAGATGAACTTTTGATATTGACCACATACTTATTTTCCACCATAATTTGCAAATAAATTCTTTCCAAATCAGACAATGTGATTATCTGGATTTGTTTTCTCATTTTGTCTCTCATAGTTGAGGTCTACCTATGATGATAATTATAGGCCTCTCTCATCCTTTTAAGTGGGAGAACTTGCACAATTGGTGGCTGACTAAATACTCTTTTGCCCCACTGTATAAGGGGCCAACAAGTATCATTACACTTCAGTCTTGTCAGTCTTAAGTCATCTATCTAACTGAGAAAGACATCATGGGGAAAAAAATCCAAGAACAGTCAAAGATAATAAGGCCAATTTATGCCAAGTATATACTGGGCCCAGAAGTTTTTTCCCACCAATATTTATTCTAAATTAGACTGCAATTGTTGAGAAACTTGGGAAGGGGACTGCAGCACAAAGTGCCCAATTTCTAAACTTGTTATCCTGGATCAGTCTTTCCAATGAAGTTATCCTTGACTTCCATGGTTTAGCAGTAGATGAAAGTAGATACCAATAGAAGCAGCTCTTTAGGGGGTGGGGGGAAATCTTTATTTGGGCCATTTTAATTTAAAATAACATATGGCACCCTTTACATACTATGGCTGTAGGAAGTTATGCTTCAGTATTTACACCTCTCCAAATTATATATTTAATGTCAGGTATAATTAGTCATGCCTCAAGCTATTATTGCAGCTGTCAACACTATCTACCTACAGCAAACAATATATTTAAAATGTTCCTTCCCATAAAATTCATGCTTTTTCCTACACAAAATTACTTTTGCTTGAACAGGGTAGGATGAGGGTTATATATGAAGCAGCACATATTGAATCAGTGACAGAGTTATTTTAATTCTCTAACTATTAATAATAAAGCACTGGCAGTTTACTTTTATGGTTTTAAATTTAATGTATTGTAATAGCAATTTCTATCTTATATTTATTTTCTACTTGGAATAATAGCATATAACTTATGCTTTATTCATTCCAATATCCATTCCAATTTAAATATCTTTTTTCCCATCTATCTATCCTATTCTTTCCCTTTCTTCTGTTGCTGGTCTCACGAGTAGCTAGCTATCTAACTTACACACAGCAAAAGCAATACATTAAACATTTATAAAACCATTGCCTTGCATGGATTTAATTGAAAGGGAATATTGCATATGATAAGATTAGGCTAGCTTACATGTCTTATTAAAATGAATATCAAGCTTGGGGTTGCCTCATTCAATTTTGGATATTAATGAAGTAACCGTAAGCATAAGTAAGGAAATTGAATTTTCTACTTAAGGAACTTCCAATAAAGGCACGGATGTTACTGAGTTCAGATTCTCAAAAACTAAGATAAGTGTCTATAAAATAGCTTGCAAGCTTTGTTCTCTAACGTTGACTTAGAAACAAGGAGATAAATAACTAACCAAACATGAGCATAAATATAAGGACAAAGCATTTCCTCTGCTTATCGTATGTCCTAAATACTAATTGCATTTATCTTCCGTGTCATATTTTGAAGTCAATGGTACTTCAATGTGCCTTCTCAGGTATTGTAGTGGGAAATGTAATGATTCACCATGGGAAATACATAGGGCTATTTGTGTAGCAAGTGCATTACTTTTCATATATGATGTGCCTGCTTACTCTCTTGTAATCTTTTCCTTTTCAATCTCTCTTTTTTCGAATGGGGGAGGAATGGATCAACAAAGGAGGAACTGCCTACAGACATTGTTTGATTTTTTTTCCTCCCCCCCCAAGTGGAGAGATTGGCGAGAAATGGATTACAAGAGAGTAAACAGGCATACAATGGGGAGTATACCAGGCTCTTTGCATAGTAAGCATTGCTTTTTATGTATATTTCTCATTGTATACCTGCTTGATATCTTGTAATCTTTTCCTCTGCAATGAATGTAAATACAAACATACATTCCTTTCTTGTTAATTATTCCAGCACCAGGCAACCATTTCAAGGGCAGAGAAGTGATCAGGAATTAAACAAAAGTTGAAGATGTAAAACTGACTAGTCATGTCACATTCAAATAGGAAAGCACTGTTACAGTCATATGATTTCTCACTTAGTAACTGCTTCACTTATCAATGGATTTGCCAATCCCAATTATGGTCACTATCAGCATAATTAATCTCAATAAATGTAATCTGAGCTTTCCTGTGCATCTGATTTTCTCATCTGGTCTAACTAGATCAGGGGTGTCAAACTGCCAGCCCGCAGGCTGGATGCATCATAGCAAAACCGCGCCCACCCCATTGCCGGCAATGACGTTGCAAGTTTGACATCCCTGAACTAGATGATCCGGGCTGACTGGCTGGTGGCTGCTTCAGCTGCTGAACTGGAGATTCCTGAAAGCACAGTACCATAGTTAGTATCTCATTCACAATAATTATTACCTTATCAATGCCAGGAAACAAAAGTGATTGTTCAGTGGCTCATCTCATTTGCAGAATAATATAACTACCTTGGCTTCTGTACATCTTGACTGGGGAAGGTACTCTTGGCTGCTGTGCCTTGGAAGCAAATTGCCTTGGGTTATTTCAGGCACTGGAGATCAAAGTAAAAATTAAAGATAACTCCTGTGTACCTTGACACCACAGACAAAGGTTTGCATTGCTTTCTCATAACAAGCACGCCAAAAACAAACGTATCACACGAAGGGGTACTGAATACATACAGCAATATTTTATACTACAAGTTAATGAAGCAAACTTGCTAAATCCTGTTCACAGCAACAGTCATATCAGTGTAGCTAGCAAAAACTACTCAGGGTCTTTTCCTAAAGCAAAAAGCTATAAACCGAGAGGATCCTACCTCTTGAAGCATCAGTGCACAAGGATGTGACAAGGAAGCTTGCCACAAATCCCTGTGCATAACATGTCAGGTCACAGGAGGGTCACTGATTTTCTTCCAGCAACTGTGATTAATTGATCAGATTGGAAGAGCAGGTTAGATTAAGCTGTTGTAGAACTTCTATATGGTTAAAGTTTGCCTTGGAGTGAATACCAAATCTGTGCTAATTGGAACAGTTTGGGTCAGAATTTTGGGTAAAAATAAGTGGGCCCATGCCAGTTCAAAAGTCTCTCTCAAAGTCCTTTAGCCAATTAGTTCCAACGTCAGGACAGTAGCCACCAAACAAAGTATAAAATGTTCTGCACTTATTTGCAAAACACATCTTGAACACTGGATTCAGGAATGGAAAGATGCACTCTGAAATTAGAAGCCAAATCATTTTGGGTCAGTTAGCAAGATCATGGCAATCCAGTCATTCTGGTATTGATTGAGCAGCACTGGGAGTTGATCAGAGAAATCATGCATGGGCAAGGCAGGTGATGAGCTGAAAAAGTGCACTCATAAAAGATTGCTGGAAAATTGGGACTGCCACAGAAGGAGTCTAAAGCAGCTGGATGATGCTGCCAAAAGACTACAAATTACCCATTTCAGGTTATGTTGGATTCAGAGAAGCAGTCTGATGTCCTTGCAAGGTGGTGAGTATGTGTGATGTGAAGGAATTGCCAGAAGAGCTAGAAAAAGAATGACATCCCTTGTGCCACGCCTCTTACAAGCAACCAGCCAACCTGCTTTGTCTACACACATACATAAATACATATTCATTGTGCTATTCCTTTTCAAGGTAGGCAGTGTTTATAGTTAAGGTAAGCAGAAGAGTAAAAAGTAATGATCAAAGAAAATTAAAGACATGATATAAAAGGAGATCTATTTTAGGCAATTAGCATTCAATAAACATTATGCCTGTCCATATTTTTCTACCCTTGCAAACCATCCTTGTTTCTTCCATACCCATCTAATAATTCATATCTTACCTTTTGTTCTTTAAATTTATCACCTTTCTCTTTTGGATAATATCATCACTTCCAAATGAACCATAACTTTTCAGGCTTCCCTTCCTCTTGAACTGATAATTCTTCCTAGAATATTTGTTTTGCAATTTGATCCTCATTCATTGGCTGTGTATTAACAAAATTCCTCAATGTACATTTTGTACTACTTGTAATAAATCATTTTTTGTATTCAGTCCACATTCATTCATTACCCATTCATATTTACTTTTACTCCACGTTCGTCTTAATGTAACCCATTCTCAGTTCATATAGTTTACTTTTATAATTCTCTTGATATTCCTAAGTGTAATGTCTACATTACAAAGAGAATAGATGTTTTTCTTACATCCAGCCCTTTTCATTTATTTTGCAAACTTGTCACAGGTTAAAAACAGTACTATTACATTTTCCTTTTCTCCCATATATATATACTAAATACATGTATGTCTTAAAATATCTTTATCCTTTTCCTGATCTTTGTAGAGCTTCTGACAGGATATATATATATATATTTATATATATATAAATTCATTGACTTGCTCTAATTTCCTATGATAATGTAGAATAATTTGCAGTCGTTCAGATCTATATAACCTGTAAACCTCCCAGAATTGCCTTATATGGGAGAAATGGACCATACAAATTTAATCAATCAATCAATCAATCAATCAATCAATCAATAAATAAATAAATAAAATATCCCTTGTTGGAAAACATTTAGTTACTATCAGGGCTGACTCAGATTCTATCACCACCTACAATTCTTCTCGCAGCTTGACAACAGAAACAGAAGGGAGGGGTGGAATTTGAGGGAGTCAAACAAGCTGGCTGAGTCTGAGAAAGTTCCTACACTTCAAGGTCACGTTATGAGAACTTTTCCAATGGAGCAGACTGTTTCCCAAAACACAAAGAATGTGTCGGAGTGATGGACAATGGACATTGGATAGCCTAAAGAGGTAAAGGGGAATTTACCTATGCTGCTTTCTGTGGGAACCTTTAGAATTGGCTTTGCTTCTTCTGGGCCTATATGGATCTTTAAGTAAAGTTATACCCTTAGTAAAACTATGTCCAAGGAGTTTCTTTTTTCTACATATGCCAATGGGACGCTTGGCATATAAGATCTGCCCAAATGTGTACACATACATTAATATTCCCAGCCATTAAAGCTCTAATGACATCATAAATAGTTCTTGCATAATCAAGGGGCATTACACGTTGCTATTTTCTTTCTTACTTTTTAATTAATCATTTTCTGGGCATTCTAATTATTCTCACCCATGTTTTCCTTATATCATATATCATTCCAACCATGTTCAGCAACTTTTCATATTCGAACAAAACATTCTGACCATTCAACCCGATACACTAACACATCTTTTCTCAAATCAACAAATGTGCTGGATCTCTTTCTCACATGCACCTTCTTACTCTAGATGTTTAAAATTCTAGACCTGCATGGTAATGTCACAGAAACAGGGTTTTTTTTAGTCATGATCTATAGAAAAATTGTAGTGCTTGAAATAGAAGAATAAAAATGGATTTTGTTATTAATAATAGTTTAATATCAGGAGAACCCTTCTGGCTTATATCTTCTGGAACATCAGATCTAGTCTACAAAATAGATCATGTGATCTCTTTACATCTCTATTAATTATCCAGTAAAGTGTAGTTGAGGTGGGCAGGAAAAAGTTCAATATATCTATATCTTAATAGGAATGCTTGTTGCTGACAATAGTTAATAGATAATATTAAGCTTGGCTGTGAAATGTAACCTAAATCATATAACCTGTGTGTCATAATTGTAGAGATGTGTTCATGCTGTGTAGAAACCATTTTACAAGAAGTGTCAGTGTCAACTGAAAGTCACAGATGTTGTAAGATAGCACCCGTGTAGAGAGGTGTGGTAAGAAAAACTGTTTGTGTGAACTTCTCCTTTTTCCTATGTGTGTTGTCTCAAGATATGAACTTCTCTCTTTTAGGGTGTTAAAGGTAGATAAGAAGTCATCTATTAGGTTAAGCATGGGCGGCAAGCTGTATAAAAGTGACACCCTCAGAGTAACTCAGGGTTCAGAATTTGTCATGTGAATGCTCTGAACCATTGTGCACGAATAAAGCCTGTTTTCTCCAACCCTTCGTGGTCTTGTCTTCTGATGTAAGTATCGTGGTTTTTTCCACAACATAGTCACTTCAAGCAAAATGAACCATACGTTGTAGGAAAAATGCAGAATATAATGCAGTACAATGAATTTGTAATAGGAAATTTATCAATATGGTTGCTGCGTATCTTTCATTGGCACATGTGGGTGATGGCTAGATGCCTAGATGGCTGCAGGAACATAGAAGCCTTTTGAACATATGAAGCATTCAGCAAATTTATTAGATACAGTACACTTACAGAATGCAAAATAACAGAGTTGGAAGTGACCTCAACAAAATGTGAAACACCTATTTTAAATTTAAAAAATGGCAATTAATGCAGTAAAGATACTGCCTGTTTCAGCAACACTGAATACATACAGTAGGCATCTAAACACAGCTTGAGGCTACAGCATAGTATCTTCCATCATTCATGTACAATAAATGCCACACTTTGGAGTTTTCCATCCTAAAGAGCTTTATAACAGCCACATTGATTATTGCATCCTATTTCAGAGCAGCTGAAAAGGGCATGCACTCTATTGTTTTAGCAAATTAGTACTTCAGACATGTTTGTTCCCAAGTCTAGAAAAATCATTAATGCAGTATAAATCATTAACTAACATAGCAGTGCAAATATAATTAAACTGTACAAAAAAAAATTTGGGAAACAAAATGGCAGAGTCTTAGGTCATTGTTATTCTTGTTGATTAAACATGCCTATGAACTTGTACTGTTACTCAATTAACTTAGGCTATGTTTATTGTAATTCTTACAGGCTCACTGGAGTTAGTTCTTCTGGAAGTTTTAGAGAGCAAAACCCAACTTTTGGCTGTATTTGGGTTTTGTTTGATCGTTAGATCAAATACAAATAATGTACAAAAGTGGTATCAAAAAGAATCTGAGAATTAATCTGTAGCTCCCGAGCCTTATGACCAATGAAATCATCAGTGCTGTGGTTGCTTGCCATTTTGAATCAAAAACAAACAAAATTCATAATGCTGAGACCTTCAACCTTTTTGGAGATGTGGGGCATATTTAGAATATTGTGGGTACTCTATGAAAATGGCTCTTGTGAGATACTAGGTACAAATATGTGGTAATCTAAACTATCACAATGTTGCACGTCTTTCTAGATTACTTCAGAATGTTGTCCACATTCTGTCTTTTTATCTGTGTTCTTAGGCTGAATAAGTAAATGGGCACTTTTCTAGGCTTCTGTCTCTCCATTTTTTTATTTTGTAAGGAAGATTATGGAACCTAGAATAATTCCTGGGAATAAAAATATTTATGGGAGTTTGCTTTGCATGATGCTAGCTTCACGTTTTTTAATTAAAATACATATTTATAATAAGTACAGAGAAAATGATAATTGGTGTCTCTGAAGGAGCTGTCCAAACAAAGTGACTCCTCTAAAGAATTTCACTGCTAGTGTAAACCCTAAAATTAAACCTTATTTTTTCAAATAATAACAAACATGATTATAATAATAAATGGTGCCTGTAATATTATTAAACAGATCCTTGGGAAGGACTTGATACGTGGAGAAAAATGCCAAATCCAGTGTAAACATCTGGATGACTGTGCAACAGATCCAATAATAATTGAATTTAACTTCTAAAACAGGAAAAAGGGGAAATCTTGGACCTACTCATGGAGGAATCATTGAATTATTCTTTTTTTTTCATCATCACCTTTCCTATTGTTGCTTTTTTCTCCTCTCAGAAATGATAATAGTAGTTACCAGCCACAAAAAGTTGTTTTTCCATGATCCACATCAGAGAATGCAATACAAGAACCCCAAACCCCCAAATTACACAACTGTACGAAGGTCAGATATTACTGACTTTGTATGTCTAAATTTATTTTATGGATTTGCAGATGCAACCTATAGAAAATAAATGACATATTTCATATTCATGAAATATAGTTAACTGCCCATTCTACTGAATAGATCCATCTACATATGAAAAGTTCCCCGAGATAATTTTAGGAGTATCAGCAAAATTAAAAATATTGGTTTCTTACAGCTATTATTACCTTTGCTCTAATGGAACAGGACTTTTAAATTTATGTCTGAACTGTCAGCCATTTCATTAACTCTATTTTTGTGACTTGTTCAGAACAACTGGTTTTATTTCACAGTCTCAGTCAGTGTTCCAACAGGTCTATTAACAGTTTGGCACTCTCTGTTTGTAAAGCTTTAATTAAGTGAAACAAGCTAAAAATCACTAATATGTGCCTTTAGCAAAGTAGTGATGTAATTATCTCATTTAACAGATAACTACTTGCATTTCATTTTTCAAGGTGAGCGAAAACTAGCTCTAAATGACACTTTTCAGGCTCATTAAACTCACTAGAGAAATACCAGATTAGGGGTTTTCACTGCAAATATCATAATAAATTTATAAAGTATAAACACCATGCGTATTTAGGAAAAATATATATTCTACATGGGTAGCATTTATTTTTTTTAAAAGTGTATAAGTATATAAATGCACCTTGCTTCTGTTTAAAATGTTGCTATTTTAAAGCAAGAAATACATGATCTTCTACAAAGCTTTTTCTTCTCAGTTTTGCACAAAAAATATAAATAGTTAGCAAAGGATGATCACATGATCCCAGGATGTTGCAGCCATCATAAATACATGCCAGTTGCCAAGTTCCCAAATTCTGATCACATGAGTGTGGAAATGCTGCAATGGTTGTTAATAATAATAATAATAATAAAGTGGGAAGGGACCTTGAGGTCTTCTAGTCCAACCCCCTGCTCATTACAGATCATGATTGTCCAGTTTCTTCTTAAAAACATCCAGTGTTGGAGCATTCACAGCTTCTGGAGGCAGGTTGTTCCACTAATGGATTGTTCTAACTGTCAGGAAATTTCTCCTTAGTTCTAGGTTGCTTCTCTCCTTGATTAGTTTCCATCCATTGCTTCTTGTCCTGCCTTCAGGCGCTTTGGAGAACAGCTTGACTCCCTCTTCTTTGTGGCAACCCCTGAGATATTGGAACACTGCTATCATGTCACCCTTAGTCCTTCTCTTCATTAAACTAGACATACCCAATTCCAGCAGCCGTTCCTTATATGTTTTAACCTCCAGTCCCCTAATCATCTTTGTTGCTCTTCTCTGTACTCTTTCTAGAGTCTCAACATCTTTTTTACATCATGGTGACCAAAACTGGATGCAGTATTCCAAGTGTGGCCTCACCAAGGCATTGTAATACTTCATGTGATCTTGATTCTATCCCTCTGTAAATGTAACCTAGCACTGTGTTGGCTTTTTTGGCAGCTGCAGCACACTGCTGGCTCATATTTAAGTAATTGTCCACTAGGACCTGTGTGAGAAGACCTGTCATAAGTTATTTTTTGTCAGTTACACTGTAACTTAAACAATCACTAAAGGACTACATGTAGGAGGAAAAGTTGAGTGGGGCCATTTGGAACAGAATTTCTTGGAATAAGGGTAGTTCAGGTTCATTGTATATATTTATAATTGCAATTATCCTTTTTCTATTGAGCTCCAGGGAGATCAGAATTGGAATAAAGATCACTGCCAGGTGATCCACATTCTGAAACTGTTGCATTGAAGAAGTCTTGCTGGAACCTGAGGTGAAACATTTGGGAAAAAATATGATGTCTGTTTCAGTACAAATCTCTGCAGGCTTAGAAGGACCCAACTAAAACATGTATTAGGAAAAGAGTTCGCATGTGTCCCTATGCCCCCTTTATCTTTGTATGATTGCATTTTAAGGTAGGACTAATCATTTATATTTTATATTTTTTTAAAAACACAGTGCATCTCGTCCCATTGAAATCTCTTCAGTGTGTCTCTTAAAGGTAGAAAAGCTCTGTTCTCTTTTGCATTGGACCATCAAAAGAGATTGTGGTGCTTCTAAACTTGATGAAAAGAGTTGTTACTGCATAGAGTTTGCAATAATTGTAATTATAAGTGTTAAGTCCTTGAAGCAATGGTGAAGGATGAAGACACATTTCTACAGAACAAATCTTTATTGTGCTTTTAGTCAAAACTCCAACAACAAGCAAAGGCACGCAGGCCTCCTTTTATATGCCCAGATCCCCGGACATAATGGCAACATAGAACTGCACTTTTTGCACCTTGCACATGCGCGCAAAGCTAGTGCCACTCAGTCTGGTCCCAGGCAGCTTCTGCAAAGCCCGGGACCATTGCAACATCCCGAGCCTGCATTTGCAGGCTCAGGACACAACACTCCTCCCCCCTAGCTTGGAATAATCCTGACACTTCAGTATTCTTATTTTTAGGAAGAGTGTCAAACTTCCTGACAGTCAAGCATGGAAGGGAGTGCCTGAGGTTGCCTCCACCCACAAGTTCCTATCCTTGTTTTGTCAACTAAGACACTCAAAATCATAAGTAAACAAAATACATTATTAACTAATAACCTTAAGGGTAGTACCCCTTGTAGCTGGACAGTAACTTCACAAAGTCTGAAAGATATTTGGGAGGGCACTTGGCCCTTTGCGACCTCCTCGGACCGGGAGAGTTTGCTGGTTCCTTTTCCTTGCCCACCAGGCTAGGTGAGCCAGGGCATTGCTGCCCGCTTGCCTCAGGTGACCCTGGTGTTGTTGCCTGACCCACCTACTCGCCTGCCAGGCTCAGTAGGTCAGGGCTTTGCTGCCCCAAGTACCTGGTTGATCTGCCCATCTGCTGGTTGGCTGTGCCCTCTGAGCTCAAACCAACATCCCTTGGAGAGGTGGTAGTCCCCAGATCCACAATGGACCTTTCTTGGGAGCACTGTCCCTCAAACCCAAGATCAGCAGATGGATAGTCAGGGGTGGTTACAGGGTCTCAGTATCCAGTGGACCCCAAGGTCATGCCTGAGGTGCCAGAATCAGGAGTAGCCTTTCTGTTTGCTCTCCTTACAGAGGACTTCCTTCTGGGAGCAATTGCGGAATTTGGCCTGCTCCCTTGCTGTGTTGCCAGTTCTCTTGCAGGATGTGAGTTGTGTGGAAACCCCCGGTCAGACTCCCTGTCTGGAGTGTTACTAGTTATGGGTGAATAATGTGGATATCCCCAGTGTGACTCCCTGGCTGGAGTAAGTATGGGTGTATGGGGTGACCCCTGCCCCATGACTTCCTGTTCAGAGCACTTGCGGAACCTTGAGATGGGGGATCAATGGCCTCCTCAGCGGCCAGTAATGGCTGCTGATATTGAACCTCAGAATGCACTCTATAGCCTTCCTCCTCCCCCCCCCCAGTGCAGAGCCAGGAGCTGAAGGGTGTAAATCCAGCCTCACACGCAGCTGATCTATGTGCCGCCGAAGAATGCAGCCGTCTTCCAAGGACACTTCATATGACAAAGGTCCAGAGATCTTGCAGACCACAGCTGGTACCCAGAGATGACGAGGCCTGTAGTTCTGAGTCCAAACCGGAGCACCCACTTGCAGGCTCTTCGGTGCCCGTGGATGCGACACCTGAGACGCCACCCAGTCCGGGTGCAGTCTGTCCAGTTTAGTGATAAGCTGGCAACCCCAGTGAAGTTCAGCAGGGCTCTTCCCGGTGGCTGTGCAAGGTGTGGTGCAATGTGCAAGAAGAAAGTCTGCTAACCTGTGATGCCAGTTACCATAAGTCAGTCTCTTGAGGGCATCCTTGGTGGTGCACACCATACGCTCAGCCATTCCGTTGGTGGATGGGTGGAAAGGAGCCGAAGTTGCATGGCGGATCAGGTTGGCCTGAAGAAAAGTCTGGAACTCAGAAGAAATGAATTGAGGACCATTATCTGAAACCAAAACATCTGGAAGGCCATGAGCTGCAAAAATACCTCTCAGCACCTGGATAGTCTTGGCAGTAGTAGTGGAGGTCACAGGAACAACCTCTAGCCACTTGGAATGGCTATCAACAACAACTAGGAAGAATTGGTCCTGAAAGGGCCCAGAGTAATCTATATGTACCCTAGACCATGGGGTTTGAGTTTCCTCCCACCTATGAACTGGGGCCTGAGGCATTTCAGGCCGGGACTGATGGCACACATGGCACCCATGCACCTGGGCCTCGATGGCTTTATCAAGGCCAGGCCACCACAAATGGCTGCGTGCAAGCGCTTTCATCCTGACTATCCCAGGATGTCCCTCATGCAGAGAGATTAAGATTCTAGACCCCAATGAGGCTGGGATTACTACCCTAATGCCCCATAACAAGCATCCCTTGAAAGTGGACAACTCATGCCTCTTTTTCCAGAAACTTTGGAACTCAGTATCAGGGCACGTGTCAGGCCAACCTGACAATACCCACGTTAACATGCGTGTAAGTGTGTGATCAGTGGCAGTTTCAGCAGCCACATCCCTAGCATTGAGGGGAGACTCAGGTAGCACTTGAATGGATAGAATGTTAAGAGCTGGAGCAGGATCAGGCTCCAGTGTTGGCAGGGGTAATCTACTCAGGGCATCTGCATGACCCATTTCTTTTCCAGGTTTCTGAATCAATGTGTAGTCATATGCTGACAGGAAAATGGACCATCTCAGCATACGAGGAGAAAGGATATGTGGGGTCTGTTTGGTCGTGGTAAACAACCCCAGCAGTGGCTTATGGTCAGTGTAGACCATGAAGTGGCGGCCGTATATGAAATCATGAAACTTCTTAATGCCAGCCACAATGGCCAGCGCTTCCCTGTCAATCTGAGCGTAATTACACTCTGCAGAAGACAGGGTTCTGGAATAATAAGCCACAGGGACCTGTGTCCCGTCAGCCATCAGATGGCTAAGAAATGCCCCTACTCCATATGGAGAAACATCGCAGGCAATGCAAACAGGTAGTTGCTCATTGAAGTGAGCTAGTACACCGTTAGAAGTAAACAAGGCTTTAACCTTATTGAAACTTTTCTCATGGACCTTAGTCCACTGCCAACAGGCTTGTTTGTCTAAGAGCCTATGCAAGGGCTCAGCTATTGCAGCTTTATGTGGCAGAAATGCATGGTAAAAGTTTAAAAGTCCCCAAAAGGCTTGTAGTTCACCCTTAGACTTAGGGCTTGGGGCCTGCTGAATGGCCTTTAATTTAGCTTCAGAAGGGTGAATGCCTTGAGCATCTATCTTGAATCCCAGAAAGTCAGTAGAATTGACTCCTATCTTACACTTGTCCTTTTTTAACTTCAGGCCTGCTCTTCTAAAACGAAGCAAGACAGCCCTTAATCTCTCTGCCAAGTTTTGAGATGATTCCCCTGCAATGAGGACATCATCAAAATATGGGCAGACTCCAGGAATACCCCTCAATGTGTTCTCCATGACACTTTGGAATATGCCAGGGGCTACATTCACCCCAAATTGCAATCTCTTTACTTTAAAAGCTCCTCTATGGGTTACAATTGTCTGAGCTTCAGCAGCTGCCTCATCAACAGGCAATTGTTGATAGGCCTATGCCAGGTCAAGTTTCACAAAAATGCGCCCACCCCCCTTTAGGGAAGCCAGAATGTGACTTACTACAGGTACTGGATAAGTGTGTTGCTGCAGTGCCTTGTTTAATGTGCACTTGTTGTCTGCACATATACGTATGTCCCCATTAGCCTTAAGAGACATTACTATGGGGGTTTCCCAAGGACTAGAATCTACAGGTTCTAAAATGCCCTGCTGGAGCAATTTGTCCAGTTCAGCATCAATCTTGCCTTTGAGGGCAAAAGCTACCCTCCTAAGCTTGACCCTAATGGGTGTTATGGAAGGATCTAATCGTAATGAAACTGGAGGCCCCTTATAGGATCCAAGCTCAGAACTAAACATATCTGCAAATTCCTTGCAGACTTCTGCAAGACTTAACGTTTGCAAATGGTGCAGCCCCATGACTTGGATTCCCAGAGCCTCAAACCAATTGAGTCCAATAAGACTCGTATGTTCTCCCCCAACAACCAACACATCTAAGGGACCCTCAAAATTCTTGTACAGTACCTTAAGGGTGGCCTCCCCCTTAACACACATCTTAGAATTCTGAAAGTCTGTGAGTATCACGTTGGATGGCCTGAGCTTAACTCGAAGGCCACTGCTGCTACAAATCTTCCTGAATGTGTTGAGGGAAATTATGGAGAGAGCGGACCCAGTGTCTAATTCCATGGATAAAGGAACCCCATGCAACCTTACTTTAAGGGACAGTTTCTTCTTTAGGGGTTTATGTGTGCCTGTCCTTAGAACACTTCTGCGTGTTGCACAGAAACCCACCCTATTTTGGCTGGGGACCCTGGTACCTTTCAGATGCAATTCTTCTCTAGGTTGTACCTTCTGACGACCCAAACAGACGGATGCGATGTGGCCTTGCCTACCGCATGCCCTGCACATGGCGGAACGGAACCGGCAGTCAGCTCATTTGTGGTGTCCTCCGTACCCGAAGCATTGAAGGGCCATTGAAGCCTTTTCTGTACATTCCTTCAGTCTCCTTCCAGCTGCCTGGTAAAGCTTGTCCACCTCATCTTCAGGAACTTCTTCCGACTCTTCTCACACACTCTCCTGGTGGACGGCGACGATCTCCGGAGCGCTTCTGGAGGGCCGCATGTTCTTTACTGCCCCGCCTGCTGCTTCCTCTGCTGTAACCTCTCACAGAGCATCTTGGAAAAAGACATCTTCCTTAGTGAAGATCTTTTGCTGTAAGTCTCTGTTCCTTGACCCACATACAAAATGATCACGCAGCCTTTCTTCCAAATCTTTAAACTCACACGGTCTGGCTGCTCATCTCAAGGCCGCAATAAAGTCCTCAGCAGATTCACCTGCCTTCTGATCTCTTTGTTCAAACGTGTGCCTCCAAGCAATAACAGACAACTTGGGCTGGAAATGCTCTTTTAGAAGCTTCTTTAAATCCGTGTACGTTACACCTTCCAGCGAGGCAGGGGCCATAGATTTTCTGCAATCTCAAAAGTCTCTTGTCCACATACACACAACAAGGTGGCAGCCTTCAACCATCTTCTCAAATTTGGTTGACTCTGAAATAGTTCTCCACCCTCGCAACGTATGATTCCCATCTTTCCAGGTGTGAGACGTCAAACTCTGATAAGCAGCCGATCTTCGCCATTGTAGCTTGCGCTTCACCACTCGCTTTTTCAGGGAAAGGGTCTTTCAGCCAAACTCACCCTCCAGCGACGCTGTACTGGCAGGATGGATTCTGACTTTAACGCCATTTTCCCTCTTCAGGACTTCTTTGGGTGAGTCTTACAGCTTCCTTCTAGTTATCTTGTGAAAGATCCCATCCTCGTCGCCAGTGTTAAGTCCTTGAATCGATGGCGAAGGATGAAGACACATTTCTACAGAACAACTCTTTATTGTGCTTTTAGTCAAAACTCCAACAACGAGCAAAGGCACGCAGGCCTCCTTTTATACGCCCAGATCCCAAAACATAATGGCAACATAGAACTGCACTTTTTGCGCCTTGTGCATGCGCGTAAAGCCGGCGCCACTCAGTCTGGTCCCAGGCAGCTTCTGCAAAACCTGGGACCATTGCAACGTCCCGAGCCTGCATTTGCAGGCTCAGGACACAACAATAAGCAATTCTTCTGTCCAGTTATTCATAGACTCATTGCCTATAACTTCCTATCTCACATTTACAGTAGTTTTATTTCAGGCACAGGGAATTGCTTGGGGAAAAAAGGATCAATACTTGTACAAAAGCTAAGAATGAAATGTTTCATCTTTGGAAATATTTTTCCAAGGTCCTTTATTGAATGCATTCCTAAATACTTTGAGTCTGTTCAGTACCAAGAGACCAATTTTTCTTACCTTTTTGTGGAACATAATGAGAAATAAAACATAATGGGCATGCAAGTTAGAAATTATGGAATTTGAAGTACAATGCATCTAAAAGATTTCCAAAATGGACTTGAAAATAACTTTATGCTGAAAAAAAATGGTTGAAAATAGAAAATAAATAGTTCCCCTTGTATACTGTATATAATGTGAAACTCTTTATGCTAAAGTTGGGAAAATCCCTAGATCACCACATTTTTGTAACCTCTAGAGACTTCTCCTTCACATGATACTATTAAAATTGGACAGGAAAATTAAAATTCAGCAATAGAGATTCAGTCATATACAGATATATGAAGTTTACCCTCCCGTTTAGATTTTGTTTGTGTACATAGAGAATTCTTGTATTGGCTCAAACACTTAATATAAATAAGAAGTTGGCTATCCAGCAATGGGAAACTGCATTTCATTTTTCTGATTGCAAAATGGGAATAGGTTTTTGTTTAACTAGCGGAAAGGTATATTCTTTAAAAGGTATTTTTATTATTGTATGCCTCGGGTTCTTTATTTGAAACATTTATCTTCTGAGAAGGCTGTTTATCACAGCTATACCTCCAGCTCTAAATAATAAGGTGGAGCTCAGAAACAGAGGGAGAAGCACCAGCTTCTCCAGTGTGTCAATTTAAACATAGATGGATCATTGCATTCTCTTTTCACAAGCTATGCACAAACTTCCCCATTTATTCAGATACAACCTAACACAAAAAAACTACTAGTGCGTTGTTTTTCCAAGGCCAACTTATCTGCTACAATAATAATAATAATAATAATAATACCCTGCTCAGGCAGGAAACCCTACACCATTTTGGACAAATGGCTATCCAGTCTCTTCTTAAAAACTTCCAATGTTGGAGCATTTACTGCTTCTGGAGGCAGGTTGCTCCACTGGTTAATTGTTCTCACTGTCAGGAAGTTTCTCCTTAGTTCTAGGTTGCTTCTCTCTTTGGTTAGTTTCCACCCGTTGCTTCTTGTCCTGCCTTCAGGTGCTTTCGAAGGTAGCTTGATTCCTTCTTCTTTATGGCAGCCCCTGAGATATTGGAATACTGCTATCATGTCCCCCCTTGTCCTTCTCTTCGTTAAACTAGACATACCCAATTCTAGCAACCGTTCCTTATATGTTTTAGCCTCCAGTCCCCTAATCATCTTTGTTGCTCTTCTCTGTACTCTTTCTAGAGTCTCAACATCTTTTTTACATCGTGGTGACCAAAACTGGATGCAGTATTCCAAGTGTGGCCTTACCAAGGCATTGTAGAGTGGTATTAATACTTCATGTGATCTTGATTCTATCCGTCTGTTAATGCAGCCTAGCACTGTGTTGGCCTTTTTGGCAGCTGCAGCACACTGCTGGCTCATATTTAGGTGATTGTCTACTAGGACTCCGAGGTCCCTCTCACAGTTACTACTATTGAGCATGGTGCCACCTATGCTGTACTTGTGCATTTGGTTTTTCTTGCCTAAATGTAGAACCTTGCTTTTTTCACCATTGAATTTCATTTTGTTAGTTAGTGCCCAGTGTTCAAGTCTGTCCAGATCCTTCTGTATCTTAAGCCTGTCTTCTGGAGTGTTGGCTATTCCTGCCAGCTTGATGTCGTCTGCAAATTTGATGAGTTCCCCATCTATCCCTTTGTCCAAATCGTTGATGAAGATGTTGAAGAGTACTGGGCCCAGAACAGAGCCCTGGGGCACCCCACTACACACTTCCCTCCATATAGATGCAGTTCCATTGAGGACCACTCGCTGAGTACGGCCGGTCAGCCAGCTACGGATCCATCTGGTGGTGGTTCTGTCTACCCCACATTTTTCTATCTTGTCAAGTAGTAGGTTGTGATCTACTTTATCAAATGCCTTACTGAAGTCCAAGTAAATTATGTCCACAGCATTCCTCTGATCCACTAATTTTGTCACTTGGTCAAAGAATGCAATAAGATTTGTCTGGCATGATCTATTTTTGACAAACCCATGTTGGCTTTTAGTAATGACTTTGTTTGCCTCTAGGTGTTCGTTGATTCATTGTTTGATTATCTTTTCCAGGATCTTCCCAGGTATTGAGGTCAGGCTGATAGGTCTGTAATTTCCTGGATCCATTTTTTTTCCTTTTTTGAGATGGGAACTACATCAGCTCTTTTCCAGTCCTCTGGTAGTTCCCCTGTGTTCTATGATCTTTGAAAAATATAGTTCAGTGGTTCCGATATCACATCTGCCAGTTCCTTGAGAACCTTGGGGTGTAATCCATCTGGTCCTGGCGATTTGAACTCATCTAGGCTGGACAGGTGCTCACTTACCATTTTCTTGCCTATCTTAACTTGTGTTTCTATTTTTTTTTATGGCACTATTTTTGATAGGTTGGTCTGTTTTTTCCCTTTGTGTAAAGACAGATGCAAAAAACAAGTTAAATAGTTCTGCTTTCTCCCTTCTTGCCACTTACACCCACTAATGGACCAATCATTTCCTTCACTTTTTTCTTGTTTTTCACATGTTGAAAGAAGCTTTTTTTGTTATTTTTGACTTTGGTCGCAAGCCTTAGTTCATTTTGAGCCTTGGCTTTCCTCACTTCATCTTTGCAGGCTCGGGCTATTTGCTGATATTCTGACTTAGTTATGTTCCCCTCTTTCCACTTTCTATACTTGTCCTTTTTATCTTTCAATTTGCCAGAGAGTTCTTTATGCAGCCATGCTGGTTTCTTTTGAAAGCTGTTGTTTTTCCTCTTTGTTGATATTGTGCTAGACTGTGCTTTTATTATCTCATTTTTCAAAATTTCCCAAGCTTCTTGAGTTGTTTTCCCCTTGAGGATTCTCATCCATGGAATCCTTCCCAAGGCCTCTCTAAGTTTATTGAAATTAGCTCTCTTGAAGTCCAAGACTCTAGTTTGACTGTGTTCTATTGCTTGTGCTTCCATAATGATGAATTCTAATATTGCATGATCACTTCCTCCCAGGGTTCCTATGGCTTCAACACCTTCTATCATTTCATCTCTGTTAGTGAGAATTAGATCCAAAATGGCTAATCCCCTAGTTCCCTTCTCTACTTTTTGGGAGACAAAGTTGTCTGCTAGGTTTGCCAGGAACCTGCTTGATCTTCCACTTGGTGCAGAGTTTGTCTCCCAGTTGATGTCAGGGTAGTTAAAGTCCCCCATTACTATTGTGATGTGCTTCCTACATACCTTAGTTAGCTGACTAGCAAAAAGTTCATCTATTTCCTCTGTTTGGTTGGGTGGTCTGTAGTATACACCTATGGCAATGTCATTTCCCCCCCCCTTTTATATTGACCCAAATGCATTCAAGACAGTTTTTATCATTGTTGTGCTCTATTTCTGTAGAGATGTAGTTATTTCTTATATAGAGAGCAACTTCCACCTCCTCTTTTATTTGGTCTGTTTCTTTTAAATAATTTAAATCCCTCTAGCTGTGTGTTCCATGTGTGAGTTTCATCCCACCATGTTTCCGTAATGGCAACAATATCGTATCTGCCCTCATTAACCTGAATTTCTAGTTCACCCTGTTTGCTGTTCATACTCTGTGCATTGGTGTATAAACATTTGAGTCCTTTGTGAGTGGCCCTGTGTTTCCTTTCTACATAGCCTGTGTGGTGCCTGAGTTCCCCTATTGTCTTACCACCTATTTGGTTAGTGCACTTTGTGTGGCACTCACCATTAGAGGCTTCATTTTGCTTGATAGCAAGGTTGGTATTCTTGTCCACACACACATCTATGCTACGTGCACTGATAGCCCTATAATTTTTAGATTGCTGGGGACAGGGTTTTCCGTATCAATTAACTTCCTGTCCCTGCTGTTTAGTTTAAATTTCCCTCCAGAAAATCTGTGAATTTATAGCCGAGTAACTCAGTCCCTTTTTTTGATGGATGCAAACCATCTCTTTTGTACATCTTTTGATTGGACCAGCTATTGACATCGTGACTAATATATCCAAAGCCTTCCCCTTTACACCACTCCTTTAGCCACATATTGAATTGTGCTATGCGCTGGCCTTTTCCGTTTTGCTCCTTATACACTGGTAAAACCTCTGAGAAAGTAAGCCTACAGCCTATTCTGCTAAGTTCCTTCCCCAAGCTCTGGAAATCATTCTGCACAGAGAGTACATCTTTTTGGGACAGATCGTTAGTGCCAAGATGTACAATAGCCTCCACATCACAGTCCTTGCTGCCATTCTTGATTATTTTAGAAATACGCTTCTTATCCCTACTGGCAGTAGCACCTGGAAGACACCTGACCTCTTTCGAAGCCTCTGTGTCCTTTCCTAAATTTACATCCCTTATAATTGAATCACCTACCAAAAGGTAGCTTCTCTTTTTGGGTGCCTTTCTGTTCTTGCATGATTGATGTGTAATACCTGATTCATACTTCTCCCTGTCAAAATCTAGTTCTTCATCTCGGACCACAATCCCCTGCTTATTTGAGTTATCTTCACAAATACCTTTACCTGTCTCCTTAATGTCCCTATTAAGGTCAGCAAGGGCACTGTAACTGTTGTGCAGGGACATAGCGAAAGCTTGGTGTTTATGGTTCACAGCTCTCACCCTGCCAGAATCCACGGTTGTCCACATTGCCCTTCTCCTGCAGGATCTTTGTGGTAAAGGGGGCTGATAGCACGGAGGCTTACTAGAGTAGAGGGGCTGAACTGGACGCCTAATTTCTGCCCGAACAGCACGGATTACAGACCCTAGGTAAATGATCTGTCCTTGTAGGCTAGTGATTTGTTTACAAATAGGACAGTTTCCAAGTTTGAAAAGGGTACTGTGAAAGACAGCTGCAAATATGTATTCTGTGAATTTGGGTGATGATGATCAAACCTGAACTTCTTTCCATGACATAGCTTCTCTATCAAACAAAACAAATGCTCACAAAAGACTCTAAGACTTAATAGCAAAGTTTATTTTGTTTTCGCTTTATAAACTATGTGAACAAGGCCCTATGTCTAAATAAATAATAATAATGTGAATCTAGTCACCCTCATATTAAAAGGCAAATAAATATCAATTATTTTCTTTTAGTCCCTAGCCCTTCTACTCTTTTCCATGAAGAAATAAATGTAGCATTGACACTATTTTGCTCTTTTGATAAAAGAGGAAATGTCATTGTGGAGATCTGCAGGGCAAAGCCAGGAGAGTAAGGGACATCATATGTGTCACAAAATCACTACAGAAATGGCACGTATTATGAACTTGCATCACTTTGCATTATGGATCAAAAAAATACGACTTAACATCATTTGCTTGATGTACATATGTGTGGCTATCACATTATACATATGTATGCATATAGCATGTTTGTATGTGAGTTATGTATGTGTACACCTTTGAGAGCAGGCAACAGAATTTCATTTTTAATATGTGTCAGTGTGCCCACAGGTAAAAATGATAATAAAGGTTATCTATCTATCCTCATAGCTTCTACTGGTTGCCTTTACTCCTCCAGATTTTCTGTTTTATAGGCTACCAATATTGACTGTATTTCTGGAAGAGCAAAGGATGTACAGTATTTGTTGTGAGAAAGGGTTTTCTTTTTAGAGCACAAGCATCCACTATCCACTGGATCCTTGTACTAACATTAATAGGAAATCCAGTGATACAAAATGTCATCCTTTTTCTGGGCCCAACAGATTGGCCCTAAGAAAATGGAAGCCACCTATGGCAAATGAAATAGGCATAGATGTTCCTAAGAAACCACTACATTCCTAAGAAGCCACTGCAACGTATGAGTAAGAACTTTATTGCATGATTTACATCTTTTGTGCAGCGACCGCCTGTCTCTTCTTGCCACTTGAAGACATCCATGTATCAGAGGTCTATAGACTGATTGAGATAAAAATGAATGATTTGTTTAAATCGGCCATATCCAAGCTGCAAGTCTTCAGAAAACCTCTAGATGGCAGTAAAGAGATAGAGCAGATATCTCTGGTGCCATCTACTGATTGTCCAGATTTGCGCGGTCCAGATGTGGTAGCTTTATCATTAGCTGTTCTAGGACATATGTGTGTGGGGGGGGAATAACAAGATGCAATTGGTCTGCAAAGAAAAAGAGTGAGCATTATAATTCCTCAGATATGAAAAGGCATAAACTGGCGCGCCCTTATTTCAGTGCTCAATAGGAAATGGATCTTTAACTTTTTATTTCTAGCCTTTGTTGGTTGAAGCCAGATACTTGAAGTTATCTCAACACGTGGCTGGACAAGCTGCATTTAATATAGCATGGAGAGAGTGGTTTTCTTTTTCTTCTTCTTTTCTTTACCGTTCTCCCCCCACCCTCCATATGTTCACTGAATATCCAGAAAGTAATTGGAGAGAAAAGAAAGAAAAGAAAAGAAGAGCTGCTTGTTTGCTGCTTGATCCAGGAATGATTAAAGGTAGAAGTTTTTCAGACATTACTGATAGAAAAGGGTATAGTTAACGGTACTTTAAAAAGAGAGGCTTCATAAAGGGCCAGTACTCAAACTACTATTAAAAGCATCATGCTTGTTAAAACGTGTAAAAAGGCAGGAAATCAGGGAGCGAAATGCAGTTTCTTCACCAATTATGGGGAGGAGTGTACACCTTAAAGCACTCTTTGAATTGTGTCATACCAGCCTCTTTTTTTCTGCTGTCTCTTCAGCTTCTGATAGTTTTTACCTCCCCCTCCCCCTCATCTTGTATAGGCCATTCATTGGGTACATTAGTGTTGGGGGGGAGGGAAGGGGGAAGGGAGAGCAGTTTACAATGCTACACCCAAGTTCACTTCTCGCTTGTTGTTCACAACCCATTTACAGCTGAATGACTGAGCAAGAGACAGCTCAAAATGACTTTCTCTGCCTCTTCAGAAGCCCACTTGTGGGTTTTTCTTTTCCTTTTCATTTTTTTCCCCCTTTTTGGTCATTCTTCTTAAAACCCCTAAGAAATCATTGAGCATCATCCCCCTTCTAGGTAAATGCATATCATTCTACCTGGTTGAAATTCTTTCTCGTTCTTTCTGTTTGCCACCCTTACCCCTCCATCTACCTTTTTCCCCTCCTTTCCAGAGCTGTTTAAACAATACTTTATCAAATGCAGCCTGAAGCAAACAAAAAGCACAGTAGGGTAAATAAAAAGAGAGAGGGGGGAAAAAAGTTATAGGCTGGAGGGTAAGTACTTTTATTCCTGTACTTTCCCTGCTGGGGAAATTATTATTCCACTGCTGGTTTCACAAGGTGGGGGCTTGAAGGGAGAGCTGTCGAGTTAGTTGCAAAATGGATTGCTTCTCCCCTTGCTTTTCACTCTCATGGCTTCTCAAGAGTCCACTGATTACAACAAAGTGTGTCCATCTATTCCGTCTTATTGACAAAGGTCCTTAATTACTACAGCCCCAGTAATACCTACTATTAAATTCTGCTAAACAGAGACAGCAAATTAGCTGTGGTTCTCAGCAGCCTCTCTGCGTAATTATTAGCGGTAGGATGGACTCTGAGCCTGCCAAGCTGACCCCAGCTTAAGCAATGGAAACCTTTGCTTAAGCAATGGAAACCTTAAAGGCAACACCAAAATGTATTTTATTAGTGGAAGGCCTTCAGGTCCAAAAAGCTCCCAAAGCCAAAAAGATATCAAAAGCAAATGCTATTTATTATAAATGTACACCCATCTTCTTCCACTACTGTTTAAATCTGCAGCTCATTAGCCCTGGATAAAATCCTGACATGTAAGCCATAGAGTTTAACTTGAGGGGGGAAAAAATAGGTTGCCTTTCTGAGGCATTTTGTAAATTATGAAGGTCACGCTTTAACCTGATTTTAAAAGCTGTTTCATACAATTGCTAGGTATAAAGAGCGTCCAGCATTAAACAAGCATGACAGAGGAATGTTAGTTTTGGTTACATCACTGTGAATGGAACTTCTCCAAATATCTTAACTGATCGTGAATTAACGGGGTGTCTGTATTGTTTGTTTATTTATTAAATTTATAGGCCGCCCATCTCACTGTTAAAGTGAGTATGCTCATACCCATACATAGGCCCTTTGTTGTCAGTCAGTCAGCCAACCCTACTATGTGAAGCATGTCCACTGATGTCCAGACTCATATTTCCATTTGTGTAGTTATACCTGTACACAGAATAGAAGCAAATTTGTCAGATTTTTGATGAATGCAAAGATATGCAAAGAATGCAACAACACATTCTGGTGAGACAGAAGTTCCCCAAGGATGGGCTCCCGCATGAATCTGAAAGATCGGAAGACTAAACCTCTGATCCTGATAACCAACCCAGATTTGATCCTGCAGCAAAGGTATTCATTTATGACCACCTAATCTTCCCAAAGCACCTTTTTATCTTCAAAGGCTGCACAGCTCTAGTCCACGTGTTAAGAAATAGAGATTTGCTGAGGGATGAGAGATTTGTTGATGCGTTATCATGTTCATAAAAGCACATTATACTATTTATTGTGAAACTGAAATTGTTTTAACAGAGCAGAGAATAAAGCAAAATTGTTGAATTGCTCTGCTTTAATATTAGAATTTTTGTATCTCTCATATGCATGCTGGGTAGCTTTGTTGAAAACACATATTATACTCTTGGAATTAGCTTTCCAAGATGGATCTCTAAATGTACAAAAGAACTTAAATAGAAGTGTTTTCTTCCACTAAGCTTTAAGGAAATGCTCTACCACCAAGAGATGCTGAATATGTCCAGTATCATGAAGTTGCTATAGTAACACTCACTCATGTAATTTTCTAGTGAACTAGATTAAACCTATCCTACAAAGTATTAATTTTAAATATTGAAAAAAAATGCAGAACTATATTTTGGCCACTGATATTACTGGAATATATACTCCATGCTTGCTCTAGTTCCACTATATTTTTTTCTTTATTGGAAAGCTAAATCAAGATATATTAAAGGCAATAGACATTTACTCAGTTTCTTTTTGTCTGAGAACTCTATCGGGGTGGCATCATGCCAAAAAAAACTAAATAAATAAACCACCACCAGGTACCTTGTAGCTTTAGCAGTTATACAAAGGACAGACTTTCTGCAAATATAGCATAAAGTTGTATTATTCATCAAGGCAGGTGGCACCACCTAGCCAACCTTGGAAGATAAGCAAACTTTATTTTGGAATGAGGTCTACCTGGGAAGCTTGGTGGTAGATTGCAAAAAAAAAAAGATTAAATTTCCCAAAGGAAATAAAACACTGGCAAACCCTTTCCATAACATTGCCCAAAAATGAAATGGATATAGTCATGAACTAAAAAGATAAAGCTAAGACTATTCACCTGAGCTGTTTTTGACTTCTTACAGTTCTGGCTATTTGGGGCTCTGTGTTAATTAGAGTGAATTGTTTTGGACAGGGGTCTTCAAACTTAGCCCTTTTATGACTTGTGGACTTCAACTCCCAAAATTCCTCAGCCAGGCATGCTGGCTGAGGAATTCTGGGAGTTGAAGTCCACAAGTCATATAAGGGCCAAGTTTGAAGACCCCTGGTTTAGGATATTTTGCTGGGGTAGACCTGGAATAGTAATTGTAGGGCCATTACCCAACTTTGCCTTGTTGTCAATATCTATAAGTTCCTACTATGGCACAACTGTTTCTCACAACCTAACTTTCTCAACATTTGAAAGAATCTATAGTGTAATGTTTTCTCTTCAATCTCCTGTTTCCAATTATGAATAAGAACTAAGTTTAGTAATACCTACAAAAAAACAATAGGAATTAACCTAATATTATATCATACTCTTTTTCCCACTGTATAACTGGTTCCTTAAGTTCTACATTTTCTCAACCACTCCTGACAGCCAGTTAAATAGCATTGAAAATTGTTTACAACCCTTAAGAAGGACTGGGATAAGGAGAATGATAAAAGCCCCTCGCCTTTCATACAATACACACTCTTGTTTGACCACTGCCTGAATTTGTGAACTTTATCTATGGGCCATTTTCCTCAGACTGTCCAGAAAAGTTATGAACATATAGATATTAAACCATACTGCAGTAAGTCATAATGCAATTGTTTTGATTCTGGTTAACTGTATCATGTGATCCAAGCCATTGTGGCTTGTACACCTCAATATAGAGCTTAGCATGTTGTATTGTATGTTGTAAACTACCCTTCAAGTTCAGTCCTGATCTGCTTTATTCAGCAAACATTGTACATCTTACCACAATATTTAAACCAAGCACCTAGCCACCACTCAGCCAGGAACTGAAGCAATGACCTTGCCTATGAAATGCTTATTCTGCAACTGAATTTAGATCCCTTACAGGCTTAAAATACAATGTTGCCACTGTTACAGAATTTATGAAGATCTATCTTGTATTCCCCCACTTAAAAATAATCAACTATTGTTAGTATTTCCTCTTGCAAAGTGAGGAAACAAGTAGTAAACTGTCAGTTGATTTAATTTAAATATGTACTGTTAAAATATTTGCTTAGGTCAATATTATCCTTTATACATCTTTTCATTTAACTTGTAATTTTAAAAGGTTGTATTATGATCCTGTGCAAAAATAAGGAGGGATGATCCAATGCTACACACATTTTTGGCAACTATGCAGATATATAGTAGTGTCTGATGCCCTGGGGTGGGTTGTAGACATTCCGGATTCTAATTAAAGAATATTCACCACACATTTCTAGGAAAACAGCTTCTTTCTTTCTTTCTTTCTTTCTTTCTTTCTTTCTTTCTTTCTTTCTTTCTTTCTTTCTTTCTCTTTTCAAAAAGCACTGAAATCCCAATAGGACACATAAAAATAAGTAGCGGTCTACAGTTGAAGGGAAATGCAAGCATTTTCTGAATTGCTTGCCTATCAAATCAAATCTGAAACTGAGTGTCCTAAATAGATGCAGAAATTTACATTACTGAAAAAAGAATAAGCAGTCTGACACAGAGAAGACTTATGGCAACTGTTGTGAAACAATGAGACCTCTGAGGATCCTCTGCAGGAGCCCTGAGAATTCTGTGCCTAAAATGCCACTGGAACAAAAGTGGAAAGGCTCTAATTAAATTTTCAAATCGCAATAATCATATATATGTATAAAGATAAAGGACTTCCAGGGATTTCCTAGGCAATTGAGTTCTTCCCTGCAGCATTAGACAAGCGATGAAAGTTACACATATTTTTTTTTAAAAAAAGGAGAATCAAAATTTCATGCTGTCCTGAGTGCAATAAGCATTAGACAAGAGCAGCATTATTGTGTTAAAATATGAAAGTACAACACTTTTTCTCTGATTACATCAGAGTTTTCTATTTGCCACCTTAATCCTCCTGAATGCAGCTGTTGCCCATTCATCCCTTTTATATCATTTTTCACTAATCTGTCAAGCATTCTCGACAGCCAAACCAATTTTCCGTTTGCTCGGGACTTTGCCACAAGCAGCATCCACAGCTAATAAGATTTTCATTTGGAATGATGCCATGTCAGCCATGTTTTCTATTTTATATGAACACTGGGGTTTAATGGCTTCAGGTTTTGTTTAATGTTAGTATCAATAAACTTAATATTAAAAAAAGCAAAAACAACAAAAAGGCGGTTCTCAAAAACTCCAGCCTCATAGTGAAATGTGACAGTAGCAGCTATTTGTAAGGTTAATGTGGTAGAAAACAACATCCATCTTTGAAACAAGTTTAATTAGCCCCATCTAGCTGACCTCACCACATAATGTTGTCAATATGACGTGCATGAGATTATTGGGAATATGGAGATCAATAAATATGCAACAGCAGCGCTTACAGTGCTCCTGGCATCATAGCCATACAAATGCCATCAAACATTCCAAAGAGTAGCTGTCATCTGTCAAATGTACTAGCAAATAGACAGGCTTAAGGGGGAACCTATCAGTAAAAATAAAATATATGGGTAAGAATGAATGAAATGTGGAGGGCAAAGCAAAAGTCCTGATGTATTAAGGCTGCAAAGGAATGGGAGGCTGTAAGTCTCGGATAAATACTGTAAAATAATGACTGTTCTGAAATTAAAATATAAAATGCCAATCTAACAATATTTTATGAATTATCTTATTTATATCTATTCCTTCATTTTCAGGCATAAGTTCTAAATTGATTCAGGAAGACATTGTGTCAAAGCAAGAATATACAGTATAGGTCCATCATGGCGACCGGCAAAACTGTAGCTCTGCAATAAAGATTTTAGGAAACATGCCTGAAAGTTCTTTGAAGTGCTTCATTAGTCGGAACATGTGACATCTTGATCCTCTGTAAAAAAAAAAAAAAAAAAACCCCACAGAAGATTTAAATGGTTTATGTCCTTTTGTATAGAGCAGGGGTGTCAAACTCACGTCACGTGATGTGTCGCGATGTATCGTGACTTTTTCTCCATTGCCGGCAATGGGGTGGGCGTGGTTTCGCCATGATGCATCTGGCCGACGGGCCGGCAGTTTGACATCCCTGCTATAGAGTGCTCCACACAGTGACCAACCAAAGCTCTATGAGATGGCCCCAAATCAAAGATTATCTATAAATATTTTTAACAATGTCTTTTTTCTAAAAAAAATGACTTTTGGGAAAAGTAAATGTGGAGCAGTCAAGTGATAGCATAAAGATACTTAGTGCTTTCTCTCCACACTCAGAGCAGCTTCCTTTTCCGAAACCACAGAATTCCAAATATAATTGCAGGTGATGGTGATGAACAGGGGTGGGCAACTATGGCCCCTTTACGACCTGTGGACTTCAACTCCCAGAATTCCTGAGCCGGTCATAGTTGCCCACTCCTGGTGATGAATGAGAAAACTCTGCAAAAAAAAATGTTCCCAAATTTTAAAGGAACACTAATGTTAAGTACCCTGTTATCTCATCATTATATAGAGGATCTTGGAAATTATAGGTAATCCTCATTTACCAACTACAATTGGGGCTGGAATAGGTAAGCAATAGACAGATAGTTGTACCTGGTTTTTTTCCTGTTCTTTAGGCTGGCATGCATCTATGTCAGTGGTTCTCAACCTTTTTAATGCCGCGACCTCCAATCGGTCGTAAGTCGAGGACTACTCAACCAGTTGTAAGTCGAGGACTACTCAACTAGTGTAGCACCGTTTGCAGAATGGGACTTTTGGCGGGCTCAGCAGGGCAGAGACAGCCTGGACAGCCTTTTGAAAGCCAATAGAATTAGACTCTATTCAAGAGAGTCTTTTCTATTGGCTTTCAAAAGCCAATAGAATAAAAGGGAGTAGCACAGCTAAGGAAAAGGGGAGAAAAAATGGCGGACTGCGTTGTTTGGCGACCCCCGTGAAATGGTCATTCGACCCCAAATGGGGTCCCAACCCACAGGTTGAAAACCACTGATCTATGTGAACTACTGTATTATACCGGATCACTGAAGAGTCCCCATCTAGTCTAGTGGGCGATAGTCAAAATCTTCTTTGGCAAGAATTTGTGGGAACACTATGGATGTAATCCAAGTAAGTGGCTGCTATGGTCAAAAGTCTACAACTTGAAAATCCCTGTAATTATTATTATAATATTCAGCATGCTTCATCTTTTCATAATGAACTTGTTTTGCTACCTCATTTTGCAAAAATGTTATTGGCATTTTAATAATTCATATTATAAAGTAGTATGTATTTTTCCAAAATCCCTGCAGTGATAGCTTTGTCATACTCTTCTTTATCTCTGCAAATTTTGTTCCTTTGTGAAAGAGGGGGTAAGAGGGGAGAAGACACACATGATACTTTTTGTGTTAAAAATATCTTTATTCTCCAATACACTGTTTATGCACCCATGAAGACAGAACCATGTGCCAAAATTGTACATTCATAAGCAGGATGATTTATATTATCTTTCTATTTTCCATACTTCACTTTAATCCATTTTTTCACTTTCCATTCTTATTTTCCTGATGACTTCTTCCAAGTCTTCCTGGCTTTCTATTAACAAAATGGCATCATCTGCATATTTCAAACTGTGGTTTGACTTCCAGTTTTGAATGGCTTTAGGGCCATCCAAATCTGGGCTTTTACCACCTTTGGTGCTGGATTGGGTGGCACTGTCCCACAATTTGGAAGTCCTCCGTACTCACAATTCCTGCTCAAGGAGCAAGTGGCAGTCATGGCCAGGAAGCTCTTTGTACAACTTTATGTTGTGTATCAATTGTGCCTGTTCCTGGATCATGAGACTCTGTTCAGTTACTCATGCCCAGATCATCTGCTGAATAGATTATTATAATGCAGTCTACATGGGGCTACCTTGAAGAGTATCTGCTCCATGAGTTGCATTTGTGATCAGTTTGCTTCCATGTGAAATTCAAGATTTTGACCTTTAAAGCCCTGTGTGGCATGGGACCTGGTTCTCCAAGTGATCACCTCTCTCCATTATATCTCCTATCCCACCAGGTCCAGCAGGAGAGTCATGATGTGGTTACCATCTACAAAGGGGTTCTACCTGACAGGGCCTAGGAGACAATCTTTTTCTGCCATCACAGCTGCCCTTAGGAACTTCCCCTCAGATGAGATTAGCCCCAAACCTTATGGTCTTCTGGAAAGCCCTCAAAACATGTTTCTTTCATCAGGCCTGCATGCCAGCTACATCACACAGAACATTCTGATTTTTCACCCTCTTGTGATCTTGTTTTAATAATAAATTTAATTGGTTTAATTGGCTTTTATATGCTGTAACCTTTGATTTTCTTGCATGCTGCCCACAGCCACCTTGTGTGAAATAGGAAGCCATATAAATTTGATAAATAAATAAATGTAATACCATCATCTCTTTTAATCCTGCCATTCCTATATTTGCTATATAAGTTAAAAAGATATTATGGCAGTATTCACCCTTGTATCATTCCATTTCCTTTTCTGAACTACAGTGCTCAATTTCTTCAAATTGTGTTCCTATTGTAGCTTCCTGTTCACCCTAAAGATGCCTTTGAAAAATTTCTGATACATTCTTAGCCTTAATATACTTCAGATTCTATACAGTCCATAGGAATCTGTATAGTAAAGGGCCATGTTATAGACAATAAAGCAAAGATACACTTTCTTTATATTATTCTATTATCTATGTTAGTGTGATTATCTGATTTCTTATCCTCAGCCTTTTTAAAAATATATATCATATAATCATTTAATCATTTAATAAATAGCCCAATCCAGTACCTTATTCCCAGAACATACAATTTGATAGGCTTCATTTCCATTTTGACAATTTGAAGTTTTCTTTAATTCATGCTTCTCATATTCTGTGTTCCAACTGTACGCATGCTTATAAAACAAATTCTTCTCTTTCAGTACTAGAACTAAACAGCCCTGTAGCTGTTTTCGGCTGTACAGCTTGTCCTCGATTTACAACAGTTTATTTAGTGACCGTTCAAAGTTACAATGGCATTGTCATGCTTCCAATAGATGAAACTCTTCAAAGAACTTCAAGGCATTGTTTACCTTAAAAAAATCTTTATTCGAGTAGCATCGCATCGGCACGTACATAGGCAAAGCCAAAATCTGAATTCCCCTCCCCTGAGCACATAGCATCAAAGCACAATTCCCTCCTCTAATTTACAGTCATAAATCACATTTTCCAATTAGTTTAAAATGCAGGCTTTCCTCCAGTTCTTCAACCTGCCATTTCTTATCATCTCTTATTTCAAAAAACCTTGGTTCTCACACTAGTTACAATATTGTTATGTCTAACTAAACTCCCGTGCACATTCCTCCTCTTCCCCCCCCCAGTATCATCTAATTCTAACTCTAATTCTAAGAGTAAAACATAAGAAGGAAAATGGCTGCATTTCCATATATTGTTAAAGCAAGAACATACGAAGTTAGCAGCATTGACAGATGTTGAAAAAAGTGGCTTAAGACCGTTTTTCACATTTATGACTGTTGAAGCATCCTCATGGTCATGTGACCAAATTTTGTCACTTGGCAACTGGTTCATATTTATGACGGTTGCAATATCACGAGGTCATGTGATCCCTTTTTGCAACCTTCTGACAAGCAACGTCAATGGGGAAGCCGGATTCACTTAGCAACCATGGCAACTGTGTTACTAACTTAACAACTGCAGTGATTCATTTAACGTCTGTGGCAAGAAAGATCATAAAATGGGACAAAACTCACTTAACAACTTTTTCACTTAGCAACAGAAATCTTGAGCTCAATTGTGGTCATAAAGCAAGGACTACCTGTACATATTAGGATCATAAATTTTTTATGCTTTTTTGCCAGTAATTTAGAGAAATGCAATCTTAGACTATCATCATTTGATTTCAAATTCACACATATGCTACAGCCATGTCCACATATTTTTCTTGGTAACAAGATAGAAATAATTTGTTACTGCCTTTTTCTGAGTTTAATTCTGAAATTTCTTCTCCTAAATATGTTGGCTTCACTTATATCTGCAAAACCCACCCGCCCTCAGATGGTTGATTATCCTTAGCTTGTCTCCTCAAAACAGGGGACAACCTTACCATTACCATTCATATTCCTGCCAGCATCGCTCCTATGGGGTCACTGACACTAATGATCTCCAAACAATATCACTGTGGTAATGTCCTTGGAAAGGAGTAATGGGTATAGGAATCTAAAATGAGTTCACCCATTTGATCACTAAGTCTAGAATGTAAAATGGCTTAGTTGTACACTTATTTATAAAATGTATAGATTACTATGTACATTCCTTTAACAGGATGGGAAGAGGGTGATGAGGGTAAAGTAATGTCATACCTGCAACATCAGTTAAACAATAAATTACCACAGAGCAAGTTCACTCATTCTTCACAATGTACATTATAAATAGCTTTTTGGTGATATATCTGTGTTATTCGTTTGGTTGTTAACTAGCAGGCATGGTATCTAGCTTGCAGAACAAGACTATGCTGCTGTCACTTTGTTCATGATATTGTCCCCCCATGTGCTTCTCGCACACAAGTACAGCAAAAGTTCTACATGTGTTTATTCAACATCCCCAAACAGGTCCTCAGAAAGCACCTCTGTTGTGCAGGTCCAGATTCTAAACTCAGTACTCGGGTAACCAAGTCCAATGGGCACACACAAAGTCCAGGAAAGCAGTCCATGAGTTGAACATGGCAGGAGCACACAAGGCCTGGAACTGGGCCCGTTGCTCCAGCAACACTCAAGTCCTCAGGGCAGGATTACGTAGGCAACGCCAATGCAGCCCTTCATGAAAGGCGAGGTTGCCTCCTCATGAGTAGTCTAGCTGACCAGCATTGTGCCTGTCTCCTCTTTGCTCTACATATCCTTGATCAGGAGGACTTGTGGATTCCATCTTCATTGCTAATGGGCAGCAGCTGCTCCCTGTCCTTGCCTGGAGCCTCCTGGCCAACTTGCTGCAGCTGTGGCTCACCTCGCTCAGCCTCAGCCTGTCTCTCCTGTGATCGACCCAACTGAGGCTGCTCCGTCAGGCTAGCACTCTCCAAGCCCCAATCTTAACCAACAGTTGGCTCCACGCTTTCCTCTGCAGACTCAAAGTCATCTTCCTCCTCTGAACTCACGTCCAGAGAGAGGTCCAGGGATGGATCCATGATACCTTATCAAAAGATATATCTCGTTATTTTAAAGAGATGGATTGACTTTGGGATTACATATATATAGGGCTGATCAATATTTTATTGCTATTAGGATATCTATTGTGTAGTGGAAGAAGAAATAAATGAGATTGGTGATAAAATGAGGGATGTGAGAGATTAAGAATTAGGATTGATAATTTTTTGTTTTAAATTTAAACTATTGTAATTGTAAACTGATAAAGTTATAATACAGGTTTAATAGTGATAGAAATTTAAAATAGAAATGGAATATTTAAATATATCATGTTAATTGAGGGGAATAGAGAGGGGATAGTGAAATTTATTGAGTTGCGTTGCTTATGTATATTTTTACTTTTGAATGTTTGACCATCCAACCACCACGGTGGGTCCTGAGTACTTTTTCTTAAGAATTTAAAAAAACCAATAAAATGTGTTAAAAAAAAAAAAAGACATACCTGAAGCTTGGATTTCCTCCCGATGATATAGGATGTGAAATGGAGAAGCGCATGGAAGAGCAAAGCAGCAAAAATGAGGCCAACACAGATACATTTTTTAATAAGAATAGAAGTTATCTTGGTTCAATATCAGAATCTTTGAAAATGCAGCTCCTGAGAGGTAACAAATAAAAAGCATGCTATACCTGAGACTTAACCTTCCCCCCCTTATCAATTAAATCTATAACAGTGGCCTACTTTTAAGAGTTGTGAGAAACTATAGAATGACTATAATGCATTTAGAAAATTAAGGGTCAGAGCAGATATGACTTTAATGCTCTTGATGCAAAACTGCATTTAAAATGGCCTTTCAAAACCCACAGCTATACAGCAGCCTCCATTTATGCAGCCCCCTTTCCTGTGATGCTTTTTCATTAAAAAATATGGACTCAAGGCAATTAGGAAACTGTTTGCATAAGCGAGAACTTTGCCGAAAGAAAGGTAATTTGGATCAGCCCTAGGAATAAAGAATTTATGTAGAAAAGCCTTTATTCTGGGGGAGGGGCAGCTAAAGGCCCAGGAGATGCTGCAAGCTTCCCCACCCCCACCCCCAACACACACAGGTAACAATCTTTCCAGTTTTCACTGGATAATGAAACCAAAATGGGGCTCTATGGAGACTTTGGGAAACTGCATCCTCTAATCTACCCACCATTACAAGGCAGCAATCTCTAAAAAGCTTTAGTGGACCTGTTAGGATACTGTATGGCTGAATTGCAGATTGCACCTTCCTAAAATAGCCCCTAAAACATCCACCCAGTCTGACTACTGTATCTTTTTCGAAGAGTAAAAAAAAAATCTTCCACGTTCTGTTCAGCCTCATTGGGAGAATTAAGTTTTCTTGATTTGGATATGTTCCTGTGTCCTTTACTAACTTTTCTGTCTTATCTCCTAATCTGCCATTCAGGCCTGCAGAGCCTTAAGTCCAGACTTCATTTCATGAAGCTCTGGGCCCACGGCTAAGCCTTAATATCATCAAAGTCTTAGGTCAAAAAAAAAAAAAAAAAGCATCCTAAAAATGTTTTTACAGATAGTCCTCAATTTACACCACAGCTGAGCCCAGGATTACTGTTGCTAAGTGAGACAGTTGTTAAATGAGTTTTGCCCCATTTTACAACCTTTCTTGCCACCGTTGTTAAGTGAATCACTGCATTTGCTAAGTTAGTAACATGGCTTGGCTTCCCATTGCCTTTGATTGTCAGAAGGTCGCAAAATGTGACCCCAGACACTGCAACCGTTGTAAATATGTGTCAGTTGCCAAGTGTCTGAATTTTGAACACATGATCATGGGATGCTGCAATGGTTGTAAGTGTGAAAAACAGTCATAAGTCACTTTTTTTACCACCACAGTAATTTTGGTCATTAAACGAACTGTTGTAAGCTCAGGATTACCTGTATTTTAAAGCAGAAATGGGCAGCCAGCTCACATTTGCATTGGCCTTGATCTCAAG
Organism: Crotalus tigris; assembly: GCF_016545835.1. NCBI lineage: Eukaryota > Metazoa > Chordata > Lepidosauria > Squamata > Viperidae > Crotalus > Crotalus tigris. Next base: position 4,697,016 of record NW_024096460.1, on the reverse strand, counting down.
ACACTGAATCTACTGATCTTTCTTATCATGTCAAAGCCATAATGAAATCATGGTTTGTAAGCTTCGTTCATCATCTGAGACAAACTTTAAAGCCAGTTAGACAGCAGAGGCAAAAGAGAGAACCTGTAGCCTTGTCTGAAATGGTATAGGATTTCCTGCCTGAGCAGGGGTTGGACTAGTCCAGTGATGGCGAACCTATGGCACGTGTGCCAGAGGTGGCACTCAGAGCCCTCTCTGTGGGCACACCTGCCGCCGCCAGCTCACACAGGTCCATTAGGCCACCGCTGGCACCCGGAGTAGCAGCCCCACTCAGCACAAAGGAGGCGAAGCAGCTAACTAGCAAGCTCAAGTAGAGGCAGTAGAGCATGCCCCCATGCGCTCACTGGCCTCTGTGTGCGGGGCTGATGGTGTCAGGCAGCAGCCACCCCTGCCTCACCTTGCCCTGCAGCAATGGCATCCCCGCCTTACCCCGTCTCACCCCAAAGGACGAGCCTCCTGCCCACCCCCACACCCACCAGAGACCCCCTGGATCTCCCCCAATCCTGCCCAGCCCCCACAGGCATCCCCCCACGAGCAACATTAAGGTGGCCACGCACACCCCAGCCATGCCCACTCAGTCTGCCGTGATCACTGCAGCCACACCCACCCAGTGGGCCACACCCCCTGTACCCCCTGAGGGCACTACAATGCTGATGTGGCCCTGGCACTTTACGATAAATAAGTGGGTTTTGGGCTGCGGTTTGGGCATTCGATCTCCAAAAGGTTCGCCATCACTGGACTAGTCACTAGAAGACCTCCAAGGTCCCTTCCAATTCTATTATTGTTGTTGTTGTTGTTGTTACTGTTGTTGTTGTTATTGATGCTGCTGATCTATAACTACCAGCAGCTGATGATGCAAGAGTGATAATTGGCAACATTTTATAGGATTTCAGGCAAGCTTCTCATCCCTGGTTTTAAACAGTTTTGTAATGGTAGACCTTAGTTTGTGGGTTTTCTACCGTTGGAATTTTGCAGCTAAAGGATTTGTTTATTGGATTGTTTCCAATGGAAATGATGAAAACATACCCAAAATTAGTTGAACCAAGCACTGCTTTATGGACCATTCCTCAAGTTCTAGTACTAATAAGTTCTATTTTGTAATCATGAAGTGTTTTTGTTCTTTGTGTTCTTCTTTCCCTTATCTAGTACTGACTGGTGAAAATTCAAAGAAAGCAAATACCTTTGTCTTTACATTGAGTCAAAATAACTAAATATTATTTAAAAGAACTAGACAAAAGGATTAGAGAACAGTCAGTTTGACACAGATTACTGGGCATTTTATAGAGCAGCTGATACATAAATGAATCGACAAGCATTTTTAAAAAAAGTGTTGCAATTACCAAAAAGTCAGTACAGATCTATCAAATTTACTTTGGTGGAAAATAGATTTCTTTTGTCTTTAAAAATATTGTTCATTTTGCAGAACAGGGGAAATACGCAAGAAGCCTTGTAGTATTTCTGAAGTATACAGTTATAAAGTACTTGGCTGGTAATTTGCAACCTTGGTACACAGCATACCTTTTAGCAAGGCTATTTATTTCTCAGGCAGAATGCTATGGTACTTATAATAAAGGTCTCTCTTGGACCTCTTCATCAATAGCAAACCTTTAAGCACAGCTCATCTCATAAATAGGAGTTCCACTAACACAGACTTCAAACGGATAGAATCTGATAATTCAAAGATAGAGCTATAAAGTGTTCCAGCAGTCCATCCATAAAAGCAGCCTTATATTCCAAACGCCTGCTCTGTGCTGTCTGACAGCCTATTAGAATAATAGCAGGGAAAGCCTAATTACACGTAATCAGAGACAGGAAAAGAGCGAGTTGTTTTTGTAGAGTAAAATGCCTTTCTGAACCTGCCAGAAAATGCTACACTGGTTCTAATAGAAAGGGCAGATAACCATAGAAAATAATCTTCACCAAATCCTGAACTATTTCCTCCTTTTATTTCATTTAAAAGAAAACCTTTTGTGCCTTAATCTACCGCCTATGAAATAACTTAATTTGTCCCCCACATCCGTACGTAGGTTGATGAATTCACAATCACTATTTTATTAATAATGATCAAGGCAGTAATTTATTCTCCACTCACTCCATTGCCTCGAGACAGCTTATAGTATATGAAAATATAGACAGACTGTAAAGATCCAAAAGATGTCACGGAGATTAATGATTGCACATCACTCTCAAGGAATGGAAAGTCATGTTGGTATGTAGTTCAATGGGAAGCTGGGGAAGATGGCTGTTCTGCCAAGTTTCAACTTTATCTTGTCAGCAACGTTTGCCCAGCAAAATAAATTTCACCAGAAAGAATGAAAACATATCCAACTTTTTGTCCCTAAAGCCCCCCTCCTCCTTTAGTTTTTCATCAGTCTACAAAAGATAAATTCACTTTTTCAATTTGGAAATATTGTTTCTTTCCTATTTGCATATTGCATTGATTTTCAACATGGCAATACAATAAGGCAACAGTTCTACCAATACATAGGTCCAGTATAATAAATTGCTCCTTTGATCATCTATAGCTTTTTTAACCAACCTTGACCCAATCTGTCCTCAACAATAAAAAAAAAGAAAGAAAGGCAAAAGTGAAGAAATGAAAGAAAACAAATGAGTATTATAAACAATAGGAGAGGCTGGAAGAAAGAGAAAAATATATAATACACTTATATTAAGGCACAGTTAACAGGCAGCATGATTACTTTGGTACCTTGTTCTAAGTACTCCTTTTAAATCTGATCAAGATCTGAAGTTTGCATCTTTGTGACTCTCTCTTTTTATCATGAGCAAGAAGTTCTATCTTACTTGTCCTCAGCACAATGAAACCTATGTAACAAAACTCTTCTAAGTAGCATTGAAAGCTGAAAGAAAAACTGAGATAGAGAGATCAAACTGGATTAATTGCCAGAATGTATAACCAGAAGAACTGGGTAGAAGAATATCTGTATATGTTATGATTTTTTTAAATATTTTTACACAGGTAGTCCTTGCTTAACAACTGCTTTGTTTAGCAAATATTCAAAGTTACAACAGCACTGAAAAAGTATCTTTATGCTCATTCTTCACACTAATGACCATTGCAATATCCCTACAATCACATCATTGATATTTGGTTACTTCACAATGGGCAGATGTTTACAACCATTGCAGAGTCTCGCAAGCAACCACTTGACTGCTGCTATTTGTGATCTTCACAACTGGCTTCTGACAAGCAGAATCAATGGAGAAGTAAAATCGCAAGTTGCACTCATGGGGCATCTCACTTAACAATCATGGCAGAAGTGAGGTCCATTGTGATCATGTGATGTCTTACTTGACTGCATTCCTTAGCATCAGAGTTGTCAGTCCAAATTCTAGTCATTAAATAAGAACTATCTGTACTGTTAAAAAAAAAGTTAATTAGTACTGGAAAGAAGTGTCGGCAATGCATAAAATTGTTGCTGTTTTGACAAGTTCATGCAATTCAGCGCAGTATTTTCCATTACCTTAGACTAGGACTAGAGGAGACATGATAGCAGTGTTCAATATTTGAGGGCCTCCTACAAACTATTTTCCAAAGCCCCAAAACAATGGATGGAAACTAACCAAAGAGAGAAGTAACCTAGAACTAAGGAGAAATTTCCTAATAGTGAGATCAATCAAGCAATGGAACAAAGAATTGTGGGTGCTCCATCACTGGAGGCTTTCAAAAAGAGACTGAACAACCACTTTTCTGAAAAGATATGGAAGCTCTGGCTTTAGCAGGGGGTTGGACTAGAAGACCTCCAAGGTCCCTTCCAATTCTATTATTCTATGTTCTATTCTATGTTCTAATCAGTGAGAAATATCCCAAAAAGAATCCAGAATTATTGTGCTAAAGGCCATAAATTGGAATAAATTATTTCTTCTTTTGTTTTATCAGAACTGAAAAAAAGCCTCCTTCGTTGTCTATAGCTATGATCACCATATTGAGATCTGTATGCAGGAAAGTAATTTGGAATTACAATATGCATTATAGTCCTTGGAAAAAGTAAGCAACACTTTCAGCATAATATTCTTGTGAGTGAATATACAGAATTGCAAGTAAAACTTCCATTCGTGCTCTTTAAGATTTGCTGAATCTGTACAAATGATACTCGATATGCAATCATAATTATATTTTTTTAAATTTATTACTGAAACTATGTTTCTTTTATTTGGTGTTTTTACAATCATCAGACTTCATGCTTTTTCTTCGTGCTTTCACCATGAAAGTGCTATATTTGAAATTTTGGAATTATAGAAAGTTGCTAGATATGACATATTAAAAATGCTCAGCTGAGCTTAGCAGACAAATAAAAACACGCTTTGCATGTTGTAATCCTCTTTATATTCTGCTAGCAACATATCCCATTTTTACAGGAAAGCAATGTTATTTAAAAAAACTGGAAGTCACTTAAGAGGCCAAGTTAAAAGGATGCAATGTGTCACATTTTCTAAAAGCGGAGAGCTAACTGTAGTTAAGAAAAGCCCAATTCACAGTACCTTCTTCACCACAAGGTTGTATCAAGCAAGACAGATACTCAAAGAACAGCTAATATGAAAGGAAAAGACCATATGTGTTTAAACATGTGCTGTATGTGTAAAATATTCCAGGATTAGTCCTGAGCAAAACTTTTAGTTAGAAGATGTCAGTTAAGCCCAAATGATAGTAGATTGAGTTGGATGAACAACTCAAGTCATAGTTGATATAAAGCAGATTCCTGGGATCTTAAGATACAGCATTGGACTTCTCTCTCCGCTTTGCTTCAACACCACAACCATATCTAGGTTGAAGTGTTATTGCGGCTACTAGCTCAACAAGAACCAGGTGACAAAACTGGTTTTTTGGATTCTATCTGTGTCCAGAAAGCAGGAAGTACGAAGTCTTTATCCATCAAGAGTTACATTTAGTATTTAAGTGGTGTATTAGGTTCCACACAAGTAAGACTGGGCAAAAGCCAAATTTGTCTTAAGTTGAATTTAATTAAAGTTAATTAAATAAGTTGACATGATAGCTACCCATCTATGAAATAGTTAGTTCCTTCTGGCATTTTAAATTTACACTTTGATGTCTACTTCTGGAAGGTCTCCAAGCCTTTGGAAGGGCACATGTGGCCCTGGGATCTCAGACTATGCCATAAAATTGAATCTGTTTTAGACTTTTCATCTGATTAATCCTTTCTACTACTGTAGTTTTTGTATGCTGAACACCTTCCTGAAGCAGTAACTTCTCTACTTACAGAGCCCAGCTTAGCCCTAGGACACAAATAAGATGGGGCTTTTAGTTTCTCCATCCAGTAAAAACAGGACATCTCCAAAATATAGCTCTGAGGAGGCAGTTGAAATGCTGACTCCCATGAAATTAGGAAGTATTTCTATATAAAATTATCTAGATACAGCTGCCAAGTTGTGCTTCAGTCAAGATAAGTTTGTAGACTCTTTGTAATTCAAAAGTCAGCATGTTTTGTCCAGGACCAAAAGCAGTTAGATAGAAATAAAAGCATGTGTAAATACAGATAGTCCTTGACTTAAGACCACAACTGAACCCAAACTTTTTGTTGATAAGCTAGGCCATTGTTAAGTAAGTCATGCTCCATTTTATGACCTTTTTACCAAGGTTGTCAAGCAAATGATTATAGTTGTTAAGTAAATCGTGCAGTTGTTAAGCAAATCTGGCTTTCCCCATTGATTTTGCTTGTCAGAAACTCCCTAGGAAAGTTACAAATGACAATGCCAGGATCCCGGGATGCTGCAACCATTATAAATACACACCTGTTGCCAGGCACTCAACATTTGATCATGTGACTATGGGGAAGCTGCAATATCAATGAGAACTAGTCATAAGTTATTTTTTTCAGTGCTGTTGTAACTTTGAATGTTCATTAAACAAATGATGGTAAAACATGGACTATCTCTATATGAAGAAATTACAATAATTTTCAATGTCAAATAGTTTAATATATTATTTTCTGGCCATCATGGGTATTCACAAAATGGAAGCATTCAGCCAACTACTTTCAAAGGCACCACTTCTTAGTTTCTTGCTCCCATTATAATGGTTTTCATAATACTGAAATGTCTGTTTATGAAGACTTTATGATTAAGGAATGATAGATTCAATTGTATTTAAGACTTACCCTCCAAAATTGCAATGCTTCATCCATTGAAAACTACATATAAATCAACTGCATCAGCGCATAATGATACATATTAAACAACCGTGCTACTAATGTACAGGTAGCCTAAAAATACAAGCATTATATTTGCCACATTTACATACCTTAATTTTTTCAACAAAATCTTTATTGAATGGCTATTTAACAAATATAATTGCATTTGCAATTAGAAACACTGAAGTTACATTATCGATTTTCTGCTAAAAACCCTTTTAAGTAAACAAGCGCAAGCTACATTAATTAAATGTAACTGCTTGGAGCTATGGTGTGAAATTCAATTCAGCCATTATCACGAATTACAGTGATTATTGCTATAATTATTTTCTCTTGGATACAACTACATTTCTGTTGTTCGCTAGCTCTGTGGGACATATAACTATGTATGCATTTTATAACTAATAATATTCAGCTGTAGGCTGACCAATTACAATCACTTATGGAGATTATGTTCAAATGGCCTGGGAACAAGTAACTATTTTTAAAAAAGTAAAAGTTTTCATATCTTTGAAATTACTATTTGTTAATAAACGGAGTGCAGAGAATAAAAATTTAAACATTGAAAACACTAAGACTGTTCATCAGCTACTACATTTAGTTTCAGTGCAATAATGCACAGAATGTACATTAATCGGTCATTGTCTCACTGTTAACACACTATCCACTATTGTGTTTGCACAAAACATTGCTACATTAGTCACTAACACACCTCTAAACTGTGAGTGTTGTTTCTTTTCCCTTCCATAGGCAACTCGCAGATTGTCATTAGGAATCAGTCAAGAGCTTTATCTCTCTAAATATTTTTGTGGGGAAATATACTTGTTTGAATTGTGAAGACAGAAGAGATGAAAAATAAGAAAAAAATGCAGGAATAGGAAATTGGCAAGTTTCAAAGAGTAGGTTTACCTGATTTTGTAGAGCATTGGGGGGAGAACATGAAATAAGTTCTTATTTATAACCCTTCTAATTATTTTTGTTATAAATTCATCTGATTACCAACCTTGAATGTTACAGGGAAAAAAGGTGCAATATAGAAGGGTAAATGGCACCTTTCAGAAAGATGAATGTCTCTTCTACTATGTCTTAGGAATGAATTAGATTTGTTTTATATTTTACATTAAAACATGGCAAGTGACTATGCAGTGAATCTGAGAAAAAAAAAAATCAGAAGAATAAAGGCAAGAACCAAACATTTGTTATACATGAGAAAGAGTTGAAGGCTTTTCCTTTTTTCCCCCTACACATTTGATTGAAAAAAAAAGTCAAATCAAAGCATTTTTAGTGAAATCTGGGGGGAAAAATCTGAATGATTTGGACATTTAGTATTTTCTGCACAAAGTTCAATGCTGTTCCTAAGTCCTCCCATTTCCAATTTTCACATATTTTGCCCAAACTTTTTAACTTTGGGGGGCCTGGAAAAGAAAGCCAGTTACCTGTGATATATGATCTTTCTTCCTCCAACACTTTATCTGGATTTCCTTGCTCCATTTCAAAAAAGGAGAGAGAGAGGAGAGGGGGGAGGGGAGGATTTTTTTTTACTGTTCTATAGTTATTCATCAAAACTGAATTACTTTCCAAGTTAGGACCACAATAAAATAAGAAAAGATCTGGAATGTTAGACAGGCATATTAAATTCACAAGGAAACAAGAGATCAGTGTGTGAGAGAGTGTATGTATATGAGAATATATATGTGTTTATAATTGCATTTTTGTGTGTACATGTGTGTATATATACACATACATGCCCATACATAGATATAGTTTGCAAGTAAAGGTTCTTAGATCATGCTAAAAAAAGAGCTCGGTAACATAACCTTTGGCAATTTTCAGTGGAAAAACAAGCAAGATTTGCTGCATTAGTTCTGCTTAGTGAACCATAAATACTAATTGCCACAAGAATGCACTGCCCTCTTCCCCTCCCACCCCCACAGATGAGGGCAAGAAGACATAAAAGATTCATAGGACTGTTGCAAACAATGAGGTATAGTACTGCTAAGATGAGGGTAAAACAATCTTACTGAAAGTTAATAGGTTAAGGCCTTTATAGTGAAATCCCATACATAAAGGGAAATAAAATCTAATGAATTTCATAAGAATTCTTCTCAAGAAACTGCATTACATGATAGCCTTAACTTATAAGAACTTCAAGAGAAATCAAATGTATAGAACCAACAGCAAGACAGCCTTAAATATGGCTGTCTTCACAGACATTTGCTTAGGAAATGCTCGGAAGCTAATAGTTTTTATTAAAACCCACTAAGATACAAAATATATGTCTCTGACAATATTTAGGAATTAGAATTACAGGGCTTACCGTATATAGGAAAATACTCATTTTTTTCATCCCAACTGTTCCCTCAAAAGGGTTAGACTTCACATATGTCCAATCAAATAAAAAAATCATATAACTCCATTCAAAGCATCCAAACAGTGATTTATTTATTATTTATATCAGTTGCAAGGACACTTTTATAATCCACCTCTGGGAAAGATTTTAAATGCTCCATTTCAGTTTTGACAGTACCAAAGTGAAAACAGTGGAACCAAAAACATATTTACAAAATAAACAAAGCCATCAACTCATCCCTGTATCAGAAGAATCACTTCTGGTTAATACCTGAATTACCAACAATGCAGACCCTTCCACAATACTTTTACAGATAGCATAAGGCAGATGAAACAAAGAGAACTGGAGAGTTCAAATAATGATAGCTGACATGGATATAGAAGTAAATATATCAGAAAAAAACAGCTCTCTGGAACAGTGCGTGTGTGTGCATGCACCTGCATATGCATACACCCAAGTGCTAAATTCTTTCCCTTGACATGTTCAAGAAGAACAAACAATGATTATGTTGGAAACTGCTCTTGATATAATTTCTAGGGAATTAAAGAGAGGCACCACTATGGAATTAAAAATATATTCTAGGTATAAGATATGAGACATCATAAACGCTTGAACCTACACTTATAACAGCTGGAAAAAAAGAGCAATTTGTGAGGTTGTAAATGGACCTGGACAGTTCATTTCACAAGTTATTCCTTTTGCAAGCAAAATACTCCTCTGGAGTGGACAGCAAAGCACCTTGTCAAAAAAATTGTAGAAGCTTACGTGTGACCTAAAAAATTCTGCTGTGGTTAAGCAGAATGAAATTAAAAGAACAGTGTTGTTTATGGGAGCATGGAGCCAATGCAATAAAAGAAATCTTCCTAATGACTAGAAATTTAGCATTCATCAAACTGTAGAATCCATAACTGGGAGGAACCATTCAGGCCATTGGATATTATTTTTGCTCAGTATAAGAATCCAAATTAAAACATGTGCAATAGATGGCTGCCTGGCTTCTCTTGGAACAGCTTCAGTGAAAAGAAGCCTATCCTGCCCAGAATAATTCAGTCCACTGTCAAACTGTGTAGGAAGTTCTTTAGGATTAATTCTGGGATGATACAGAACAGGAATATGTGACTTTATATTTGAATCAGTAGATCTACAGACAAATTTTGGAAGAATTATCATTCTTTCAGTATTAAATGGAGATGCAATACGTCTCAGGAAACTGAGTTGTGATCAGGAGAATGAGTTGTCATCCACACAGAGAGTGCCTGCTCAAACTATGGGAAAGATGCAATTTTAGTGCTTCCTCTTTTCATTTCCTAAGGTTTATAATTTTTAAAGTAGACATGGATTGGGCAGCCCTTCAAATAGAGGACTGTCCTCTACATAGATGGATGCATCGTTTCCTTCTAATGCCAGACATTAGATAGTACATGGAAAGCCTCTAAGCAATGGCACCAATGCACAATGCAAATTGCTTGACCTATTACATTTATACAGTGAAGCTATCTTTTTAAAAAAGTTTTTTGGGATAGTGACAAAAATCTACCAGAAGCAACTCTTGGTTATGCAACAAGAATCAAAACTATAAAGTAATTAAAATAAACAAAACTCTTTAAAATAAGAAAGAGACAATGGAAATAGGTAGCAATGAGAGTGCAGAACTTAACTCCTATTTTGTATCTCTCTTGCCTCAGCAGGGAAATTGAACCATGGTTTGGCATGAAATCATCTCTCAGTGAATGAGGGAACTGCAGAAAGAAAGGCAAAGACTTAAGTTATCTAATGAATTAATTAATGCTAGTCTCCAAAATACTGACATAACAAGTAGAGACGATGACAGAGATGACAATAGAACCATTCTTTCATTCTGGCAAAAGCAGTAAGATGTGGATGCCTTAGAGAGCGGACTTATTCTCTATTGGTTTAAAAGTAGGCCCAGAATTAGAATATCCAAAGTTCTTTGCCCATACTATCATTGTTTCTTTCACTTGTTCTTCTTCCATCTTCCAGTTTAGAAGAAATTTATAGAGTTTTCTAATCAAATTTTCATCTGTTTTTAACAAAAGTTTATCCAATGGGATCTGTTCTTTGTAAAAACCTGTCAATTTTATATCTTTTTTGTATCTTGTTTGAATTTGCAAATAGGACCACCGTGTCAAATCAATACCTTGTAATTGTAAAGTTTGCCTGTCCTTAAGTTTTCCCTCTTTATCTAAAATATCTTTATAACTAACCAGTTTGTCATAATTAACCAGATTTAGATAAGCAAATGCTTCCATTGTTGAAAGCCACTCAGGTATTTTCATGTATATTTTATGTTTAATTTTCTCCCATTCTGAAAGTAGTACGTTTCTTATTGCATGATTCTGAAAGTACTTATGTGCTTTAGATTTCTCATACCATATAAAAGCATGCCAACCTAGCTGAAGGTCATGTCCCTCTAAATAAAGCAATCTTTTATTTCTCAATACAATCCATTCTTTAAGCCAAAGCAAAATAGCCGCTTGATAGTAAAGTCTCCAATCTGGAAGTCCAAAGCCCCCTCTATCCTTAGATTCTTGTAACAATTTACATTTGATTTTTGCCTTCTTTTTTGCCATATAAATCTTAAAATCATTGCATTTAAATCATCAAAAAAATTCTTAGCAAGTTTAACAGACACTGTTTGAAATAAGAAAATTAGCTTTGGTAAAATGTTCATCTTAACCGTCACTATTCTTCCTAAAAGTGATAATTGAAGATTTTCCCATCTTTCCAAGTCCATTTTTATTTGTTTCATTAATCTCTCATAATTGTCTTCTTTTAGTGTAGTATATTTCACCGTTAAATAAATACCCAAATATTTAACTTTTTTAACTATTTGAAGATTTGTCATTTTAGTAAGTTGAGTTTTCTGTTTGTCTGTTAGATTTTTTGTTATTACTGTGCCTTTTTAAATCTCAAATCTATCTGTGTAATCTCCATTTAAAAGTATTCTTGCTGTTTGTTTCTTATAAATTGCTTGAATTGCTTTATTAAAATTTTCACCAAAGTCCATTTCTTGAAGTTGTTGAAACATAAATTGCCAATTTAAATTATCAAAGGCTTTTTGTGCGTCAAGAAATATAAGTGCCATCTGGTTCCCTGGATGGATTTCATAGTGCTCCAGAATGTTTAAAATAATCCTCAAGTTATTCTTTATCTGTCTTTTTGGTAGGAAACCATTTTGGTCTGAGTGTATAAATTCATTCAAAAATTTTTTCATTCTTTCTGCCATTATTGCATCAAAGATTTTGTAATCTACATTTAAACTACAATGAAGTAAGTTCAGGCTAAATGTCAGATGGAACTTCTGGAATGTATGAAGCCCATTGAAACAGGCTGCCCAGCAATAAATTTTGCTAGACGACTTCAACCTGAGGGTAGATGGTCATCTGTCTGAGATGCTCAAGAAAATTCTGCACTAATCAAGCAATTGGATTAGATTACTTCCAAGATCTCTTCTGATTCTATAAATCCTACATAATACCTTCTATCCAGTTTTGGACTTTTTACTAGAAACCCCTAGAGGTTCTCTCCAACTGGGTTACCTCTGCAAGGAAAATCTCCACCATCAAATTTAGAACTGCTTTCTGTTTTAGGAGCACAGCCAAATCCCACAAAGATTTCTGAGACTCATATATGCTCCTTTAAGCAGTGCGGGCTAGACATAAAATTATATGATAATATGGACATCTGTGCCTTTGCTTGATGAACAGATGGTGAACAGAATGAAAAGCTGGAAAGTTTTCAGAGGAGCCCTGGATTCAGGATAATTTTGGTTACTGCATCCAGAAATCTTCCTCCTTCTGGTGTTTATAGACCCTCTTGTCTACCATAAAGAGCCTATGATCGTTAATTAATTCACATTTTGTAGTATTGCCCAGGATGGGATGGAGGCACCTCACTGTGTTTGGGCAGCATCCAAAACATAATGAAATTCAGCTCATTATCAGAAAACACATATTTATACACAAAGCATTCACGTTATACTGCACATGGTTGAACTCATGCTATCTGCAGGTTTTGTGATGCTACAGTTGGGTTTTCTCAGCTCTCATAGCACATTAGTGCTTGTTTCAAAAATCAGGATTAGGAATAAATGATGTTTTCTAAATCCTAAGTATTTTATTGCGGATTGCTATGGGAGGAATGCAAACTGTCTACTGCGTACAAATGATTAAATCTAACTGTTCCATGTTTTGTCCCTTATTTCTTTCTCACTGTTAGTTACATGTTTTGATCAGACCAGCATTTTTCTTTGGGAGGGAGGGGGAACGATAATAAGGCAACATAATAAAAGCATTGAATAAGTAACTACGTCCCAAAATAAGGAATTTTCTATAGCTGATTACTAGCATTTCACTTTTTTTTTTAAATTGAACTTGGAAAGAATGTCTGACTGCTGAGTAAATGGAACTGGCACAACTTAAAAGTATTAGGATAAATCCAGTGTTGCAAAGAGGGCGTTTTCTTATTGAGCCTAAGAGCTTTACAGAAAAAAGCAAGCATCATCCTTAAGCACAATCTCTGACATGAGACTTGTTCAGTAATTCTGATTCTGTGCTTGGAAAAATTGCTCTAGTTTAAAGCAGGGGACCTTCTGCAGAATTTCTTCTACTTACGCATTTCTACTTCTGATACAGTTCCTCAAAAAAATCACACTGACAAGAATTTTAAGAGTTATACTATTTCACTTCCATTTGATAATTGCACATAATTGCATTATTTAATAATAATGGTTCATAACCTATTTCTCTAGTGCACTATAAAACAAGCACTTATAAAGTAACTTTCTCTAAGTTACTTTAATTAGCTTCTAGTTTGTACACCTAGTATTCTGCAACAATATTTGAAAAATGCCCTTCTATGAAGATTAATTTCATCTGAAGTCAGGTTTATAGCAAATTAACTGCTAACTATTGAATATAGAGAAAGTTAATTTTCAAACAACAGTAGCAATCTGTTTTAAGCAGCCCACAATTGAACACAGATTAGCTGTGTAAAATTTGAACATGCACAAGCTGTTCCACATCTTCCTCTCAATGTTCATACAGGCAACTGCGATCATTTGTCAGCATGAACAGGTAAGGCATTAGATAAGGAAGGCAATTTTTCTATCTTCTTTTTGTATCAAACCCCCCCCATGTGCCTATCTATTGTTATTTTTTTAAAAAAAACACATTGTAAAACATCTGAAAAACTCTTTATAATGGGAATACAAGTTTATACAATATTTTTTTTAAAATGGAGGTATTTTCACAATGAATATTTCCAGTACAAATTTGATTTGTTTTAATCTCTATACGCTCAAACTTGCAGCCAAATCAGTTGATCAAATAAAATCTTTCAGTTCTTAAAACATTATTTTTATTTAGGAAATCTTGAGTGTGAGCATTTGGATCTTCTCTGTTTTCTGCTTGTCGTATTTCTAACTGTTACAACTGTTGATAATGTTTGTTGATTCAGTTTGACAAGGTACAGATAAAGAATCCATTTAAATCTTATGAATTTATTTTGGAAGGATGGAAACAGGGAGGGAGGGAGGGAGGGAGGGAGGAGGGAGGGAGGGAGGGAAGAAGGAAGGAAGGAAGGAAGGAAGTGTTGGAATTATCTGGATTATCTGGCCTGTTAGGCTGAGTCATCAGCTGCAGTAGGCCAAGGTATGAGGAAGTCAGAAATGAAAAAAGATTGGCGTAAACAACGTGCCGTGCGGTACAAAGGAATGTGTTTTGGTCTTTTGTTGGTGCCGTGTGTAACAGCTGTATAGTAGCGTGTGCAAAACAAAGTTAGCACGTGTAATATGCTAATATGCTGTGTCATAACAAATGTGGTTGGTGTAAGGTGGTCACCAGGTGCCTATAAACCCGCCTTCTGATAACACAATAAAAGGGATGCTTCGGCTTTGTTCGAGGCTCCCATCCCGAGAAAACCACGTGTACGTGTCTGTTCTTCAACACCCATGGGAGACTGCTGGGCGCATGAAAACCCACAATGGAAGGAAGGAAGGAAGGAAGGAAGGAAGGAAGGAAGGAAGGAAGGAAGGAAGGAAGGAAGGAAGGAAGGAAGGATCCTTTAAGCAAGATAACTCTTTTCACCAAGATATAATTGGACTTCTCCAATCTCATGCACAGTAATCCAAATGCAATTACCTTTTTTGAAAGGATCAAAGTGCTTTTAACCTTTCAAAGGTAAAAATTATACTGTTAATGAAAATGTTGAGCGTATTGCTGCACGATAATGTAGATTATTTTCTTCCTTCACTTTTTTGAATGCATTTGTTTCACTTTAATAATGGATTCATCTATTCCATGGTCTGCAACCTCTTCAGACCTTCAAGATATTGAGACACAGACATTTCCTAAATAGAAAGCAAATCATAAGGATTTAAAAATCTCCATTCACATATTTTTCTTCAAAGTATTTTGACAGACTGGGAATTGCTAATTACAGAATAAGGTAAACTTGAAGCAAACTGACAAATTGGGTTGTTATCTCTGATGTACCCAGTGCAGCATAAAAAGAATACAGATCATTCTAGGACTGGATTTCCATATGAGCTCAGAAACACAAGAGTTAGCAATTGCAAAAATGAACCTTCACACCATTGCTTTCAGGATTATGATATGCTATTAGCCTTATTCAAATGTCAAATATACTAAAAGTGTAGTGTTTAGATGAATTTTAGCAATCAGTACTTCGCATGATATTTAGTTTCAAGCCAAAAAAAAGTATATTTTTCCTTAGGCAGGATGATCCTATATAAGAATTAGGAGGGAGAAATATGTCATCGCAACCATATTATTTAGATGTTCAGCCCAAAATGGGAAAGAGAAATCACAAAGCAGATTATCTAAGCATTCCTGGAAAGATCACAGAATCCACAAATCAGAACTATGTTGCTAACGAGGTTTCATATCATCCATACATGAAAGCAAAAAGAATAATTATCATGAAACCCCACATGTGCTCGTATCACCATCCCTTCCCCTATGGAATGAGGTGGCATGCTTTCCTTCACTTCTCTCCTACCTTCCCATGTTCCATAAAGATTTGGAACCACTATTTTGGAGAACCACATACACTGAGACAGAAAACAAGGAACACAATGACAAAGAATAGAAATGCCCTTTCTTCAGAGGATGGGAGAAAAGCCCAGGAGAGTCAGGTAAGAAGTATTTTATTGAGGAAGTTGAAGTAGCTAGAAAGTTGGAAAGGGGGGATTCTGTGTAATACTGGAGATCATCATGTTAAGAAAAATTAAAACTGAGTCTAATTAAATGCATCCCTTAGATTTCAAAAAATAGATTGTAATAAGCTCAGCAATCAGGTGGAACTCCACAGTAAAATAAGCTAAGTTAGATAGGATTTCCAATGTGTGTGTATGTATGTGTATATGTATGTATGTATATATGTATGTATGTATACTATTAAAACAGTGATCACCAAGAGAATGCTTTAAGAGAATAAAATTTAATTAATCAACCAAGCTTTCGTCAAAATACATTTGACATCGTCAGGGTTAAAAAGCAAGTATAGGGAGTAGACTTATATACCGTTATCAAGCATCCCGTTATCAAGTATCTGCTTTCGGCTCTTAGAGCGCGTCATAGGCCCCAACTGTTTAGAATGTAACCCAAGCGTGTCTCCTTTAATACACATTCTTTTGTTCCTATCTTGCATTCCCTCACACACCACTCGATCAGTAGCTTCGGGATTAAGTGGATTCAGGACTAAGGTCTTCCCCCCTCCCCCATGTGCAGCTTCTCTATCACCCTGCATATGATCACAACTAAGGGGTGAGGGTGGGGGGGTTTGGATTTACTCCAGTATCCCCCTGAGTCACAAATTCACCTTGATCCTGCCCATTCGTCCTTTGGGGATGCATTACAGATTCTTCTCCCCCCCCCACCCCATATTATTCTCCTTTCTGTCTTCCTTCCCGTGCACCATACTGAGGGGTCTGCTGTCTGTTCCAATCACCCTCCTCCTGCACATGCTCAAAGCATTCTTTGCTGTCATCTCATTGGGAGCGCTCTGTTGTTCAGTCCGTTGTTGGTGGCCATCACCTTCCTTCACCCCAAACTCCTGATCGTCACCTTTCTCAGGGCTCTTCTGCCTTGATCGTAGCTGTTGTTTAGTTACCAGACCTCATGTCAAATGCACTGGAGGGGGGTGTCTTCTTTCATTTAGCCGTGACCGAGTCACCATTGCATGCCTAACAATCCCATTGGGGGGAGGGGGGTAACTCATCTTCATCACCTTCCTCCAATTCCACCGTATCCCATCTACTCCTCGATCTCTCTGGTCCCAGGCTGTTATTCCGTGTGCCAACTTTCCATTCCGAGGAGGGCTTGATTTCAACAGGTTTCAGCTGGTCCTGCGGGGGTTGTATGTTGGGGCCGATCTGTTGTTGGTCCAACGGCAGTTGCCTTTCTAGTAAGTGGGGAGTACCATCCAAGAGTACACTAACATGGTGGGACAGGGAGGGATTCCGAGTCACGTCCTTATTCCGGTCATACCATTCATAATGAAGCTCCCTTTGGGCGTTAGTATGGTTGCCCACGCTCCACGTTCTTAAGGCTTGATGTGCTGCACATAGATCCATGTGCCGGTTGATGGAATCAACTCCTGAATACCACGCTTCCTTCAGCAGGCAGCCTCCCTTTGTAGCATCACTGGCCAAGACTTGGGTGTTCTCAAAATTAAAACGGTGGTCGTACTCGGCCATGTGAGCCCAAATCTGCGAGTATTGTTCGCCTCATCTGATTGCCAATTTATGTTTGTGTAGGCGTGTTTTTAACCTCTTCGATGTCTCGCCTACATAATTACTCTGGCAATCCATACAATTGATCTTGTAGACTACTGTTGATCTCTCGGTGGTAGGGAGTTGATTCTTAGGGTGCATCACTTTTGCCCACAGAGTCTGATTGCTCCTGCCTTCTAATAGCCAGTTCATGCTCATGAACCCTGGTCCTCAGTCTTTTAGTGGTTTCCCCAACGTAACTGCTTGCACAGTCCTTGCAATTAATTTTGTAAACCACAGATGATCTTTGACCGTTGGGGAGCGGTTCTTTTGGATGCATGATCTTGGACCTAAGGGTGTCCTCGGGCCTGTGGGCAACACTCACATTGTAGGGGGCCAACAGCTATGCTGTGGCCTCAGAGACAACATGAATGTAAGGGACGGTTGTTCATGTGGCCGGCATTGCTGTCACATTGGAGCGTGCGTCCCTATGATTTCGATGTGGTCTACTATACCGTCTCACAAACTCCATGGGATAGCCATTGCGCATGAAGATGTGATGGAGATGTTTTTTCTCCTCAGCTTTAGCTCTGCCCATGCTACAGTGGGAATTAACCCATTTAAACAGCGTCCGGATGCAGCTGATTTTATGTGCTACCGGGTGGTTGCTATTATAATGTAGCATTCTGTCTGTATGGGTGGGTTTGCGATATACAGACGTGCACAATGTGCCATTGGGGCATCAGCTAATCAGTACATCCAGAAAGGCAAGACTGCCTTGGATCTCTTCTTCTGCGGTGAAGCAGATGTCTGGATATACTGAGTTCAGTTCCTCCAAGAATTTGGCGCTATCCCATCTTTTGACAATCGCAAAAGTATCATCTACATAGCGCGCTCAAAATTTTGGGTGGTACCTAGACATTACTATTGACTCTAGCCGCTGGAGAACCACCTCAGCAATAATGCCTGAGATGGGGGATCCCATTGGCATCCCTTTTATTTGTTCGTATATCACGCCCCGAAAGGTGAAGTATGTCTTCAGGCATAGGGTTAGCAACTGTATTAGATCATTGGTATGGAGATAGTCCTTATGTTGTTCAGGCCCCTCTTGTAGGAGGTCCCTTATTGCCGTGATTGCCAGATCTTGGGGGATAGAGGTAAAGAGTGAGGTAACATCAAATGATATCATTACCTCATCTTTCTCTATCCTTAGGGGCTTTACTCTCTCCAGAAACTCCTCAGCTGATTTCACAGTGGTCTCATTGTTGTCGACCAGGTGGCTGATGCGACCGCTAAGCCATTTGGCTAGTCCCAAAGTGGGTGTGCCCCTGAAGGACACAATAGGTCATAGGGGGACCCCCTCTTTGTGTACCTTCGGGAGACCATAGAACCTAGCCATGGACGAGTCGCTGGGACGTATCCTCCTCAATATGTCATCGTTGATTTTACCCTGGTGTTTGAGGTTGCTAATTACCTTATTGATGAAGTTTGTGTGTGTTGTCATCGGATCTTTAGTGATGACTCTGTAGGCCATAGCGTCATTAAGTAATGCCTGGGCTTTGTCAAAACACGCTGATCTGTCTATAACCACAGTTGCCCTGCCCTTGTCAGTTGGGAGTATGACAATAGTGCTGTCCTTTTTTAGTTGTTCCAGGGCCTCTTCCTCCTCTCTAGGGAGCACCTGATGCCATTTATGGTTAATCAGCAGGCTGGTAACCCGCTGTCTGATTGTATTTCTGACCTCGTCATTGGCCCCCATGCGTCAGATGGTAGGGTCTAAAGCCACCACAAAGTCAATTGCCCGTGCATCCGTCAGGTTGTGGCCTACATCCCGTTCTAAAAGGGAAATCTGTTCCTGGGTCAGGTGTTTCGAGGACAGATTGTGGACTAGCTTAATAGTATGCCCACCGTTATCTGGTGCCCGTAAGATATCCATTTTACATTGGAGTGCCATTGCTTTTTGCCAACTCATCTTACTGTGGCCTGATGGACCTGTTTGTGGAGTGCCTGATAATGTTGATGTGTCAGTGTGGCATGGCAGCATTCACGATGTTCTTGGATTCCTACTTTCTACATTCCTATGCCCCTGTGATGTTCGTTGATTAAAGCACGCATGGTGCGATGCTGGGATTGACGGGTAATCCTCTGGCACTCTGCCGAGTCTATGAGGGGTTTTCTTCGTAATGACTTGGGGAGTAGATCTCCTCAGAGGCAGTCATGAAGAAAAGCCAATGTGACAGCAATGCCGGCCACACGAACAACCGTCCCTTACATTCATGGTGTCACAGCACAGCTGTTGGCCCCCTACAATGTGAGTGTTGCCCACAGGCCCAAGCACACCTTTATCAAGATCATGCATCCAAAAGAACCGCTCCCCAACGGTCAAAGATCATCTGTGGTTTACAGAATTAATTGCAAGGACTGTGCAAGCAATTACGTTGGGGAAATCACTAAAAGACTGAGGACCAGGATTCATGAGCATGAACTGGCTATTAGAAGGCAGGAGCAACGCTCACAAGTGTGGACCCATAGGTCCAGCTCTGGCCACACTTTCGATCTAGCTAACACAGAGGTTATAGCTCGTGAGACTACCAAGGGTGGCCGCCTACTTAAGGAAGCCTAGCTCTCTAATGAAAATTCCATCAACCGGCATATAGACCTTGTGCCGGCCTACCAGATGCTTAGGAGATGGGAACAACAGCACACAGCCTACTGAGAAGACATTTAACTCTTTCTTGGCAGGATTGGGATGGTAGAATGATGGATGAGACAGGCACGATCTCCAAGGATGAAGATGATGGTGTTTTACATAATTGGGACGATGGCTCTATAGATGGGACGACCACGACTCACATGGACCTAGATGATGGACCAAATGGCCTTAAGCCAGGGATGGAAGCGCTGAGGCGATCTGGAAGGAGGGGGAGGGAGGGGGAAGACAGAGAGCAGGAATGCCGGAACAGCATGCATACCTGATAAAGGCATGCCCGTTCTTTAAACTTAGCTGCTGTCCTGCTGCATATATATATATATATATATATATATATATATATATATATATATATATATATATATATATGACAATGATTGCTATGTTACTATATATACAGAGAGAGAGAGAGAGAGTATATATAGTGTATACACACACACACACACACACACATGACAATGACTGCTATACCACCGGCTGTCAGTTCTATGTCCTAACATTAAATGGACTCTGGCATAATGATATCATAGAGAGCAAATAGGAATGCACATGACTCCAAGGTCCAAATTGCATACACCTGCTATTTTTCTATTGTGTTTTAATAGCAGGTGCAGATTTAGTGCACTTCCAGTCTTTTGAAAGTATGTTTTGACTTGATAGGAAATACCTGATATGCATCATTTTGAGCTTCTTGGAAAAACACAGCTCTATTTCTTTCTTTTTTTCTTTCTATTTTAAAGGTGGGTTCTTGAAAAAGATTTCAAATGGAGGAGGTGTTTTTACTTCCATTTCCTACAAGATCAAAACACATAAAAGTAAGGAAAACGGTATCTGAAGCAACCTTAATCTTCTTGTGGCATTTTTACAACAAGATGGAAAGTTATCTTTGTTTTTATTTAAAGCTACCTACAAACCATCAGGTTGCTGTGAAAAACCATCCAGAACTGGTGATAGTGTGGAGTAAAAAATACATCCCTTGAAAACAGTTTTCTACATAGATCAAAATCTCTTTTTAATTATATAAGAATATTTTTAAAGATATTTATATTGAAAATAAATAAAAGGCATCACTTTAAACAAAAATATTCAATATTTACATGAAGAATATCCATCAAAGATGGGAAAAATGTAAGTATTATACACTCCTTCTAAGAAAGACTAAGGTAATGACTATTGAACAATAGGAAGGAAGGAAGGAAGGAAGGGAGGGAGGGAGGGAGGGAGGGAGGGAGGGAGGACACTATTAATAAAAAGGAGGATCAATCCAAGCAGATAGAAAATTGAGGAGATGGAGACGGAATCAAGCACTCTTGTGGGTGTCTTGCTATACTTGATGGACCTCAGAAGAATAATACTTCCCCTTAAAAATAATAATACACAACATTGTCTAATAATCCTCAGTTATAGTAATTGAATCCATGTGCTACATAGGTTCTGCACTATTTTAAATGAATGGATCTCTAATAATTGTTATTATTATACATCCTGCTGGAGGCAATATATAAGCAATTTCAATACAGATCATATAGTACTGTATTAAAATTAATAGCTTACTCCAAAAAGTTTGCTTTTTCAGGAAGAGAATTTTAAATATGAATATATTTCTATAAGATATTAGAATGATTAGTCAGAAGAAATCAAATTATTTAGCCTTCTAACATCCATTGTGGCACCAGTGTAATTGGTTATAGCAATAGTTCCTTTCTCATCTCTGTCATTCTCCTTAGCAAAAGAATAAGATATGGTAGCTAATACGTGCTTAATTTGGGCTGGGCCATGTTCATTGATTTTTAAACATGATACTGAAAATCTCTAGATTCCTAAAAGAAACGTGATTAAAAAGAAATAGTTACATATGAACATCATTCTATACTAGTGTAGTTTTTAGCTGGCTATATTCATATTTAATTCACAGAATCCTGTTAATGTTTTTCTGATCAATGATTAGCTATGGTTTAAAATGCTATGTAAAAACAAAGCAGTTATCTATAAACTGTTAAGTCATTGGAGATGGCAAAAAAAAAAAATGCCGATGTCTATTTTTAACTGTATCCTTGTGATCATTCTATTTTCCTGTTTTGTTAAACTTCTAGTTAATGTTCATTCTGAAATATATTTTTTTAATATCAAGTAACATTCTTGGCCCACTAAAACAGATACACTGTTTGCTCTAAAACCATTTAATTTGAGCTAGTTCCCCTCTAAGAAATGTCAACTGGCAATAAAGAGGCAAGCAGTTTAAATTTGCTCCATCAGAGCCAGTTACTGGTTATGAGGCTTATTTGAGGCAGTTCAAAACTCTTCAATTTTAAAAGCCAATTGTCCATCGTGAAGACAGTCTGAAGTACAGACTAAAAAAAATTATTTGTTGCAGCATAAGCTGCTATTGAACGATGAAATTCATTTATCCATCAAACTATATGTGCATATTTGTGAGTTCCATTTTACTGTCTTTTAACTTTTGGCCTTTTTGTCACTATAGGATAGATGTAGCAAAAGCCATCTGTTGTGCCATTTATTTTTTCTTTTCTTTTCTTTTTGCATAGTTTTCAGATTTATGCTTCCTCAGTTTAAGAAATAATATGCATTGTATATGTAATTGCACTACATATTTGCTAAAACCATTTGACCTAACTAGCATTCTTCTCCTGACAAAATAATTCCTCTCTCTTGGCTTTAAGTTGTTCAGCTTTAGATCCTCTTCTGGATCCCGTTCAAATGAGTTATCCTTATTGTTGAGCTTTCCATGTATCTCTTTCTGACCTTCATAGAATAGCCTATTTTGAGTCTGTTCTCAAAACCAACCTCTCTTGAGAAAACTTTAAATCATCTCCTGAATCCAGACACTTATTCTAACTAAGCCAAAGGGTGTGTAAAGGAAATGATTTTTTTCTATGCCCTTTTTCATTGCACATCTCTTAGGGGAAGAAGAGGGAGCTGTCCTATTGATTCTTTGAAAGCATGCACTACACAGGTGATCGTGTATATATCTATATAAGTGTTTGTAACATATATGTGTGAAATATGTGTGTTGCTTGGCAAGGTGTGTGGATTAAAATTAATTGTTTTTTGCAAGTGGCAATAACTATTGTTCCTTATCTTGGGAACCTGGATAGTAATGGTCTACAACAGTGGTTCTCAGATGTCATCACAAGGGGTCCAGAGAAGGCTTGAAGAAATGTTATGAATTAAATCTTGAGTTAAGTCTTGGTGGCCTGTGGATATGTTCCATGGCCATAAAACAGGGGTGTCAAACTGCTGGCCCGTGGACCAGATGCATCGCGAAGAAACCGCGCCTACCCATTGCCGGCAATGGGGGAAAAGCTCCGATACATCATGTGATGTTGTGAGTTTGACATGTCTACCATAAATGGTATTTAAAGGTGGGGTCCATGGTGAAGAAAAGATTGAGGACCACTGATCTACAACACCATCATCCCTCCAGTATGGGCACTGTCTAATCTCAGCTAAACAGTGCCTCCACACCCTATCAATTGCACACTACTTAAGAATTGTACAACCTAGAATAGGCCATTCTCATATCTTTGTGGGCAAAGAAACTATCTACAGTTCTGATGGAAACTATCTAGATTAGAAACTATCTAATCTGACTGCAGGTACATGATATATACATATTTGTAGTCACAGTGCAATTCCATGAAATTAATTTCCTGTCCACTATTGGATCCCTCCAATTCTTAAACCTATTTACATTTAGGCTTCTCTACCATCATTGTTTATAGTTTTTCAGTGTACCATTTATTCATTTCCCTCAGCACTTGAAAACCAATAGATCAAGGGCTACCATCTTATACAAGCCAAAGATTCCTCCTGATAGAGAAACAGAGAGTTTCCAACTGGTTACCATAGAAACTTCCAGGCCAGATTACAATACATAGCAGCCATCATCCTGACATGGTTTGCCTTTTATATGGGAAAGGTAAAGCTCTGGGTTGATTTGTCATATACCCTTGACCTTTTTCATGACAAAAGCTTATTTTTTAAAAAAGCAAAATCATTAAAGCACTGGATAAAAGCCAAATCAATAGTCATAAAGTTCAACCCTGCACTTGCTGATGCCAGTAATAGCTTTGATACGGGCACTGAAGACAGCAACTTCAGTCCAGCTTCTTTCCGGTTCAGACGCCTGCTATTAATTTGGACAGTCATTATTTGATTCAAGGAAAAGCAACAAGAGCAACTTAAATAGGCAAAGATATATTAACTTATTCTTTAACTGAGAGACACACCAGCAACTGATAACCTAAATTAGATTGAAGCAATTCTATCTCCAGATAGGATTTTTACCTCAGAAGAAGGAAGTAAATTTATGAGGGAAAAAAATGAATTAAGAATGAAAAACAGTCCAAGCATTCATTCAACCCAATCATAAAAATCTATATAATTTCTTTAGGGATTCTCTCTTAGTTTCATTATCATATTATTCAAATTGAGCCAAACTAAAAGTATTGAAGTGTTATAGATATTTAACTAATTAACTGAGCGACCTTTGTAACATGTTCCTCCACCATCTTCTTGCATAAATATTTCATGAATTACATGTAATCTTTAATAACATCAACTTGAGTGAATTAATTACTGCCAATTTTTATTAATAAAATGCATCTTGTAATAAATAATGTTGGTTTATTACAGTGTATTAGTCTCAGGGGCATACACATGTCAGTTGCATTCTAATTCAGGCTACGAGAAAAGTAATCAAATAAATGTAATTATTGTACTAAATATATCAGCATTTGTTTAAATGTCAATGAGACAGGATAAAGGCCTTCATAACGCTTCAAATAGAATATTTGAATGCATAGAACAGTAAGTGCAAGGGAGACAAAAAAAGTTGCAATTAAATATCAGACTATACTGACTTTGAAGCACCAAATACAGGTTCCAACCGTCATAAATGTGAGTCAGTTGTCAAGCATCTAAATATAAATCATGTGACCATGGGGATGCTGCAATGGTCATAAGTATTAAAATGGTGATAAGTCACTTTTTTTCAGTGCCGTTGCAAATTTGAATGGTCACTAAATGAACTGTTGTAAGTTGAGGACCACCTGTAGTACAACAAACAGATGGAACTTGGCATTTGATTTATTCTGATAAATTGAATGGGGACATAGAAACTCACAGGTTTACAATTAAGGCTCAACTCTGGAAGATGATGATGAAGATGATATATGATTCTTGGAGATTCTATGGGCCCGATCTCTCCTGGAATAATACAGTAATACTAGTCTCAAGATTTGTGCCTTGTCTCAATATAAGTAGCAATCTGTCTTTAAGCTTGACCCCAAGAGTCAGCTGTGTATCCCATTGAATGCACCCAAATAGAAAGTGATGGGAAGATCATGAGCCATTCAAAACCATTCATGGCACTCACTTAAAACCCACTGTCATAAGTTCAAAGTTCTACTACAATAAGGTATGAATATTCATAGGTTCCCCATTACTTCCCTAGCAGTAAATTATCAGTAAGTGATATTGTCAATGATCCTACTGTACTCCTGGCAAGGAGGATACCAAGGCAAGAAAGCACAGGGAGCATCAAATTTACTGTGAGTAATCGTTGGCATGCAAAGCAAACAAGCAAGGTTTCCCATGCTAACAAAGTCCGCGCTGGAAGCAACCATCTCCCAGCGCTGTTTAAGCACTCTCGTACAACAAACCCCCCACCCATCTGACCAGCATCCAGCTGGAATTGTGATAAATGGCCAGTAGCAATCCCCATTAGCCTCTTAGCCGCCGCCACCTGCAACCATGTCCCAGCCGGCCTCCTGTTTGCTGCAATCCAGCCGTAAACCACCTCATTGCCGTTTCAGTGTTCCCCGGTAAGTCCACGCCCACCAGCTGTCTTGTGGATCGTTGGCGAGCTGGCACAGCTCCCAAACCGTCCCCCTGGCCGTCCGACGTTCCGACAACCTATCAGCTGTTTGGCAGCCCAGGGAACACTGCAGGAGACGGCTGGCAACTTGTCCGTATGTTCGCCGATTCAGGGAATGCCGCCGAGGATGCCAGGTGTGCGCCCACCCCCTTGCTGGGTCACGGCTGATGTTGTAGGCTGGCTGGAACTGGGTGCTTGCTGCTGTCGTCCTTTCCCTGCATGCCGTCCTTATTCTCTCCCCCCCCCCATTCGTGTTGAGCCCGGAGGGCTTGACAGATATTGTTCTACTAGAAATGGAATCACTGGCTCCAGCAATATTTACAAGTGATAGCAAGTTACCTGGGCTGGTTCAAATAATAGTGCATACAGAATCAAGTAAATATTCTTTAGAGCAGGGCTTTTCAACCAGTGGTACGGGTACCACCTGTGGTACATTGGCACCTGGCAGGTGGTACACGACCATCCTAGAAAAGGGGTAGCGGGGGAGGGGAATGAGCTGAACTGGTGGAAGCACCGCACAAACCTGAGCAAGAGAATGCTGGAGCTGCAGGGCTGTCAGGGCTCAGTAGAAGCGCCAAGATCAGTGCCGCTTTCCAGCTGATCAACGCTTCTTCAGGGCTGTCAGGGTTCAGTGGAAGCGCCAGGATCAGCACCAGACTCCAGCTGGATTTCGGTGCTGATCCTGGTGCTTCTATTGAGCCCTGAAGAAGCACCAATCAGCTGGAAAGCAGCACTGATCCTGGCGCTTCTGCTGAGCCCAGAAGAAGCACCGATCAGCTGGAATGTTGCAGCATCTCCAGGGTCTTGTGATTTACATTCAGATGCTTGGCAACTGATTCATATTTATGACAGTCACAGTGTCATGTGAAGTGACCAAAACCTGCTACAACCACCCAGCAGATGGGAGGAATAAAAACCAAACATCCCCCCACCCCACTCCCACTGCCAATCCTCAACAGAAATGCTCACAACAATGAAAACCTCGGACAGGAGGAAGAGTGCCGCCGGGCAGGCAGGCAGGCAGGCAGGTGTCTTGCTCAGCTGCGGCTTGGGGGACACTTTTTTCAGTGCCATTGTAACTTCGAACAGTCACTAAGCGAACTGTTGTAAGTCGAGGACTACCTGTACTTTATCACTTGTTTCCTTTGGGGGGGGGTCATCAAGTTTTTGATACCTTGCTAGGTGACTGGTGATACTTGGATGTTGCCATATCCTAAAAGTAGTACAATGGGTAAAAAGATTGAAAAGCCCTGCTTTAGAGTAACTGGGTGAAGATGACTGCTATGTGTAGATCATCCATTCTTAACATCTTCATTAGCATATTAGAAATATAAAATAAGAGTTTAATTGTCTGATGCATACAATATATTTTACATAAATACACATACACACACACACACACACATACACACAATCCATGTGTGGGTTAGGCTAGTTATATATTCTTTCAGAAACAAGATCTGGGATAAGATGATGATGATAATAATAATAATGATAATAATAATAATAATAATAATAATAATAATAATAATAATAATAATAACAACAACAACAACAACAATAATATAAAAAGTTGGAAGGGACCATGGAGGTCATCTAGTCCAACCCCCTGCTCAGGCAGGAAACACTATACCATTTCAGATAAATGGCTGTCCACTCTCTTCTTAAAAACATCCAGTGTTGGAGCATTCACCGCTTCTGGAGGCAAATTGTTCCACTGGTTAATTGTTCTAACTGTCAGGAAGTTTCTCCTTAGTTCTAGGTTGCTTCTCTCCTTGATTAGTTTCTATCCATTGCTTCTTGTCCTGCCCTCAGACACTTTGGAGATTAGCTTGACTCTCTCTTCTTTGTGGCAGTCCCTGAGATATTGGAACACTGCTATCATGTCCTCCTCATCCTTCTCTTCATTAAAGTAGACAATACCAATTCCAGCAACCGTTCCTTATATGTTTTAACCTCCAGTCCCCTAACCATCTTTGTTGCTCTTCTCTGTTCTCTTTCTAGAGTTTCAACATCTTTTTTACATCATGGTGACCAAAACTGGATGCAGTATTCCAAGTGTGGCCTTACCAAGGCATTATGAAGTGGTATTAACACTTCACATGATCTTGATTCTATCCCTCTGTTAATGCAGCCTAGCACTGTGTTGGCTTTTTTGGCAACTGCAGTACACTGCTGGGTCATATTTAAGTGAGATCCCTCTCACAGTTACTATTATTGAGCAAAGTACCACCTATACTATACCTGTACATTTGGTTTTTCTTGCCTAAATGTAGACCCTTATTTTTTTCACCGTTGAATTTAATTTTGTTAGATAGCGCCCAGTGTTCAAGTCTGTCCAGATCCTCCTGTATCTTAAGCCGGTCTTCTGGAGTGTTGGCTATTCCTGCCAGTTTGGTGTCGTCTACAGATTTGATGAGTTCCCCATCTATCCCCTCGTCCAAATCATTGATGAAGATGTTGAAGAGCACTGGGCCTAGAACAGAGCTCTGGGGCACCCCACTACACACTTCCCTCCATGTAGATGCAATCCCATTGAGGACCACACACTGAGTATGGCCGGTCAGCCAGCTACAAATCCATCTGGTGGTGATACTGTCTAACCTACGTTTTTCTATCTTATCAAGTAGTAGGTTGTGATCTACTTTATCAAATGCCTTACTGAAGTCCAAGTAAATTATATCCACAGCATTCCTTGGGTCCACTAATTTTGTCATTTGGTCAAAGAATGCAATAAGATTTGTCTGGCATGATCTGTTTTTGACAAACCCATGTTGGCTTTTAGTAATGATTTGTTTACCTCTAGGTGTTCGCTGATTCGTTGTTTGATTATCTTTTCCAGAATCTTCCCAGGTATTGAGGTCAGGCTGATAGGTCTGTAATTTCCTTGATCCATTTTTTTCTTTTTTTGAAGATGGGAACTACATCAGCTCTTTTCCAGTCCTCTGGTAGTTCCCCAGTGCTCCATGATTACATATTAGCACCGTTGGATCTGATTTAGACAGAATAGAAAAAAGAGCAATGATTTTCAAATCTTAATTCAAAAAATGGATACTCAAATCAGAATATAAATTTGCTACAAACAGACAGAAGGCTGCTACTGTTGGTTTCTTATAAGCATTCTGGTGAAATCTGATCATAATAGGAACAGAAGGAACTGAATAATTCTTCAATCTCTTCCAGCAAAGATGTTTTTATATTATATTCCCTGCTTTGGGTATGTATTAATTCAACTGCAGGAATCTCAGACACTATGTTGAGAAAAATTTCTTCCCATTATAAATGATCTGTGTCATGTGGTATAATCATTTCACAATACAGGCATTATGTCTGATAAAATACCTAGAGCAAGATAGTGAAATAATTAGTTCAGTTAGGCCAATAATTATTTGAAAACACGATGTAGTACTGATAATGAAATTTTTTTTTTCTGACAACTTTGCTTCAGATCTTTAAGGAAATAATTAGAGCTATTTGGACTTGGATCAAGACTGTGGTGGTCCAGAAACATGTACTACCAAGCATGTACTATCTGTAATAGGCTCTCTATGGAGTCCCAACACTGAACCCAAGCTTCCAATGATAATTTCATCTTGAACAGCATATAGTACATTGCCATAGGAAATTTAAACTTGTATTAAAAAGTAATGATGCTTCAAACCATGCTCAACTCTTAGTGGCTAAATGGACACATACATTCATTTTCTTAGTAACAATACAGAAGTGGTTCTTTCTGTTGTCTTTTCTGGAGATGATTTATATTTCCTGTCTAACTATTGTTCTACACAGGGAGTCTCTAATGGTTACCCATCAAACTATGTTACTAACAAGGTTCAATTGACCCAGTTAAGATTGGCCAGCTTGTTGCTGCCTGCTGAGACCCTCACATGCTTATATCAACACAGTTCACAAAAGAGAAAGAAATACAAATCATCTCAATGGCTCAGAAGTTAACAAATAAAACAAAATTGGCACTCAATGAAAGAGCTATCCACAGTTACTCAGCTGATCGATTGACTGAATTTAAATGACACTTCCAATGACTCAAAAATAAAATAAAAAATACAATAGGACACAAAAATAAAGAATAAAAAACAGCAAAAATAATAGAAACTGGATTGATGTAGGAAAAAAAAGAAAAGGAATGGACCCACACACCATCCAACAGGACTTCACTCATTCTCATTGGTCCTCAAGCCCCTTAGAAACATCAGTGGAAGAAGTATTCTTAGGGGGAATCTTGTTCCAAAGGGCAGGTACTGCTACAATGAAGGTGTTCTCCTGATGAATAGCATTGTTTAATTAAAGAAACCTGGAACAACCCAACTCTGTCAGAGCAAATTGACCAGATAGAGCTTCTAAGAACAGGAAGCCCTTCAAGTAACCAAGTCAAGAAGGGCTTTATAGGTAATAACCAGCACCTGATAAAGCAGAGATGTCACATGGGTATACTAAGTTGAGACACCACTGCCTTCTGGACCAAACCACTTGAAGCTTCTGGATGATCTTCAAATACAACTCTGTGTAAATCACTGGACTAATCTCTCGCTTCCTCAGGTGAATCCATTTATGATGAAATTAATAACTTGTCATCACCAACTTGTTATGAAGATAACAAGTAGGTAACCAAAACAAAAAGACAGTGAAGTAAGACAAAAATGGATGAGGATACATACAAATAGTTGTACAATCACAGCAGTTCAAAATAAGTTATCTTACAATATCTTATTCCATATATTGTAGATTCTGCAAAGAAGACAGACTTGTCGTTATTGTTATTTGTTTCTGTGAATGCTACTAAAGTAACCCTACAGGATTTCCATTAAATTTTTATTTTAAATTCTATGCATATAATCTTTTGAATATAATTTGGTAATATATTAGACAATAATAAGCTGAGGTTTTCTATAACTGAAGCTAAAATTATAAATTACTTTTAATTTTGAAATAATTGCTGTCTCACTTACGTACCTTATAAGCATTCAGAAATGTTCAAAAGCAATATCTACCATCTATGCAATTAAACCAATTTTACCATCTTTTTGTTTCAGCTAGAGAACAGATTAAATATAAATCAGAAATACTAGCATTAGATCCGTAGCTTTTATTCTGCCAGCTTGTTCAAATATTAGGAGAAAAAAGTATTAACTAATTATGTACAACTAGATATCAGGAGGGGTTTTTGTTGTTTTTAAAAAAAGTGGTTCACGAGTTCATAAAAGTTTTTACCTGATGTTCCCCACCACAGAAAATAAATAAACTAACAACAATAGTTAGTTTTCTCTTCCCCCACCCAGCAAAAATTAAAACAAAACCACTACTGCACAGCCACCAAATCCTGAAGACCAGCAGAAATGCATCTATTTAAAAAATAATAATAATCCAACAGTCCCAAAGTACATCAGTAGATGAATGAGGAGAGGGCAATAATAAAACGCAAGCCTTTTTCCAAAATGGTGCTAATGCTTCTCTGAAACTTAATTTTATAATTTACTGGCAGTCAAGATGGCAGGAAATAAAATAATTTGCTATATTCTGCACAACAAACTCCACTTTTCCTGGGAAGGGTAATTATCCCTTTAAAAAAAAAAAGACGACATCTCATATTAAGCTAAAGTCTAATCAAGAAGAGAAAGAGTGCCTCATTACATGTAATTACCAGGGAATTAGAAACATCATTTAACTAAATGAGCGAATAATGCTCAGGATATTGAAGAAACTTGCCTGCACTTCTGCAGAGCACTCTAAGTCCCATTACAAAAATTGCACCTCTTTAATGGAATAATTTTAGGCCTTGTCTGCCTTGCTTTAAAAATAAAGAGCCTCAGAGAGGCTGAAACTACCACAAACAACTGTTGAAAAGAGCCGCTGAGTGGAAGTAGTCTCCACTGGACACCATAATTTAAAATGACTCATAATCTAACATAATCATGAAAATTAAACCTTAGGAGTTTGAGTGGGGGGGGGGGTGGAGAGGGGATTTCTTTTTTTTTTTTTTTAAGCAATGTATTTACTTGAGACTGCAATGTATTTGTGATTTTGTATTGCAAATTAGGAGGGAAGGAGTTTGAAGTGAAAATCTTTCCATATCTTCTTAAAATGAGGCTGCTGGATGGGAAGGAGGTTATAAAGTAAGATGGCTGCACATCTAGAGAACCGTTTGCCCATTGTAGAGATCAAATATAGCAGTAGGCTGTACTTTTTCTGTAGTTATCAGGGAATCTATTTATTCCCTGGAAGAAGACAAAGACATATCAGACATTCGGGGTAACTGTTTTCAGGATGATGATATTTGATGTATGTTCTATGTATCATGCTTAGGTAGAGCAGGTCAGTAATTAAAATTAGGCTTAAAGATGTCAACAAAAAGCCTATTTTAAATATAAAGTGAATGGTCCTGAAGTCAGTTTACATTGGATCAAAATACAGTGCTTTCAAAGAGTTTAGCTTATAATAATGACTCTGAATTTCAGTTATGTTCCTCATTTCATTGCTGAAATAAAATTCAGTCAGAGAAAGGACATTTCTGAATCTAGTCCAGTGCTCAGAATTTTAAGATCAGGGCATAGAGAACAATAGCAACAGCACTTAGTCTTATATACCACTTCATAGTGCTTTATAGCATTCTTTAAGAGATTTACAATGTCAGCATTTTTACCCCAACAATCTGACTCCTCATTTTACTAACCTCAGAAGGATGGAAGGCTGAGTCAACCTTGAGCCGGTCAGGATTGAACTGCTGGCAGTGGGTAGAGTTAGCCTGTATTATTGCATTCTAACCACTGCACTACCAGGATTATTCTCACAATGAGAACAAAGATGACAAACATGGTTGAGAAAGCAGGCAGATCATGGCTCCAGGAATTCTTTTACATCTCACAATAATAATATTTTTCTCACATGTGAGAAAAACAGAGAAATCTCCAACATTCCAAGCTGATGCCCACTTGTTTTTCCCATAGGGTGCATCAGGGAAAAATATTTGCATCATGTTTTCTCTGAAACTCCTGACTGCATGCAACCCAGTTTTAATGCTACCAGTAGTATTTCCCTCCCAGCTTCTTTCCCAATGCCATAGGGCACAGGTGTCAAACTCGCCGCAACATGTCATGTGTCGCGGCATATCACGACTTTTTTTGCATTGCCAGAGCTGGGGTGGGCGCAGCCTCTGCATGATGCAACTGGCCCGCAGGCCGGCAGTTTGACACCCCTGCCATAAGGGGTCAATCCTGGTCTGTTTTCACACAGTTATCCTAATGATGAACAGATAGATGGACAGGAGAGCCAAATACTGGGCCCTTTAGTTAGTTATTAATTTATTCAGTCAGTAAGAGTAAAAAAAATACCTATATTTCCTTTTTGTTACTCAAAGAATTATCCTCATTTCAACAAAACCAGCAACATAAGGACACCTGTCTTTTCTCAGCTAAGAACCCTTCCATCTAATTCAGCATTTGACCTTGAGTATACCTGTTCATAAGGCAAAAAAAAAAATCATGTGACTGCACCACTTAGAGACGGCAGCTCCGGCAGTCCCAATTGTCATTATTAAAGAAGACCGTAGAAATTGTTAAGCAAGGACCTCACATGACTGTAACTTCTGGCTTCCTGCTGGCTTCCTCCTTGGAGAAGACCGACAGGGAAGGTAGCAAATTACAATCATGTGCCCATGTCTGGTCATACCGCTCGTTTAGCGCCATCGTAAGTTTGAATAGGGGCTGAACAAGCAATGACATTAAATGAAAACCATCGGTATCCTGCTCCTATTTTATTAATTGGATTGGCATTACTACTGATTTTATGATAAGGTTACATTTGTATAATTCCAAGGGGTATCTGCAGAGGGATGAAAATGTCAAGATAGTAGTCACAACATGCAGTCAAAGCCCTGCCCTTTTTAATATGCATCCGGATCTATGAAAGGAGGCAAGGCTTTGATTCCATGATTGTGGCTGTCATCTTGACTATTTTGACTGTCACATGAATGCTCCAGTAGTTCTACTAATAACTAATTGAACTAGGCTGAGAATTTTGAACTTTCCAGTTATCATGTAGAAAAGGAAATTTGCAAAGATTCTGAGCAGCTTAACTAGACTGCTTTTGTTGTGGTACAAACATAAGGAACCATATAGCAAGTAGGACTTGAAACTGAGAAAATTATGAGAACATTGATATATACCAAGGAATCTCTACAAGATGACACAACATACTTTTAAAAACTCATATAAAAGATAGAATTAAATTTGTCCACAGGAAAAGATTTTTTAATAGTGGGGTTTTTTTCTGAATTCCAAAGCAATGCATGCCACCTTAAATTTGATTGTATTTCTTACTAGGTAGTCCCTAGACCTAGTGATAAAACCTTTAAAAAAATTAAAAGTCCCCCTCTTAAAAGTCTCAGTTCTCATCCATTACCTACTTAATTAAGTTTTGGGTGTTTAAAATTGCTAATCACATCTTTTGGGAGACTGTACATTTTAAATCACGATTATGTGATGAATATTTTATGATATATATCTTTTGTGTGTAATTAGGAATAAAAATTTAATCCCAAAAAGATGTTTAATAATTTATACTTCTTTGGGGTTGATTAAGGACATTAGAGGGCTGGGGAAATGATTTAATTATATCCAAATCAGAAATTTCAGGTGCACTTTTGTTTTTGAAATTAAGAACTATAGTTAAGAAAAACCAAATACCACAATGCTTTGATAAAATAGATGCTTCTGTTCAGTTCAACATTTTTGTTTTGCCCAGTTTATATCACATGATAAGAATTTGTTTTTTTTTTATTTTCAACAGGTATAGATAATCAATCATATTTACCTAGCCACCAATCTCACATGAGTCTACAATAAAACAATTAATAATTGAGTTTAAAATAACCATTAGAAACAATTAAATTATACATAATACACATAAATAAAAATAAGACTGGGAGAATGGCCCATCTACACTGCAGATTCCGTCTCTACCAGACACCCAAACCTGCCGGAAAAATTACATTTTTTGTCCAGAATTCCTCACCATTCAATTGATTAGCTACCCACTGGACAGTGAAGAAAAAAAATGATCAGTAAAGTCCTTATAGAGATGGTAGTAGATGGGAAAGACTTGAATATTTTGCTTTGCTCTTGTTTTCTGTCAGCAATTACAAAGCAGCGACAATCCCTTTTTCTCCTTCCTAAACATGGCAGAGATCATTCTTGATCTGAACTCCTGGCAAAGGTTGGGAGAAAAAATTTAAATCCTTCTCCAGTTGTCTTAGTGGTGACATAAAAGAGAACATGACATGAGGGATGTCTGCATAGTATTTCTCACAAGACTGAGTACTGCATATCCACAAGAAATGGAGGATTCCATACGGTTCATTCCCAATTTGTCATGACACCTGACTCACGAATGAAAAAGCTGCTGATAGAAATCAAGAAGTCCTCAAAAACACAGTATGACAGCAACCATCAAAAATAAGGTTTGGAAAATGTGCTTGCAACAATGTGCATATTTCGAGGAACTGCTAATGTACACATGTAGATGTACATTGATTTTTGATACATAACTGAATATAAATTACAACTACCAGTAGCACACTTTTTAAGATGGGTTATGTACTAATCTCCAATCTAAAAACATATACATATTTATATTATGTATAGAACTGCTCTTTGAAATCTTATAGTATTTGTTCTGAAAGTAAGGGTTCTTTCCTTATTTATGGAGGGTGGAGTTAGAATTTGAGAATTTTAGCTGTACTGTTTTTTTTTTCTTTTTCAGTGGATTTTTTTAAAAGTAAACTCTAGATGGCATTTTAAAATAACCTGGGGCCTTAAAAATTATTTAAATATTAGGTCTTCCACTTCCCTAAGATTTGCGTAGTTATATTGCACCATCTTAAGTATAAATGATTTGCTTTCCAAAAGCTTATAAGGTGAATACCAATTAAATAATTAAAGCAAATGTACCATATGTGAACATCAGCTAAAGTATCTCAGAGAAAATATTGCCCTACCACTGCGGAAGCAAAAAGGCAATGAAGTTAGCAAGCTAACTGATGGTTGTGGCAAAGGCAGTGGAC
Organism: Crotalus tigris; assembly: GCF_016545835.1. Classification (NCBI taxonomy): domain Eukaryota; kingdom Metazoa; phylum Chordata; class Lepidosauria; order Squamata; family Viperidae; genus Crotalus; species Crotalus tigris. Next base: position 4,661,018 of record NW_024096460.1, on the reverse strand, counting down.
AGATCAAACAACATAAATTTGTAACATAATGGCAAAGTACTGAGAGGGAGGGAAGATTTTATCCATGCAAAATACCCAAGAATAAAAACCAATCATAAAACAAATACTTCTTGGTTTTGTTATGCACAATGGATGCCACAGATACAAAATTACAACTATGGTATGCATACACAAGGGAAAAACAGTAGTCGAACTGAACTGAGTGCTGAGTGCTATGGTTATACCAAATAAATGCAATTTAAATTTGCATATTCATGGATTGACAGATGAGAGAGACAGAGACAGAGATAGACAGACAGACAACTTGGTGTGACATGACGGTCGTGACTATCACGCTTGTACATCAACTTCCAAATGTTGTGTTCCTAGCACCCAAATTAAATAAGTTAAGAAATGTAATAATTAAGTGAAATGTAAAGAAAATATTAAAGAATCGCTATAATCTTCTTTAAAAGATCATGAGAAAATATCAAAGATTCTAAGTCAGTGATGGCGAACCTTTTAGAGACCAAGTGCAGAAAAACTGGCCCTGCCCCCACTCCAGCCCCTGCCCCCTCACCCCGTCCCCCACCCCACCTGCCCGCAGGGCCAGTCACCACCTCCAGGGCCCGCCACAGATCACCCAGGCAGCCCAGCAGCGTCATGGCAGCCACGCCTTCTGCCCGCGCCCCACAGCATCAACTGTGCGGGATGGGGCGTGCGGGCAGAGTCTTGTCTACGCTGCTTGGATGCCATATCTTTGGCTGTGCTGCTCCATGTGGGCCATGCTCGGGGGCGACTCTCCTCCAGGGGGCCTGCTGGTGAGAAGGGGGTCATGGGGAGAGGCGAGACTGGGGCAACAGCACGTGTGCCCACAGAGAGGGCTTCGAGTGCCGCCTCTGGCACGCATGCCATAGGTTCGCCACCACTGTTATAAGTGATTGGTGAATGGCAAAAATCTGAAATGTTGCTTGACCCTTGATTTAAACAAGGACATTCACATTTAAACTTCATTTATGAATCATTTAAAATTTTGTGCAAAAGGATAGGAGAAAAAAAATTTGAGCAATTGGCATAAAAGTAGTGGTACGATATAAAAATGAAGAGTCACTTGCCTGTGAGATGGGCAGCTATATAAATTAGATAAATAAATACATCTGCATTGGTTCCCATGCTTTCTTGTCCATAAAATCTAAGTCTTTGAAAACACACTGCATTTTCAGCACAGCTTTACAATAAACAGATTCAAGTATTTATTTTAATATGCTTCCAAATTCTACGGAATTTGACCATTAATATATTTAAGCCAGACTAGGTACAAAATATAAATTCATAACATTGTAAGAAAAAGAAGCTGTTTACATTGTTAACCTAACCTTCCTTCTTTAGAAGACTGTATTCAATGGGTTTAGGGTATAAATTTTACACATATTAAAATTATCCTAATTAATTCATCAGAATATCTATTTGTTGAAATGTGGCAGCACAGCATTTAGGATACAAATATACAGATAAAGACAATGTGATAGTCTTTTCAGAGACATCTTGTAACATTTTTACCTGTGTGCAGCCTGGGATGATGGAAGGAATATTAGAATGGTCAGTATGATTCTATGTTCTGGAAAGCTCTCTAATCTTCAGCAAAAGGCTATCATTTAAAAAAGCTTTGTAGAGCTCAGTTACACTGCTAGGAATCATTTTGCCTTATCTCATACAGCAAAAAGCAAGATTACTGTGTATTACACAACAGTAAATTGTGCCCTCATAAGTTCAGAGAATAAAAAGATGAATTGTTTCTTCATACAAAGAATGCCTCACGTATACGTATATGCATATGCAACTGTTTTACTAACAGAACTATCTATCCACTGTCTTACCAGACCTCTTTGCTATAGTACTTACAAATTTCCATTTGCATAACACCTCCACTATTGAGCCGGTAATAAATGAGGCTATGGATACTAGTCAGAAAAAACTAACTACTGAAAACACACTTATTTGGTTTGGTGACTGAGCTTTTATGTGTATTGGCATCTGATATATAGATCAACGTCTAACCCACATTCTCCTATTTCCAATTTCTCTGCTATTTGAATTTCACTGGCATTTTATTGGCTCAGCACCTTTAAATTCTCCAATATATTTGTATCACTTTGTTTGAATTTTTCTTTGCCTCACCTACACTTATTTTGGCCTTCTGTTGTGCGCCTAGTGAAGGTATAAAAGATTGCAACAGGCCCTGTATAAGCCTCCTATAATATCTAGTACTAATGCTATAGTTTAGTATTATAGCAGAGTACTTTGATCGGTTGACAGTTTCAGAATCATTTTCAAAGGCTGTGAATTGTGGCAATAGCAAATGGCTGAAAAAATGGAATGCATTAATTTTCATGACTCATAAGGGAATAAAATGGAAAGGCTTTCTATTTCAAAAATAACCCTTACTACTAAGATTTCATTGCTCTGAAGCAATACATTTCTACTTCATTAATCTGAAGACCATCTAGACAGACTACAGCTGGAACAAAGCTAAATGTGACTTAACAGGCTGAAGTATGATATACTGATAACTTTTTTTTAATGGAAACAGAATAATTGATACTTATTCTTGAAATATGTTTTCAGGAATATCTGAATCGCACAGCCAAGACAGAGACTAACCATTAGGGTATTGGGACAATTACAGAAAGATAATCAGATGATCCAATGTTGTGGTAAAGATTACTAATAAACACAGATACCAAACCTGTTCTATAACTATGTAAACTATTACTAATTCTAGAACAAAGGTGAACAAACTTTATCATCAAAAATGCCCCTCTAAAAACCACTAATGTAATCTGAAAACATTTTGAGGGGGGAAATAAAAACTGAAAAATACATCCTAAAATCAGATTAATAAAGTTTAAGTAACAAAAGGAAATATCCAAAGCTTCCTCCCCAAAAAATAAAATTTTAGGAAAAGTTTCAAAGGCGGCACAATTTGGGATCTACAAATAATTATTTATCAAAATTTTCACATAGATTCTATCGATCAATATTCTTAGCAATCTCTTCACTTTTTTTAATTGCATATTTTATTGCCATCAGTATTTAATTCCAGTTGTAAATGAAAATTGTTTCAAGAGTTAAGAAAATCTACATATTTTAAATTTTAGCCATATAGAACTTACAATTCTATCCTGAATTTATTATATTTCAAATTAATATTCTGCAAGTAACAACACATTTGTAGAAACAATTGTTTTTATCTGATAGAAATATCTGTTGTGGAACTGGGGTGCTTGTTAAAGACAAAATATAGTTTTTTCCAAGGAATCAAATTTCAAAAGTAGACACTGATTATTAACTATAACCATAAAACTTCAATTTATTCTATAAATTCCTTAAATCTGCAGGACATACTTTCGTAAACCTGCTGACCACAGAACTTAATTACAATTAAAAAAAATAAACAGGGAAGGGTTAGAGTTACAGCCATTAAATTTAAGTTGCTTGAAAAAAGTCAAAATGTTTTCTTTATCGTATTGTTGTTGCTGAAGTACAAGCCCAGTACATCAAAAACGATGTCATTATTAAATTCAGGATTTAATGTTTACCACCACTGCAGTTAAAAGTAGGACTTTTAGGATAGGGGGGGGGGGGAGAGAGAGCGAGAGAGAGAGGGTTGAAAATATTTATTCAAACAATTAGGCCACCATTAATCTATACAAAAATTCAACTGTCACATTTCAAAAGAATTAACTGGCTTAAAGAAATATTTCAAAATCAGGTGAACAAAAATTAACAATTCTTGGCTATGTTTTTTAAAAAAGATTTACAATATACCCAATGAAAACATTATGACAACAACACTGAAACATCTTCTTTTAATCAAAGGATTAGTTTGTTTTGCTAGAAGTTTCTGATCAAGATCAAGTTGACCTGCAATAAAGAAAGAGATTTTAGACATGTATTTGCATTTCTGTATTGTTCTAAATAAATTTTTAACTTTCTAAAGCAGCAAACCTTTACAAAATCCCAAGAAGATTTAATGTTTCCTTGTTTTTCAAAATACATCAAAACAGAATCATTATTAAGAATTTTAGAAATGGTAATAGAAAAAGTTAAGTCAGGAGCTATTATCAATTTTATTATTGAATGTGTTTATTGTACTGAATCACTATGAAATTTCTATTGCATCTGGCTGAAGAAAGGAATAAACATGTAGAAAAATAAATTAAACTTTCAGAAATTCATTTATAGAGAGAAACAAGTCCAAATAGATGCCTGTCTAAATGCATTGCAATTATGTTACAATTATTTTGCAAATAAACAGATACAGAATGCTCTGCCTTGTCTCAGCTCATTACCGATTCAAGCAATTTGCCCTTCTGGGATCAATTGTTTACTAATAAATAATTGTTTGCAGCCACAAAATGATATTAAGTGCTATTCTTATTAGTTTTGCTTCTACATCCTGTAATAAGATTCAAAACTAACCAACTCCCAAGAGTCTAACCTTAACCTTGCTGTTTTTAACAGCCCAGGAAATGATGAACCATCTGTTTCAGAAAATAATGGACAGCTAAGAGGAAATATTGTTTAATTGCAGATTAACCTCCTCGAAAAGTAGAATGAAGCATCCCTATAATTAGCAAGCACAACACAAGTATCGAAACAGCTGAATGTAAAGTCATATGGTTGTCTTCACTCCACTAAGAGAGTTTCCCATGTTAAATTCTCGCAATGTAAATAATTTACAGGAACACATCCATAAGAAAAAGGGTATGATTAAGTGAAAACAATTTGCACTAAGCTGATTTTTTTTGCACTCTATGCAAAGCATAACAGATCATAGACAAAAATAAAGAAACTGACTAAAAATATGAAATTTAAAATTATTATGATTGACATATAAAATACAGCAAGTCTAAGTGCTATTGCTACAGTGCTGTTTTGGAATGCTGTCTCTATTATTTTTGATAGTATTTTTAAACAATACATCCAAGCACAGCAACAAATGTTCGCCAAAATATATATATTATTATTATTCAATGTTACCCCTAAAATATTAAAACCTTTTATTGGGGTCTCTCTACACAGATTGAATATCTGAATATGTTAAGAATGTAATGTAATGTAATGTAATGAACATTTACTGGCTTCATTGTAAGGTGATGTGCTGCTGCTTTAAGAGAGTTCTGGAAGAATGTGAATGCAATGTTACTTATATACATGCTTGAAGCAGATCATATAGCTAAGTGAAACAAATGTACATAGTACTGAATTCCAAGACACCATGAAGTTTTATATTAACCTATGGAAATGTCATTACTTCAATCTTTTATTGCCCTTAGGAATGGGGTTTAGGATTTTATATTTGGAGGGGGGGGGTTGGGGGGGGGTAAACATAATGCATTTTATAAGTGAAATAAATAAATAATCCTTGAAATCTAGACATTCTTCATAATTCTAGTTCTTTTGCTTGAGTGATTTGCATCACTCCAATTGAACTAATTGATTTTGGAAATATCACTGTAATAGCCTTCCATAAATTTTATCTCAAAATGCAGTAATCGGGTTAAATTTCAGATTACCAGACTGTGAGATACTTTTGATCCAATTACAAGTTTTAATGAGCAAAAAAATACAATGTGATTCACAGTCTCTTCAACAGGCAGAGTTTAGGAAGATGACTCAAAGCTTTCCCAATTCACAAGAATTCAAAATAATAAAAAGGCCAAACAAAAATGCAATCTTATTCAAACAAAAGCTCTAAATTGCAAACTGCACGTCCTTCTCTTTTTTCTAATATAATAATATAATGTTCCGGTTTTATATTAAGAGATTTAGCTTTCCTACAGGCATTCAGCCAATTTTATGTCCATACCTGCCCTACCTTTCCTTCCAAAAGTCCATATGCCAATGGCAGTGAGACACTTGTGGACTATTGACGGTAATCAGTAACCTATTTTCAAAGCTTACAAGCATATGCAATGCATTTTCTTATTTTAATATACACTAGAAACAATATAACTAAATAGCACTGATGATGAAAAAAAACCTCACAATATATTTAGTTTGAGAGTACATATATGAAGTCTGTGCACCTCCCCATTTTGTCTGTGTTACCAGTTGTGGCATAATTTTGGATATCAAAGGATTTAAACATTTTGTGTTGTGTATGTAATTTACGCAACTGCTGTATCTAATTCAAGCTCAACATTTTAAAGTTAAGAGCTGACCTACATGCAAAAATGACAGTCAATAGTTTGAAATCCTACATAATTAGTTTTGCTCGTAGTGGTGATCTTTGCTTCTTCAGCTTCATTTGAAAGCAATAAGCCAGAAATAGTACAGTTTTGTATAATAGTTCATTCAGAAAGAAAGAAATTTTGATCTCCTTCGCTAAAACAAATAGATAATTTTATCCCTCAGTTACCTAATAGTCTACAGATATCAAGAGTGTGGACAGAAGATAAAATCAATTCCAGTCTTATGGTGAAAATGTACTTTCCACAGTAATCAACAATGCTATGCATGAATTAAGAAAAATAATCAATCCTGGAATAAGCACTTAGAGGAATTCAAGTATGGGTGGAGCATACTTACTTGGGTTTTGTTTCTGCATCAGTCACTTGGCGAATGTAGATACCATCTTCAGGATGTTCAATGTCATCCATTTCATACATATATGAGGATGCTATTGCAAGAGTAGTCCCATCATTACTGAAAGCTAGTGAAGCTATACTGGTAGGGTACCGATGAAATTGGCAGAGTCTTTTTTTGTTGAACGGATCCCAAATATTGACAAAGCCATCAGAGCCACCTACAAATAGATGTGTAAGAAGGGAGTTATTAGGAACAAATTTTACATTCTTCTGTAACCTTAGTACAGATTTTTAAGGTTAGTGCAAAAGATTTTATCAATTTTATCTATAAGAGAACAAAAAATCAGAAAAGAAACAAGCCCAACAATCTGAAATCAGTGCAACTCAATTAGTTCAAATGGCATTACACTCTGTACTTTCCCCCCTCAATTTAACATGTTGCAAATGTTCAGGAACTGCAGTTATGGCCAATTAAAAGAACTTCAGGGGCTAAATAATGGCCCAAGACTTCACAATATCCTATTTTCTATACAAAGATCATAAAATGGTTCAGGGCTTGCTGGAGAATCCAAGTTCTAAGCCATCCCTCAGACATAAAAATTCATTGCATAACTCTGGACAAATCAAATTGCTGAACAGAGCAGTTGTTCTGGAAGAAAAATAAATATAAACCTGTGTATGCTGCTTAGCCACCAAATAAATAATAAAATTGATGCAATGTTGCATATGAAACCAGGATCACTATCCATACAAATTAGATCTGAATATCTACTATCAGTGATACAATAAGAAAATAATTACCTGTAGCAAATGTGTTATGGACATTATGAAAAGAGATGGCATTGACGGGGTAAATCTGCTCAATGTTATTCTCCTTCAATCTGTGGCATTTGAAAGCATATTTTTTCTTCTGCACCTCCAAACTTGGGTCCAAATATTCAACTGCAACCCGGCCTTCTATGGAGCTTAACACATAGCCCTATTGAACACATAGCAATCCTTTAGTTATTGTCACAAACAACTAGTAAAGTTTTCTTTTGTGCAAATACTTCTATCACATCCTACATCTGTGCACTTCAAAATGAATCATGTACGTATCCTGTGAAATAAAAGATTCCAAAGATGGAGATAACTTCCTACTTCACGTCTACTGAGAAAGATTAATTCAGAAATCTTGGAAACAAAAATATATCCCAACACCTTTTCAGAAATGAAAAGCCATCCCAAAGACTTCATTAGGGAATGTATTTGCCCACAAATAATAGATAAAATTAATGCCTTCACTGTGTTAAAAAAGAAATCTACTTCTAGGACTGCTTACTATTTTTTAATCAAAAGGATAATTTGTTTCCTTTTTTCTTCTACCACAAGAATAGAAAATAATGATTAGATGCTACACTGAATCCCATCAAAAATAATGGTACAGTAACCAAAATAAAGACTCTCTTGTTTCAAAGTTTATTTTCTTCATAGTGTTGACAGGTCCAGGAAAAAGCCAATCTAGAAAGGGCGCTTAAGAAAGTAGTTTTATGTATTTTCTGAAAGCCTAACTTTTAGGAAAATAAAACCATACTAAACATGATACTGTTGCAATATTTTCTGTACATTGAACTGAATTCCCATACACTATAATCGATTCATCAAATTTCTAGACTGACTAATTTCAAAACAACTCCGGGCATGTCTAGACACATACGAACCCAAAGAAAAATAGCAAAATTTGGAAATTTCAATAAGCCAGGAGACAGCTGAAGTAACAACAGTATGTTTCATTTAACAAGCTTAAATATGAAATATTGCTATACAAGTTAAATACCTGTTTGTTGGGAAATGCCCTGATGCAACGGGTCTGATATTTAAGACTTGATTCTCTTCTCTGCTGAACATAGCCCATGTTCCGTAAGTCCCACACGAGAACTCTTCGACCAGCTGTTCCCACTATCAATCTGTCACCAGATACAGATAATGTATATACCTTGAACAAAAGGATGCAAATTTTGCATTAGTATACCTAATTTTAGTATATGGGCTGCTAAAGTTCAATATACCAAGAATCAAACACTTGCCAGCATTTCAAAGATGTTAAACAAATGTGCTTTCCAAATAGGCCCAAAGAACAATGGAGCCCAAAATTTATGTTGCTAAGTGAGACGTTTGTTAAGTGAAGTTTGCCACATTTTATGATCTTTCTTGCAACAATTGTTAAGTGAATCGTTCCATTTGTTAAGTTAGTTAACATGATTGTTAAGTGAATCTGGCTTCCCACTGACTTATCAGAGGGTCACAAAAGGTGCTTACATAATCCTGGGACACCCGCAACCATCTTAAAGGTGAACTATTTGCCAAGTGTCCGAATTTTGATCACACAACCATGGGGATGCTGCAACCGTCATGTGAAAAATGGTTGTTAAGTCACTTTTTTTAGTTAACTTTGAACGGTCACTAAATAACTGTTTTAAATTGAGGACTACCTGTAGTCATAAGTCTCATTCTAATAAAAATATAAATGTTAAGATAAAAGATAAATTTGGCCAAGGATATTCTACGGCATTTATACTACCATAGAAATGTTCAAATTAATTGTATCTATTTAAATGAAATATCTAATCCTAATCTCATACAATAACATATACAGTAGTTCCCAAGAGCAACAAATTAAGACTTGCTCCAATTAATAGAGCCAAAAAAAAACCTATATTACAGCCACATATAAACAATTTCATACAAGCTCAAGTTTTACCACACCTTTAATAGTTTACTTGTGATGACAGACCCAGAATTGACAGATGATTTTTCTCAGTGGTTCATGTGAAATTGAAACAAGTATGTGATAACCAACCCCTAAGGAATCCTAGGCAAAATTCTGATAAGGACTTAACTAAGTGACTAAGAAATAAGTATTCAGTTCATATTGTATATAAAAAATACTTTTATGCTGAATATTATACCTTGGCTAACTAACTATATTACTGGTTTACACAAACTAATTTCTTTAAGAATAGAAAAAGTACAATTTAGCACTCAGGAATGGAAATTTAATTAAACCATGACTTTTGTTATATCTGACATTTTAAAGCTGATTAGAACACCTTAAGAGACCCTGTTTGGTCTACTGATTAAGATGTTGGAGTAGGAACAAGGAAATTGTAAAAGCCAGCTGGGTGATCTTAGACCAGTCTCTCCCTCTCAGACTTACGAAGTAACTTCTAAAAGTGCTACCTAAAGAACTGCATTGATTTTTTTTTCCATTTACCAGGGATCAAGTCTGACTCAAAGACAGAACAAACATACAAATAAGCACTTTAACCAAGGGTAAATCTCCAGTTTTCTCCCACCATTTTTCTCCTGAATAGGAAAAGGAGATTTCATAATGTATAATCCCAAAACAATGACCTAATATGGGAGATATTAACATTTAATTGCTCAAATATATTTTAGTTGCATGCAAATCTTACTGTTCCACGGGAAAAGTCTTGAGAATATTGAGCATTCTATTTTTCCTGCTGATCATATTAATTTGGAACATCCAGATATGTTGTTCTGTAAATGTTCCATTCACAGAAAAGTTTTGCACATCTCTGTTGTACACATTAATTTTAACTCACTATGCAATTGTATGTTTATTGATATGTATCTACAGTAATCAGTAGAATTAATCCATATTGAAATGATGTATAGCACTCTAAATAACCAGGACAAACCTTTTCAGGCTGAGAAAATGTTCCGGCATTACAAGGTGTTCTTGGATCCCATAACTTGACTGTTTGATCCCAACTTCCTGTTACCATTACATTCACTTCTGGACAATATTCAACACATCTTATAGGAGCATCATGACTGCCAACAAGATTTTCTGTTTGAAAAAAAAAAAATAATGCATTTAGCTTTACTAGATACAGGGATAGTGAAATGTAATAAAAAGATTAAGGCGATATTCACGCATAAGTATCACGGTTTGACCAGCCATTCATTAATCTATATAGCTGCTGGGGCATCCTTTAAGGAATGTTTGATCCTCTAATCTTTACAACAGATATACACTCCTGAAGTGTTAAATGTAGACTAATAGGTATCAACTCACTATTTCAAAGAAGCTTAGCAGGGAAATTGGTGCCCATGCAGAGATTTTCAAATGAATAAGAGAGATTTACGCACCTAACTGCTGGATGCAACTGAAAATTCTAGTCATGAACAGCTTACCAGGAAGATCTAATAACTGGTGAATGCCGCATGACCACATTAGTGCATGCCTTTGCCGCTATTTAAGATACAAAACAATTTCAACAAACCGTTGTCAATAAACTCCTTCTTCCTATATTACTATTCAATTTATCAACATAATAGTATTAAACTGTTTAGAAGCTTTTATCGGGATGTTTAATACAATTTTTAGTTTAAAATCTTTTATCGCTTTAATAGCTTTTTCCTTCAAAGTTACGCCTGAGCTTTCCAATACCGTCAATTTATGCAAACACTCTTATGCAAAGTTCTTATTTATTTATGTTATAAGGATCTCATTTCATTCAGCTCGTCTGCTTCCAATATCTAAGTGCCTGATCATAGTTCACATAGTTCGCAATAACAAAAGTTAAAAATAATCAGTTTTTAAAATAATGAGGAGTTTAATATTTTGCAATTATATACTCTACTCAGGTATCAGACACTTAGTAAGCGGCTTTCTTCTGAGAAAATCTCTCATGAAAATTTTTCAAAGAAAAAGTCAACCAAATACATAAAATCCACTTTAAAAAAAATCTTTCAAAGTTCCTCTTTGTTTTAGCTGAAAGACGCTTCAGGAACAATTTAACATAATTTGGCAGTATCTGTCAAATACTGAAGTACACATTGGCATGGTGCTCCAATAATTTATAGATCAATGAATACCTATTTCCCACAATCTCAGCAAAGAGAATATTGTGAGAAGGAAGCCTATGACATTAAATTGCTGTGAATACAACCTAGAAAAGAGAGAATAAGCAAAACAATCACTGTCTACAGTTACAGAGATAATATTGGTTGTCACTGCCCCATGTTAGATAAATGAATAACACAGTGTTTAAATAAAAAAAAATACACCGCAGCTGGTTTCATAGAGAAGAAATAAAACATTTTCTTTCAAAAGCATCTAAAGCAATAATTTATGAAATTTGACCAGATTTTTCTATTTTGTTGAATTATATTGAAGTCCCATATGTTGACTCAGAAATAAGGACTGTATGGAAGTTTATTCTCAGATAATAAGTCATGGATGGCTCCCCTCCTGATTCAACTATTGAAGCCTGATATGTTTTCTGTCTGCAAACTCTATGACGCTATCAGGTTAGTTTTACCTTGATCAGTGTTCAAGTCATGCATTTTCAGCTGCCGATCTAATCCTCCACTCCAGGCATGTGTAGGGTCCTTCAAAACAAAGTTATTTACAGGTTCTATAATTGCAGAATAAACATAGTAAAAGCTACTTTTCCCTCCAATGTCACATATAAAGCTGTAAGGCTTATAAATGTTGCATACTTTGGGGTTCTGGTGATATACTTGCTCTCTAATTATTGTGATTTGGTTCCTGTGTTATTTTATGGTAATGCCAAAAAGACACATAAGCAGAAAACATCAGGAAAGTTATGCAGGATCTTCAAAGTATATGAGGAAGGAACAGTAACTCAACTCAGTTTCAGTACCTTGGACTTACTAGAGATAAGTTTATTTTCAATCAGTAGCTGAAACACATTGCAAAAATAAAGATTAAAACGTAAGTTCTCATTCAACACATTTGTCAACATATTAATTGATTAAGGTCTACCAATCTTTATGTCAGAGTCATCATTTTAGGATTATGACCTACAGATCTCACGGCTTTGGCTCTATCAAAGTTTTGAACTGTTTTGCTTTCTCCCACCTTACTGATATAGCACATTGCCTGATTAAAGGTTCTGAAAAACTTAAAAAAACTACCCACTATTTATGTAATTTGGGCTACTTCTAATAAAGTATCATCAAGCCACATTTTGGAGATTTTCCTCCCATGGGCTAAGATGGCTTTGTATGTATCAAGATATGCAAAAAATAATAATAATTAAACTTAACCTAAGATGCAGCAATTATATGAAAGAATGATTATGAAAAGTGACATAAAAATGATTTCCTATTTAGAATTAACAATTGTGACCAGGCCAATTTTGACTAGTTACCTGTCGTTAATTCAATTTTATTTTGATTTACTTAATTGTATATTGACTTATTTCAAAATTCTCAATACAGCCAACCAATTATCTGAGAGCCACTCTAAGATGCAAAATAAAAGAGAAGAGTGGAAATAAAGCTATTCCATTATCCTTATTAAAACATCATCTTTCAACAGTCATCTAGCAACAACCATTCCAACTTGCTACACAATTAAAGAACAAGGGAACAAATTATTCCAGCACCTTTGAGAAACAATCTGCACTGTGTTCTTGCTCAACTATCAACTAGTTAACAGTAATTCGACTAGGCTGTAAAGCAGAAAGTCAGCAACAGATCTAGATTTCAGCTTTTAGCCCTTTTAAATTGTGACACTCACTCTTCCTACTGCCTAGACTTTAAGAATGAAACAAGAAAAAATTTTACAGTTGAATATTATGGCAACTAATAGGAAGAACTTTGTTTTTCTCCTCCAACTTTTCATCCTTGTTCTCTTTTAGATAGTTGCCATCTTCAAGTTTACAAGATCACTTTTGTTATTTATAATCAGTCTAGAACTTGCCTTTTTTCAGTTTCCCAAATTACAAAAAAAAGTTTGTTTTTATTATTGTAAAATATCTAAACTCATTTGAATATGGCAGATTGCATATATAAAGAAAAACACCAGGAATTATACCAATACATAACACACTTAATTCATATTTTCACCAGTTAATTGAAGGCCTGGATAAAGAATAGCCCATGTAGAAATGCAAGATTTTTGGTGATAATACAGATTATTTCTAGAAAGGAAGAGCAAAAAAGTCCACATATGTGCAAAATGCTAACACATGTTTCCGAATACTGTCCAGCCCAAAGTTCTAATCATCTATTAGATGAACTAAGTATTTCCTTTGTGTTTTCTTGGTACTTTCAAATTTCAAAACATAAGAAGAAAAAAAACTTACATAAAAAGCACAGTCAAGTACTGCTCCAGTGTGTTGATACTTGAGTCTCATGGTGTTGGCAGGAACATCATACAATCGAACAGATGTGTCCCAAGAAGAAACAAGCAAAAACTGAGATGTGTTTGGATTGAATTTCACTGATGAGATTCCATCTTCTGGAGGTTGGTTCAGCTTAAATTCATTTGATCCAGTCATCTGATAAGATTGTGCAAAGTTAGATGCGTAATTATTGCTTAAAATTTCTACATAAACATGTTTGGAAGTGCAATTATGATTATTTAGTCATTATTTCTTTACAAAATTCTTAATAAATACTTAGCTATATATATACTATAATACTATAATACTATAACATGCATCTCCACAGTATGAATTTAACTGAAGAACTTTGTAGTATTACTATATATTTCTTGTTAATTTTTATGGGTGTAATTTTACATTATGAGCATTTGTGGCAGTTGAGTCATTGGTGCTCCCTGAGGTTGGTTATTTGCTTGCAGACATTTCATCACCCAACTAGGTAACATTATCAGTGACACTGATATGCATGCCACTGGTAATATATTACACTGATGTTTATTTATTTATTTATTTATGAGACTTATATACCGCTTTAAGTGCAAGCACTCTCTAAGCGGTGTAGTTATTATGTAGTTATTAATTCAACTATTACCTAGTTGAAAATGAAATGATTACAAGCAAACAGCAAGGCTCAGAGAGCATCAAGGACTTCACACAGTTCAATGCTGAGGTACATATATTCTCTTCTACTGGTATATTTGTGGCATTTATATTCTGTAAAAACTATGTTGTAATTGATTTAAACTAAAAAAAGAAAAAACATTCTAGCCAAAAAGCAGTTTTCAAATGCATTGATCATCATTATTTATCTTGTATTACTAAAAAGTGTATTAATTACTAAAAAAGCAAACATTGAAATTAAAAAAAACGTATATAAAAACAGTCCATTGTACACATAAAATTTATGAGAAGCATTCTCTCTAATAATAGTATCTGAAATGCTATTTTGCAGCTTGCAACAAACCTGCAAAGCAGTCCATTGTTAATATTGTCAGTCAGAGATGGAAATGCAGTTAACCTGGATTACTTTTCAAACCAGCAGACTTCCTTACGTGTATGGCTGACCCAAGGTCACCCAGCTGGCTTTCATGACTAAAATTGAACTAGAACTCAGTCTCTCAGTTTCTAGTCTAGTAAGCCACTAGATCTAATTGACTCCACTAGACATACCACTAATGCTCTTAAAATAAAAAGAATTGAAAGGGGAAAAGAAATAGAAAATCACATAACAAAGTTAAGATAAACAGAATGGGGCTTTAATTTTTCAAAAAATAAAAAATGCACGTGCAAAGCAGGAGCTCTTATCTTTCATACTTTTAGTAGTGATATTACTGGCCTATAAAAACCTGGCTGCAGGTTTTTGTAAATGACAGCAAAGTCTTAATACCTGGCTGCCATCAAGACATTGTCCAAATGTTTACAACACGCTCTAGTAGCCCTTCACCTCTTCAACTTCAAATTCAGTATCCTTTCTTCTAAAACTCATTCTGTCTTTTATCACTCTGAATCAACTTTTTCCTAATATGAAGATTCTGGAAGTTGTGGCCCTAAAATTTCTAAAGGGCTCCAGATGAAAAAAATCTGCCGTGGCATGAAACCTTTATTACAATTACCAATCAGAATGGCTGCTTTAGATACAGGTAGTCCTCATTTATGTTTTTCAATGAGAAATTTGTTAAGTGAGTTTTGCTCCATTTTTTTTTTTTTTTAACTTTTCTTGCTACATTTGTTAAATGAATCACTGTGGTTAAGTTAATAACACAGTTGTTAAGTGAACCTGGCTTCCCCATTGACTTTGCTTGACTGAAGATCGCAAAAGCTGATGCCATGACCTCAGGACACTGCAGCCATCATAAATGATGAACCAGTTGTCAAATATCCAAATCACGTGACCACGAGGAGGCTGCAGCAGTCACAAGTGTGAAAAACGGTCGTCACTTTTTTCAATGCCACTGTAACTTCAAACGGTCACTAAATGAACTGTTGTAAATTGAGGACTACCTGTACACCTTTCTCGTTTATCAGACTGCCCATGATCCACCTCAGGATGCCAATGACCTGTGTGAGTGGCCTTCCTACCTTCCCATAGGAGAAAGTCAGCCGGTAGGATACTATGCATGCTTACTTGGAAAAAGGCTAAAGACTTCCCTGACTTAGGAAGCCTTAAAGAGAAAAGCGAGGGAGACAGGGGAGGAGAGAAACCGGGGCCCTCAACTCCAAAAATGTGGGAAGGGACGGGCCTCAACTCCAGTAACGAGGATCGAGAAAAAGAAGGGAAGGGAGCAGGGGCCCTCAACTGCAGTGAGTGAGTGAGTGAGTGAAGGAAGGAAGGAAGGAAGGGGCCCTCAACTGTAATAACGTGGGGATGGATCAAAAGGCCTACTTCCGGTTTTCATGGAACGCTCTCGATTTGAAGGACTAATGCCGGTAGGGAAGCCTCTACCCCACCGCGAGCCCCCGCCTTACCTTGTCCTCCAGCGTTACAACGAGGGACGCCTCCCGCGCCCCCACTCTTCCGCTCAACGGACGTAGAGTACACGCGCGCGCGCGCAAATTCACCGGCCCGATTCTCCCAGCAGCCTCAGCGCCGACAAACCAGCTCCCTGAGCGGGATTGGCTGGTTTGAATAACTCAGCGGTACGCACGGGGAGACTAGCACGCTCCGTGAAGCTAAGACTACAACGTCCGGCATGCAATGCGCTCCAGTTTCTCGTTGGTCGCCTTTGCTTTTCAAGTCGGGGAAAATGGGCGTTTCCCTTCAACGTCAGTTACCTCGTTTCCAGATTTTGGTTTCACGCGGCGCAGTCAGAATCGGAACAAAAGCAGCTGAGGGAGAACTTGTTAGAAACTACAGATTTAAGTTTGTGGGTGTTTCCTCCCCCCTTCACCGGGGCGTTCTTTGGACTTCAACTTTAGACCCGAATGCCGTTTTAAAATTTAAGTTGTGGCTGGCACATCTAACTGCAAAGATCCGAGTGATCGCTAGGCGGCAGTAAAGAGAAGCTATGTGTCTGTTGGCTGCGAGGTTTTCAGTCCGAAAGCCGGTACCCCAAACCAAATCAATGTGCACTCATCTATCTACCTATTTGGCATACGCATAAAAGGGGAGCAATGATTGCAAACCTCCTTAATCCGGAGGCTTTGCTGTCCCTCAGCAGATCCTGGAAAAACGAAGGGAAGCCCCAATATAAAACTTCTTTAACCAAGAGCTAGGAGATAAAACACACGTTAATCAGGAAGCTCCCACTAGGAAGCGAAGATTTCATATAAAGTAGTATTTCTGCATGATCTAACACCCCCTTCCCCCACTTGTGATCAGAGGTTCTAGTTCTAGATTTTAGTAAGAATTCCGTTCAAAAGAACGAGTAGACTTTTCCCGTTGCCATCCGGTCGTTTAAAAATTCATGGGCAAATAAAGCCAGTTTTATTCTTCCTACAAAATACACATTGAAAGCCACCTTTCGCCTTGAGAAGCCCAGCATTTCCAGCAAAGCCTACAGTATACCTCTTCCAACACAGAAGAAAATAACAGAGTGGCACACAGACTTTGCTGCGAGAAATTCATGTTTCCTATTACATTTTTTCAAAGCAAATCTTACTTTTTTCCCCCCATCTCCTTGGCCTTTAATACACATGCATGTCAATTTGCCTTCCAAAGAAGACTCTTTTTAATGCCTCTTTTCTGTTGTTAACGCATGGATTCTTAATAAACCATATATGAGCTACTTCAGTTTCTCCGAATTTTCACATTTTTCTCCACGTGAAACTATCATTGACAAAAATAAATTTATTATCGTTGATAATAAAAAGGTAGCTTTTTTAAAAAAAAATCCTGACTTGTTTTGAGGCTTAGCCAACGGTTCCCTAATTAAAGAGAATCAATTACTCATTAATAGAAGTCTCATACCCTATGTCGAGAAAGGCGCTTCTTCAAATTGTTTTTCCCATCCTAATTGATTTAAAAACTTGGAAAAAGTTTTCCACTTGGAAAGAAGGCAGCTCAGTGAGCCTTAGTGATTGTGGATGAGTCAGGCCACTTCACATTTACAGACAGATTAATTATAAAGACGGTTTAATGGGGAAAAAATCCATCATCTACAAAGAAAGTTATATAATTCTTCCTCCCAAGTCTGGCTTTGTCACCGATTCAAAGCGAGTGGTCATGTTTTTTCCTACTTTCTTTAACTTTTGGTCATTTCCATAAAAGCTTTAGGTCCAAAGTGTTTAATTCTTCATCACTGCCGGTCTACCCAGCACAATCCAGATCCCAGATTTTTAATGTGCGAGGGATTAATCCGCGATGTGATGTTGCAACAAGAGATGAGCCCTTTGCCTTACCTGAAACAATATTTGTTTTGATTTAGACGGTTCGCTCCTGAAGGTTATTGATCTGGACCGGATGTATATACAGACATCCTGCTGCTATTCAAGAATTCGTGTCTTTATTCGCGGGATAGAAAGAATATATGTATTGTGAGTAAAGGGGAAGGCACTTTAAAATATGACACATGCAATAAATTTATATAAAAACTCCACTTTGAGGCATCTGTTTTAGATAATGATTAGGGATGGACATCTGAGTAAATAAATACACTATTCCTTTATTTTAAAAACTGAAATCGGAGGAGGGTCAATATTAAGACCCTAGAACTAAGCACACATATTGGAAGCAAGTTATTTTCACAAGATCAATAGCCATTCTATGGGTAGGACATCCTTTTTCTGGGGGTGGGGGAAGCCTAAACGAATTCATTCGGAAGTCTTAGGAGTTATGTATTTAATTATCCTCAAACGTGACCCCAAAGCAAACATTTTAGCAATATTTCCCATATATCTACTGAATATAGCCTGAGGCTGAAAAATACATTTCCCAGGCTCTAAATGAATAAGTTTTTATTTTATGTTTTTGTTAGTCCTGGAAAACCTAGAATTAGAGCTAATCCACTAGCTAGTATTTACCATTTGTTGGGGGTGAAAAAATGCATGGGTTTAACATGGAGCATCTCACTAGCATGTTTTATTTATTTGAGCAAAGAGTTTGGATTCCGACTTTTTAAAAAATTAATTTTCCCAAACATGCATATCCCATTGAGGATGTGGAAGCTCTAATCCCCCACCTCCTTTTTAAAAAATATCGTGAGGGTAATTTTCGATAGAGCGGAGATACTTCCTGCATTTTAAACAGCCTTCCCTATTAAGATCCGAAACCAACCAAGGAACAGGTGGCTGCACTAACCACGTAACGACTCCTGCGATTTAAATAACACTTGATGAACCATTTACTTTTTGTTTAAACGATTAGCGGGCTTCTTTCGGCAGCTCCGAGGCTGCAGGTGTTTTTCAGCGCTTGGGTGAACGCTCAGATCAATCACGGGTGGGCTATAATGTCACTTTCTGTTTTAAAAGGCCTGGTGAAAGTACTTTACCTGAGATCGTGGCATTGAACAGAATGCGCCTCAAATTCTGAAGAAAGCCCATTTCCGGAAACACTTGTCAATTCGGATCACTTAATAGAGAAGATGCACACACACACACACCTCCCGCCGCTGCCTTCCTTCAAATCAAGAAAAGCAGGAACCGCTTTAATCCAGGGGCGGCTGAAATCTGCGCCTCTACTATTTATCAATGGAAAATTTCCTGGACCTTTCACTGGGGTCACAGCTGTTAATAGTAATCGAAAATGAGCAAGAGTTTCGTCTGGGGTTATATAAGGGGACACAGAAATGGACGTAGATGCTATCGTGAATCTCAATAGACAGGCTGAAAAACACGTAGCACGTTTAAGCCATCCAAAGGTGGTTAAAAGTCATTCAAATCAACTGTCACCTTTAACTGTTCATCCTATTGATTTCAAAGGGTAGCTCTTCCAACTGAACGGCTTATAATAGTCCAACATCTACACCGCTCTGAGATATTTTTTCCCCCAGAAAATGATCCACGTCAGAATTCTCTAAGTTAAGTTGCTCTTAAGTTGCTTAAATGATAAATTCTCTAAACTCTGACGTGGATTCTAAATTCTCTAAATCAAGACATTAACCTGAGACGGAAAGAAAAAGAAAGAAAAGAAAAAGAAAACCACCTAAATAAAGAAGACCCAGTTTCAAATGAATTCTCTTTGGAAGAAATAGATTGGGGGGATTTAAAAATCAAGAAGGACTGATGAACTGAGCATGCAGCCCAAATGGTTAGAAGCAAAACTCCTAAACTTAATTAAATCCACCAGGGAGCTTGAATCACAAAATGTAAACAGGTTGTTGTTGTTTTTTAAGAGGAGCACTTTACCTCTCGTAATCCAGCCAAAATGCCTAATTGTGAAATATCAAATCTTAACCATCGAGAGAGCATACAGTATTGTGAGAAAGGATTCTAACAATTTGGTCATGGGGATGTCTACTCAGAAGTAAGACTTCTTAGACATAGCCAGTACACTTTGTAAGAGTAACCTGTGTGTCGCTGAGCTCAGAGATACTCCCTTCCAAAAAGACAGACTCGTTGATCCAAATAATGAAATACTGCGCCCTGGGAAATCTGAAAGAGGCAAATTTCCTTTCATTGTTCCCCTCCATCCTCACCTGGGTCTATGGAAGCTGTGTTGTAGGCCATGTGAATTTCGAAATAACTAATATTTCACCTTTGTTTTGATCAATGCTCCGCCTACTATTGATTTCCAAGTAATGCTGCGGGACTTTTAGAACCCTACTCAAAGACTACTCAAAATTCCCCGATTGCCCTCCCTATCTTCTTCTCCCTCTGCCCCCCCCCAAAAAAGAGAGAAAAGTCCTTTATGCTCAGAGGAAACTTTTCCCCCTGAGCGTTAAAACTTTACACTTCCAGCCGAAGCTGCTGGAATCTCGGTAAACCGCTCAATTTCAAAATGCTTTGCCAGAGAAAGCCAAGCAGGAGACGTCACGAGCAATCTAACCCAAGTTAGCCAACGACGCTTTAAAATGTCTTTTATTTTCTTTAAAAATTATGTACAGGTCTGAAGTACGCCTCTCTTGCGCCCCCACTCCCTTTGTTTTGCTTCCCCCCCCTCGCGCAGATATAATTAATGCTGGGGGGGGGTTGAAGTGGAAGAACGGGAAGAACCTCGAGAACGGCCCACCGAGGCACGAAGACGACCCCCGTTTTGGTTTGAAAGAGGAGCCCCCCCCCAGCAGCAGCAACAGCTGGTTTAAGGTGCGTCTGGCACAGAAAACGAGACCCAGCAAGAGAAGGCGGAAGCCGTCTAATTCTTTCTCCAGCCTAGAAAACAACCGAAAGAAACCACCCCAAAGAGGATTCCCATAAATATTTTAAATATATATATATATATATGTATATATAATATAATATAAGAGCAATGAATACACATGGTGTATTTCTTAACAATGCAAAAAGCACAGTTCTCCTTTCCGATCGACAACAGACGGATGGGTGAAGAAAAGGGCGCAGCAGGCCGCGCGTCCTGGCTCGGGTGCAGGAAGGTCGTCTGAGTCCGTCTCAGTAATCGAGCTTATTGTAGAGGTTGTAAAGCGGCAAGGCAGACAGGTTGCTGCCGGGGTAGTACAAGGGGGCCGGGAAGGCGATGGACCTGGGCACGGGCACCCTCAGGAGGGAATTGTCTCTGAAAACCAGCGGCATCCCCACCAGAGTCTGGGCCGAGGCGTGGGCCATGTTGGCCGCCTCCAGTTCCGCCGAGAGCTGCCGCTTCCATTTGTTCCGCCGGTTCTGAAACCAGGTTTTCACTTGGGTCTCTGTCAGTTGCAAGCTGGAGGCCAGGCAGGCCCGCTCGGAGCTGCTCAGGTAGCGCTTCATGTCGAAGGTCGACTCCAGCTGGTACACCTGGCTCCGCGAGAAGACCGTGCGCGTCTTCTTCTTGGCCGAACCGGCCTGCCGGTCCGCCCCGTCCCTTGGCCGGTCCGCCGAGCAGGCGGGCGAATTGGGAGCGAACGGCTTCTCTTTCTCTTCCTTAAAATCCGGCTGGGACGGAGAGAGGAAAGGCGGCGTCCGACGGTCGGAACCGAGCGCCGCGCCGGTCCCTTTGGAATTGCCTTGAGTAAAGGGAAGAGAGGAAGAATGGAGGTAAAATGGAGCAGAAGGTGGCTATTTCGATTTGTCCTGGGCGGGGGAGAAAGGAAATCCATCATAGCCCAGCCCAAATAATCTACTTTGGGAGTAAAGCGCTGGGCCCTTACAAATATTGTGGTATTCTATCCATCCATCCATCCATCCATCCATCCATCCATCCATCCATCCATCCATCTATCTATCTATCTATCTATCTATCTATCTATCTATCATCTATCTATCATCTATCCACCCACCCACCCACCTACCTACCTATCTACCTATCCAGCCACCGCAGAGGAGGGGGAATGAACGCATTGGTCTCCCCTCTCCATCTCTTCGTGGTTGTGTACAGATCCTATTTGTAGCTCTTCCGTGAAGCTGATCTGAATCAAATGCAGCCCTAAGCCTCTCAGTTGCCGCATCCTGTTTACATTCGTTTCTAACTTTCTAGACCGCGCAAGCCTTCTCCCCGGGCGTGATTTCTCGGCAGGAAGTCCCACCGCGTTGCTGGGGTTTGCTCCCCGCTGCGTCTGCGTTGCGCTGGGCTGTGGTCAGTGATTACCCACCTTCCGTGCTGCAGAGCTCGGAGAAGCGAACAAAAGGAATCGAGTGCAATTTAGTCAGACTCTCCTTTTCCCAAGGAATCACGGGGGCCGGTTGTGTTGATTTTTAAAAACTGCACCCCTTAAATATTTATACATCTATAAGGGAGCGAAGAGCCTACGAATGAGCTCCGAATATATAAGGCTCTTCGCTCCCTTATTTTAGGAGATGGCAGAAGATCCAAACGTATAGATCAGAAAAGATGGGGGCGGCAAGATTACATACAGTATATATATACATATTTTTAAAAATCGCTCTTCCTAAATCGTTCTTTGAAAGAGGGAGGAGACACCAAAGTCAATTATTGAAATAATCACGACGAAGGCATTGTCTCCACAGAGAGAGATGACCCAAAACTGCATTCTCCCTTCCACCCCAGATCTCTTAATTTAATCCCACCGCCTTCTCTGAAGAGTAAACAGATTAGAAAACCAGATTTGTGGAGAACTGTACACCCAAAGTTTAAAAAAAAAGGAAAAAAAAGAACCACAACAGGCTGAGCTTTTGTATTACACCCCCCCCCCGCCTTGATAAATAAGATACACCTAGAGATCATCCTTCCTAATTAGGAAGTGATGGGTGCTTCTCTGTCCCCCCCCCGCCCCTCCTCCGCCACCCCGGGCCAATACTTACTGAGACACGTGAAACTGAGGGGCTGATGTTTGTGACACGTTTCTTCAGGGGCCTGCGAGTCGGAGCAGAAGCAAGCGGGATGTTTCCAGCCCTCGTCCGGCTCTTCTTCTTCGGAAGAGACCGACAGGCTCCTCTTCCTGCTCGGCCAGGCGGAGGCGGTCTGCTTGGAGCTGGGCTCTCTGCCTCCCTCTGAGGTGCCGCTGCCTAAGATCGACTGGATGGTAAAACTGGAGACCGGAGCTGCCGCAGGACAACCCTTGCCGGCATCTTCTTTGTTGCTCATCCTGGGCTCATAAGAAAGAGGAGAAGGGCACCGCTCGCGTTAGGGGCGCGCTGGGGAGCCGGGCTCACGTCTGGGCGCAGGGAGCTGCCGGAGGGGCCGATCTGCCTGCCCTGGCTTTGGGGAGACCGGTTCGGGGGTCTTTTTGGCGTGCCTCGGCAGGCTTTCCTTGAGCTTGCCAAGTCTGAATGCATGCTCCTTTCTCTCTCAGATCTCTATTGATCTACGGACGGCGAGGTGGCGGGGCTTCATTTGCATGGAGGTTACCTCCGCCTTGGCCAATCACGAGCCGCCAAGCGGCCCCGGAAAGTTTCAAAATTCTAGATCATAGACAGACAGCTGACTGCAGAACACCGATCTCACCTTCTCATTTAAACCAGCCCAATAGAAGCGATGCGGAGCGTTTTCTCTCTCTCTCTCTCTCTCTCTCTCTCTCTCTCTCTCTCTCTCTCTCTCTCTCTCTCTCTCCCTCCTCTCTCTCCCCCTCCCTCCCTCTCTCTCCCCCCCCTCCCTCTCTCTCTCTCTCTCTCTCCCCCTCTCTCTCTCTCTTCCCCCCTCCCTCTCTCTCTCTCTCCCTCCCTCCCTCTCTCTCTCTCTCTCTCTCCCTCCCTCCCTCCCTCTCTCTCTCTCTCTCTCTCTCTCTTTCTCTCTCTCTCGCACATGGAGCATGTGTCGGTAAAAAAGAACTCCTTTGACGGGTCCCCTTCTTTTCCAGCGCCTGCACCCATTTAGGATAGAATCTAAGTGAATCTACGTGGCCTGAATGCGATGGTTTAAAAGATGGGAACGAGACTTTGGAACGATCAGTTTGCTTCGCAGCGCGGGGATTTTGGTTCCCGTAAACGAGAACCAGGGTTTATTTGGTCCCATCTATCAGGTGTTTTCTAGAGCTCAGAGGTTGCTCTCTGAAGCACACTTGCTCACGAATAAGCCCTCGCCAGGGAAGCTTACTTCCAGATAAATGTAGCATACGGATGATTCAAGAAACTATTCAGGGACGTCTTGCATTTCATCACAGAGATAATTTTAAAAAAAAAATACTTTCATTTTGATCAGAGAAATGTTCTCACACTTCGCGCCTCTTGTTTAATTACTCTGAATTCATTTCCAGACTAGAATAGAATTGCAACAGAATTGCAAGAATTTAAACAAAGGAAGAGAGAAGAGAAGAGAAGAGAAGAGCTTATAATACGAGTGTTTTAACCAAGATAGCATTGTAGCAATAAAATGTTTCCCCCACGACTCCTAAAAGGTCAGTTGAAAACTGACGGGGTGGGGGCTGGAGCGCGACGATTTCAGCGGCGAATGAAAGTCAACGTTTGAACCTCGCTGTTAAACCCTCAAGCGCAGGGGATCGTCACTCATCTCCGTCCCTCGGGAGCCAAGGGAGGGACGGGGGAGCCAGGCAAAGACACTGCTTTTCCACGGATGGGAGATTGCAGGCGATTGCAGGCGCATTCAAGTTGACTGGCGCCAAGATGCCTAGGCAAGGAGCACGCATCGGGGAGCGGGGGCGGTGGGGAGGGGGGGGGGCTTAGCTGGCAACCCAAACTGAGAAATTATCTTCTCTTCTCCAACTCTGACAGATCCAGTTCTAACCTTCCCCGTGGGACGTAATCTTTCCCGATGGGTTCAGGATGACGATAATTATCAGGACCATCTAAGAATAAGCAATTATATGGCCTTTCTACTCAAACTGACACACCTTCTTTCCGAGGCTTGTAATACAATCGCTCCGCTTCCTCCTCCGGATTTGTACGTCTTTGATCGCGGTCAAATTGGGAGGGAGGGAAAGAGGGAGGGAAGGAGATAGAAAGGAGCAATCTTGATTTCTGAAACTTTTCAGCAACTTTTCGCTAGAGAGTAAGGGAGGAGTAGCAGAAGATGCCTACCTGGGTAAACAGACGTAGTGATGAAGAAGCATTATGAGACTGGTACCTGATAGCATAATAAATCAATGGTACCAGATGTGCTTGTTGACCTATATAACATTGGAGATTTTATACACAAACACACACACACACACACACACACACATGGAATAAGTATCTGATTAACATGACTTGGCGAAATACAACTTCAGCAGAACCATGTGATCAGCAATAAAAGAATAACAACGTTGGAAGAGACCTTGGTGGTCTTCTAGCCCAACCCCTTGCACAAGCAGGGGACTCTATACCATTCCAGATAAGCGGCTGTTCAATCTTCTTAAAAGCCTCAGTGATTGAGCCTCCACAACCCTGGTTAAGTGTTCTCACTGTTAGGAAGTTGCTCCTTAGTTCTAGATTGCTTCTCTCCTGAATTAGTTTCCATCCATTGTTTCTTGTCTTGCCTTCTGCTTTGGAAAATAGGTTGACCCTCCTCTTCTTTGTGGCAGCCCCTCAAATATTGGAACACTGCTATCATGTCACCCTTAGCCCTCCTTTTCACTACACTAGTCAAACCCAACTCCCGCAAATGTTCTTCGTATGTTTTTCCTCCAGCCCCCTAACCATCTTTCTTGCTCCCTTTTGCCCTCTTTCCAGAGTTTCTACATTTTTTTAAATAATGTGATAACCAAAACTGGATGCAGTATTCTAAATGGGGCCTTACCAAGGCTTTATGAAGTGGTACTAATACTTTATGTGATCTTGATTCTATCCCTCTGTTAATGCAATTTAGGATTGCATTCAAAAGCAACAAAAGGGTCATTATGTTTTCCCATAACATTTGCAGAGCAAAGGGGTGGTTGATTTCTAACAGCAGTCAGAGACATATCCAAATCATTTCCCCCTAATTCTAATTCTTTGGATAGTGTGGATCAGTTTTCCCCAACTGGTATGACAGATCTTATCAGCCATGGTGGTGGGAGCTTCAGTCCAACAAATTTAGATGGATTGCTGACTAAGAAGCCTGAGATTTGCCCTGAAAAGTAAAACCCAAGGAAAAGGCAGCCTTTGCCAAAAAAAAAAAAAAAAAAAGTTTCAATCTGTTCCTAACCCCCCAAAAGCCCAAATCTAATTCTTTTATTCCTAGTTTCAGATGATCGGCCAAGCAGTTCTCAAGGAACCATTCCATTCTATTCCACCTCCGAACATTTTCTTGTGAACACTTTTCTTTCTACTAATTCAACAACTCATGGCTATTGAGCATGCTCAGTATTATTAGACTGCTTATTTCCATTACCAAAGGCTATAGTCAAGGATGGATAGAAAATAAAGATGCTTGACTTTGATTTTATACGCCTGGAAATAAAAGCTGGTTGATGCCTAATTCTTGTTTCTTCACGGAAATAAAAGCTGGTTGATGCCTAATTCTTGTTTCTTCACGGTCTCCTTGTGGGTGTGGGAATCGTTGCTTGAAAGTGCTGTTGGAGAACTTTCCAGTACAAAAATGAAGCAAACTATACAGCTTTGACATTGAAATCGCCTTAGAAATTGCATCTTGTATCACAGAATGGTGCAATTTAAATTGTAAAGGCTAAAAGACTTGATTGTTTTAAGCTTCAGTCGGATACAGGTAATGTTAACCTCTTTGAGATTTATCCGCTGGAGTTCACAAATCTTGAATAGATCTGTAGATGCACCTATTCTTATACTGCCTGACAGAGAAGCCTAAAGGTAAATGACTTTTCTATGGTACCTATTCTAGACTGCAGCATGAATCAAAACAATAAAACATAAGGTTCCAGCCAGTTGTGAATTCCCATATATATATATATATATATATATATATATATATATATATATATATATGGAATCCTTGGTAGAACTGGGGAATATTGGTTAGTTGGATAGCTTAAAAAATCTGCAAGTAAACAAGTCACATTATCAAGTGCTAAAAGGAAGTGGGATGTGTTCTCTGTTTGTACAGAGAGCAAACCTGAAAACAAACTCTGTTTATAAACAGAGAGTGCATCCCATTCCTTTCTAGTACTGAAAATGTTACCTGGCTGCAAGCAAACAACCAATGCAGAGAGCACCAAGGACTTCGTAATGCAGTTCCATTGGATTCCAGCCCTTTTGTAGATCCCTAGATTTAGCCCAATTCTTTTGAAGATCTCTAGATTTGAAAAAAGCTATTTGATGGTCTGGAGTGAGGACAGGACTAGAATTCCCCTGCAGTCAGACACAATATGTTAAAGGCTGATGGGCAATGTGTCCCCTTACAATCTTCAAAAGGGTTATAAAAAGTACTGCTTATTCTGATGGTAATGACTCATGCAGAGCTCAAAAGTAGCTTAGATCCCATAATAAAGTAGGATGATACCTAAATGCTCCTATTACTAGGTTATCAAGTGCAACTCTCAACTAAAGCATTTGCTTTCAGTATTGGGAGTACCCCACATCTCTTGAGGTAGAATGGATCTATGGCTTAGGCCTTAGGGCATCCTTCCTCTCTCAATTCCAAGGATGTGTTTTCCCCTTCTGCAATTTTTAAACCAGTTCCAAACCATTACAATCCAGACTTCAGTCCCTGAAGCTGTTGGAAGTTCCTGGGATCAGTTCTGAACTCTGAACCTGGGCTAAAGGCTCAGTGACTCTCTGGCAACTGCAGGATGCTTATTGTGCTCAGCCAGCCCATTTGCATGCAGTGCTGAGAGAAAAAGGATACGGAGGATCCTAGTCATTCCTGCCATTCTTTCTCTCACAGAAAGTGGCCTTGCAGCATCCCAGTGATTTCCAAGTGGAGCTGAGGCCCAGGACTTGCAGAATCTCTTGGTTACTGCATGGATTGCCAGGGATAACAGAATATTAGGGAGCCGTCAGTGAAGGAAAGAGGCTCAGTTCAAACTACAAAGTGGTTACAATAAAGAAGCAAAGAATGCCAGGCCAAAGGTACGGTTCTGCATTCATTTACCAGTAAGTGTATGTCCTCCATTCTAACTCAGCTCCATTCTCTTCATCCCAAATCACAGGGATGGAAGAAGCCTGGACAAGAAGGAAGGTGGGAGGGATGAGAGAAGGACTCCTGTTCTTCTTTCCTTTTGGTTCTCCCTGTTCCCACTTTTTTCTCAGCTGAGCTTTCTTAAGGGGCTGCTCAAAATACATAAGGAGAGATAAAAGCAAAATCCCAATCAATACAAACAAATGTCAAGATTCTTCCCCATGACATTTTCATTAACTCCCAGTCCCCTCCCCACGTTAGGGCTGGCATATTGAATCAAGTGCTTATCAAATAATTAGGGGGAGTGAGCTGCAGCCCTGGCAGAGGGCCTGGGCGATCATTCACTCCTTGGCTGTGCGGGAGCCTCATTAAGGGGCCTAATTGATTCAAGGGACTGTGGCCCAGCTCCTCCCCTCCTCGTGCGGGGCAGGTGCTGTCCTGTTTTACCACATTAACCTTTTCAGTGCTTTTCAACAGGCTCCAGACACATTACAAATGGTCAGCTTTAATCATGATGTCAGCTCATTAACCCGGAAAGACCTCGCATTGAAACATAATGTAAGGGATCGTCCTTCACTCCTCTCTGCAGGCTGGGCCTAGATTGCCTCCTAAGCCTGTGGAAGGGAGAGGCCTTTCCGCCTCATCGACCAACAAAGTTACTGCTTTTTTAGGTTCAGTCTCCTGCATTAAAGGAAATCATTTATCCTAGAACAGCCCTCACATTCCATATCCCTAACTTTGATGCATTTTAATAAGGGGGAGCAGAGCAATTCTTCCCTGACAATCTTAACCAGAAACCCAGCCTTTGGTGTGGACTTCAGGTGCCATGGTTGTGCCTCTTGTCCAACCTAATGTTCACTTTGCCTTTAAAAATAGTAGGGGGAATAAAAATATTTCCCTTTATCTCCTCTATGAAAGTATTATCTGAAGTTTGAGGAAAGTGTGGTCATTTCTCTGGAAGGCATTCATTGAAATGCAGAAGAACTGTCTCTAAGTAAACCTACTTACATTGTAGTAATGATTTCTTGTTGTCAGTTCAGCCTTAAGGGCAGAGAAAAATCTGGAAAGACAAAATATTGGCAATTCTTCATTTCAGTTTTTATTAGCTAGTGGGTCAAATGGCTATGTTTGCAATATATGTTTATTTAACTTAGACCCAATTAATTAAATTAACCTTACCACTGACCAAATCAGAAACTATTAGCCTGGATTCCCATGTAAGCTAAAATGTGGTTGGCTTGTGTGCTTTAATCCTAACCTTTGCATTCCAGAAATAAAGATCTGAATGAAACCAACTTTTTGTCTACTGTCTCGAATAGGAGGAGCCAGTTTAAATAGAATTGTGAAAAAGATGCGTTTTGTGCAAAAAGAAGATAGGGATAATTGATGCCATGTACGCTATAACTTCATCACATAAGGACAGAAATGATGCAATTCTTGTTATTTGTGTAATGATGGCATGACATACAGGATGTGACTGTGTTTTGCTCCTATGCCTGAGCAACCTCACTGCCCTAGAAATCAGACTGCATCCTCACTTACCAATAACTATGAAACAATCATAATCTTAGCATTATCTCTTTTCTGCTCTGTCCCAATGGCATTTCCCTCATTCTGAGCCCAAGTTGACTTCAGCTGTACCATTCAATATAATATGTCCCTCTTTATTCTAATACCATCCAACAGCTCAGCCGGTGTGTAGCAATTGCTACACGGTACCTTGGAGCAAAATCATGAGACTGACAGTGGCTATAGTGACATTACAGTGTCTCTGCAGCATCCTCAGCCATCACTGAAACAATAAAAAGCCTGCCCTCACTACTGTTATTTTGGCACAGTGATAGTGGGATAACTTTAGGAAATGTTATGAGTTATTGGTGAACAAATGACCAGTGACTGGGAAGAAAAGCATAAAGGCAGAGAAGGGATTGGCAATGGGCAGAGTCAATGTAAAGCCAGTATATTTTCCTGTGACTCAAGGATCTGTGTGTAGCAATATAGCTCTCTAAAAAACCACAGGCAATCCCAACAACTAGGGAATTACCCAAATGAAACTACCCATACTGACAGTAGGCCCACACATAATTATTAGCTATGGTCTGCGTAGCCACAGGTCTCTGAATAAAGGCCAATATGCCTAAGCAACATACTCAGCCATTTATATTTGAGGTTTTCATGATTTATACTCTATTTCATTCAGAAGAAGCAGGCAGACTGTAGCATGATGCAGTGGAACGTTGATCCTGGGTCTGGATGCCATGAAATATAACATTAAAGCAACCTTTCACACCTGCTGCCTTCTAAATACACTGGACTTCAGCTCATGTGGTCTCTTAAAGTCCATGACAGCTAGAATACATCTAGAAGGTACTCTAGATTATTTTCTGCTACTTACAATAAGATAAAAGGTCAAAGAAGAACTACATAATCTAACACCCATTCATCACGTTGCTCTAATTAGAAAATCCTTTCTAGTCATCTTATGACCATTGCCAGAAAGTTTCACAGAACAAACTGTTGATTACTATGATTGTTTTATCCAGAATTTACAGTTCTATAAAATAGAGTTACCGGATTTGAGACTGCAAAAAAACCAAAGGATTCAGATGACCACAAAAAAATACAAGGCAGATCTGGTAACCTTATGAAAACAGTAAAACCAGATTAAAAAGTATATTTTGTTACAACTCTAGAAATGCTTATAAGAGAAACAATGCAATTAAATACAGTTGGCTGCACTTTTAGTTAAACATAAATAGGATTCACCTGTTTGGCAATTTTATCACTATTCCTCTGTCTAAAATATATATTTCAGTCACCAATTTTATTTCTGATACCAATTCTTCCCCCATAAATCAGCCACTTTTTATAGCTTAAACTAATCCATTGCCATTTGAAATCTTTGTTGTATTTTTTTTTTCTTTTCAAGGAAGCACATTTGTGTGAGCAGATCAACCTTGAGTAGACATTAAGAAAGTTCCTGGGAAGGGCCTGTATCTTAAGGAAGACAGGATATACCCGCTACTAGCTATTCATCAACAAAACAACGTTCTCAACACATTCTTTCCAGCATCACATCCCTGACAACCATTTCAGCAGCTAGAAAGATCTGGACCAGCATCTTATGTTAACTTGGCAGGTAGTTATAACCAAAGCAGCAAGGGCTGAGTTTTATCAAAAAAGGCCTAATTAGGAAAGGCTTAGGAGATCCCAAAATAATTTACCGTAGGATAGAAATTTGCTCCTGGTACTTTGTTTGAAAGCTTAATTCATAGTTTTTTCATACTTACTTCGCCTCTGAAACTTAAGCTCAATCCTCACATTTCTTTGTCCTCTGTGGGTTAATAAAATCTGATATTGTCTCAGTTTTATCTGCCTATGAATTTTTGGGATACACATTTTTGTCCCATCCTAGTCTGTATCTTCTCCCTTGTTCTTAATATAACTTACTCCAGATTAAAAAGAGTTAAGGGGAACAGGTAAGCAGCCCAGTACTGCATGCATTTAAAAACAATCCTTTTTGAGTCAGAGTGTTGAGTGTTGAGTCAGAGTGTAAATCATCATTCCAGACCAAATGAATGGAACATTCAGAATGGTAATAGGATAAGGCTGTTTTCAGATGAAATGTTTATTATCTAATTCTTCTATTTAATTATAGAACTCAAAAACACGCCAGCACATTCCTGTTGTTTTTATTTATTTTTTAAAAATTATTGACTTCATAATTATAGGGAGTACCCTAGCTTGGAAAATTATTTTTGAACCTTTACAGTCAGGCTGGGTTGTCACTCTGTTGCAAATGCGTCCAAAGCCATTTCTTTACTAGTGATTTACAGTTTCACCCAACCATTACTGAGGTGATATAGCAGCAATGAAGACAGACTTCATACCGCCACAATAGTGAATGAGCCCTGCTATAAATCACTAGGAAAGAAAGTCCTTATATTACTGTTTATTTTCAATTTGACTTTATTTATAAATGTTAAATAGAATTAATCCCAGTAGAAATCATAGTTCATGCCACTGTGAAAATTACTATTTTATTCCTAATTTCTTCTTCCAGTCTTTAAGTAATTATCGGTTCATAAAAGACCAGCCTTATGCTATGAAAACTTTTGTAAAACCCAAATATATAATTTCTCTGAATCAAGGCCAGCCCTATTGATAGGCAGAATGGGAAGTCTCAAGAAT
The DNA here is from genome assembly GCF_016545835.1 of Crotalus tigris. Taxonomy (NCBI): domain Eukaryota; kingdom Metazoa; phylum Chordata; class Lepidosauria; order Squamata; family Viperidae; genus Crotalus; species Crotalus tigris. The sequence goes on along the minus strand of NW_024096460.1, from coordinate 4,628,616 downwards.
TTTCAGGTTACAGGAAACAGCATTAAATGTTTAGGAGTTTGATTATAAAAATATGCTTGTCCATAGATATATTTTTATGTAAAATGACAAGTGTTTGTGAAATTTTCTGCATTAAGGACTAAAATAAGCTGGACAGCTACAAGTAAATGAACACTATCTTTGAAAGGGAGAACTATTTTTGCTTTGCCTTATAAATGTAAAATGTTTTGGACCATCTGGATACAACTATTATGGATACAACTATTTTTTTCTGCATTGTTAATTATTCTACATTTAATTCTGTTTTGTTTTTTTTCCTTTCTTGATCTGAAGTTACATTTCCACATCTGCATTTGTTCACTTTCCCAGACCCATTTCTAAAAAGTATTCTGTTGGCTATTGTTATTGCCTCTAATAAGGCAGCAATTGCATGAAGTTGTTTTTTCTGTGAATAGATTAATAATTTTATAGTTCAGCTCTTTCAGAATTTCAGGTTTGTGCTCCCATTCTCGGTTGCTTATTAATTATTAAGTAGACTATTAACCTCAGAATTTTATATCTTTCTATAATTGGACATTTTGGGTTACCATATCTGAAAGGGAAAGTGTGACTATCTATCCAAGACTTCGCAAGTAAAGACTAATGCGAGAATTTCAGTTTTCATTAATAACTTATTATTTCCATGTCTTACCTTCTCCCTGGATACAGTAGTTTCCAATTTCAAATGAATTCAGGGTCCAAAGTATTTCACATTCTAATGTATACAAAGAACTTTATTCATTTCAATACTTGTAGCAACTTGTTTCTCATTTTTCTTATCATTGGCTAATCTTAATTTCAACTAGCTAAAGTTTCTGCTTTTCATTTTTCTCTTTGGACAAAGAAAACCTACTTGTCTTCTATAGTTTCCTAGATGGTGCTCATTATAGATACTGGCACCCTCTTGAACTTGTTTTATCTTAGGGTATGATATTTTATCTGAGCTTCTGTTATTGTGAATTTAAATAATGTCAAACTTCCTGAAGGTATTTGACCTCTTGACCCTCCTTTCAATGAATCTTCTCATTTCCTCTTTCAAAATTAAATGAGATTATGTCGGACTTGGCAGGCAAATTCCTGTTAAAATATATAACTCACATACACGTTATGTAAAAATATTTCCATTGCTGTTTCTAAGTGGTATTTTAATGCTTGCTGAGTGCATCAAATCTTGCAAATCCCTAAAGATTAAAAGCAAAATTGCTACCTTTCTCGTAACTTGAATATTATTGTCTTTAGTTCATTGTCTTTAGACATTTATCCTTATGGCAACACCTGTTTGTTGCTTGTTTTTCCTTCCATCTTAAAGATAATGAGAGCATACAGCTAATTCTCAACTTATGGCTGGTCATTTTGCGACCATTCAAAGTTATGATGGATATGGAACAGGTGCTTTACAACCTGTAAAACACCCCAGGCTTTTGTAAATGATCAGACCATCACCACCCAAACCATGTGACTTGTTTGGTTAGCTTTAACACTAGTTGTGTGGTATTCTGGGGAGGGGGGAGGTTGTCAGTTTCTGGCAAAAAACACACAACCCCACCACCTATTTAAGGGAATGGATTCACTTAATGATGATGTCCTTCATTTAATGAGCACCACAAAAAAGGCTAGATCATTATTTCAGGTCCTGTGGGTGCCTCATAACCATAATTACTTATGACTTGATTTCTGGTCCCAATTATAGTAATAAATCAAGGACTACCCATATCGTCAGGTGGTCTTTGGGACTTCTAAATTTTTATTGCTTACCAATACTTGGAAGGACTGTTTTATTTCAATGAAGCTTTATGCAAAAAATCTCTTTGAAGCTTTTCATGGAGCAATGTCTTTCCTCCTCTAAAAGTGAAGCTACGTTGCCTCAAGCCTTTCATTGGATCATTGCATCAGGCAGAAGAAGATGCAGTGGATGTGCAATACATGAACAGAAGCCTAGTCCCACTACTAGAGCTGCTGGACATGACCTTAAGACAATCTGAAACACTCTACTCCGGTCTGTTCATTTCCCTCTAATAATAAGAAGAGTCACATTGTCTCCCTGGCACAAAGGTCCTCCTTGACACAAAATACAGCTGCCTTGCACAGATTTAGTATTTTTCCAACCCACATGTACAAGAACACCTTCTCCTTTTCCTTCTTCTTCATCTCAGGCCAAGGGAATTTGGATCCCTCCTCTTGTCACTGTACAACTCCCATCATCTTCATCACAATGGCCAGCAATAGCAATGAAGAATTCAACTCTCTGGCACTATTTTTGGAGGGATGATAATGTCAACAGCATCTCCAATGCCTTCTTTCCTTCCTGGAGATTTTATGTAGGGAGAAAATCATATATCATATATTTTTGTGTTCCAAGATGCTTCTGCTTTGGGCATCCTCTGGCTCAAGTCAGCTGCAGTCTATGAGGTTGTTTGGTTGTGGCAAAGCAGAAAGTATGACTCTTGCCGGCTTGCAGCATAAATAAACAGAAAAATCACACTGCTCTTATTTAATAAGTTGTCACGAAACCTTGGTGGAACAACCTCGTGGCTTCTGCAGGCCAGAAATAAAAGACTGAAAGTTGTTCTTCTGCAAGCTTATGTGTAATGGAGGACTCTAATAAAAGAGCTAACTTTAGGAGGGGAGCAGAGGAAGTAGAGTCTTTTATCTTATTGTTAAGTACAAACCAATCTTTGTAAAGGGCCACATATGTACATATATGCATATATGTATTTGAACAAGGAATGTGTGCATAGTTATGAAAATCTGGAAGGATCTATTTAGGATATGGAGGCACTGGGGGATTAAGTGGTCATCATGGCATATAATCCCATTTCACTTCTAAAAAAAAGAAAAGACAGTCCACTCTAGAGTCACTCCTTTGCTGAATAGCCAAAGGAGAGAGAAGTTTAATATTACATAATTCTTAAATTAGGTTCCAAGAGAAGCTTCTCATCTTTAGTCAAGTCAATGCCTCAGAGTAGTAAGATGGGAGACACAACTGGAAGAAGAGAATTCAGGAAGGTGGCAGAAAAATCCATCCTTGTACAATTAATACTGTCAATTGTCAAGAAAGAACACTGTGCCTTAATCAACCACACTGTCCAGGCAAGGACTAAGGAAGGACCAAGCAGGAAACATTAAACACTGGATGGAGTAATGATAGATGAAAAGTCATGTATAAATGAAATGCTCTGTGGATTTTCTCAATGTATTAGAAGTCAGTGAACTACCTTCCACGTCAACTGAAATTTTTAATAGGTATAATTGTAATAGTTTGCAAATATAAACTCAGACAGGGGAATAATAAAGGGAACCTGGCTACAAATATTGAATATCCACAAGAAAAACATAAAAGTTAATTACATAGGAAGCATCTGAGATTCAGAGACAGAATTTAACTCCTCCAGACATGTAATTTTATTTCAAAATGCAAAAGTGATAACTTCTTATAAATTCAGCATTTAATAAACTTTTAAGATAAATACCTTGCTGGCTGTGGAATTCTGGGAGTTGAAGTCCACATGTCTTAAAATTGTCAAGGTTGAGAAACACTGCTATATATAAATCCAAATGTTCATTTCAAAACTTAAAAATACAAATCTGGCAAACGGGTAAAGATATGATTACAGTGTAGAAGAAAGAGTTTAGCAATTGCAATTTGTAGTTCCCTGCTGAAACTACCTCTTCCATCTAGCTATTATATCTATCAACCTCAGCCTGGGGTCCTCTGAGCAGATGGAACTACACCCTACCCTTATTCTGACTAACATTAAACACTATAAATTGGATGGAAGATGGACACATGGAAGATTCAAGAACCACATCTTCTTTTGCAACTGGCCATTGTTCTACCATATTTGTGTAGATAAGGAATTTTTGCAGCTATTTTCTCTGGAGAGGTCAATATGATACCTATATGGAAAAGTATTAGCCCAAAGTACTACCCAAACAGTGAAGGGAAGCAGTAAAACCAGATTGTTCCTTTGGTTACATTTCTAGCAATCCAGACCAGCATCCTATTTCTAACAGGCAGAAGATGCTTCGGTGACATTCAAGAAACCATCCTAGTTTTGTCCTTCAACACTTGATGGTTTTTTTTCCAGGCCTGTTCATTTTTTTTTTTCAAAAGCAAAGAGCAGTGAAAGTATAATGACAAACACGTGTAGACAGACCAGTTCTTCTATGAATTTTTTATCTCACGCTGTGCTCTCTGTTCTATTGCTGAGTCCAAAGATAATGGTGTGGAACTTATCCAATCATGCAGAGACTACAGCAGGCACATATAAATACTTCACCGGGAGAAATAAGAAATGTTTGTGCATAAAGTGTTGTGTGTACATACATGTGCACACACACACACACACACTCACATGCACACAGTTTTGTGAGCCAGGCTCAATGAATTTTGCTCAGATGGTCCCACATCCATGGCTTCTGAATCCACCTGGCTTCCACTCCCTGAAACATGAGACCCTCCCTGAAGCAATCAAGTCATTTCAGCCCAGAGCCAGCGCATGGCTCTTTTTGACGTGCATCCAGGCACGGTGAGTGCAATGCGAGAGAGGCATATGCTCCAATAGGTCAGAAGGAGCCCTGGGTGAAATGGTGATAGATTGTGCTTGGAGAAGAGGTGGAGGAGAATTTACAACCAGGCCAGACAGGGCGTGAAATCTGCCCTGTCAGAGCTAAATGGGTGCATTTTATACACCCATTTCAGCCTAAACTTGTTAAATGGCCACATCTGTCAGGAGAAGAGAGAGAGGAACCTATCTACGGTAGCAAGCGGCAACGCTTTTGTGCTTTTGTTGATGTCCTTTATGGATGTCTGGAAATCATCATCTTTACCAAACAGCCATTTTACTCTATGGATTTTTGTTCAGTCTGGAAGGAGAAGCGAGTCTGTACTGTACTCCCCAAGAGTTGAAATGTCTCTGGCAGCCCTTTTGATTAGGACTTTCTGATCAATAAAGGGAAGGAACTGAATCCAAAGATGGCTTACAGCTTGGTGAATTATGATTTTCATTTAGGGGTTAACGTCTCCCCACCCTCTTTCTTCCTCCCGGACTCCAGGCTAGTGTTTTGCTCAGCTTTTAAGCAGATGGGTTCTTGGACTCAAACTAAAAGCCTGGCTGCCTGGTGCTCTAAAATGAATTTTTTTAAAAAAAATCAGGGATTTTTTTTTTAAAAAAATCAATTTCCTATGTTGAAGGAGTGTGGTCTCTGTGTGTGTGTGTGGGGGGGGGGTTGAGTGTGTATTCATTCCCAGGTGGGGCTAGAAAAGTCATTCATCTGCCAGTGATGAGGCAGATGAGACCTTTTGTCCTGGGGGAGATGGTTGATGCCTTTTCAACCTTCATAGGATAAAGGGGAAGAAAGGGGATACCCTATTTGGAGGAATCAGTGGACATTCCCAATCACTATGGATCTTTAGGCATGATTGAGATGGATTGTTGTTTGCTTTGCCCTATTCCTTAGGCCTCTTTGAGTCTCCAAGAAGGGCTGTATTCTCTCTGCTAAGGATTCAGTATATCGTTTCTCAGCACCATCACCTCAAATTTTTCTTAAAGAAGATGGCTGCTTATTTGCCAGTTTCCTTATTCATCAGCTTTCATCCTTTCCGCATCCCAAATAGTTGCCTGGCTAGTTCTGGTTCCATATCTCCTGCTCTAATAGACCTTCCTGGTCACACATCTAAGGCAGGCTCTTACCACCAACACCATCCTTCTGTAGCACTCTTTCTGCCCTGGTGTCTTCCTCTGCTTATTTCACAGTATTTTAATTTGGGAGATGCTAGATGGGGTGCTGGAGAAGGGAAGCACAAACTTACCCAAGGAAGCTTATACAGAAAACTACAGAACCCTGGTTGGCAGGCTCTTCCCATCAACCCCAAAGACAAAGAGGAAAGCTAACCAACTGACCGGCAAGATGTGTGGTGCAGTTACAAGCCAGTGGCTCAAACTAGAAGGACTGTAATGTGGGCTTAGCAATAAGTACAGCAAATGTTACATCAGTGTTTGTGTGCTGATTCAAGATCCAATGAGTAGCATTTGGCCAAAACCATCAATATTGGAGAAAACATTCTGCACATCCAGGAACTCTGCCTGACGAGGCAGATCCCTGGGATGAAAATCCAGGGCTGATACTAGGGGAGGAAGCACAAACATACTAGATTTCAAGGTGAATGATATGACAACACATTGTAGTTCAAAAGGATGGGGAAAGATTATAAGACTATCAAACGCACAGTCTTTAAGAAAAAGTCCTTAAATGCAACGCCATCTCCCTTAGGACCCATCTAGAATACTCCAAGGACATTTGCCTCCCCCCAATCTAAGTTTCTTCTCTCTATAACCTGTGACAAAGTTTTTCTTTTTTCTTTTTTGTATTCTCCCTATTGAAAAAAATGATGGGGAAAGTGGAAATGGTGGCAATTCTTAGGGCTTGCTGTATTTAAACTGATTGCACTTATAGTCCTGAATGACACTATCAACCCATTGGGTTGTTTGAAACACAGAGCCATCTTTTGGATAGGAGTCTCTCATGCTTGAAGCCTGGGGCAATTAACCTTCATTGAGCCCCTTCCCCATTAAAATGATCCTGTTTAATTTCATCCCACTCTTGCTTAATAGAAAGCAGTGGAAACAAAAGCAAAGCAGCCTGTTTGCCGAGGCAGGAAAAGACATGTGGGGAGCTAAGATCCTGCAGCTTAGGAGTAGCGTCAGTTCTTCAAGTGGCCCCGAGCAAGCTTTCAAAGGTCCCTAATAAAAATTGATCGTCCCTGCTTTTGCAGCGCCTAGAAAATAGGCTTGTTGAGAGCCTGTAATATTGGGAGCAGGTTTCCCCCCTGAAATGACAGATGAAGTCATAAACAAGTTTGATCTCCGAATCAAGCTTCGATAAATATTAAACACAGTCTCCCCCCCCTTGCTCCCCCCCTTTGCCACGTGTGGATTATGATATATGGAGCGTCCAAACTTTAAAATAAGGAAATACCAGAGAAAATGATCTCAATAAATTTTCTAAGTATAAACGTTGATTATGTTTCGATTTTCATTCAAGAGGCTATGCTGGCTGGGTTTCCCCCCTCCCATTCTTTCTTTTTTGTGCCAGTGACATCTCACCATAAGCTTCAGCAGTGGGGATGGGGAATGGGAAAAGTGGAGAAGCCCCCCCTCCTTTTGAAAAAAAAAAAGAGTTCTTGCAGTGTACAATTTATGTAATCTGTGCCTGGAAAATGAATTGTGTAATTTATTGGAAAACAGAAAAGTCAGGCAGATTGGATCAGCATAGCCTATCCGAAGCCCCCTATCCATCAAGTTCCAATTAACAACCTAACCAGAGAGCTTTAATGTGTTTCCAATCTAGTGGCCTGATAGACTCATCAATTCCTCAGGGAGAAATTAAGAAAATCGACCGCCCCTTGGCGTTGCAGTGTCATTCCTTTCTGCAACTATATGTCAAATTAAAAACACAATTAAAATTTAAACTGTTTCAATCAGAGGGTGCCCCGCAACCTATGTTTCACTTAATAGAACTTTGATGAAAATCTGATGCTTCCACTCCATCATGAAAGCTGCTCCAGTTTAGGAAAGCCAGAGACTCTTTGGATTTATTTTAAGAAGGAGAGTGGAACAGAGACTAGGTGGCCACCAAACCTGAGAAAGGAAGCCAGAAGAGAGAGCCACCAGCTCAAAGGGAATCCCTTCAAGGCCCCCTGCCTTATTACCTTCAACCCTCAGCCTCCCAATCAAATCTGATCATTGAATTGGTTAGGATCAGCATTTTCGCCATAGCCTAACTTACTAGCAATGCTTTAGCTGATAATCAGAGGCCTTCCTGTTGTTGTTGAACTACAATTCCCACCCGTGTCTGATGGAACTGGGAGTATAACATCTGGGAAACACAGCTACCCATTCCCCATACACAAACATACATGCACTTTAGCTCACATAAAGCCAATTCCTCTCCAATCCATGTGGAGTTACATCTGGAAGGGACAAAGGAGAAGTATAAATGGAATATAATGAAGGTTTACACAGGAACTGTAGTATTTAGTTACATTCAATTCACCTTTCCCAAACCAGCTCTGAATTTGCCTTCTAGGCATAGAATTGTGGGTGGGAGGGGACAGCTCCTTTTGCCCCTTCTTTAATCACTTGGTGATCAGTGATTAAAGTGGATTAAGAAAAATCCATTTTAAGCCCTTTCAGCTTCCAAGAAGCATTTTAGAATTAGACCACCGTGTGCTTTTTGTGTGTGCATGTGGTTGTGTCTGTGTGTATATGGTTTTCTTTCACTTGCGGGAAAGCAGTCCTTCGGCGTTTGGGGCTTTTCGTTGAAGAACCCCTAAACTTTACCCCGCCACCCCCAAACTGACTGCCCTTCTGATCAGCCCTTCGGGAAGGTTCGCCAAGGAGGCGCTCGCTGGAAGGCTTCGCGCTTCTTCCCTTCCCCTGAAGGGTCTCCCGGGGCAGCCCCTTCATTTGAATTAAATGACAGACATCTCGCCTACGGAGGGAGGGTGCATTTTAAAAGCCCGAGAAAAGCCCCCGCCATTCGCAACAAGGCCCTCAGCGCTTCAAACTCTCCCCGCGGCCCAGCCCGCCCGCTGTTTTTGCTCAAATCCTACTAATGTTCACTTTCTAGGATCCACAATTAACGGGGCCATCGATTAATCGACCCCATTTTCAGATTCATCCCAAAGAAGCCCTTTTCCGCTTCTAGCCTCCCTTTAGCCCTCCCCGCTTTAATCCCATGAAGGTTAAATAACCGAACTAGGAAATCCGAGCGGATTCTTCGCCGGCTTTCCCCCTTGCAGGCCGACGGAAGCAAAAAGTGGAGCTGGGCCTGCAAGGAGGAAGCGATCAACAGCGCCCGGAGTTTTCCTAAAGCACCGGAAAGTTCCTCTTTTCCATTTGCCTCTGCTTAGACTTTCCCAAAGTCCTTCAGAGCTAGTAAACCGGGCCTCCGGGGACTGGCAGTCCTGGCACACATTGAGGGCATCACGTAGGGTGAAGCTGCTTTAAAGTCACTTGACCATGTTTTTTTGAGAGAAATCCCTCCGCGCCTTAATAACATGGCGGGATCTGCGCAGAGTGTTATTAGTCGGCAGGGTGTTATTAACCGGATTTTTGTTCGGATAAAAGGCTAGAGAAGTTCCGAAAAATGCAGCAGGAGTAAAGGTCCCTCATCCTCTACCGTTGCAGCTTCGAGGCCCAATAAGCTATATTTGGCAAAGGTTGATTCTAACTAAAGGGTTTGAAACCAAACCAGGAAGAATGGATTATGATACAGGTAGTACTCGACTTACAACAGTTTGTTTAGTGACCCTACAAAGTTACAATGGCACTGAAAAAAGAGACTTATGACTGTTTTTCACCCTTATGACCATTCCAGCATCCCCATGGTCACGGGATCAAAATTCAGATGCATGGCAACTGACTCATATTTATGACCGTTGCAGTGTTCTGGGGGGGAGGTATCTATCACTTGATCACCTTGTGCGACCTTCTGACAAGCAAAGTCAATGGGAAAGCCTGATTCATTTAACAACCGTGCTGCTAACTAAACAATGGTAGTGATTCACTTAATAGCTGGGGCAAGAAAGGTCATAAAGTGGGGCAAAGCTCACATAACAAACGTCTCATGTTACAACAGAAATTTGGGACTTAAGTGTAATAGTAAGTCGAGGATTACCTGTATTTCTGTGATGTGATAAGAAGCTGGAATCCTCTGTAGCTAGAAAACTAGTCCATGAAGAAAGAGGAAGGTCACATTTTAACTCTTTCCATTCTGCTAGCCTTTTAGCACTGGATTTGCTTATCCTACTTCACGGCCTAGAAACGTTTGTTAGCTAGGCTATATGTAATGAATTGTGCTAGCTGACAGCTGCACTATTCTCTCCCCCCCCCCTTAACATAAAGTATGCTAACTCTAGGGCATACTTGTTATAGTTTCCCATTTCAACAATGACAGAAAACCATGTCCCCGCTTTCGGGCAACTGGCATCAGCTACAGTTCTAGAGGCTACAAAAGACTGCATCAATGTTCCAAACTCAATTTGTAGACATCAGTGCAATCCAAATAACCTCTGGTTAATCAGATCCATTTACTCCAGGAAATGTGTAGCTGCCAGGCTAGAAACTGGGAGACTGTCAGTTCTAATCCTGCTTTAGGCACAAAGCCAGCTGGGTGACCTTGGGCTGGTCACTCTTAACTCTTTCTCAGTGCTAGGAAAGAGGCAATGGCAAGCTGCTTCTGAAATCGATGCCAGAGACACTGCAGAGACTTACCCAGGCATTAACCACAAGTCAAGCCTGACTTGAAGGCGCATTCTTTTCTTTTGCTAGTGCCCATATGATTTTGATTGGGCTAGCAAGCTTTCCAGAGCTGCCATAGCTTCTCCCTCCCTCCCTTTCAGTTTCTGGAAACAGTGAAATGTCTCTGAAATCACACTTTGCATGCTGCCATGGGAACAGCCATTAATAGACCTATCCTCTTTGAATTACTCCAATCCTTTCTGTGGTTGTTGCTTAAGAACTAATGATAGCAGTAGATACGGAATTATGGTAATACAGTCCACAGTTAAAGCTAAACTCTTGCACTCTCTGAAATGAAAGGCAGCGGTATGGAACTCAGTGGGATTTTGCTTGTGTATTCCAGGGCTTTACCTCCAGATACACTTAACATAAATCACATCAAACCTAATTAAATTTAATTTAGAGTTAACTGGTCTTCCCAATGCCCTTCAAAAGTCCTGGAGCAACTGGCAATCTCTCTAGGAATTATGGAATATGAGGGTTGGAGATTGAAGAAGGCTCAAATAAAATGTTTGCTTTGTCTTCCTGAACCTATTTAGGGAGTAATTATTCATTCTAGCAAATACTTTCCCATTGGGTGCCTTCCAAATGTATTAGTCTGTAACTCTCAGCAACTGCGGCATGAACTGAATAGTGGCAATGGGAGCTGTTGCCCAATGTATCCAGAGGGATGGGAAAAAAAATGAGACAACCACAAAATGAGACTCAAGTTCAGGCAGTGGCCTTCCAGGGAGAGAGGCAAAATCCTGAAGAGCCACTAAGTGGGAGACAGCTTCTGATGTTCATTACCATGTTACTCACAACATTACAGTCTTTATCAATGAATACATCCACAATCTCTTGCATATTACCTGACAATACTAGCATTGAAAATGTGGGTCTTCCTTTGAATAAAAAAATCCCTCAAGAGGAAAACATGCATCGCTCTAATCCCTTAGATACAAAATGACTCTTATGTAGATTTTCTAGTAGTTAAAAGAACAGCCCAACGGACTGATAAATCGTGTGTGATTTCCCTTCACCTAATACAGACATTTTTTTTTTTCAGAACAAACCATAATGGTCTTCCCTAGGATGATGGCGGTTTTGACTGTTTGTTGCCTACCTTTATTATTCTTACAAATAACTCAAGGCAGCATACATATCCAACACACCTTCCTCCTATTTTCCACACAACAACAATACTATTGTTAGGTGGGTTAACATATAAGGTTTTCTAACATCATCTGGGCATTGTTGAGATGATGGAAAGCTTGCTTTCATTAAGGTGAGCATAACAATAGTTGGTTTGTAATGAACTCTTGCCTCAGTGGTATATATCTATCTACACACAAAAATGACTCACTTCATTTTCTATAAATGGAAAACAATGATACGGTATCTCTCAAAATAGGCCAAACCAGGCTATTTGAGCTCAGGAGAGGGTTGGTAGGGGGAATTTTATTATTCATTTAAAACATACAGCTGATTTCTGAATTTCAGATTCTAATACAATTCTCATTGGAGTGAAAATAGAAGTAATGGCCCTTTCCCCTAATTCTGTGGCCCTTTCCCCTAATACTATGTTTTATTCATTAATAAAGTGACAAGTAAGTAGCTAGAGCTAGTAGGATGAGATGTAATCTGCTGGAGTCAAACTGGAAAAGTCTGTTTTGGTCACTTAAAAATAATTTATACGTGCAGATGAGTGTGAAACTGGATTCAAAGTGTGGCTGCAAAAGGGCTCCTAGCCATCCTCACTATAGTATAGCTGAGCAATTCTTAAAGCATCTTCAAACATAAGCCAGGCCAGCTGAGGAATTCTGGGAGTTGAAGTCCACAAGTCATAAAAGGGCCAAGTTTGAAGACTCCTGAGCCAGGTACTTTTTTTTTTTTTTTATTAAAAGTTTTATAAATTTTACAAAAAGACAAAAACAATACAAAACAAAAGACAACATATACAAAAAAGAAACTAAACATTACATATATATATATATAAAAAAACCCCATCCCCCTGAGCCAGGTACTATTGAGGAGATGTAAAGTCATTCCTCACTATTATACCATCAGCACACCAACAGCTGGATGGATCAAGAAGATGCTAGAAATCACAAGTTGGGTTCTTGCTTTGCTCCCATTGCTTGCATTAACCAAGACGTTCTTTTTCAATATCACTCATGACCTGGCACTTAAAACTGTAATGCACTCATTGCATTGTTGGGCTTTGACTACAAAAAGACTCATCAGTTTGAGAAGTTTGAATGCCACTGGACTATTTCCATGAACGAGGAAAAATAGAGCTGAGCCCTGATGCTCTCCAGGTAAGTTAGGGTAAGAATGTCCCATATTCCAAACATTTCAGCCAGACTGATCATCTGAATCCCAACACACCCACAAGGCGGGGGAAACTGCTGTGTACCAATTGTCATTTAAAAGAAAGCTACCTTGTGTCCCTTTTTGGAAAACAAAAGAACATGTTTCATTTATCTGAGCCTGACAATTTGCACAGTAATGTCTTGCAAATATAAAGAACCCAGAAGTAATTAATGGGATTGCTATATTTGCAAGGTTTGTTAAACCATGGTTTACAAACCATAACCAACGTGAGAGCTAACACAACACATGATACTTTAATAGGATGTCTTGGCCCACAGATCACACTAGAATATAGGATGGGTTCCAGGGATACACTGAACCACAAAGAGTTGGCCACATTTTATCCCAGTGTATTCAGTGTATCCTATAAACCTAGAAAAACCTATGGAAGTGTTCATTTTTTCTATTTTCCTTCCTTCCTTCCTTCCTTCCTTCCTTCCTTCCTTCCTTCCTTCCTTCCTTCCTTCCTTCCTTTCCCAGAATCATAGCATTTGAGCAGGGTAGCCCGATAAATATTTTAAATAAATAAAATTATTTTTAAAAATGCTGTAGTAAATAAGAGCTTAGATGTTCATGGTAGCACACGATAGGATCACAGCCATTACTGTCTTATTTGTTTTAGCTTAGTATGTTGTACAAAAGCAGCCACTGTCAATCCCATTTTTGTCCCCTCCCCCAAATTTCAGGATCCTTCCTTTATCTTTCCAACCAGACAGGATGTGACCAGTTTAAGAATATCCAATGAGCTACAGGACCGAATGGAATCCACATATGGTGCTATGGCTCAGGGCAACCTGAGCAAGCATGGTGTGATGCTATTTTGTTCTTAATTCCAGACCACACCACAGTACCCAAAACCTCCCCCTCCATGTAGTACATTAGGAGAAATTGGTATGCTCAACTTTTTTTTCTGTTTGAGTCAAGTTTATGTCTTCAGAGAGTTTTGCCTTCTGATTTAAATTATGGGGAAGGATTTTCTATGCAATCAAGAATATTGTAGATAATGCTTTGATTCATTTCTACCGCCTCTTAATAACTGACAAAGGGCAAAAGTGTTGTGTTGTCAACCAAAGCCAAGCACAAGGTCAATGGTGAAGCAGGTATTGAAGGCTTTGTGTTAGCTCAAGTTGATCTCACCGGTATCCTTTCTAAAGTATCCATGAAAACCCAACTCACGTTCAGCCAGCACAGATGCTGCTGAGCTTACAAATCCTGCTACTGGAAGCATGCTGGAAGCTCTTGGTCAAGAACATTTGGGATAGAGGGGAGGGCAGAGATTTCCCATTTCTAGTTGTGTCCGAGAGGGAATATCAACACATGCAGTTTATGCTGCTGAAATTCCCTCTTCCGCACAAGTAAAACGTGCGGGCATCCTCATCATCCTGCTCCAGAAGAGCCTAGATCCACAGATTCACAAGATCTGTTGCCCTTGTACGCCGCGAGGCTGTCTACCTGATATGCTACAAATTGTACTCCTCTAACTGAAGGAATCGTTTGGCTGGGGTTTTCCAAAAGGCCAACTTATGCAACATTTAAAATTCTCAATATTTTTCCAGGAGGGGGTTGAACTCCCCACGAGAAGCCACTGGCCCACCAATGGGGGGGGGGGGCTGAGTGACAAACTCGTTGAAACGCTGTGAGCTTAAGCGCACTTTCTGGATTTATTTCCAAATAAATATTTCGGGTGAGGATTGCCCTGTCAGCCTGGGTATTTAAATAGATATGGTAGGTAGAGTAGGCAGACATGTTATCAGATGGTTTAATATCCTGATTACTGTGACCCCATTCTTCTAATGTGTGCCTGGGTGGGAGGGAAGGAGGAACCACTGTGTATCTCTATAAATAAGAACTCGGATTAACGCGAACAGTCCCTCTCCAGATTTACTAGCTTAATCTCATGCATATTTCTTTATTGCGAAGGATAAGCGAGGCTTATTCTCAGAATTCACAGCAGTTTGCCTAGCTCTAGGGCAGGGGTAGGCAACCTCGGCTCTTTTATGACTCATGGACTTCAACTCCCAGAATTCCTGAGTCAGCATAGGATAGCTGTCTCAGGAATTCTGGGAGTTGAAGTCCATGAGTCATAAAAGAGCCGAGGTTGCCTACCCCTGATCTAGGGACTAAACGGCAAGCTTAGTACCTCGGGAACTACATCTTTTAAACATCTCTATAAAATATACCAAGTTCAGTTCAAAAGAAGGGAAGCAACAGGGCCTTTCTCCATCTTGACGCTGTTTGCCAAACTTCTAGAACAAGGGTCTGGCTGGCTGAGGAATTCTGGGAGTTGAAGTCCAGAAGTCATAAAGTGGCCAAGGTTGAGGACGACCTCGGAGATCCTCTAGTAGTCCAACCCCCCATGCTCGAGCAGGAGGCTCTGTACCATTTCGTGTTTGGGGACTTTAGCTTGTGTAGTTACGACCTAGCGGGAGAGCACCACGTTGGGCAATCTTGGCCCCCAGCTGCCTCCAGGCTGCCTGGTCCTCAAAGAGATGCCCATTGATTCCAATGCAGTGGCGCGGTTAGCTAATGTTAGGCTAGCCCAGGGGTAGGCAACCTTGGCTCTTTTATGACTCGTGGACTTCAACTCCCAGAATTCCTGAGCCAGCCACGCTGAGGGGAAAGGGAGAGGTTTCCAAGTTGAGCCATGCTGGCTCAGGAATTCTGGGAGTTGAAATCCACGAGTCATAAAAGAGCCAAGGTTGCCCATCCCTGGGCTAGACTGAAGGTTGGAAGAAAGTCTACAGCAGGGGTCCTCAACCTTGGCAACTTTAAGACTTGTGGACTTCAACTCCCAGAATTCCTGAACCAGCCATGCTGAGGGGAAAGGGAGAGGTTTCCAAGTTGAGCCATGCTGGCTCAGAAATTCTGGGAGTTGAAATCCACGAGTCATAAAAGAGCCAAGGTTGCCCATCCCTGGGCTAGACTGAAGGTTGGAAGAAAGTCTACAGCAGGGGTCCTCAACCTTGGCAACTTTAAGACTTGTGGACTTCAACTCCCAGAATTCCTCAGCCAGCTTTGAGGACCCCTGGTCTACAGGGTTGATTCCCAAACATTGTATGGTCGGGGCAGGGAGGGGGGCTTGCCTTATTTTGCGCAGATCCTGCCCTCCTCGCGCCGCTCTTTCCAACCAGAAAGCGCCGCCGATGCCCGACATCTGCCCCAGCTGCGCTTCTTGCGCCTCCAGCGACAACTTGACGCAAAGCCAAACATCGGCAGCTGAACACTTTTCCCCTCCCCGCGTGGCTCCCTGCGTCCAAGGGCGGACGGTCACTTATTCGTACGCGCTCATTAAAGGCACCGGCAGCATCTCCGACCTCCAACGCCACCACCACCACTACCCCCCGCCGCCCCCAAGTCAGGAACTGAATTGAAACCCTCCCCCTAACTTTTCACCCACCCAACTGCGGAGAAGAGAGCGGCGTTTTCGGACCGATGGCCGCTTGCGCTGAGGTTGAATTTTGATGCACCACTCGCGACTGGGGTGGGGGGGTGGAGGTAGGTGGGGACCCTTGGTTCCCGTCTGGGCTGACATTCCGCGTGGAGCCCGGCATAAGGGATAAACCACGGTTTGGTGAGCCGGGTTGACCCCTTCCGCAGGCCGAAGGGAATCGTTGGGTTGGGTTGGGTTGGGTTGGGTTGGGTTGACCCCAACTGCAGCCCGGATCTCCCCGCCGCATCTCCGGAGCCTCCCCCCCCATGCCAAACGGGGGCACCTCCTTGCCCGGGATCCTTCGCTTGTTGGGTTGGGTTGACCCCAACCGCAGCCCGGATCTCCCCGCCGCATCTCCCGAGCCTCCCCCCCTCCCATGCCAGACGGGGGCACCTCCTTGCCCGGGATCCATCGTTGGGTTGGGTTGGGTTGGGTTGACCCCAACCGCAGCCCGGATCTCCCCGCCGCATCTCCCGAGCATTCCCCCCCCATGTCAGACGGGGGCACCTCCTTGCCCGGGATCCTTCGCTTGCTTCCTTTGCCAGCTTCCCAAGGTCATTAGCGCCGGCGAAAAGAGCACCGAGGAACAATAGCTTCATTTGAGACCGTATTTTACAGACGTTTGGCGATCAATAGGAGCTGCCTGCTGTTTTATGCCGCGCCGATCTGTTAATACTCTTAATGGGCTTCTCGCTCTTTTTTTTTTTTTTTTTTGCACACTCCGTGCCACGTCGATAGAGCAAAGTGATTGTGACAGGGGCACTTGCAGCGGGTGGGGGGGGGGGTCTGTGGCAGAGGAGAGAGAAATCTTTCTTCCTTACCCCTCCGCGCCCCGCGACTTTGGGGTTCTCCTGCGCTCCCTTAGCCAACTTTCTCCCTCCTGAAGTTCTCCCTCTTTATTCTCCTGGAGTCCTTCCCCCCCACCCTTCTCCAATTGGCCGGAACTTGCAAAGCCAAGAAAATACAAATAAAGCTACTCTAGTGAAATTAAAGGCACCCCCCCTTCTCATTTCTCAGCCCCGCCTGGAGCGAACGAGATGCTTCCAACAAGTACCATACCTCTTCAACTTGGTGCCGTTGTTGCTGCTGTTGCTGCTGCTGCTACAACGGAGCGCCGCCCGCGTGTGTCTCGCCTGGCCGCCTCTGCTCTGGGTTCTAATCTCCGCTCAGAAGGCTCTTCCCTCGCCAAGCTCGGATGGCCGGGGAAGTTTTATAACTTGGCGCTGCTGTTGGCTAAACACGGCAATTCTCTATTTACGCCTAAATAAAAGAAATACATGTGTGTTGCTAATACAAACAACCCGAGCGAGTCCTGTTCTCTCTCGTGCTCCGGAGGCAGGAGAGGGAGGCGGCAAGAGAGAGGGGCCGAATGGAGAAGGAGTGTGTGTGTGTGTGTGTGTGTGTGTTTGGGTGAAAATGGAATCTCTCTCTTGCAGAGATTTGTCATTTCAGCAATAAACAGAAGTGGCGGAAGAACGGCTGCAGGTTAAGAAAAGCCTTTGAATTGAGATCAAACAGCCTTGTCTTCTTGGTAGTTTCCAGGATGGTATTTTGAACCGTTTCTGAGAGTACAATTCACTGGAATAACCACTTCCCTCCCTCCCTCCATCATCATCACCACCACCACCACTACCACCACCAGCAGCAGCAGTACCACCACCACCACCACCACCATCGTTTAAAGAAGATGCTGCTGGCCAGTAGGTGTTTTGTACGTCATTTTTTTTCTAAGCACTTTCTGAGTCTCAGAGTGTTACTTCCTGTGTCCTGGCCAAGATGGACAAACATCTTCATTTAAATGCATCCAAAGTTTTATTTTCTTTCTTGTATTTATATGGTCACCCAACTAGCCAAAACATTGGTTGGAAGCTTAAAAACAAAATACAGCAAACATCTGGAACGGAAAAACAGAGCGACCAAGGCCACCATTCATTGCATATTCCATCCAAGATCTGTCACTTCGGGACTTTCATCCCATGTTCTGGTTCAGGGCCTGGAGGGAAACCAGAATTTCAGAGCCTTATGGAGGATCAACAGGGTCTTGACCATCCAAATCTTGGGGAGCTGGGGGGGAGGGCTGTTATTCCATTAGGCACCCAGTGACAGAGAAGGCATATCTTTTGAGTCCCACCAGATGTCACATATAATCACTGTTCAAGATTGCCCATTCTGCTGAGTATCATGGCATTGGCAGAGATAACAGAATACAGGTAGAAATAACTCAAGAATATGCCAGGAAAGGCTTTTTGGATGATGACTAGCACGTCGAGTTACACCCATAAGCTTATAGGGAGCCAGTGAAGTTCAAAAAATAGTGGTGTTACACAAATGAGCTGAGGGCTATGCCTTGTATACTGCATTTTGGACCAACTGCAGCATCCTGATGGTTTTCAAGGACAGCTCTATGGAGAGTGCATAGTCCCAACGTGAGGTGCCTAAGATTTGAGTTACCCAAATTGGTATACAAAGATCCTTCTCATCTCAGCTGCCATTTGTACTTCCATTTTGATTCAGCAGTTTTGATTCACACATCATATCATTTGGCTGGATTCTCATTCTATATGGAACCAACCTCTTAAACCATTGATTAAAATTTAGTGGCTGAATTCCCCTACCACTGTACTGTTCTACCACAACTTTTCTGTGACTTAGCACAGTGTAAGAACTCAGCCAACATTCATACTTAGGTTAACCAATCCTACTGTAGTCCTTACCTTTCCTTTAAAAAAGAAGTCACTAAACTTTTCCTCATAAGGGTGGGTATGGAGGTATTCTGGCTTTCACAGGTGAACAGCCGTACACCATGCTAGCACCAAGCTATACAGAAGTAACTTTTTGCCCTTGCTGCCAAGGATGAATCCCTTGCCTACATAAGATCCGAGAGATCTCATCTAGACTCAATATGGTCCATCCTAAAATAAAGACTCCACAAAGTGCTGTTGAAAGGACTCGGATATCATTTCAGAGAAGGGCGGCCGAGGATCATCTCAGCAGATTTTGGAAAAGCTACTTTTGGGGGTCCATTTTCAGAACAGGCCAGAGGATGGGGAGAAACATGAAAGTTTGGGGCATTTGGGACCAAAGGGAAATGTAATGTTGCAAGGCTTGTAAGGTTTATCCCACAGCCTCTTAGTGCACCCTGTGACACCGATTGTGCGTGGGGAAGGGGTGGGTGTGTGTGTGTGGAGGGGAAGAGCTAGATCGGAGGAAGGTGGAGCAAGGCTGCATTGACAGTTACCTCTGCAAGAACTCCATGTAGCTTAGCCAAACCTGAGCAAAAGTTTTCCTACCAAAGCAGGACTTAAGGTTCGGATCCACCAGGTTTAAGGAAATGAAGAAGAGAGGGAAGGAGAAGAAAGAGGAGGAGGAGGAGGAGGAGGAGGAGGAGGAGGAGGAGGAGGAGGAGAAGAAGGAGGCAGTTTCCTTCATGTGCAAGTGAAAAGCCATCTCACTCTGCTTCCGCCACCCCCACCCTAATCATCTAAAGCAGTGTTTCTCAACCTTGACAATTTTAAGGCATGTGGACTTCAACTCCCAGAATTCCTCAGCCAGCAAAGCTGGCTGTGGAATTCTGGGAGTTGAAGTCCACATGCCTTAAAATTGTCAAGGTTGAGAAACACTGATCTAAAGCCTGGGAGAGGTTCTCGATAGCCCCCATGTTACCATTTTAATCCACCCCGATGCTCGGGGGGGGGGGGGGAGTTTGTAGCCGGCAGCAGCGGCGGCAGCAGGTGGAACCTATAAAAACGAGATAAAGAAGATGGGGTACGAGTTGCACAACAAGCCGTGCTCGCCTCCAACTGGTCCTTTCTCGATCGAGTAAAGGCAAAGGGAGCCAGGAACCGTTTTTGAAGGCACGAACCACAAATAGAGAAGTTATTTTTCCCTGCGTCTAAATAAGATTGCGAGCCGGCTGCTGGCCAATAGAAGGGGGCTATTTGCTATTGCAACAGGCTATTTTAATGGATTGCTGGTGGCTTGGCCTAAAGTTAGTATTGCAAACAGCCCAGAGGCATCCCGATGTTTGTAGGCGACACAAGGAAGATCGTATTCTGACTCCGAATTTCTGTTTATTTTCCATTTATCACGCAGGGCCAAGAGGTTTCAATCCCAAACGAAAGGAAAATAAATGGTTCTCTCTCTCTCTCTTTTTTTTCGTTTCCTTTCTTTTTAATGAAACCTTGCCTCAACTGTATACATACATATACACACAAAAATGATTCATGTCAGTTTTCTATAAACGGAAAACGATATTCTCTCTCGAAAGCAGGCCCCCACAAGGGATTGTACTAAATCGCACCCGCCCTGAACCAGTTGTGCTCAAAAATATATATATATTTTATATATATATATATATATATATATAATTTTTTTAATTTAATTTTTTATTTTTATTTCTTAATTTTTAATTAAGCCTATATTCTGCTCTGGGAAGCTCAGGGGGGGGGGAAGGGAGGGTTTTTGTGAGGGGTGGGGGATGGGGGGGGTTTATATATGTAATGTTTAGTTTCTTTTTTGTATATGTTGTCTTTTGTTTTGTATTGTTTTTGTCTTTTTGTAAAATTTATAAAACTTTCAATAAAAAAAAAAAAAAAGGAAGCCGGGGGGGGGGGAGAGGGAGGGGAGGAACCGCCAACCTTAGTCCTATGGCATTAGATTTTCTTCGGAGCGGAGGCGACGCGCCCCCTCCTTCCTCCCCCCCCCAAAACGGGACCGTCTCGGTTCATTAAAAAGCTGGAAGTCTTGCGGATTTATACGAGGCGAGGGATCTGCCTACTAGAGCCATCAGGAGGAAAGAATTTGCTTTGCGCGCTTAACCAACGTCCAGGCACACCGAGAGCGGGGAAATTGGATTTCAAAGCCGGCTGCAAAAGGGCTCCTGTTCAGGGGGGGCGGGGGACACGTGTGGCTTTGGGTCTCTACGTCTGAACGGATCTTCGCCAAACCCAACCGAAGCCGACAGGGCCTCGTTGGGGCCCTGCGCTCTTGGAGCCCGCCTGCCAAGCGACAAGCGGCACCTGAGCGCTTCTGCCAACCAACTACTCAGCCGATCCTCACTGGAAGGGTCTCGGCCAATCGGAGGGCGGCGGCGGGATTTTGTGAGGGGGGGGGGGAATCGAGGTTCTGAGTTCGAATGCTGAGCTGGGCGGGAAGGAAAGCTGCCCTTCTTCCAGCCCCTTCCCTCCACAAGACGCAGAAATGGCTACTAATCAATTCCTCCTGTTGCCTCCCCCCCCCCTCCCGTCCGCGACCGGCTTTCTCTGTCTCTTAGCTGTGACGCGCGAAAGATGTTAACCCTTTGTTCTCCGCCAGTGATGTAATAATAGCTCACCTGTCCACCCCTCGCCCCCCAGAGTTGGAGTAGGAAAAGGGGGCTTTCGCAAAGGACCCGCAATAGGCAGCCTGGGTGCCCTATTCTGCAACCCCCGCCCTCTTTCTTCTTTTAAAGCAGCCCCCCCCCCGTCTCCTCTGCAGAATCGGGAGCCTTTCCGGCATCGCCACCACTCCGTTCCAAGAAGGGGCGACTGTATTCAATCTAATAAATAATAATAATACCTTCTGGAACGGAAACTTCTGACAGCCGGCTTGATCGAAGTTTCCTAATTCCATTTCTTACGCAGGATGGGTTCGGAGGCTAGAGACCCTTGACCTAGAAGTTGAGGTAGAGTTTTTATCTGGCGGGCGTGGAGAGAAAGGACTTAGATCTTGGGGGTTTTTTGGAATAGATTAACTGGAACAGAAACAGTTTACCTGGGACTAATGCAGGATAAATCCCAAGGTCAGGCGCCTCTCCATAAACGGACAGGGCCAGAAAATGCTTTACAGATCCTCGCAAAAGTCTGGTCGGGTGTACGGAGGCAGGGAAAAAAAAAATGCTTTAGGAAAAGCCGCCGCTGGGCTGGCAAACCTTGCCGCTCTTTCCTTTTTAAGGGAACAATAGATCCTCTGTCTCTGTTCACCGAGGCCCTCGGAGCTCTGGGGCGGGTTTGTGTGTCCCACCACATTCAAAACACCTGTTCTCTCCGATTTCCCTGCCTCCCATTAATAGACTTTACACACACCGAGGGAATCGTACTTAAGGAACAGATCTCCTTTATTGGCTCCCCTTCCGATCAAGACATTAATTTATAACAATGTTAATCATTATTTTAAAAATAGGAACGATCCCTGCTAGAGTGGCGAGGAGGGGGGGGGGAAATAACAGAAGCCAGGTTCAAACAACAGGTGAGAAAGACACAGACAGGGAAAGAGTTAGAGATCGCCACTCAGGCTAAAAGCCACGCACTCCTTGGAACTGACAAGAAAAACTGTACAGAGTAGCAAATAAATTACAATTCGTCATAACAGACTGATTGTCCATCACTTAAAGCGCCCGACATTCCCGATTTCTTTCGAAGTTTGGAGTCCTGCAGCCGCTACGCGTTTAGTCCTTCCCTTTTTCACCGCCTCCCCTCTTTATTTTGTGCACTCCCCTCCCTCCCTCACAAAGAACATACAAAACAAAATAAACGGCACCTTTGCTCTCCTAGGCTACCCACCCCCACCCCACCACCCATTCCCACAGTGCTTTTGGAATTGTTCAGTATTGCACAGGTCAGGGGTGTTAATCCGGTGAGCTTTTCGAACAAGGAAGAGAAGAAGAGGACTGCAGGTAAAACAATTCACCTTTCAGCAATATCTCAGAGGGAAGGAAGGAAAGAAAAGGAAAGGAAAGGAAAGGAGGGAGGGAGGGAGGAAGGAAGGAAGGAAGGAAGGAAGGAAGGAAGGAAGGAAGGAAGGAAGGAAGGAAGGAAGGACAAGACTCATTCGGAATCAAATAAAATAAACGGAATAAATAATGTTCAAAGTGTGCATTCTGAATTTCTGAAATAGTAGAGCTTCCTTCCACCCTGAAGGTCCCCCATATTTTGAAGGTTGCGAGTGTCTTAGTACAACTGTTCCTTTCCAATTCCACAGATTTCTAAAGGGAGCGGGGAGGGGTGGATTCCTATAAACCAGGATCCCCCTTTTCCATTGCTTTCACGGGACATTTGGCACCACCTGGAGAAAGGACAACTATCTTTTCCCTCTCCCCCTCCCCCACCTCCCTTTCCCCAGCGCTTCCTATTGCCCTTTCCGCATCCTCGCTTCATTTGAACAACAACAACAACAAAAAAAAAACTACCGTGAAATCAGATTCTAAACACACAAAGGACAACCACACTCCCTTGTTCACCCCTCTTTGAGTGGGACCCAGATTCTGGCCCTTACTGTTTCTTCCTTCTTCTTTTGCTTTCCTTTTTTTAAAGTATTCTGGTTCTTCTTAACGTTTGCCTCCTTTCAAAGGGCAAGAACGGCCGGAGAAGCGGGCTCTCCGTTCGGCCTGCGCATCCTTCCGAGAGTCGCTGCTGCCGCCGCCTTCCAGATGCCCCTTGGGGATGGGAGCCGAACTCTGCGCCTGGAAAGGAGGCCTGGCTGGTTGCACCAGAGCGGAGGACGGTTCTCTCCCCCACCCCAGAGGGTTGCTCAGCCCCATTTTCTGTCCATCCACCCCTCCTTCCCTTGACTGCCTGTCTCTCCCCACCCCGGCATCTCTGGCTCGCACGCTCCCCCACCCCCACCGGGCCTCCCCAAAGGGTCCTGGCCCCCAAGCAGTTTGGCGCAGTTCTCAGACGGGCCGCAGAAGCGGCACCGAGGTGACCACAGGGTGCGAGTAGTAGACCGGGTGGGGAAAGGTGAGCAGGGGCTGGCTGACCGGCGCGCTGGCCGCCCCCGCGGCCCCCGAGGCCCCGGCCGGGCCCCCGCCCCCGTCGGCCCCGGCGCTCTCGTGGTAGAGGATGGGCACCCGGACGATGCGCTGCGCGGCGGCGTGGCTCAGGTTGGCCGCCTCCAGCTCGGCCGCCAACTGCCTCTTCCACTTGTTGCGCCGGTTCTGGAACCAGATCTTGACCTGCGTCTCGGTCAGGTGGAGCGAAGCGGCCAGCCCGGCCCGCTCGGAGCTGCTCAGGTAGCGCTTCAGGTCGAAGGTGGACTCCAGCTGGAAGACCTGGCTGCGCGAGAAAACGGTGCGCGTCTTCTTCTTGCGGCAGGGCGGCTTCTTCTCCGGGCTGCCCGTCTCCGGCTCGCGCTTGGGCCAGTCCTCGGCGCCGCTCTCCTCCTTCTTGGCCTCCTCCGAGTCGCTCTCCTCCAGGATGATCTCGTCGGGGCTCTTGGAGTCCAGCACCTTCTCGGCCTTCAGCAAGGGCTCCTCCGGGGAATCTCTGTCTGTGCCTCCCGAGGCCGGCGAAGAATCTCGGAGCAGGCATTTCTCCACCGACGCTGGAGGGAAGCAAAAGCGCACAAAAGGCAAGTCAGGAGCCCGGCAAGTCACAACCGCGCGCCCAGACCCCCGGGGGCTCGGCCCTCTCTCCCGTGCCTGGCCCGAAATCCTGTAGCCTCACGGCACTCCCGGGTGCCCAAAGACACCAGGGAGGGAAAGAGAGAGGGGGGGCACCGGCTGGCACCGTAGGGAACCCTAGGTGAAAGCCCCCCCATTCCACTAACTACGGTACTTTTCCCGCCACCACTTTATAGTTTTTGCGGCACATGGAAAACAGAGAAGGTCCTAGCTGAGATTTCTGGATTAGCCTCCCCCCCCCAGTCCTTACAAAGTTTCCCCCCATCTCCTTCCCCTCCTCAAGGAGACTGCAATCCCGGACACATTTGTTTGGGAAGGTAAGACGCACCGAATATTAAAATCTCCTAGCTCAGGCAATCTCAGAGCCCAATTACATGGATTCGAGGGTCAGCCCTGAACTGGATTTTTGAGGAATTTACTTGCGTGTAATCGAGTTGAGGGCTGCAGCAGTTAGGTGGGAAAGCCTAGTTTAAGACAGCGGTCCTAAATGCCGCTACCCCCTTCCCCAAAGCGTAACGACATTTCGGAAACAGATTAATTCAGCCATCGTTTGGTTTTGTTTTGTTTTGGCACACTCGCTTCAAGCCCCGACTCTTTTGGCTAGACTTTTACTTCTAAGTGAGTATCTTGGACAGGAGGACAGGAATCAGCTTAGCCAGCAGTTATACAAAAAGAGCCCCATCGACACCAGGCTTTCTAGGGTGACGCGCAGATTCACGAAGCGGTAACAGAAACGAGAGAAACGGATCCCTTCGGACCGGCGCTTCTCTCTAGCACGGAGCTGGCTGAGGCTGGAGAACGCCGCCTCTCCCCTTTCCCTGGCCCTTCGGTGGACACCAGAAGTGTAGGAAGAGACTTTTTCCTTCTCAGGGGCTCCCCCCCCCAACTGACCCGAGAAAGCCCACAGGCCAAGGAAGTTAGGGTACACTCGATTTAAGAGGGTGGGGTTCGGGGGGGGGAGAACCTGATGGGTTCAAGGCAAAAGTTGGCCCGGCAACAGAGGTGAGCCCAAAAGCTCCGGCTTCCTCGGGAACAGCCCTTCCGTTTCCCCGTCTCGCAGGGAGGGTGGGAAGACGCGGGACGGCGTTCGCCAGTACCTTCCGGCCTAGGCAGGTGCCCTCCCGCGGACGTCAAGCTGTACGGATACCACCAGGCAGGGGACCGCTCCAGGTAGTGGGCAGGCAGGGCAAACCTCTGAGCCGGGATCTCGAAGCGTGGGAAGGTGAGATCCCCCATCTGCGAGAGGGCGAAGCCGGCCCCCTCCAGAGCCCCCTTGGCGGCCGGAGAGAACAGCGCCCGCGTCTGCTTGGAAGGCGCCTTGGGGTGGTCCCCATTGAGCAAGTTCTTGATGGAGAAAGGCGATTCCTTGGGCGGCGCGGCCGAAGGCACGGCCGGCGGCTGCGCCTGGCTGCTAGGGGCGTCCTGGCTGGTCTCCGGCATTTTTCTTCTTTGCCTTGCCGCCCCCCCCCCGCCACTTTCGGGACAGCGTTCACACTGCGTTCGGGAGCCGCTCCGAATTGGCCGTTGGCATCAGGGAAGGAAGGAAGGAAGGAAGGAAGGAAGGAAGGAAGGAAGGAAGGAAGGAAGGAAGGAAGGAAGGAAGGAAGGAAGGAAGGAAGGAAGGAAGACGCCCAGCCCGACACTCTACCGGGTAAGTCAACAAGGGCCGCCGCCGCTGTCGCCGCCGCCACCACAACCGCTGCTGCGGTGGTTTCTCCTGCGTCAATCCGGCGCCAAATGCTAATGCAGAAATCCAAATGTCATCCCAAGTTAACTGTTGGGAGTGCGCGGAGGCTGGGCGCGCAGAATGGCAAGCGGCATCGGGCAGGGCAGGGCAGAGCAAGGCAGGGCAGGGCAGGGCGGCGGCGGGGCCTCCGGACTCTCCCGGTCCCTCTAGGCAGGGCAGAGAAGAGTGAGCTGGTCAGCCCGCGGGAGAGGAGGCGAGAGGCAGACGCCCCCCCCCATTTGCCCGGGCACTCTCTTGCCTCGCGCACACGCGTTAAAGCCCCCTCCCTCCCCCTCCCTTCCTCCGGGCGATCCACGCCCCCCCCCTTCGATTTGGTCCTTTGCCTTCCGGCTAGGAGAGCTCGCCTCTTATTGGCTTTGGATAGTCCAATTAGGCAGCAAACGAGGACCGGGCTATTAGCACAAAAGGATATTGGCTCCAGCGAAGCGGCGCTCTGAGAACAAGGAGGGGGACGGCATCAGCCTCTCACACCACCAATCGTCCCCCCCCCCGCAATATCTCCCTCCCTCTCTTTATCTCGGACCCCCCCTCCTCCCCCCCAACCACGCGCTTTTTTTTTTGGCCCACGCAAACTCTCCAGCTCCGCAGCCGAGAAAGAAAAAGAAAAAAGAAAAGAGGGTAAGCAGAGGCTTAGCCAACCTGCCCCCTCCCAGAAACCAGGAGCCTGGGAGCTTGCAGAGCCCCGTTCCCTTTCCTCCTCGGAAGAATCTAAGACTGGACGCAGCCCTTTGAAGGGCTCCCCCCCCCCGAAAAAACAAAATCACCCTGCAACTCGCCGGAGTTTTTGCCCAGTCGGCGCGGAAGCTTAGAATTCGAACCCAGCACCCAACTAATCCCGTTGCCTCTTCCCTGGCCTGGTTTCTTTGGCGCAACCGGGGGACGTGTGTGTGTGTGTGTGTGTGTGTGTGAAACCTGGCGGGGGGGGGTGATCTGTCCCAGGGATCCCTTGTTAGGAATCCTTAGTCAGAGAGAGGGGTCGAGGCGATCCGTGAAGCCGGAGTTCTCCCCCAGAGACAGACATGGACGAGACCAGGATGTGGAGAGATTCAGACGCCATCCGGACACGGTCTTATCGCCAGCCCAAACGGTACCAGCATTTTGGGTACTGAAGAGATAGAGAGAGCAAGTCTCAAACGTCCCTTCAAAGCCGCCTTTACGCGCGATCCTAATATAGATGGGCTTGAACATCCGTTTCGGCAGTTAAGACCCTTCAGTGGGACCAGAAAATTGGCACCACAACATTCCTGAACCTGACTGAAGAACTTCCATCCGTTTAAAATTCGGATCTCGTTTGTTGTTGGAATGGTTTTTCTATCTTAGTGTCACCATTTTGGGGGGGGGGAAGAGTCTTGTTTGGTTCTTTTGAAATTCAGACCTTTCAAAAGCCCCCATCTCTTACTTTCCTAATTTAGGCGACTCTAAAAAGTCTCGTTTTAAAAGGAAATATCATTAACTGCCATAATTACAATAGAAAATTCGATTATTGCAATGGCAAGATCTCACAACCTCACTTTTGCCGAGCTCGCTGATTTAGCTTGGATATGAATTTTGCAAATATTGGGATTATTCCTTCTCCCAAAAATTTGTTTGGAAGAAATGTAAAAGATTGGTTATTGCAGAGAACGGAACCCAAATAAATCTGGGGGGGGGGGAAGGGAGCATCCTTAGTTTATTCCCTTTTGCTTAAAATAAAGTCACACGGCTTCAAAAATTCAACCGCACATCTAATTTCTTAAAGGATTTGGCTTGTTTCGTTCCCCAAAATTAAGTCAAATCAAGGGGTTGATGGGAAGCTGATACTTTGCATCTGAATTACACTCAATTTTTCCACTTTCCTTTCTTGCTTCTGGTATTTTATTTTCTGTAGGTTCCCAGGAAACCCTTGTAACCTGTCCTTCACCATTGGTTATATATTTGTGTATTTGCCCTTATGCGAATTTTTTCTCAGGTCCAGATAATGATGATGTGGGTAACAACATGATCATCATCATCATCAACAACAACAACACAGTAAAAACAGAGAACCATATTCTTATTTGGGGGGAGAAAGTGTTAAATGCCTGTATATCCTACCAGCCTCCAACTGTCCCAGAAGAAGTGGGTTGAAAGTAGGCTTTCAAAGTCAAGAAAAAGAAGACTGGATGAAATCAACAGGGTATTTGCTGTTTCAGTTTCTTCCAAAAACTGTGGTCTTCACAGTCTTACATGCCTTGAGACTAAAAATGGGACATCCATCGGTCCAGCTTCTATTTCTCTCTGATAAGAAAGATTTAGGGAGGAGGAGGAGGAGGAGAGGGGCTTACTTTGTTGATTCTTTATCTGTACAGGTAAACTTTGTAAAGTGGCACGGAATAAGAAATAAAAGCATTAATAAACCCTCGTTTTATGAACCCCAATTGAGGACATGTACTGCTTTCTATAGTTTGGGAGATGCAAACCGAATTAAGGCACTCTCTCTTCCTTTAATAAAGATCTTTCCAGACAGGAAACATGATTCCCCCCCCCCCTTTCAGGCTAGATCACAAATGTAACCTTGGGCTGACACAATCTGATCCCTGTCCTCCTTTCCACGTGGGACCTTCCTAACGATTAAAGCCAGCCACCCATGAAGATTTCATAATGCGACTTACCAACACCAGTGTTTGCATTACAACTTTTCTTTTAGCCTGCAATCACACATAAACTTCGCTGGGACTAAATCTTAATGAACTCAACTGGATTTACTATATCAAAGATTGCACTGATAGCTTGCAGCCTTATGCCCCTATCCTGAGATTAAGCGCCCTTAAAATACGTGGGGCTTGCTTTGAAACCCTGTATAGGATCACACCATTCATCATGCTTGGTATGTATTGTTTTTGAACGGCATTCCCAGCTCCCATAGGTGGGGTGCAGAATTTATTCTTTAAGGCTATCTGCCCAATACTTGTGTCCACTCCCTCTGTTAAAACTAAAGCACACAGCGCCCTCTATCGATCTTTCCTTTGATTGAAATAGTTCCTACCGCATACATTTGTTGCAAAATAGACGGAGCCAAAGAGCTGAACAGGAAGAAGCCACATCAAGACCCACAAAGAAGAGCCCTATGGGACCTTAAAGACAAGTGTGTATGTTTGAATGGACATATGTGAAGTCAAAATATTTTGGGGAACAGGGTTTTCTTAGTTTAGTCTAAGCCAGTGTTTCTCAACCTTGACAATTTTAAGGCATGTGGACTTCAACTCCCAGAATTCCACAGCCAGCATTGCTGGCTGTGGAATTGTGGGAGTTGAAGTCCACATGGCTTAAAATTGTCAAGGTTGAGAAACACTGATCTAAGCAAACATAGAGCGCACAATACTAAAATCCATAACCTAGGTCAGGGGTAGGCAACCTTGGCTCTTTTATGGCTCATGGACTTCAACTCCCAGAATTCCTGAGCCAGAGCAGGAATTCTGGGAGTTGAAGTCCATGAGCCATAAAAGAGCCAAGGTTGCCTACCCCTGACCTAGATAATATTTTCTTAGGACCAGCCAATATTTCACAACATTTTTAGATTTGAGATTTTATCTAGTGACTATTGTTGTTGTTTTTATGTACCTTAAGAATAGCAACTTTTTATTCACAATTTAGGCCATAGCCACTTTGCTGGATTTTAAAATGTGAGATGTTTCTTAGTTCTGAATGAAGCAATGCCTAGCTGTCTTTAGACTTTGCCACAATAAAGCTGCTGAGCGTTTTAATGGATTCTGCTGCGGAAAAATGAAATAATGTAAATCTCTGATCACAGGGTCACTCAAACTTGGCAAAGGTCAATAAGTCTGATTTCCAAGGCAGTGCATGTCCATTGGCAGCTTTATTATACAGTCCTAGGCATATTTACTCAAATGCAGCTCCTTTTCATTTATTCGATGACCAATATGTTTTATAGATAAATAAAAGACAGAAATGGCATTCTTCTGTCTAGCTCTTTTCGGATATGTTGAACTTTCATCATACCTAAGGAGTGGAAATCCAATATTTCTAGAGAAGACTGATGACTGGGAAGCTTGAGCAAATCTTATACGGTATGGTTCTTGGTATTCCAACAGGCACAGCATATTACTGAATCAAAGGGAATCAAGCTATCTGAAATCCTAGTGTCTGCTACAGGGGTTCTTCAAACTCAGCCCTTTTATGACTCATGGGCTTCAACTCCCAGAATTCCTCAGCCATGTTATAATACAGAAGATTTTATAAGAAAGATGAGTACATATTTTAACCTCTGGTCCCAGTGACCAACCCAGATTGAATTCTAGTTAATAGCCATGTCTGGATTATATCATTTCCCTATTCTATTCTTCAAACTGAAGCCAAATGTTGCAGAATATTAAAAGAAAGTCTACCTCCTATTGTCTGGGCATAAAGTACACTCAAAGGAACCTTTTGTGGTTCCTAGAAGTTTGATGTGGAATAGTAGAAGCTTTTTTGATTCAGCATAGACTACCTGAAATAGATTGCGACATCATTTTGCTGTACCTTCAGCTGGAAATAAATGTTCTAGATAAAAACAAACAAACAAACAAACAATTTTGTTTATTTGCTGACTTGAACCTGGATGTGGTTCAAATCTTCTTGGCAAGCTGCTAGCTCTTAGATAGTGTTTTGTCTTGGACAGTTGAAGCTGAAAACTATTTCTCATTTGCCTCACTCTTAGCTTCTTTCAACTTCTTGATTTCAATATATCTATTCTCACAATTTCAACATTATCAGTGTGCTCTGAAAGATGAGGATTCATTGCTTGTCACATTTTTGTACCAGAATATCAAAAATTCCATCCTGAATTATATTGTAAGGTGCCCAGAGTTAGTGGTAAGGTGGATGGCCAAAAATTTAATTAACTAATTAATTAATCAAATAACATCAGATGGAATTTTTAGTATTAAAAGAGTTTTCCTATAGAGCTCTATAGTCCTCACCACACCTGTCTCCATGCTACCCTCTATTTTGAGTTTCATAGCTGGAGTTTTCCATACTTAGAAAGCTTTGGAGACTGGAAGGGAAGACTGTTTCCTATGTGAACTATGCTAAATATTTTAGTAGGTTAATTAATTAATTAACTGAAGCCCTTGTACATTTTTTTCTTGTGCAGTTTTGTCCAGACGGTCATATCTCTGTAAAGCATATATTCTTTTATATTGTAAGCCACTCAGAATATTTTTGGATTTTGCAACTGTCTGGCTCTATGTGAACTATGCTAATTGTTTTAGTAGGTTAATTAATTAATTAATTAATTAATTGAAGCCCTTGTACATTTTTTTTCATGTGCAGTTTTGTCCAGATGGGCATATCTCTGTAAAGCATATATTCTTTTATATTGTAAGCCACTCAGAATCTTTTTGGAGTCATTAATTAATTAATTAATTAATGGATTTTGCAACTGTCTGACTCTATGTGAACTATGCTAATTGTTTTAGTAGGTTAATTAATTAATTAATTAATTGAAGCTCTTGTACATTTTTTTTCATGTGCAGTTTTGTCCAGATGGGCATATCTCTTTAAAGTATATATTCTTTTATATTGTAAGCCACTCAGAATCTTTTTGGAGTCAGACAGTTGCAAAATCCATTAATTAATTAATGGATTTTGCAACTGTCTGACTCCAAAAATTAATTAAAGACTCCAAAAAGATTCTGAGTGGCTTACAATATAAAAGAATGTATACTTTAAAGAAATATGACCATCTGGTCAAAACTGCACAAGAAAAAAAATGTTCAAGGGCTTCAAGGACTGAGTCAAGTCTGAAGCAACTTCTAAAACCCTTTAAATGGGCACCATACATATTTCTGGCTGAATGACCTTCCAGACGGCAGAAGCAGAGACAGAGAAAGCGCACTTCCTTGGTCCACAAGATGTTATAAGGACTTCCAATTTCCCTTCCTGCATTATGATTCTATGATTCCATGATTCCATAATTCTATGATTCTACATTACATCATTATATTTTACAATCACATAAAACAACTTTGTAAAGCAGTAGCAAACATTTTAAATAATGTTAAAGTTCTGGTTTGGGAAGGATTTGATGAGTGGAGAAAAAAGTCAGATCTAATCTAAACATCAGGCTGACCATCTGACCGTCCAATTTGAGTAAATCCATCAATCATATGATATGCAGGATCCCATTCTGATCAACTTTCCATTAATAATACTGTTTGCATAATAATATGGTGCTATTCAATGACTAATATATTAATTGATTCAGTCAAATCTTTCACAGAACTTTTTAAAAGAAATTTGACTTCACAGTTAGTGGCATGGTGGTGTAGTGGTTAGAATGCAGCATTGTAGGCTAACTCTGCCCACTGCCAGGAGTTTGATCCCGATGGGGCTCGAGTTTGACTCAACCTTCCATCCTTTCAAGATCAGTAAAATAAGGATCCAAATTATTAGGGGCAATATGCTGACATTTGTAAACTGCTCAGAGAGTGCTGTAAAGTCCTATGGAGCAGTATATGTCTAAGTATTGCTATAATTAATTGAGTAAATGAAGAATTATAAATGGAAGTCTTTTTGACCAACAGAGAAGGGGAAGTGGTTCTGTCTCAGACACATCCTTGATTCTTCATGGCTTGCTCTGATTATGAGTTTGTGTTTCAATAGGAACATTTACTATTGAGCCCTGGAGAAACCTCGCCTATAGTAATGGTTGACAAAGTGATGATGCCCAATACACGGAACCAAATCATACAAATAATGGTGTCAGGATTTGCCAATTTCACATTTGGGAAAATGGTAGTTTGATGGATTGTCAGTATTCAGGGAGATAGAGACAGAGAGATTGTGTTGAGTTTCTTTTGGAGTATGTACTATGGGTTTGTCTATTTCAATCCTTTCTCCAAACAGTAGGAAAACATTTTCAACAATAAAAAGCCCTTGGGAGCCATTAAAAAAAAATCTCCCATGTAGGGTTTCATGCCACCCTGGGGCTATGCATTGTCTTCCTCTTTACTTTTGGCCTGAGAATTGCCTGGGGTTTCAGTCTCTTGAACTAAACTAGGTCAAATTTCTAAAGAAATTGAGTCTCTTACACACACACACCAGCCATTGAATCATAGCCACGAAGCAAATTCCTGCCTCCCAAAACCATCTTGAAGATTTATGACAGTCCCTGAAAGACTTGGGTGTGTGTAGAGCTATGAATGGATTAAACTAATAATATCGCTTATATATTTTTCAATGGAGATAACTTTGTTTTAGAACACAGTGAGTAATAGAACATAGCAGAATCAGGACTACTTACACCAAATGCAGCAATAAATATTGCCAAGGTACCCAGTGTTGCTGAAAAGTGTGCATTAGATAGCTATATCACTAAAGGGGAATAGAAAAGAAAAGTAATGTATCTACCTTAGAATGAAACAAAAAAAAAACCCTATACTTATCATGATGAAGTCTGAAGATTCTGAATAGTTCTGTGTAACTTTTTCCCACTTATACTCATAGCGCTTACTAATTTAAATAATAAGAATAGGAATAGGAATAAAGGTCAGCAGTGAATAGCTTAACCAGCTACGCTTTGCTGATGACATTTTTCTTGAAAGTTAGACAACAGAATTAAATGATAGCAGCAACTTTCAGGATTGAAAATGAACCTGCAGAAACACAAGTAATATTTAGCAACTGTTTTCAACCTCTACCAATAACAACTGAAAATTACAAAGTGGAAAATGTCAAGCACTACATCTACCTGGGTCGTGGAGGATGATATCACACTAAAAGTAGGTCAGAGACCATTTGGACTATTTTTTCCTCTATTCAAAAGCATCATGCCAACCTCTTAAAAAAGAAGTTGTTTAATCGATTACCTGTGTTGACATATTATTGCAAAGCCTGGACATTAAATGCAAAATAAGTGAAAAGTTGAATCCTGACAAGAAAATAAACACACGATCTGTCAGCGGGGGTATCTGACATAAAGAAGTGGATAGTCTCACAGAAATAAAAATATTATATGATGAACAGATCTGTGCTGGACATGTACAGTCCTCCACTGGATACCAACTGATCTTCAGAGACACAGAAAATACCCAAAGAAACACTGGCAGATGAGGTAACTCAGTTCAAAAGTGTTAGCTGACATTTATTTGCAATGGGTCAACATGGTAGAAGGTCATTGAAAAGGTCTTCATTCTACAGTGCATTGATTTGAGCTGCTGTTGATTATAATGGTTTATTACTAAGATGTAAATATATGAGTCTAAAGGAAAATATTTCTTTCCACGATACCAAAATATTTCTTTAATTGGTAAAACAATTAAAACCATTCATACAAAAGAATTATATCTCACTCAGTTACCGGAACACCAAGAAAACATCAGTCTTTGTCTTGTTCATGTGCACAGGGCCAGATTATTTGTCAGGACTTCCTGGCTCACCAGATTGGATAGAATAGGCATGCCCCATATCACCCAGGCTGCTACCCGTTTAACCTTCCCAAAAGAGGTGAAAAGCTGGAGTTAGAAAAGAATGTGATGGGTATCAAGGGAGTTGATCAAGGGAGTTTGGGTATTGTGCCAGGTTTTTCTGCTTCTGTTTTCAGGTTTGTTTGTTTGTTTTGGAATTTTTTGTATGATTTTGTTTTTATATTATGGTTGTGAGCCTTCGAGAGTTCTAGTTTTAAAATGAGTGGCCAGATGAGTATTTTAAATAAATAAATTAATCGGTCCACCAAAAAAATAATAATAAAAATAGGCAGACTTTAAAGGGATTATTTATTTCTGGGCAAATATGTTTAGACTGACAATTTTAATTCGATTATAATAGCAATGTCATGTTATTGTAGTGTCATATTTAACAATCTGATCAATGTTCTTCTTTGAAGGCTAGCACTGAACTTGATGAAGATCTCTTGGCAGTGGCATCTTGGCTCTGAGATACAGAATGGGACAACTCACCACGGTCAACCAGCCACAGCTAATTTGCCACAGTCAACTCACTGCAGCCAACTCGCTGTGGGACCACTCAATATGACCAACTCTCTACCGGACAACTCGCTGTAGGACAATTCAATAATTCAATTTAATTATTTAAAATAATTCCAAAATATTTTAATTTTTGTCATTCACATTGTTATGACCCAGGTGGTCAAGGCCAGGCATGCCTCTAGAGCAGGAGTCCCCAACTTTGGCAACTTTAAGACCTATGGCAGTGGTGGCGAACCTATGGCACGGGTGCCAGAGGCGGCACTCAGAGCCCTCTCTGTGGGCACGTGCGCCGTTGCCCCAGTCCTAGGCCTTCAGCTGGGTTTTATAAAACCTTTTTGCTTTAGGCCTCCGCCGCCATGTGCAAAAAAAAAAAAGGTTCAATCAATCAGTCAATTTCAACTTCTCACAGGGAAAAAAAAGATCTTGCAAAATTGGAATTGATTGATTGAACTTTTTAGTCCCACCCAGTCTGCCGTTACCACCGCAGCCATGCCCACCCAATGGGCCACACCCACCCAATGGGCCACACCCACCCGGCACCCAACGATGCATAAGTGGGTTTTGGATTGCAGTTTGGGCACTCACTCTCTAAAAGGTTCGCCATCACTGACCTATGGACTTCAACTCCCAGAATTCCCCAGTCAGCCATGCTGGCTGGGGAATTCTGGGAGTTGAAGTCCACAGGTCTTAAAGTTGCCAAGGTTGGGGACCCCTGCTCTAGAGAGTCCCGAACAACAGCCCCTATATTACAAATAAAGTCCACAGAGTAGGAGCATGCTCACAGGGCAGGGTCCAGCGTTCCATGTCCAGTCTACCCAGCTAAGTGAGTCCACAAGGCAGAGTCCAGGCACAAGACAAATGACAGTCCTCCTGGCAAAGACAAGGTACCAGGCAAGAGGCAGTTCTACAGGCAAAGCAAAGCAAAGGGCCAAAAGCAATCCACAAGATAAGGGCAAGGTCCAAGGCAAAAGGCAGAAAGCAGTTCTCAAGACTAGGCAAAGCAAAATGCGAAGAGCAGTCTTCAAAGCAAGGCAAGGCAAAAGGCATGAATCAAAGCCAGGGGAGTGTAAGCCCAAACAAACAATTGTTTCTGGCAAAGACTAACTCCCCACAGCTTCTCTTTAAGTCACTCCATTCCAGGTGTTTTCTTGTGAGGAGCAGTGGGGACCAACATGAGTCCCAGTGACCGACCCAGATTGGACTCAGTTTCCTTGGCAAGGTTTTTCAGAAGTAGTTTGCCATTGTGTCCTTCCTAGGGCTACTAGAAAATGACTGGCCCAAGGTCACCTGGCTTTGTGTCCAAGGCAGGATGAACTCCCAGTTTCCAGCCTAATGCCTTGATCACTGCACCAACTGGCTCTTTTATACATACACAATAAAATGAATACATACAGTACATAAATAAAACTTGCTCTTATACATACACAGTATAAATTGCTTTTTTTCTTTCACATACTGCAAAGTATCTTCAACTATGAAAAGCTAAACAATTTGGCCCCTGTAGATTTTGTTGTCATTTTATCTAGTGCATAATTCGAAATTATCTTCAACTTGTTAATATAAACATTGTTTCTGTTTGCTTATTTAGTTCATCTACTTCCAAGGAACCAAAATCTTCCTTCTCAGGGGTGGAAGAAAGGTCCTAGTAATTGTTGGAATTTTAAAATGCTGAAAGAAAAGAAAAAAAGAGGGAGCACTAACTTTTTGCATTTCAATCTCCACCGGCAGTCAAAGTCCAGTTTAGAAATATAATAACTCCCAACAATAATACTTGAAAGTTAACAATATTCTCTCATCATAACACTGGGATCAAATTGGACCCCCTGGTTTGAACACCAATTTATCCTCCTCCCCGACTCCCCAGCTTTTCCTATATTTATCATTGAGCTTGATAACAAGCTTTGGAGAATTTGAAAATTTGCTCTAATAATTGGTTAATCTAGGAATCTGGGGAGTGATTATGACCAATACAATGACCTCTTTCTATTTTTAGTAACCATTCTTATTATTTTAATTTGTTTGAGTTTTTCAGAATTATCACAGAAAGCATCCTATTTCTTACCCTGATAACTAAGGTGGTATCTTCACAACAGGGCATTTGATTTCCACTTGGAAGAACTTAGTTCTTTGATGCTGTTTCAGAAGCCAATAATACTTTTAAGCTTCTCAGTCAATAATTTTGATTCCTTCACACCCAGATGCCTGCCACTGCATATCTTTTGTTTCACTAAAGTCCATTATATTCTAAAATCAAGGACCATTCCATTGTGGCACTGCAGTCAGTTTTCTATGACATGCGTATTAGTATATACATTTCTGTGAAATTTATTTTTTTATAAGAAAAGCATTTCCATGCCACAACTGCTAGATGGAAAAAAAATAAAAAGGGAACAAAAATTAATTTCTTAAAAAATAAATCACATCTTCATTAAAAATCCATTAGGCAGGGCTTAACTAGATGGTACTATCCAGATGTATTTATTACAACTCCCAGTATTTATAACCTGGGAATTGTGGGACTCTGTGAGCTGTAGTTCAGGTCTCTGGAAGGGACAGGTTAAGGAAAACTGCTTTATGATTTATCATAATTAGAGCTGATTTAAGGATTGTACAATTATGGTGCTTGTTGTATTTAAAGAAACTTCATTATGAACTGTTGAGCCTGCCTGGTCCAGATCTCAGCTTCATATTCATTAATATTATTCTAGCTTTCATAAAAAAATATTTGTTGCTTAATTAGTGTTATTACAACTGCTCATACCATTGAATTTAGAAAATTATTTTATTACTCTTCCAATTCAGAATTAATTGGCTAGTGTTCATATGGATCAATTGTGTAAATTTAACATTTGGGGTAGTTCCTCATTGTGATTTATAATGATTATTTTTCTGCACTCTGCAGGGATTCCTGTCTGAAATTTCTCTAAGATTATCATTTAGCTAGCCAGGAAATAATACCTTAAAAGCTTGAAAGGGTAGCAAATAATTCTGTGGATTAGTTATGTGATAAATAAAAAAAGAAAATAAAGTTTATGTGGAAACCATCCATTCTCATTATCCGTTAGTCTACTTAGCCATATTTGTTAAACAAACAAATAAATAAATAAGTAAACACATGATAATGAGCCAAAGTGAAATGACAACTCAAAGCACCCTGCATTTACACTTGGGCCTTTAAAGTGGAAGGAGCTATGGCAGGGAAAGAGTTAACTATTTCCATTCTTTTACTTTAGTTGGAATAATAGTTGCCTTTGTTTTGTTTGCTTCTTTTTAGCAGCTAGATAGTTAATTAAGCATACTACCCAGAGGATGTTGTTAGATTGATAGCATGTAAAAAATGCAAATAAACAACCAGAGTGGTTGATTTGCCTTTATTTTGAAATGTATAAAGGATTACACATTTCAATATTGCCTTCAGCTGGATAATAGCAATATATACATCTTTTAGAAAAAAATAGTACATTGGGATATTACCAGTAAAAGTAAAAACAATCTTAAAATAATATTTATGGTGCTAAAATCATAGTCTCGAAGCATGTTAAAGCAAAGACATCATTAAATATTGATTTATTCTGCAATGCCTTTCCAGACCAAAAAAAAATATGACTTGTCCAACATGTCTCTCAGGAAGGAATGTCACGAAGAGATGTCTTTACTGCTCCTTTTTTTTGTTTTTATTCTCATTTTTTTTAAAAAAAAAATGAATGAAATTTAGGTTAAAAAGTGACACTTAGTGCCTTTGTCAATTTAGATATTGCTATACACCAGATAAGCTCCTAAAATTATAGAACCAGAAAAAATGATTGACCTTGTAGGTCCCGATTTTTCCATGTAGAGATACTGTAACTCGGAGTGTTGACGGATAGTACGGTAATAGATTAAAAATCATCATATCACACTGAGAACCCCACATGCATTCTCTTATTTGATATCTTGCTTAAAATACAAAGTTACAACTTTTAAATACCCTTATTAGAAAATGAAAAGGAGAAACTTCAAAATGTAAAAGTGGATATTATGATTCCAAAGCTGCCATCAATTCTACGCTAGAAAATTAGACAAAATAATGCCAGCAAGGAAGCATGGTCATGTTGATTTTTGAAGAGTTCTGGGATAATATATTGCGGGATAATGCTTAGGTTTCAAAATATCAAATGCTTTTCAGATGTTACTGTATCTTTT
The DNA here is from genome assembly GCF_016545835.1 of Crotalus tigris. NCBI lineage: Eukaryota > Metazoa > Chordata > Lepidosauria > Squamata > Viperidae > Crotalus > Crotalus tigris. The sequence goes on along the minus strand of NW_024096460.1, from coordinate 4,589,258 downwards.
TTCTTTCCTCTGAAACCAACTAAGATTGCCCTTTAAGAATCTTTCTAAGGAAAGATTGTGTTATGCCTTTTTTTACATTAATGCCTGAAGTGTTTTTTTTTTTTCTAAAAGGTACAATCCATACTCAACCAGTTGTTTAGAACGGACATAGACAAATATAGATTATCCACATGTAAACTAATAAGGAGAAAATAGAAGCAATATGTGTAGTGTACAGTAGCTAAATTGTCTACAATTTTAAGAGTTCTTTTATAATAACTGATTTCAATACAGTTATGGTCTATTGAGTCAATGGTTTTTTAAAAAGGTTCTTAGATTTGATTTTTATCTTAGACTTTTGTAATGCCCCAGGAGCTGTTACATTTTACTTTAAAATACATTGAAGTTGTATTATAAGGATTTGGGTTAACAACACTAAAGTATAGTATATTTGTGTACATACAGTATAAACTGTGTGCATCAGTATTTGTAATAAGATGGCCCAACTAACATTCTTTTTATGCAGTACAATACCCAGTGATACAAGGTAAACCAAATGACTACGTACAGTAATATTGATTTATGCTATTGTTGGTGCACCAATCTTGACTAAAAGGATTACAAGCAAGGCTATGAAAGAGCATCTACTGCATAATAAACACGTGAATACAACAGTTTTGGTTTTCAGTACCATGGACAGTAGCCCATTCATTATATAAAGCTTAGTGAGAACACTTCTTCCTAGTTAATGAAAAATAGTCCTACCTATTAAAGAAATTAAAAAATAAATAATAAATGAGAAGATCAAAACCTAATACAGACTTTATGCTGTATTCTGCTTTCCTGTTTAAAAAAAAGATATTAAGGACTTTCCCGCAAAAGAAATTATCTTTTTTTAAAAAAAATCTCCAAAATAGGAGAAAGAAATGTTATGTATGTCATCGCCTCTTGTTACTTACAAAATAATAAAGCAATAAAATAAAATATAAATAAATAAAAGAAATAGAATGGCATGCAAAAGAAACAGGATGTTAGCTGTTCAGTAGTTTGTTATTATTGGCGCTTGACAGATGCCTTCAGTACAAAATCTGACATTTCATGAGCATTAGGATCAAGTCTGCTCTGTGTTTCTATGTATGAGAGTATTAAATTGTGGGGGGGGGGTTTCCACTCAAGGACAAAACCCACAGAAATACAACTATGTCTGTATTAGAAATCTACCCAGGAATATAATTAGGTTTTGCAGATTTGCAGGAGATAAGTTTTCAGACTTCAAACAAGATGTTTAAGTTGACTCTCTTCAGAAATCCATCCCTCTTCAAAGTTCAAGAGAATTATAACTTTGCTTTCATATCTGTGAATTTGATCAGATGGCATGGAAATTACTTCCTGCCCCAAATAATTGCTTCACTTCCCCTTTGGTCTTGCTTGCAGTCTTCTGAGTATATCAGAACTGGTTCAGTATATGACATATCGAGGAAATGGAAAATACATTGGCAATGTCAATTGTTTCATAAATACTGTCAGGTAAGATACGCTGTTTTATTTCCTTTTTAAAATCTTATTATTGAAAAAGCAATACCTTGTTCTTTACTTTTTTCCAGCATACTGACTAGATATATTGCAGGCAGTGAACCTAATAAAAAAGTAGAGCATTCTTCTTATTCAGCTATTAGGCATAGCATATATCTTTAAAAGAATACTATCATTCTTCTATATAATGTATGCAAGTGTGTCTAAGTATACACTTGTACATATCTGCGATGGTGGTGAATATCTATAGCTTGGGTATAGGATGAGGGTGGAGGTTCGTTTTCCGAGCTTGTGGGTTGGTTTCCGAACATTTCATCACCAGGCTAGGTAACACCTTCAGTGGAGTTTAGGGGATGTCAGTGTTCTTCTGTTAATAAGGGCTTTGTGTGGTCAGTAGGTCTTATGATGGGAGTTTACATCAGGTGAGGGTCACGTCAGGTGAGGGTGACCATCACAAGACCTCACCTGACGCGATCTCACCTGACATGACCTCCCCCTTCACAAGACCTACTGACCAGATAAAGCCCTTATAAGCAGAAGAACAACAACACTGACATCCCCTAATCTCCCCTGAAGATATTACCTAGCCTGGTACGAAATGTTCAGAAACCAACCCACAAGCTCAGAGAACAAACTTTCACCCACACACATATATATAGCATATGCATATTCATAGATGCACATCCTCAACAACAATATAAGGATTTTGACTACTGGATGATGCTGTCCAATAGGAATACTAAAAGTGTATTGGAAGAGGTAATTTGTCTTTTTAATTCTCGCGCGAGGCACTAAATGAAGCCAAAGTAAAACCAAAAATACATAGTATTCCTGAAGTAGACTAATAGTCCAACATCATTCTTTCTTAATGGTGCAACCTGCAACCATTTTATCAAGCAAATAGGAAATCCAACTAAAGTCTAATATTTTATGTTTGAGAACTAGGAAAATTAACATAGCACCAAATAACTATCAAATTATTACTATGGTTGGTCTTACAGTCAGCCAGATGTTTAAATTGGATTTGGCATTTTGCCAGTCTTTCCCAAGAAACTGGGATAGGCAAATGTTGCTAGATAGTGTTAGAGGTATCATAGCAGGATTTAAGCTGTTCCAAATAAAGCTGCCTTTTGCAATTGACCGGTGGGAATTTTGTCAATGCTGATGGCACGCAAGTGGTGCTTCAGATGTTTTGGAACTGCATTCAAGGTACTTATTATTATTGATACTATCTTTGCATTCTTTTTCCACAGATCTACTTCTACGTGCAGATCTTTGTATTTTGTGATTTTTCTCCAATTCTTTCTCTTTTGTCCTGTTGTCTCCAAGTATCGCAACATCTACTATTCAGGCTTGTTGTATTTCTCATTAGTAATTTGATGTTGTGCCTTACAATCATGTCACTTAGCAATGGAGTTCCCGGTCCCCATTACCTTTGGCAAGTAAGGACTATACAAAAAACAAAATTAAGGGGAAAACAAAGTCCTTTCCGAAGATGACAATGATTAATCATTGCTTGTTACATTCAATGCTGTTAATATTATTTATATAGATACGGCTAACATATAGAGTCTAAAGGCCATCTAGACTGAATCTGTTAGAGGGTATACTAAGTTCTAGGAAATAAGTATTGCCAGTAGTTGATATCTAAAACACCACTGGCATCCCCATAATATGAAAATGTTTTGGTTAGGGATGATATTTAGGATTGAACAACTAATCTGATACTGGTTTAAGAGAAATAAAACAAAGCAAGTTGAAACCATAGCAGAAAGAAAGCAATAAAAGAGGTATCACATTAGCACAATCCTAAATTTCTTTCAAAAATTTACTCATTATATTCCAAATAATGCCAAAAATAATCCAATTAATTATAATGTAGTTTAAATCTTAGTGTTCCTTTACATCTCAACAATCATTGCAAGCAGATATTATCAAGGCAAGTGATAACAATAAAAACACTGAGTCTTTTTGGTGAAAGCATCTTGTTGGTAGACTATCCCAGTGGTTCTTAACCTGGGCGATATTGCCCCCCAGGGGGCGATTTCATTTTTCAGGGGGGCGATGGAACGAAAAGAGGTGATGCGGGGGCAAAGGAATGAAAAGGGGGCGATATGGGGGCGATGGAGCGAGAAGTTTTGGGGACACTTTTGAGATTTTTTCATACAGTGAATCGTTGTATATCTGTCGTACAAAAACATCAGATCGCTCGCTATTAGTGGATTGAATTGTGTTTTCAAATGTTCCTCCAGCTAGCTTCAGTACAGAACGCCGTACATATGTGAATATGCATTGGCTTCGTTTTCAATTTTTTTTTCTGCTCTATAAAACATTTTGTGTGTCTCTTTGTATTGTACTTTTTTAGCGTGCACTCCAGTTCGATATTATATTTTCTTTGTGTCTTTTTAATCCTTTTTACAGTGTGCATGACTATATATACTTTCCTCGAATCTTAATTTAGTTTCAGAGTTTTCGTCTTGAAATTCTTAGTTCCTGCATTGCAGTTTGTTCTTGTGCCCTTTTTATATTTCTTTTTGAGTCTTAAATTTCATTTGTAATTCAATCATTAAATGTTATTATTTTTCTTTTCGGGCATTTCACTTTCTTGCAATTGAATTTTGTTTTCAGTGGTCATTACATTTAAGTGCCTTGAACAAATAAGATAATAATGAAATACATGTATCACGAAGTTTGGGAATAAAGTGATGGGTAAAACCAAAATTTTTCACAGTTGAGATAAAGACTGGAAATAAATTATTTGCATCGATATGTCCTGCTGATAATTTTAAAGAAAACAAAAAAAAGTGTTTGCATAAATTGAAGAATTATTTCCTATGAGAGGTTATGTTGGGGGAGGGGGGGCAATGACAACTTCCTCATTGGCTCAAGGGGGCGATTCGTTCAAAAAGGTTAAGAACCACTGGACTATCCTACCTAACAGAAGTGATATTAGTCACTGTTTTAGCCCCTTCCTACTAGTTCTACGATTCTATTTTGAAGATGCTTAAATGTAGATATCAAAACTGAACAGGGGATTAAACTAGATGGCCTAAGTGGACCCTTTCAGTTCTATGATTTTATATTATTTGCTAGGCAATTAAACCTTGCTTTTCCTACCACAGGCATTTTATTTTCACCTACTAAACTGTGTAATTTTTGGCTTCAAGTGCTTTTCTCAGAGGCATTTATATTTGAATATCTAAACAATCCTATATGCTTTTTTGGAAATTGTGAAGATAGTATGGAAATAGTTTATAATTAAAAAACCCCAAAATAATTAATTACTACTGTGCCTTGCAAGCTAGCAATATTCAGGATTTTACTAAGTTTCTGGATAATAATGACGCTATATGTTTAAAACCCACATATTACTACTTACTTCTTTCCATGACTAATCTTTTCCCCCAATATGTAAAATCTTCTCTGCTTACAGTACCAATTTGCCCTTTATCATTGCATAGAGGCCACTACTTCAATTTGCTCCATTACATTTTCCATGGCAGCAGATTGTTATGTCACTGGGCACAATTATGAATCCGTATATGTCAAAGGCGTACGAGTTAGTATATGTGACAATTATTACCAAAATAAGCAGAGATGGGCTACGGAGAGTAAAATTGCTTATGCAAATAGACTTATTCTCAGTAATGATCAACATCAGGAAAAGAGATATTATACACTGAAGGTAAGCTTCATTTTAAAAATGTAGTCTAAGTATTAGAGATCTTCTCCATCCTAATTTCCCCCTTTAAGCCCTGTCATTTATACAGACTATTAACCTTTAACTTTTATGACTATCTGAACATGAAATACTGGCAGCATTTAAGCCTGAAAATACTAGAGCCACGACTTCTTGCTTAGCAAAGGAGATAAAACACGTTCCTATAAATCCGTCATTTTTAATATTAATCATTTCCAGTCACATAGAGGTGCATATGAAGGAACCAGATATCTGAATAAACAAAAAGTCTATTTATATTTGATAACATGATGGCGAGCTACACATAGAGAGCTAGTCTGAATTTGTAAAACTCTTTTCTAGAGTTTATATCTAGTAATGCAGAGCTACCATTTTGACCTACGAGAAAATTGATAGAATTATCATTTTGCAACTTCAGAAGAGGGAGAGTAGATCATTTTGGCTTAAAAAGAAATCCAGTGAAGGAACATGGGATTTCATTTAGGTCTTTTGGGTCTAATGGATAGCCTTATTTTCATATTCATTATACATAAAGGTAGCTACCTTCTTCCAGACATCAGGATCAGTAATTTCACTATTGGGTTAATCCACTGTTTAAAACCAATTAAAAAAACACTAGCATTTACAGATTGTATGGATGAACTATGGTTATACCAACATTCAAATATAAATTGAATTGTTGGTATAACCATTTGTTATACCAACATTCAAATATAAATTACAGTAAATATAGACATTTTAGGAAACTTAATTTTAAGACTCACAGAACTACAATTACTTATTGTTGTTACTGCTGTTGTGGTTAGCAAGATCTTAAAATGTAGAGAGGATGAATTTGAATCATTGCTTTTCAGTTGTTGAGAAAATTCTCTATTTTAAGATGTGATGTAAATACAGAATGATACAGTGCAGAGCACAAACATTCTAGATCAGGCATGTCAAACTGCCAACCTATGGGCCGGATGCATCATACTGAAACCGCGCCCACCCCATTGCCAGCAATGGGGAAATAGTTGCGATACATCGCGCAACGTCACGTGATGTTGCGAGTTTGACATGCCTGTTCTAGATGGTTACTCTGAGTCTCTTGTGAAAATTTGTTTAGAGCAACCCATGGCCCAGCTATAATGCAGCCATACAAAATCATAAACTTTTAACATTATTATGTGATTTATATACATTAATTATATCAGGGGTCTTCAAACTTGGTCCTTTTATGACTTGTGGACTTCAACTCCCAGAATTCCTGAGCCAGCATCATAAAAGGGCCAAGTCTGAAGAGTCCTGAATTATATTATATATTATATATGCGGTCCAAGATCTCTTCACTTAATGTAGTCCAAGCAAGCCAAAAGGTTAGACACCCACACTTTTAACCCCATATCCTAGTTCTACAGATTTGATTTGCATCTACTTAGCAGAATGGTTTTTCTGATGGGAAAATAAATACTTACTGAATCAAGACATTTTTCCTCAGGAAGCAACTACTTTTCATACCAAATTTTGTAAAATATATACAGTACTCTTAGTTTGCTCAATTATCTTGTCTCATTTAGAAAGTACAACCTGGTTTATGCTGACAATGGTATTATTAATATTCTCTTACAGGCCATGTGAGAACAAGGCCATGCTCATGGGCCTCACTTTGGCTTTATTTAAAAGCATAAATCAGGGTTTTAAGCCAGAATTGCTGGCTTCACATGATATGCTACAAGGTAAACGTTCTCAAATGCTTCCCCTTGTCTGGCATTAACCATCTTTTACAACATGTGAAGAAGTTTTTCTTCCCATTTCTTATGATTTTTTAAAAAGTTTTTCTCAATAATAGTTTTTTATTATTTGATATTGAACTGGAGATACATTTTAATTACAGTAAGAGAATTAAATAGGAATAATAGAGATGTGTTGCAAAAAGCTGGACAGTCACTGTATCACAGCAATAGAAAACCTTAACACTGTATTGCCATCTGATGTAAAATATACGTATTGTACAAGAATGCAGCTTAGCTAATGGAGGTGAATAAGAATTTAAAAAAAGAAGCTGAAATGAAAGAATTTGTAATTGCAGCAGAAATGGTGGAGAAAAGTGCCAGGAAGGTCAAGAATTGGTCAGCATCAGGGGAAGATGATCTGCTTTGTTTTTAGTTGAATCATCTGACTGATTTGCACCCACTCATTCAGTGGTGGGATTCAGCTGGTTCGCACCGGTTCAGCAGAACTGGTAGCTAAATTTTGTTGAGTATGGAGAACCGGCTGAACCTATGCTGCTTCCGGAAGTCTGATCTAAGCCTGGGAGGCCTGGAGGAGGTCTCCCAGGCCTAGAACAGCTTACAGGAAGTGCGTGGATGTCACTTTCAGAAATCCATTCTAGGCCTCGGAGGCCCAGGCCTGCATCCATACAGAGAACTAGTTGTTCAGGTATTTGAATCCCACCACTGCACTCATTGCCAAGAAGTTTAACAACAGACTGCAAGGAGATGAAATTGAAGATTGGCAAAAACCCCTTGAAATAAAAGATCTAACCAAAGGGGCAGCACCAGGCTATCCTGCCCTTCTTTACATGGACAATCTGAAGTTGTATAGAAAAATACCATCTGAAATAGAATTGCAGCTCAAAACTATCCATAGATATTGCAATGGAGTTTGGACTGGACAAATATGCCAGTCTTACCTTCAACAGGCAAAAGCTGAAAGAAATCAAGATGCCATATGGAAATAATCCCAAGAACCTGGATTAATCAGTACCAATACCTAGGTATCCTTAAAGTGATAACATCAAGCTCATAGAAGTTAAGACAAAACTTAGAAGCGAATACATCAAGAGAGTGAAGACGATCTTAAAATCCAAATTCAGTGGAGGAAATACCATTAAGTCAAATAAAATGTTGGGTAATTTCAATCATTAGATACAAAGTTGGAATAGAGGACTGGACTCATGCAGAACTAAAAGTCCTGCATAGGAAAAGGTGAATCATGTCCTTCATCCACGCAGCAATGTTGACAGACTCTACTTACCAAGGAAAATAGGTGGGTATGGAATGTTGCAAGCATACCAGAAAGTTGAAGAAGAAAAAAGGCATCTGAATATCTGAAGAACAATGAAGATACACTAAAACTGATATACCATGAAGATTTGCTGAGTTCTGGAGAGGCCATATTGGCCTACCAGAAAGATCAAATGAAGAATAGAACATGATAGAGTAATTATCTTTTGGGGTTTCTTTTTTCTTTGATACTCATGCCAGTTAGAAAGATGTCTATCTAAATTTCACATTCCTTCTCTTTGAGACATATTTTCTCTTTATTGCTTGATAATGGTTTTTGACTATGTCCATCAATGTGCTCTTTTTTACTCTCTACATAGGATGAGAGATTGAATTTATAAATTAGATAATCATGGACTGTATTTCCATTTAGGCATCTGAAAGCAAATATTGTCTGTCTGTTTTTATATCACATTTCAGTGGAATGATTTCCTGAATATATATTTAATTACATAAAAATTTAAATAGGATGTATAACTACCGTACTACCATTTATAATACATTTAATTCTACAAATAGCTGGAGATAATGGGAATTGAAATCTAATGCACCTGGAGGTCACCAGAGCAGAAAGGCTGCCAAATGTAAACTATGTAAAATATTAAAAAAAATAAAAAATAAAACAAGAGTTTTATTTACTTCTTTTCCAAGGACAATAATAATAATAAAAAAATAACTGAACATCTTCAGTCACCTGTTGAACCCTGTTACCTGAGATTGGCCTTAAGCAAAGTGCCATTCCCTCTGATCTGTTACAGGAAAGGCAAGATGGTAGAACCAACACTCCAGAGATTCCTCCCTCTTCTATTGATACAGAATCAAGTGGCAGACCAGAGGTTAGATTCGTGATGTCAAACAATTTATTTATTAATTTGGCAGAATGTTCATCAGAATGCACACAGAAAAGGGCTTGTGTTTCCATGAGACAACAGTGATTCTATGATCAATTTAAACCCCTTTGCCCCCTATGAATGCTGCTGCTGACCACATTATTTCTTCTACAGATCAGAGAAAGAAACCATCCAGAGATAGCAGAGATTAAATATAATAAAAGAGCCAAGCACACAAGACACATGTACTGTTCCAACAATTGATATATTTTTTAACTTAAATCTCCTGAAGGCCCACAATCCTCCAATTCTGATAACCAGGGCTATCTGCAGAGGATTCTCCCTTATGAGTAAACTCTTACTAATGAGGTCTCACTCATGAGAAGGTCTATGTCTCAGCTGAGCACTTCACTGTTGAATTTTCCCCTGCTGTTTTGGGATATACATAATATTTCATCTTGTTCTGATGCAGAAGGCCAGTCTTTGGTTACACAAAGAACCAAACGCCAGAACCAAGTTATTTCTCAATGCTCAAAATCAGATCCAGATTGTGGGGAGGACTTTGATTCATCCTTCAATAAAATTGTTTCAGGAGAGAAACGATACATATAAACACAACACCCTTTCCATATTTTGCAAAGGATTTATGACAGAATTCAAGGATCCAGAGATAAGAAGCGATAGATTCAATAGCCAAACTTTATGTATCACCTCTCCCCCCCCCAAATGTAAGCATCTTGTAAAACTGTGCTCCTGTGAAATGTATACATTTCGTCCACATCACCCCAAGTTAGATTTTGTTTAATGATGGTCTGTTGAACAATGAAGAGTTGGTTTAGTTCTTAGATCGCGTTAAGGTGAAACTAAACGTATCTCCTGTTTTTATATAAACTCAGTAATGAGTTGGATGTTGCTTTCTCTTTCTACAGGGGAGAAAGTTCTAAACAAGTAAAGAAGGGTAGAGGTTTTAACTGTATGTTTCCTCATTTAGCTCTTTGTTTTAGTGCCATTCCTTTTTTAATATTTACCTAAAGTTCTCATCTTTCCAGCCTCTATTTTATGGTTAGTATAAAGCCAGCCTGAAAGATAATATATTGCAACTGTTATATTATTTATTTCAAAGCCAAGTTATTGATTATTGTCCACTGAAAGTGACAAATGGCATCTGCGAAAGGCACGGTCAGCGAGTTCTATTAAAAAAATGATAGTATTGCTCATGGATTGTTAAAAGATTCAGTTTAGGTACTTTATAGGTTTATATCCATCACAATTTAATGACCAAATGATGAAAAATATGAGTTGTGAGCAATTCCTTTCTGTTCCAGTTTAATGTTCAAGCAGTTAGCAAAATAACACAGTTTTGGTGTGAAAGCTTTATACAGCCAGACCTGATAACACATAATAGAGTAATTATCTTTTGGGGTTTCTTTTTTCTTTCTCTCACAAACCAGGGAAACATTAAAGAACAGGCTACATTTTGTTGTTATTTGAATTAAATAGAATTTGGTCAAACCAGAGGTTTTTATATTCAAAATCTACTTTTCCTAAAACTGCCCTCAACAACAATGACCTTTAAAAATGGGTGGTAGCTGTGTCCATAACACACATATATCTCTGATGCAAAAATGAACCCAGCTGTCCCCACTTGTAAAATGCGACAAATGCAAGCCTTTTGCTAACGCTTATGCTATGACAAATGTCTTCAAGATAGCACAAGACCCTGCATTATATAAGAAAGTTAACATATAACGCATCATGCATTATAAGCTAATGCATTACTGAACGCTAATTATTTATAATAAAGAGGTCAGTTGGGTGGGGCTGCATTCTCTAATGCAGTGGTTCTCAACCTGTGGGTCGGGACCCCATTTGGGGTCGAATGACCATTTCACGGGGGTCACCAAACAACGCAGTCCACCATTTTTTCCCCCTTTTCCTTAGCTGTGCTACTCCCTTTTATTCTATTGGCTTTTGAAAGCCAATAGAATAGACTCTCTCGAATAGAGTCTAATTCTATTGGCTTTCAAAAGCCAATAGGAATTGTCCAGGCTGTCTCTGCCCTGCTGAGCCCACCAAAAGTCCCATTCTGCAAACGGTGCTGCACCAGTTGAGTAGTCCTCGACTTACGACCGGTTGAGTAGTCCTCGACTTACGACCTGTTGGGGGTCGCAGCATTAAAAAGGTTGAGAACCCACTGCTCTAATGTCTGTGAATTCTGCTTCTTTCGAGAACACTCAGGTTTCTCTGGGGAAAGATTCGGCTAAGCAGGACAAGCACCAATGTTACTATTTTCAAAGAAGTAATGAACTATTTTAGTTTATTCAATGGATTGTAGGAGTCCAACAAATGACTTCTCTGGGGGGTTAGCCCTGATTCGTCCCAACCCTTTACCAGAAACATTGATATCCTAGCACTTGGGTCATCTCAACAACAGGAGGCTTTGTCCCTTCACAGTTTTGAAGTAATGTTTCACCTGTGCATTCAAGTGTACATTCTCAATTCGGCTCAGCAAATCTCACAACCACTGCTTTCTAAAAGGAAACAGGCAAAGAAGGCAGCAATAATTCTTTACCCATATGGAGAAAATTTATTTCATTATTGTTAGTATGGCCGACAAGAGGAAAAGCAACATGGGAGTACCAATGCTGTTGCCTGGTGTCAGAAATGGACCAAATATGACTTCAGTTGAAGTATGTTTGCTATGCTAAATGGCAGCCGTGAGACCCAGAGGTTCATCCTGGGAGCTGATATAAATTCGAGGAAATAATTGATTCACATTGCTTTGAATCAGTTAAATTCTGTATCGTTTTAGCATTTTTCATATTATCCTAGGGAAAGTCAGGAAATTATTTTATATTAGGCTTACCTCACTAACTTATGTTACTGCTTTATCTAAGACACGGACGTCACGTGATGTGTCGCAATGTATCATGACTTTTTTTCCCATTGCCGGCAGTGGGGTGGGCGCAGTTTTGGCGTGATGCATCTGGCCCGTAGGCTGGCAGTTTGACACCCCTGATCTAAGACATAAAATGTTTGCTTTGTAATAACTACAGGTACTACTCCCCTTGCGACCAAATTTCTGTTGCTAAGTAAAAAGTTTGTTAAGTGAGTTTTGCCCCATTTTACGACCCTTTTAGCCACAGTTGTTAAGTGAATCACTGTAAAGTTATTAACAAGGTTCTTAAATGAATTGGGCTTCCCCATTGACTTTGCTTGTCACAAGGTTGCAAAAGCTGATCACATATCCCCAGGATACGGCAACTGTCATAAATAGGAGTCAGTTCCCAAGTGTCTAAATTTTGATCACGTGACAGTGGTTATGCTGTCATGGTCGTGTGAAAAATGGTCATAAGTCATTTTTTTCAGTGCTATTGTAACTTTGAACGGTCACTAAACAAACTGGTGTAAGTCTAGTACTACCTGTATTAGTACAAAACCAAAAAATTATAATTGTGTGGGACCTGTGTGGGAGATTAAGCAATTCTACTATCAATAATTATTTGTATTTTTAGATGAGTATACATCTCAGAAAAATATTTTCCTATTACACCCTAATGCAGGCATGTCAAACTGCTGGCCCATGGGCTGGATGCGTCACACTGAAACCATGCTCACCCCATTGCCAGCAATGAGGGGAAAGTTGCGATATGTCGTGAGTTTGACATGCCTCCCCTAATGCAAACACAGTTGGACATTGATGAATGAGGATTAAAAATGGAAGTCCAAACTTCCAAAGTTGTTTTTGAGCGACCCATATAGACATATAAGAAAAAAGATACATTTCAGTTAATCTGTTCTTTGTTTTTCTTTTGCCTTCCACCACCACATCTGCCATGACCTCTGCACAGCCACAGAAAGTGTAAGTACAACTATATATTCAAAAGAATTGAGATTTAGTTGAAGAGTATGTTGATCAGATCTATGCAGCTTCTTTACCAGGCTTTCCTCCAATTCCAGAGCCAGTTCCTATAGTATAAATTCTTACTGGAGCAAGTCTGTCTCATAGTGCTCTCTACAGAATCTTTAACACAGATTATTCTAAGGACCACTTATTAATATTTTATTTAGAAACTTATCTGGGTGCCTTTCTGAATCAAGATAATCCTAGGCAGCTCGTAATATTAAATAAAGCAAAATAAATAAAACCAACCAACCAACCCTATGACAGCATACGGTTGGTGCGATCTTCTTGCAGCAGCTTACCAGGTGGTCCACTGTTTCTTCAGCATGTTTGCATAGGCGGCACTTACTGTCTGTTGCTGTCTTCTCAATTTTACTTTGTATTCATTTGTTTATATGGATCATCGCACAGTCAGCCAGATGTTCAGATTTGGCATTTTGTCTACCTATCGAGTCCTTACCCAGGACCTGGGATAGGCAGATGTGGATGTTTGATGATATTACAGGTATCATCGCAGGATGGAAGTAGTTCCTAGTAAGACCGCCTTTTGCAATTGACTAATGGCAAATTTGTCAATGCCAATGGTGTTCAAGTGGTGCTCCAGTTGTTTTGGGATTGCACCCAAGGAGCCTATTACTATTGGTACTACCCTTGCTTGCTTTTGCCACAGTCTTTCTATTTCTATTTGTAGGTGTTTGTATTTTGTTATCTTCTCCAGTTCTTTCTCGTCTATTCTGCTGTCTCCAGGCACTGCCACGTCCACTATCCAGACTTTTTTGTCTTTCTTATCGACAATTGTTAAGACTGGGGTGTTATGTTGCAGGTGCTTGTCTGTTTGAATTCTGAAGTCCCAGAGCAGAATTCAAACAGACAAGCACCTGCAACATAACACCCCAGATTTAACAATTGTCTATAAGAAAGACAAAAAAGTCTGGATAGTGGATATTCATTTGTTTATTATTATTATTATTATTATTATTATTATTATTATTCCATGAAACTGTAAGCACAATCAGTTGACTGTTTGATTTATTGACTGCTAAATGACAAAAAGAGTTTTGAGGGTTTGTATGTCTGGTGTGCTATCTAGCGGTTGTCCAGACCTGTGCAGTGTCCTGTGGACGTCTGACAAGCAAAGTCAATGGGAAGCCGGAGTCACTTAACAATGAATAAGTCCTGATGACTAGCAGAGTCTGAGAAAAGGCTTTAGCTATTGAGCAGTATTAAAATTGTCAAGGTTGAGAAACACTGCTATAGAGAATGGGGTAGAAGATGTATTGTAAATATGGAAGTAAAATAAATATCTTAACATTCCCCTATCTTTATTCATTCATTCATTCATTCATAGAAAGGAGAAGTAAGGGGGGGGGAAATGCTCTATTCTTTGAATTTTAGAAGATTTTTTGTGAGAGATTCTCTAAATCTCTAATACAGTTTTCAGTTTTCTCATCCTTCTGGCTGGTTGGGAGGATTCCATGAATGCTACTCTTCCCATTATTTTCACTGCTGAAAATTCACCCTTATTTAACAGATGATTATTGACTGTTCCACAAGCCACGTCCATCATGTGATAACTGCAGTGTTAAGTGATGGTGAGCATGCATACATAAATACTGTTCTAGATTTTCTGAGGCCCTAAGATTGATTTTTCATATGTCAATTCAAACTGAATGTTTTTCAATAGAGGCATTTCAATACACAGCTGTATATCATCAACTGTTGAGCAGTCAAATTATGATACATGCACCAGTTATTATCATGCATAAATTTGCAGCCTCTTATTTGCTTTCCACGGACAGTCAATCAGCTATGATTATTGTTATTGTTTGCAAATGCATAAATTAACATTAAAGGAAAAAGGGGAAATCAAACAAGATTGATTAGCAAAACAAGCATTAAATATAGAGTTACAAGTTGAGAAACTGCATAATACAGCAAACTAAATTTCTTAAAGCAAAACTGAGCATTTGGATATAAAATGACTAAATATATAAACACTGATAAAAGGTCTTGAGATATGTTGATCACAGATATTAAATTCCTCACTGTTTAGAAGCCAATATTTCAAATCAGTCTGGAAAGCTTCAGATAGAAACACAATTTATTATAGAGATTCATTAGCTTAACTTATGTTAAGACCCATTTTAAACCAAAATAATAGATAACACATCCATAAATTCTCTTTCAACACTTCTATTTTTAAAAACATGTTCATACAAGTATATAACTACAATTTTTCTACTACAGTTTCACAAAGATGACATTTACCAACTGGAAAACTTTTAACGTGTTAAGCTAGGAGACTATGGTTCAAGTCCTAATGCGGCAATGCAGTACATGATTGACTTTAGGCTAACCATTTTCTTTCAATCTAATTTTCTTTGCAAGACTGTGTTGTGGACAAAGTAATCATTTGTGCTGATCTCAGAGTTTATCTGATAATGATAATTTAAAAAAATCAATTAATTAGTTAATATGTGCAATTTCTCCACTAATAACTTAACATATATTAGCAGAGCATGGCATTTCTTCAACTAGGGCCAATTTGTCATCCGTCTTTTCTATACAAGTACAGTGGTAAGAATGGAAGCCAAAGAAGTTAATGGCTATAAGGTATAAGGTATAAAAGCTTTTGCTAAGTTTTCGTCAACAAACTGTTGACATCATCAGAGCAAGGGCTGAATAACAAAGGAGCCTGTGCATACACTTATATAACAGTTATAACGGTTACATTATGGCATGTGCATATAGCGTGCTCATAACAAGCTCGCTCGCAAAAAAGTCACAGTGGTATCAGCATCTATGCCAGTGGTTCTCAACCTTTTTAATGCCGCGACCCTCAACTGGTCATAAGTTGAGGACTACTCAACTGGTGCAGCACCATTTGCAGAATGGGACTTTTGGAAGGCTCAGCAGGGCAGAGACAGCCTGGACAATTCCTATTGGCTTTTGAAAGCCAATAGAATTAGACTCTATTCAAGAGAGTCTATTCTATTGGCTTTCAAAAGCCAATAGAATAAAAGGGAGTAGCACAGCTAAGGAAAAGGGGGGGAAAAATGGCGGACTGCGTTTTTGGCGACCCCCATGAAATGGTCGTTCGACCCCAAATGGGGTCGCGACCCACAGGTTGAGAACCACTGATCTTTGCGGAAGTCAGTCTCTGGATGAAATTCAAAAGTTGCGCCTATCAGCTGTTTGGCGCGTAAGCTTCATCGTGCCTATCAGCTGTTTGGCACGAGAGTCTCATTGCACCGGGCGCAGTCATGTGTTGGCTGGATTTTTTGTGCGAGGTGCAGCTAGGAAGTTCGTCTCGCCCCATCGCGTGCAGGTGCCGTGGGATCGGAGATGCGGGACAACTAGAACAACTACAGTTAATTAAAACAGGCAGGCCCATCACACGATCAATGGATAGAGTGCGGAGTCAATTAGATTTATAAGCAAACTCCCCACCCGCTAATGCTTACTCTGATGACGCTGGCAGTGGACCAGCGAAAGCTAAGACAGTCGATTTTTAGGTTTTATAAATAGTTGCTTTTATTGTTTTTACTGTTTTCAACAATAAACAGCTGTTTCATACTTATCCCAGAGTTCAAGGATTTTATACCATTACACAAATATGCCTGGGATTCGTATTTTTAAAGTTAATAGGGGTGTGTGTGTGTGTGTGTGTGTGTGTGTGTGTGTGTGCAATTTGGGTTGCTAACAAAGGGAAGCTGGCATAGCTATTTCAAGCTCCTTAGCTCTCATCAGCCAGCTACACCCTTCTGAGATTCGAACCTGGGCTGCTTGCACGTTAGGTAGCTGTATTGACCTCTAAGCCACAGGCTTTTTCTCACTTTGTCAGCTGTGTCAGAGAGGGAAGAGACCAGGGGAGGAAATATGTCTTAAGTGTTTTTTATGATGGGAAGAAGAAATCTTTTGCCTGTATCAGCCCCAATCTGCCTGTGGATAGAGGCTAATATCTGTTCATCCCCATGTTAGCCCCTGACTTCTATTTATAATGAAAGTGAGGAATTGCACAGATTCCAAAAGTTTGAACTGAACTGGAGGGCAAATTGCAGGGACATAGTTGGTTGTTCACCAAACAAATCTCACCTTCTGCTACAATGCAAATCTGATGAGCTTATCTTGATGAAGTTCAGACAGTCACTGAGAACTGGGCTGTTTCAAGCCTTGAGATAGTTTGAACCCCTGTACAATGTTTTCCTTATTGCAGAGAAACTACTTTCTTGATGAACATGATCTGTTTCCTTATTTTTAAAACATTTCTTGCTTTTTAAAGTGTAAATCACCGATCATTTGGAGTTACCTGGCTTTTAGATTACATTAACAAACAAGAATAAAGTAAAAGAGAAAACGGGTGGGAGGGGGGGTGGGGGTAAGAGTTAACATATTAATCCAAGACGCCATGACAAATATATGGGTACTGTTTGTTATGTTCTTTAATCTAAATCCACCTTCTTCAATCTGATCCCCTCCTTATGTGTTCTAGTTCAATTAAAAGGGAAGCACTGATTGGATAGGGCTGTTCTAGAGGAAGCAAAATAGAGCAATGTGCTTGGAGAAGTCAGCATTAGTAAAGTTTTAGAAAGCTCCTGGTAAATCATAAATTTATGATTTATGAAATGACCTCCATTTTTGAGCAGAAAGTCACTGGCATTCTATAGTCATTCTTCTGCACAGGGCCAATAAAAAGCAGTATCGTTTTTACACAAAATGTTGCCCTAATTAATATCTAATTAATGTTGCCCTAATTAATATTTTATCACATGAAGATGATAAAAAAGAATGCTAGACCTCTCTGTTGGGGAAACATATTTTGCTATGATGTACTGTATATATATACATGATAAACCTGAGGAAACCCCAAAAGTTAAGGGCAAAATGCAGCATATGTCTGCACATAAGCATCTAGTAACAACTGGGAAGTCTCTTAACAGCCTGTTAATGAATCTTTTGTTCCAAGCCATTCAAGCACAGATGGCTGGTTTCATCTTCTCCTCTAAATTTCTTTGCATGTGTGTAGCCTGGGCCATAATGATTTCTCTTCTAATTTATTTCTAGTACAGTAATCTAGCATAAATTCCCATAAATTGCTTCCCACATTATAGGCTGGGAATCCCAGGCTCATAGACCATGAAAGATTGTGTCTATTATTAATTGAAGGAAGAAATGTATTGATATGTTTAATTTGCAACCACCTTTTCTTTGAAAATCTACACACATGAAGCTTTCTCATTTTATTCGTGTCGTAACAGTTTTGTGAGGCAGGTTAGGGTGGGATATAGTGACTGGATGAAAGTCACCCCATGACTTTACTCAGTGGAAATACTTGACAAATGAAATAGTTACTGCTTAGTGCCTAAATTTTAACAAGCACCAAGATCTTTCTAATAACTTAAAGGCTGCTATTGAGTTCCACTTAGTAGTATGGGAAATGACTCTAGGGAGGGGTCAAACACGTCATCAGTCCCGAGTCCCTTCACGCTGACAAGATACAATATAAGTCCTGCCCACTTTGAATTCCATTGACTCTTATCTGCCACCGGTTTGCTTTGACCGTTAGTTCAGATTCTTGTAGAGAGCATTAACATACAATAAACCTATATTCATTTTAACAGCCTTGACTCCTGATTTCTTGAGCTTGATAGGCAGCCTACATAAGTAGCCCAGACAAACTGTAATATAAAGTAATTGCATCTGGATTTTAAATCCCAGATCTGGTAGCCCTAATATAAATAATCTTTGGTGACCCTATAGACTTTTAAAAAATTCTGATTCCGAATTGGGATGGATTATGTTGCTGGTTCCCCTTTTCTGAGATCTCAGCATCAGTTCACTGAGTGCTGGCTTCTCACGGAATAGTAGTAACCGGTGCACTTCCAAGCCTTTTCCAAACATAAGTTCAGCTAAGAAAAATGGCTTGCTGAAATATCCAGGGGCAGAAAAATCAGTACTGGTGAGTTCTTTTAAAAAAATAGTCTTAACTTTCATCCAGGAAGAAACTCACAGCCTTATAAAGCTTGGAGGAGCTGGAAATTATTGTCTCTTCCTGAAAGGAGGTAGAAACCAAGAGACATGAAATGTTTCAGAAAAGGCCAGAGGAAACACCAATCAAGGCCATGGAGATGGAAAGCCTCCCTTGACAGTCAACACTTTAAGCAAAGACTACGACTTTTTAGATCTTTGTATTGGCCTGTTACAACAATCGCTCACTAGGGTGAACCATGCTGGCTGGGGAATTCTGGGAGTTGAAGTCCACAGGTCT